>NC_072790.1:101202396-101827396 GCF_028583425.1 Eublepharis macularius | reverse complement strand
TTTATTTTTATTACCTGTTAGATCCAGAGGTTAGACTGCTAAGCAATAGCATGTAGGTTTAGGCAAGTATCCAGAAATATGGGGAAACCAGGCCACAGTGATGTGAAAAGCACATTTTCACAGCTGTAATTTCTGATTTATATATAACATTTATCTGTCAGCCATCGTGAGTTCCTATACTATAGTTGATATTTATTACATGCATGGACATCTAGAATAACTATTAAGAGGAGAGAAAGCCATGCTTAATGGACAAGATGAAATTGATTTGTTTTGCTTTACCTTGTTCCCTCCTTTTACATACTCTCTTTTGTGTTCCCTCTTTCCTCTGTTTCCTTGAGAAGAGCCTGTTTTTTAAATCAAGATGAGATCAGTTTAGTTTCTTACATAGCAGCATGGAGACCATTAGGGGCAACTTTGTTCATTCAAAGATCCCATTGCACTATTAGTCATGAGGCTGTCAACTAATGAAATAATCTTAGGTGATCAATTATCTCCCTTTTAACCGATTAATCCACTCACTAATTAAATCAGTGTTCATATTGCCAAAACCTCAATAGAAATGTCTTGCCAGAGCATTGAAGGAAGCATGAGAATGAACTGAGAGAACACCTTAAAATGTGTCTCCATTGCTATTTGCAGGGCATCGATAGACTCAGGGCTTTTTTTCTGGGAAAAGAGGTGGTGGAACTCAGCGGGTTGCCCTCAGAGAAAATGGTCACATGGCTGGTGGCCCCGCCCCCTGATCTCCAGAGAGACGGGAGTTTAGATTGCCCTCCGCGCCACTGAGCGGCGCGGAGGGCAATCTCAACTCCCCTCTGTCTGGAGATCAGGGGGCAGGGCCACCAGCCATGTGACCATTTTCAAGCGGTTTCGGAAATCCGTTCCCCCGCGTTCCCCCTGAAAAAAAGCCCTGTATAGACTATAGATTAAGTGGGGACAAGATTCCCTAAAAAAAATTCAATGCATTGGGCCAATTCATGATGTACAAAGACCTCATATTTGCCACACCTCCTGGATTCTGTGCACATGGAAACCATATTCCAATTTTGACAGCGAGGATTTGACCAGCTTTTCTTCTCAGTCTATTAAATGTACAAAATCAAATCTGTCCCGTCTTTCTCAATAAACTTGCTAGTCTCTAAGAGGCCACAGGGCTTCTTTTCATTAGCATAAGGACTGACTTTCATCCTGGCATTGTTTTATCCCTCTCCTCCCCCTCCCTTGGCTTTTACAGCCTGGTCGTCTGTGATTAGTTGTTTACTTTAGCTCTGGTCACTCAGAATACCTATTATTTCTCTTATCCTCTCCATCTGTTCAGTAAGCACTAGGAATGCTCTTCGTTATCTTTAAAACTATCTCCAAGGAGCAGTTTTGCCAAGGTTTTCCTAAAAGGCGTTTCAAAAGCCCAGCTGCAGAATTGCCTTATTTAATGCTTATACTCAGTTTCCAATTGTTTGCTAATTTGTAATCCTCCCCCCTATATTATAGGACAATCACTTTAATTACTATCTTTAATTAATATTTAAATCTATAATGTGATAGTCTAGATTTAGATGTGTAAGAATGCTGGTGAATGAGTTGATTAATTTAGGAGTTGAGTGTTAATTTATTGGTAATGTTATTTTCAAAGAGAAAGAAATGATTTTTAGTAAATATGTAAGCAAGAACACTTCTCCAGACAAGAGGAATATAAAATATATAAAGGAATATAGATAATCAGGAAATGTGGACTGTTTTGGCTGTCATGTCTTGTTCAAATGAACCCTGGAATTTTATAAGAGCGCTGGTTAGAGATCCTTAGCTTTCTTACAGAAATCCTCAGCTTTCCGTATCTGGGAGTCCGACTCCTGACAAGCAGATTTGAAAGGTGCTATTTGTACATAGCCATAAACTCCAAACAGGTTTACAAACTTATGAGCAATACCCTCTTGCACTTATAATAGTCCCACCTCTGCTAGATTCCTTATCCATTGGGGATGTACTCTATGGATGTTGATTCATTGCCAAACTAACTTCAGGCAAATTAAAAAGGAAAAAAAAGTGTTATATTAATTTGCTGCTCTCTAGCTCTGATAGCTTTAATGATGGGAGATGGATGTAACCTATACTTTCACCTTCTTCCTTGTGCAGCTCCTACCAGTCACAATTCCTTGCTATATTATAAGAAGAAAAATGTCATGTTCACAATCAAGTTACCACTACCCCATCCGCAGGGCATCCCAGGCAAGATATGCAGAGGTGGTTTGCCATTGTCTTCCACTGTTAGGAAGCCCTGTCTTCCTTGGTGGTCTCCATCCAAGTACTACCCTTGGCTAACCCTGCTTGGCTTCTAAGCTCTGACCAACTCAAGCTAAGTGGGCTATGTAGGCTGCTGCTATATTAAGATGGGCTGCCATATTTCCACTGGGGATTCAACGAAAGGAATGAATGAAAATTCCATGGTGGTGTAGAGTGCCATGAAGTCATAGCTAACATGGCAACTGCTGGTGGGGTTTTCATGGCAAGAGATTAACATAGGTGGCTTGCCATTGCCTGCCTCTGCAACCCTGATCTTCATTGGAGGTCTCCCATCCAATTACTAACCAAGGCCAACCCTGCTTAGTTTCTGAGATCTGACAAGATCAGGCTCACCTGGGCTATCCAGGTCAGTAATTGGTTAATAAACAGGAAGCAGAGGGTACGTTCTGACAACAGAAGGAAATAAGCAGTGAAGTCCTCCACATATATTGGTACATATGGTGTTTGATGGATTATATTGGAGTCAACAATAGGATAGCCAACTTTCCATACAATACCAAATTATTATTGTGAGCTAGCTTTTGAGATCTGATGAGATCAGGCTTGCCTGGGCTATCCAGATCAGTGTGAAAATGAGAGAGAAGGACTGATTTTATGATTCATTTGAAAAAAAATAACACCAATAGAGTAATGCATCATCTTATATTCTCACCACATAAAACTGTATCTAGAACTGTAGATAAATAAACAAGCAATGGTAAACAATGCAGGACTAAGCAGAGTTACACCCTTCTAAGCCCATTGGTTTCAATGGACTCAGATGGGTGTATCTTGGTTTAAGATTTCACTGTTAGTTGATTCAGACAGATCATGGTTTCATTTCATTTTCTGTCTTCCTTTCTTTATTCATTTTTAAGAGCCCTACAGACTTGAATGGCTTTAATTAATCTTTTGTTATTGCATCATTCTTCAGGCAATGGAAATTTGGCCAGCACTTCCCACTGACTTCAAAATGTCATTATCTGAGTGCCCAGCTCAACATAGTTTAGACTTGCTTTTCAATGATGTTGCCAAGCTTATATTGCTCCCTCAGGAGCTGGAAACCAGGGCTGAGATATCTTAAATTGGGTGTTCAAATTTACACAGTTAGTAGATCCTTTCAGGAAAAAAACCCCAACAATCAAAAATGTCTGGCTCAAGTTCACAATTCTGGAGCCAGCCTTTGAACACAGACTGGTGGAATATGGTAACTTTCCTAATCCATTCTAATGAATGTAAATGCCGTTACTGTGTATTGTGACTGGTGAACAAATTAACTAAGCAAATATAATTCTGTTTGCAAATCCAAAGCCCATGATAAAATTAATTTTCACAAAACAATTAAATTTTAATTATGTATTGTGCTGCACACACAATTAATTGAATATCGAGAGGATGCAGGTGAGGATATAAATATTGAATAATTTTTATTTTAAGATTCTCCAAAGAGGAGAATCTTTAGTTCCACATATTAAGGAGTTCTGTAGAGTTGGAAGCTATTGTTTTGATTCATGTTTAAATTTCATTTTGCTACACCTTTTTAAATCTGTTTTCCATCCTATATTTAATGCTGGATCTGGCACCCTTGCAGATCAATAGTCCTGGGGGACACCCGGGGTTTGCAGAAAAATGTGATCCCCCCACCTCCCTGAGGAACAGAGGACAGAGTTATATCCCTTCTGAAGACTGACAACATGGAGCATCCCCTTCAGGGTGGCTATGGGGCAGGAGGAGGGGGAGTTCCTTCCAAGTGGCAGGCAAGAGTGAGAGAAGGAGGGGGGCACTGCAGTGTGTGCTGGGCTGGTGGGGAGGAGAAAGGGGAGCTGGAGTCACCCCTATGCCCTTTGAGCTGGTCAGGCTATGCGCAAGGCAGCTATTGGCAGTGGTTTTACCTTCAAGTAGCCTGGCCAGTGAGTGGGTGCCCCCGTGAGGGAGAAGGGATGACTAAAAGAATGGAATTCTCCCCCTCTCCTCATGTCTCATGGGTACCCACTTGTATCAACTAGCAACTGAGCTTGATAATACATGTTGGTGCTAGCTATTGAGAGGTGTGACAAGAAAAGCTGATTTTACTGTGCTGTAGGAATGTATGCTGTTTAACATTACTAAATACTGTAGCTCTCATTGTTTAAAACCTTTAACCATGCATTATGCATTTGGTGGTTCTAGTGCATGCTTCGTTTTCTAAATCCTTTGGTTGTTTCACATATTCTTTTATAACATTGCATGCTTATTTATGACTGCTGGAGGGTTTAGTTCTTGCCTAGCTGCAAGGGGATCATTGTTGAAAGATGGTTATTTCTTGTAATATCATTCCAGAATATAATTCAAGAAGATTTCTTGAAACAAGTGATTGCTACCAATTAGCCATTCAGTTTTTCTAAAGTTACATATAAAATGCTTATGTATTCTTTGTGCCTTGATCATCCAGGCCCATTAGGAGGAGGAGCCCTACCTGGATGGGGAGCTAACTGCATACATACCACAGTGCTCTGTATGAAGTAATCCAGCAGCAATATACAGAATCCTCTTAAAAACAAATCCTAAAATAGCAGACAGCAGTTCTGGAATCAGGAAAGGGAATGGAGCTTGGATTTAATCCACAGCTACATCTCACATTCATATAGTGCTAGTTAAAGTATTGCACCCACTCCACACTTCACACACTCCCCTTTCCCTTCTCTTCAGTTTGCCAGCCACTTCCCCTCCATTGTGTGCAGCCGCTGGCACTTGCCTTCTTCGGGGTCCATTGTTGTGTGTGTTTTGTGGCTGAGGAGAAACTCATTGGATCAGTGGGTTTTTTTGACTAGGTTGGTAACAAATTTGCAGTTTCTGATTAAATGCAAATGAAACCTTGTTTCCCCAACCCCACTCTGAAACAAACATTGTGTGTGTGTGTGCGCGCCTTTGTCCAACACTTGCTTTGATGCCTTTATCCAAGCATTCATTGGGGTCTGTAAATGTCAAACTCCATTTTTGTGCATGTCCTCAAACTTGGTAGGTTGATGATTTGGAGGGAGAACTTGTGTTTTGTGTAATTTTGGTGCTGTTAAAGTGCCAAAACTGTTGCCCCAGAGCCTTGTTTCCCCAAATCCCTCTGCATGCATAGCCAACACCACCTTGTGATGCTCAGCAGACCAAAACTTGTGATATTGAAAAAACCCAAATGAATTAAATCAGAACCGGCACTGGCCTACCCAGAACAGACCAAAAATGGAACAGAATTCGAAAGTCTTGGATCTGAAACAGAAATGGAATTTTCCTCAGTGTACATCTCTAGTTGTAAGTTGTAACCCACTTTGCGCTCTCGACTCACAGTATGAGAACCAATGGTGTAGAGAAGTTCCAATCACTTTTAGCTACTTTGTTTGAAATTTAAGGTTGTGATCCTAACAAGCTGATGAGATTTACAGTGTGTATTGTAAGTTATGATACTGCCTTTTTATCTTTTAAAAAGATAAAAAAGAAATCCGTCAAAATCAGTCAAGAACAGTATCATTTAAAAAGATAATACACTTTGTCTTAATTTCATTTGCCTGATATGAACAGGCAGTTGGTTAGATAACATCTGAAACTTACTGGAAGAACAATTTCTGTTGAGCTCAGTAGGACTCAGTTTTGAGTAAAAAGATTTTAGACTGTTATTGACATACATTGTTCTTGTATTCCCTCTGTAATTAACACTTCAGTGAATGAAAATATGGTTCTTTGAAAGGGGAACCTTTCTTTTCTTACACTGTGATAAACTAAGAAAGTAAAGCAGAAGAGAGGTGAGCGGAGAGCCATGGTAAGGGATTAATGAGGTTTCTCATTAGCTGATAGCAAGCACAAATGTGACAGACTTACTGTTTGCTAGCATTTAAAGTAACCCACTTACTCTGTTTGTTCAACCACTGCAGAGAGCTTGAAGCTACTGTCATCTACAGTTTATATTGATCCATCAGCATTTTGCCTTTCGGGAACACAGAAAACAGCTTCACATGCTTCACATTTCAGTGCATGAAGAGTTCTTTTCAACACAAGGATTGCCCTGAAAGCAAAGGAAGAGATGCTTCGATGCCATTACAAAACAATTCCCCCCTGCAATCAGCTGTTACTACCACTAATGGGGGTTGTTGTTGTTGTTTTTTTTAAAGAATTTTTTATTGGATGGGTTTACAAACATACATATAGAAATCATTATCATTATTCACCCCATTGCATTTTCCCCATCCTTCCCCCCCCCCCCCCGCCGCCTTTTCTGGTGACTCCCAGCAGTTTTCCATACCCAACTTAATCTAAAAAGTATATCATATAAATTCTTAAAGTCTATAATAATAATGTACTCTTTAATTATCTTAACAATCTACACTAACTATATTGCTTATCTTAATTAAAAATATAAAAAATATATAAGTAATAATAGGTACATATACTAACTAAAAAAAAACTACATATATATATGTAACATACTATTCCTTACATACCAATTAACTATATTATCTATATTTCACATATACTCCCTATAACCTTATTACTCATAATTATACTCCCCTGTAAATATACTATACTAATCCAATAAAATACAGTAAAATATACCCCTTTTTAACCTTAAGTAAGTTTCTATCTCCCCTACTTCTCCAAAGACCACAATTTCCCCTTCATGTCCCACTTTTTCTCCACACATTTCTTAAATTTTTCCCAGCTTAATGTACAGTCCAATTCTTCTTGTTCTTTCAATTTCCTTGTTAATTTGTCCATTTCTGCCATATTCAAGACTTTCAGAATCCAGTCTTCCATAGATGGTATCTCCTGAGTCTTCCACATCTGTGCATAACACATTCTGGCCGCCGTAATCATATAAAACACCATAACTCTGTCCATTTTATCAAAATCTTCTAGGTTCATACATAATAACAGCAATTCCGGGGTTTTATTTATATTCCTTTGTAAAATATCTGACATAACTTTAACTATATCCCCCCAGAACTGCTTAGCCTTTTCACAAGTCCACCACATATGATAGAATGAACCTTCATGCTGTTTACATTTTCAACATTTATCAGACATCTGGCTATTACCATTGGCCAACTTCGGTGTTAAATACCATCTATACAACATTTTGTATACATTTTCACGCACAGTGGTACATGCTGAAATCTTAACTACATTTTTCCATACCTTTTCCCAAGCTTCCATTGAAATTTCCTTATTACAGTTTATTGCCCATTTGACCATCTGAACTTTAACAACTTCCTCCTCTGTAAACCATTTCAGTAATATCTTATATATTTTAGAAATTATTTTCTCCCCCCCCTGAAGCAAACAATTCTCAATCTCAGAGTTTTGTAGTCTAAAACCATTTTTCCTTTTGTCTTTCTCATATAGGTCTTTTATCTGCATATATTGAAACCATCCATATTGGAATGGCAATTCTTCATTACCTTTAAGCATATAGTTATTCTGTTGTATCTCAAGAATTTCTTTATATGTCAACCAGTCTTCCCCTGCATATTCTGTTCTTGGATTTACTACTTCCGCAGGGATAATCCACATTGGTATAGTCTCTTCTATATATTTCTTATATTTAGTCCATACAGCAAACAAGCTTCTTCTTACATAATGATGTAAAAACATAGAGTCTGCTTTTACTTTGTCATACCATAGATATGCATGCCATCCAAAGCGTTTATTATATCCTTCCAGTGCTAACAACTTCAAATTCTTCAATATCATCCATTCCTTTATCCAGTCCAGACGTATCGCTTCATGGTATAATTTAAAATTTGGTAATTGTAGTCCTCCTCTATCTTTCACATCATAGAGTACTTTCATTTTAACTCTGGGTTTCTTTCCAGCCCAAACAAAGTTTAACATCGTTCTCTGCCACTTCTCAAATTGTTTACTGTCTTTAACAATAGGTAGTGTCTGTAGTAGAAACATTATTCTTGGAAGAACATTCCTCTTAATTACTGCAATACGACCTAACCATGACAAGTTCATTTTATTCCATCTAATCATATCTTTATCTATTTGTTGCCATAACTTGTCATAGTTATTCTTATATAAGTCAATATTCTTCATTGTCACTTCCACTCCCAAATACTTAACCTTGTTCACTACTTCACATTCCACCTTGTCCATCAACTCCTTTTGTTGTTGTTTAGTCATATTTTTGCACAATATTTTGGACTTCACCTTATTAATTATAAAACCCACTATGTCTCCAAAATCCTTCATTTTCTTCATCAATTTTGGCATGCACTCTATTGGATCTTCCACTATCACCATTATGTCATCAGCAAAAGCTCTTACTTGTATTCAAATCCTTTAGTCCTCAATCCTCTTATTGAATTGTCTTCTCTTATTTGCCTAAGTAAAATCTCCAGTACCATTACAAACAGAAGTGGGGAAAACGGACACCCTTGTCTTGTTCCTTTTCTTATTTCCAACTTTTTGGTTACATTGGGGGTTGTTGCTTTTTAATGAGGAAAGTGGCTTACTATTTCTGAGTCTTTAATCTGTTCTTTTTAACCATATATATTGAGAGCTAGTGAGAAACTGAGCTAGCAATTGGGAAGAAGTTCTAGTCTCCCTTCCCTGAATTCCACAAGTGGCCTTCAGGAAGTTGTTCTGTCTCCACCTCAGAGCCCATCTACAACATGGGAATCATGTTACTTGATCTCCTTGGAGAATTGCTGTAAATATTGCAAGCTATCTTTTAGGAAGTGCTTTAGATACTTATACCACAAAATGCTGAATATTAATAGCGCTATAAACAAACTAGGAACTTAGAAGGGATCACAG
This sequence comes from Eublepharis macularius, assembly GCF_028583425.1. Lineage (NCBI taxonomy): Eukaryota > Metazoa > Chordata > Lepidosauria > Squamata > Eublepharidae > Eublepharis > Eublepharis macularius. The sequence goes on along the minus strand of NC_072790.1, from coordinate 101,818,330 downwards.
AAGGAAGGATTTGGAAATCCTAGTTGGCTTCTCAAAATTGTCTCTTCCAGGATGCAATAAGCTCTCAGGGATTTGAGCTAGCCACCCCACCGCTTCTCCCCGAGCTCAAATAGACATGATACTTAGAGTTCCACAAACAGAACTCCCACAATATCTAATAGAACCACTTCGGATTGGGAAAATGATAGGGGGAGGGAGCCTCCCTTTCCTTGCTCCATAATTCCAATCCAAATTGGTCTCCTGTGTGCCAGATTTTTTTAGAGAAGAAGAAATGTTGGGAGTGCTGTTCACAGATCTTCCAGTGTGACATCTGTTTGAGCACTGACTCTCAGATGTTGTCAGTATTCTGTGCTCCTGGAATATTTTTAGCCCCACACTAGCTGGTTTTGGTTTTTCTTCCCCTTTTCTGCTGATTGGTTTCCAAAGTCATATTTTTCTGCATGGCTTGGGAAGCCCCGTGATTCTGAGTTTGTAAAAGTCCCAACCTTGTTTGTGGGTGACTTTTTAAATTGTTTTTGTTACCATAATGGCTGCTAGCCAGTACTATTAGATTTAGTGACAGAGTGGGTAAACTTGATTAATCACAGGTGGATGATTAATCATGTTTACCCTCCTTCTTATTCCTCAAAATCCCCCTTTCTGGATTCTCTAAACTGTTAACTTTTGAGCAGGCTGATTTATCCTCTCCCCCTTCTTTCCTTAGCTTTTGTCAGCATTCTGTCCCCTCTGGAGCATTTTTATACCACCTTGTGAGTTTTCTAAAAAAATATGAACTTGTTATTTTCTTTAGGCGTGGGTAATCCCTTCAAATAAGTATAACCCTTCTCAGCCAGTTTACTATTGGATGTAGGATGCTAATGCTTATGTTCTAAAAACTCTATTGATGCTTAGAAATAATTTATATATATCCATTCCTATTTAAGCATCATAACAAGAGATGTAAATGTTAATGAACTAATGAAAAATCCCCAGATATTATTTTCATAATAATAATGAAAACAAACAGGAAAACCAATGACATTTATTTATATTCAGTTTTTTTGCAACCTGCCAATCTGGTTTAGAAAATTGAAGGAGAGCTTTTACTCAAAGGAAAGGAGAAGGAATTAGGAAATAATGAAAAAGGATCTTGCTGAAATAGAAGACTTTTTTCCTGATGGTCTTTCTTTCCTGTGTTTCCACCAATCAGCAGTAGCTTGGGGCAGGCTTTCTTTATTATAAAGAATAGTTTGTGTTTCCATGAGCTTTTCTGTTCACTTTACTGGTGCTGTGCAATCGATCCTTAGGAAGAGAAACCCGAGTGCAATATATTCCAGTGGCTCTTAAATTATATCTTTTGAAAACAGTGCCACAACTTATATATGGGACAACACTGGGTCCAATTTCTTCAAGTTAAACTCCTTTGGAGAAAATCCAATCTAAATTCTTAAGAGCCATATTTGGATTCCCATGTAGCATTTCAAACATGATTTTACGTTTGGAAACAAGATTGCTGAGAATAGAGGCCAGGGTAATCCTGGCTTCGATTAATACTTGTCTTAAGCTCAGCCATTGTCCATTGGATATCACCTCTCTAATTCTTAAGGATAGGTACTGTTCTGCCTGGCTCGGGGCTATCTACCAGAAATTAATTATGCTAGGCTTTTCATTTGAAACTCTTCAGATGATGGCCCCTGACCAGGCAAGGGATGTGGTTAAACAGCGAATGTTAGATGCTGAAAGACAGAAGGATCTTGCTAGGGTCTCAAATTTCCTAGCCCCCTCACAAATGAGATATGTGGTTTCCCCAGCTTCCTATTTATCAAGTCTGGAAATCCCATCCCATCGTGGGCTTTCTCATTGGCCTGATGCAATATATTCCCATCTGCAATACTTGAAGGCTCTTACAAAAAGGTCCCAATGGCTGAGCGTGTTTGCCTGTGTGAGACTGGGAAAGTGGAAACAATTGAGCACATCATGCTTGCCTGTAAGCTTTAGCATGAAATACGTATAAAATATAGCCAACCTATATTGAAGAAATTTTCTTCTGGATATGGAGCTAACTAATAAGTTACTGTCAGGTTCTAATTCCCAGATCATGCTTTCTAGTGCCAGGTTTTTGGCTGCAGCTTACAGAATCCACAGAGAATATGCAAAGGAGTGACATTTGTTTTTACACTTTAACTCTGAAAGCCCAAATTCTTGTACTTACATTGTTAAGCTTTTATACAATTATTTTTATATCAAAGCTGTGTATTTCGAGTATGATACTCATTTATGTTTTAAAATGGATATAATGGTTACTAACTGTAATTCCTCAAATAAAATAAATATTAAAGATCCTTAGGAAGAGTGATTTTTCCCATTCCTTTCCTCTTAGTTCTAATACACTAGAACGAGATTTTAGCTTCCTGCAAAAAAGGGGTGCTTGATTTCCCACTATCTTGTGCGTTGTGTCCGGTTGTGGCCATAGTCTCCAAACAAATGCTTCTTCACTTACTATACCACCTTGAGCAAAAACATTTTTCTAAACCTGCCTGGCCTCTACACTTCCTCTATTTTTAAAGGTCCTCTGTGTCAAAGATAACTGAACATTTTGACCAGGGATGGAGTGGATGGCTATCCAGAGAGCCTCCTTCCTGGGGCTATTCAAATGCAAGTCTCTGACCACTTTGTTATGCTATTGGTCTTTTCTGGTGTAAAAAATTACTCTTGATCCTGTCTGAAATGTCCCCTGCCTTCTGGTGGCGCCCAACGTGTGTCCCTGCTTGATCTGCAAAGGATAATACCAGAGCTTTTTTTCTGGGAAAAGAGGTGGTGGAACTCAGTGGGTTGCCCTTGGAGAAAATGGTCACATGGCTGGTGGCCCCGCCCCCTGATCTCCAGACAGAGGGGAGTTTAGATTGCCCTCCGCGCCACTGAGCGGCATGGAGGGCAATCTAAACTCCCCTCTGTCTGGAGATCAGGGGGCGGGGCCAACGGCCATGTGACCATTTTCAAGAGGTTCCGGAATTCCGTTCCACTATGTTCCAGCTGAAAAAAAGCCCTGGATAATACTAATTGCATGTAAAACAGGCATTTCTTTTTCCTATTGAATTGATATTTAGTGAAGAGGTAGATTTGAGTGGAAAGTACAATCTCTGAAACTTTCATGCACATTGAATGGAGAACAAAGAAGTTATACACCCAAAGTATGAGTTTTTCCATATAGATTATTTATTCTTGGATTGATGCTATTTTTTTTCCCCACAGGATCATGGGCATTTTCTCACATCCTTGGTTTTCCCTGGCTTCTTTCTGATTTTTCCCAAACCTACTTTGCTGCAATGTTGGTGGCTGGGGGGTGGGGGTGGGGGTGGAATTGTGATGACCCTTGGATGGCTGCTGTGTGATGAGTAAGTCTGGATTTTCCAGGGCCCACCCATATGGCAGAAATTTTCCTTTCCCTGTGGCACCAATTCTGTTCCATGTGTGCCACTGTGGAGGAGGGTGGGCTTTTTGAGGTTTTAAAATTAGTAATTGGCATGCCGCTATAATGGTACATTGCCATGTCAATTACCTGTTTAAAAAAATGCTTGGAAAAGGCCCTTGCTGGCATGTAGGGGAGAGAGACAATGGCTATACAAAGACTGGGGAAGAAGGAATGCAAGGAAACCCACTATGTGGGAGCCACATTGCCATTGTGTTGCATTGGCAGTGGTAGTAACTATGGGGTTTCCACAGGAAAGCACCACTGTGTGGAAGAGCTCTGCATGTTTTTCTATTGAACAGTGAAAATGCAAACATAAGATAAGTAGAGATGATGTGGATCTACACTGGGTCCATCCACTGGCTTTGGGGGATAATCTCTTGTAACATCTATGTAAATGCCACAGACTCTGAAATGGTGTAGGGGTGTGCACTTAAAAAAGTATATTAATTTCAGATCTAAATTGAGGGGGACACTGGTACTGCCTGATTTTTCAGGACTGTTGGTACCATTCCAGGATTCTATGTTGATTTTTCCCCAGATCCTGAATTTTGGATTTGACTATTTTTAAAATTTTACTGCCCACAATTATTTCCAGCAGCATTAGAATGGGGATGGAAGGAGGGGGAAAGTTCATATTACTCAAATTTTGTGGCAGTTACACTGGCTTCCACATAGTCTCTGGATTCAAGGTGTTGCTGCTAACCCTTAAAAGCCTTAACCTTTAAAGCTGGAGACCCTCATACTTAAGGGGCTGTCTCTCCCATTATAACCTCCTGTGCCACTGGTTCAGAAACAAACAGCTTTTTTAAGTTTTCAAAAGCTTCCTGGCATTCCGCTGTCCAATTTAAATTAGCGCTAGGTTTTCCCCCTTGTATCCCTTTTCCCTTTGTTTTTAGTAAATCTGTTAAGGGGAGGACAATTTGAGCAACGTTTTTTATAAAAGGTCTGTAAAAGTTAGCGAACCCTAGGAACGACTGCAATTGCCTCCTTGTTCTGGGGGCCCCCCACCCCACTACGGCTTGGATTTTTGCCGGGTCCATTTTCAGTCCCTGGGGAGAGATTCGGTACCCCAAGAAATCCAGTTCCTCCTTATGAAATTCACATTTAGACAATTTCACTGGCAGTTTATGTTTCCTTAAAGTGGTCAGCACTTTTCGGACCATCTCCACATGTGATTTCTTATCAGCAGAATAGATCAACACGTCATCTAGGTAAACAACACCTTACTCGTGTAAGATTTCGTTGCCTTTAAGGCATTATAACTGCCTTAATACTGGGACTTCCGGTTTGGGATTCATGGAGGTCTAACGCAGCTCCATTTGCGGAGCTGACCGGACTGCCGTTTTAAGCGGCCGGCGGGGTGAAAATAGCCCGCGGCCGACTGCTCTCAGGTGGAGAGCAGGCAAAGAACGCTCAAGACCCTAGGGTGAGTTAGATCTCGGACGAGGGGGGCTCTACATAACGGGTCCCCTCCCGATCCTTGAGGTCCCACCTTGCGACGGGTCGGCTACAATCTCTGCGGCAGTTTTGGGGCCAATTCGGCTGGCATAAGACCTACATACCCAAGCTTCGATTGGGGGAAGAAGTGGAAAGGAGAATTTGAAATCGAAACAGCGATTACAACCCGAGGAAAGTGAAGGGAAGGTAAAGATCACTATCTTCCGATACGGGACAGATTGATAAAAACAGAGAGGAAAAAAAGTAGACTTTTAAACTGCAACAGACTAGCGAAAAGGAGGGGAAGCTTCGGCAGGAGTTGTATTAGAAAAGAGACTAAGTTTAAAGAAGTTGTTAAAGAAATCGGATTATTGTTTTGAATACCTGTGGCTTTGGAGCTGTGAGAAAAAGACACCATCGCGAGACCTGCTGTGGGAAGACGGGAGACAGGAAGTGCGTAACAACAATAGAGCGGCTGGAGAGAAGCGGCCCTTGCTGGAGGGCAGGAAGAAGGGAATCGCCATCTTTGAGAGGGGAAGGGTCGCGGCTTCAGCGGAAAAGGAAGTAGGCCATATTGGATTATAAAATCATAGAGAGACCATAGAGAAAAGACGCCCGACATTTTGGACCCTTTAAAATTAATTTATGCAAGAAGACCGGGACATTTGAAATAAAAAAGGTACTAAATTTAACGCCACGGAGCTAAGGAAGAGAGCGGACTCGTGGGAGCGAGCCAAAGCAAGCCCCACGATGTCGAAGAAAGAGTGGCAATCGGCAATAGAAAATCTGGATAAAAAACTTTTGGAGGTGATTAAAGAATTTAAAGATATGAAATTGGAGCTGATCAAAGAGGTCAAACAGACAGTAAAATCGGAGCTGTCAGAAGTAAAATCGGAGCTGTCAGAAGTGAAGAAAGGTATGGAAACAATACAAAATGAATTACAAGGGACGCAGCAGAGAGTTAAAACAGCAGAAGACGCGATGGAGAACTTAGCAGATACGCAACAAACAGAGATGAGACTGATGAGGGGGAGAATGTCAGTTGCAGAAACTAAACACATGGAGAAGCAGCTACGTTTTCGCGGCTTGCCAGAAGTGGAAGGAAAGTCAGCGCAAGAACAGATGACCGAGGTGTTAGCTGAATACCTGGGGAAGGAGGAGGAGGAAGTTGTGGCTATCCTAGATGTGGCATATCGTGTGAACTCGAGAATTGCAACCCAGAGAAAAGTACCAAGAGACGTGATTGTACAATTTACAACAAGAAACATGAAAGAGAAGATTGTGACTAAACAGTTTCAAGATCCATTGGAGATCGATGGCAAGACAATTATTATAATGAAGGAACTACCCAGACCAGTGTTACTAGATCGGAAAAAATATAAAGCGCTAATCCAGATGCTGAAGGACATGAAAATTAGGTACAGATGGGAGCTCCCAGAGGGTTTGTCCTTCGAATTTGGAGGTGCCAAAAAGCGTATCAGATCTGAGCGGGAGATGGAGCGATTTATAAGGGACAATGAAAAAGACTTACCAACAAGATTATGAACATGGAGTGTAAAGTATTATCTTGGAATGTAAATGGACTAAATTCACCGAACAAGAGAAAAAATATTTTTCACTGGCTACTAAAACAAAAATGTGATATTGTTTGTTTGCAAGAGACTCATATTCGAAAACAGGATGTAAAATATTTAAAACTGGGAAAATTGGGCAAGAATTTTGTAGCGGCCTCAAGTAAGAAAAAAAGAGGAGTGGTGTTGTATGTAAAAGAGGAGCTACAACCAAAATTCATAATGAAAGATGTGGAAGCCAGATTTGTAGCAGTGGAATGTACTTGGAATTTAAAGAGAGTGTTGGTAGTTGGAATCTATGCACCTAATGGTGCAAAAGAGAGCTTCTTTGAGGATTTGAGGAAGCATTTAGACGATCTTTCATATGACCAGATAATTCTTGCTGGAGACTTCAATGGAGTGACAGACTTGGAACTGGATAAAAAGACTACAATGGCACAAAAGAAAAGAGGACTATTACCAAAGCTCTTTTTTGAGTTGATTCAACAAGAGACTCTTGAAGATGTATGGAGGAGAGAATATCCTAAAAGTAGACAGTTTACTTTTTATTCTGCAAGGCATTCCACATTATCAAGAATTGACATGATCTGGGCCTCAAAAGATTTGGCGTTATGGACTAAAGATGTAGAAATAATGCCGATGGTAGGCTCAGATCACAACCCAATTATGTGGAAGCTAGGGAAAAGGAGAAAAAGGAAAGCATGGAGAATAAATGAGGATTTGTTACAGGAAAAAGAGAATATGGAAATATTGAGAAGAGAGACAAAGTTTTTCATACAATACAACGTGAATAAAGAAGTACCAACTGATAAAGTTTGGGATGCTTATAAGGTGGTTATAAGGGGCATACTAATGGACTTAAATGGTAGAGCAAGAAAGAAGAAAGAGGAGAAGAGACAAGAGATTGAGGAGAAAATAAAAACTAAAGAAATACAGTTAAAAAAGAGACCAGGGAAAAAGAAATTATACCAGGAAATTAAAATACTGCAAGAACAGCTAACAGCAATGAGTAATAAAGAATTGGAGTGGAATCTCAAAAGGCTGAATCAGAAAGTGTTTGAGGGTGCAAATAAACCTGGGAAGTACCTGGCATGGCAACTGAAGAAGAGAAGGGAAAAGAAAACAATAAATAAAATTTGTGAAGATGACAAAATGTATTTGGAACAGAATACCATTAGTAGAGCCTTTTATAAATTCTACGCTAAACTGTATAATAAGAAAGAAGTAAATAAAGATTCAATAGCGTCATATCTGGAGAAAATGACACTTCCAGAAATCTCGGACGCTTGGAGAAATAAACTGAACAGTGAAGTAACGGATGAGGAAATAAGTAAGGCAATACAATCTGCAAATCTAGGAAAGGCGCCAGGGCCAGATGGACTTACAGCTAAATTTTATAAGACTATGGCCAATGAGCTGGCACCATTCCTAAAGGAGGTGATCAATGGAGTTCTAAGGGATCAAAGGATTCCAGACACTTGGTCTGAAGCGAACATATCATTGATCCCAAAAGAGGGCCAAGACTTGACTAGTGTGAAAAATTACAGACCTATATCGTTACTCAACAATGACTATAAAATTTTTGCGAAGATACTGGCGGAGAGACTGAAGGGGTGGCTTTCGGAAGTTATAGAGGAGGAGCAAGCAGGCTTTCTGCCAGACAGACAAATAAGAGACAATTTAAGGACAGTGATTGATGCTATTGAATATTATGATAAGCGTTGTGATAAAGAGGTTGGTTTCTTCTTTGTTGACGCTGAAAAGGCATTTGACAATTTAAACTGGGACTTTATGTTTGCCACTATGGAAAAGCTACAATTAGGAGAAAGATTCATCAGAGCAATTAAGGAAATCTACAGAGACCAGACTGCAGGAATTGTGGTGAATGATGAATTGACCAAGAAATTGACTATAAGCAAAGGAACAAGACAAGGTTGCCCGTTGTCTCCACAGTTGTTCATTTTAGTATTGGAGATTCTGATGATACAAATACGACAAGACGAGGAAATCCGAGGAATAAAAATAAAGGACTATTCATACAAGGTCAGAGCATTTGCGGATGACATAATGTTAATTGTAGAGGACCCACTGGAGAACATGCCAAAAGTGATAGATAAGATCAAGGAGTTTGGAGATTTGGCAGGTTTCTTTATTAATAAAAAGAAGTCAAAGATACTATGCAAAAATATGACTAAGCAGAAACAACAATTGTTAATGGAAACAACGGACTGTGAAGTAACAAGTAAGGTGAAATATTTGGGAATTGAACTGACTGCAAAGAATATAGATTTGTTCAAGAATAATTATGAAAAACTATGGACTCAGATTGAGAGAGACTTGATCAAATGGAATAGGCTCAATCTGTCATGGTTGGGTAGGATTGCAGCAGTTAAAATGAATGTGTTACCAAGAGTGATGTTTTTGCTACAGACAATACCAATCATCAGAGACTCTAAACAATTTGAAAAATGGCAGAGGAAAATATCAGATTTTGTATGGGCAGGCAAGAAGCCTCGAGTGAAAATGAAAGTTTTACAAGATGCAAAGGAAAGAGGCGGAATGCAACTGCCCAACCTGAGACTTTACCACGATGCAATCTGCCTAGTTTGGCTGAAGGAGTGGATGACATTAAAGAACAAGAAACTATTAGCCCTAGAGGGATATAAAAAAATATTTGGATGGCATGCATACCTATGGCATGACAAAGTAAAGGTCAACTCGATGTTCCTGCACCATTTTGTACGGAGAAGTTTATACACAATCTGGAAGAAGTACAGAATTTACCTACAAGAAGGAACTCCTTGGTGGGTGGTTCCATATGAGGTGATAGACCCGAGAGCTGTTGATAACGAACGACAATGTTTAACTTACAAAGAAATAACTAAAATAGAAGCATCTAAACTTAGAATAAAGACGCAAGAGGAACTATCACCGAACTATGATTGGTTCCAGTATAGACAGATCAGAGATTTGTATAACTCGGACTCTGTAAAGGGAGGTATACGAATAGAGAATTCGGAACTAGAGCAGACCCTTCTTAAGGAGGACAAGAAAAGAATATCCAAGGTATACCAAGTACTGTTGAAATGGTATACTGAGGATGAGACAGTTAAAACACAAATGGTGAAATGGGCTATAAATTTTAACAAAGAGATAACAATGGAGGCATGGGAATACTTGTGGAAGACTACAATGAAGACAACGACATGTACAAATATTAAAGAGAATATCTACAAAATGATCTATCGTTGGTACATGACACCAAAGAAGATTGCGCTAGGGAATTTGAACACTTCTAATAAATGCTGGAAATGTAGGAAGCATGAGGGCTCCCTCTATCATATGTGGTGGTCGTGTGAGGTAGCTAGGCAGTACTGGGGGGAAATAATAAGAGAAATGAGTGAAATTTTACAATTTCAAATAAATAAGAACCCAGAACTCCTGCTACTAAACTTGGGAATGGAGGGAATTCCAGCCCATCATAGGACGTTGATATTTTATATGACAGCAGCAGCCAGACTTTTATATGCGCAAAAATGGAAAGTACAAGAAGTGCCAACTATTGAAGATTGGATCTACAAATTGCTGTACATGGCAGAAATGGACAAGATGACAAGAAAACTGAGAAATCTGGACTCAGGGCAGTTTAACACAGACTGGGAGAAGCTGAAACAATATCTGGAGAAGAAATGGGAGGTGGGAGGAAAACTGTGGCAGTTTGAGAACTACTGAAGTATAATAAAATGTAGAGGGGGGTGACTTTACCGGGGGGGGAAGAGATAAATGTGAATTTATAAGCAGTTAGATTAACAGATTGATATATATATAGATATATATAGGTTAATAAATAGAATATTGATAGAAAATAATTAATGATAAGGATTAAATATAAGGATTGAGTAACCAACAATATTTTCTTTCTTTGATAAGATTTGTATAATGCACCAAACTGAATGTACAGACGAGTCAAATTGATTGATTATGTGACGAGAGTTATATAGAATTATCATAAAAAGATAGAATGAGTAATATATAGAGAATAAGTCAAATTGTTTGATTTAAAATGTGTAAGATTTTCATGGTTTATGATATATAGAAATATTTAAAATTGGAAAATGGGATAAATTGTTTATCTAAGATGGAAACAAAGACTTACAGTTTGGGTATACTATAAGAAAAGTAGTTAAGGATGTACTGCTTAGTATAATGGAGAATATATATTTGTTTTAGATAGAGGAATTTAATAGAAGTAAGGGAAAAGGGACAAAGGGTTGGAAAGCTGTTGGAAGTCAATAAAAGGGGGGGAAAGGGAGGGGGTTAGAAATGTAAAATTTGGGGAAAATTGAATGTAAATGTAAAAATAACGGATTCTAACCCAATAAAAATTTTTTCAAAAAAAAAAAAATAACTGCCTTAATACTTATTCCTTTCAACATGTCAGACTATGGATGACAGGATATGGCAAGTAGATCCCTGGATCATTTCAGCAAGACACAGGTCCTTGGTTAAATGACTTTTATTTGGGAAATCAGTCTTTTCTCATATACACAGGTCCGTAAGAGTACATGAAATAAAATGCTTATGAACATGGCAACTTCTCTTTGAAAGGAATAAGTATTAAGGCAGTTACAAGGCTATATACTCAAACAACCCCCTCCCCCCTAAACCACAAGTTCAGAGGCAGTCTGGGAAATGTTTTCAGAGTTCACACACTAGGCAGACAAGATACTGAGAAATGCAACATTTCAGACACCGAGGGTCAGTCCAGGAAATATCAACAGGGGAGATTGTCCACAGCTTTGCCAGCAGCCTGGCTATGCTGTGGAAATGAGAAAAGGAAAGTGATTTTCAAACACTAAGGAACTTACTCATCAGTTACAACATGAGATCAGGTACAAAACTTACAATACAATACTTAGGCAACTCAGGACAATAAGCATCAGACTTAACAGTGGCATTGATGAATGGGTGCAGTCAAACATGACAGTAGGAGCCACCCACAGACTTTCTACTGCCCTCAAAACACACCGAACTTAGCCCTGAAAACCTTGATAGGCAGCTCTGGCTGTCAACCCAAGAACTCCCATTATTCTCTATGTGAGCGTTTAGTACATAAGACACAGTGTGGAGCCGTGGTTTCACTTTCCAACCCGCAGTTACCGAGCGAGGAACTGCTTGCTGCTGGAGGGTTTTTTTGCATTGTGTGTTGTGAGAGGGGGGCTTGGCACTTGTGCTGCAGCAAAGCCTGGGGAGCAAGCTTATTGGGTTTCCTTGGCTGAGGGCTCAATCGATTCTTCATAGCTTTTTCTGGGGGAACTGTCGAATGATGCACATCTTCATTTTTTAAAAAATTTTTCCCCCAAAAAATGTTGCTACACATAAACGTTGCATCAAATAAACATATTGGATAGGCCAGAGCACTTCCCGCCGATATTGTGGAAGAGTATTAGCTATTAACATTTGGAGGGAAAATTGTTACCAATGACCCCATGTCTATCTTTCCTGCTTTCTTCGTGAGCAGTGTGGTTTAGTGATAGGTGTTGTGTTGAGGACGGTCTCTTTCTCCCTCCATGAAATGCCTAGACCACTAATTGAACGCTGAAGTCCCTCCATCACACTTTCACTCTATCTCAGAAGCTGTCAGCTGTCAGCGAGCAACAAGTAACAAATTTGGCGTGTTGTAAAATGGACCCGTTATTAGTCAGCTGTTGTCATGTGACACAGGATATGTTTCTGCATAGATTTGTAGAAACGTTGCAACGTTTTTTTACATTTAAAAAAAAAAGAGGGGAAGGGAAAGGGTAGTGGGTGTAGCTTAGAAAACATGATTGATCAATCAAATTAAGTTGATTCAGAGGGCGAGAGAAAAGGGCAAGGGTGGGGAGAACATCGGATAAAGAATTCCGCATGATTAAACTCCCTAATCTGCTGCGCATGGACAAATAAGTTGGGGGAAAGCAGGATGGAAAAAAAACGGACAAAACGTGCAGTGACTTCAAATCTGCTGCTAGGATTGCCTTCCCACGTGTGGAAACACAAGAAAAAATCGAGGTCATTTAGAAGCTGAAGCAGGGAAAACCATTCGTGTGGAATCGCCCTTAGTCTGTACTAGCAAAATCAAAGAGTCCAGTAGCACCTTTAAGACTAACCAACTTTACTGTAGCATAAGCTTTCGAGGATCACAGTTCTCTTCGTCAGATGCGGATCCTGCATCTGACAAAGAGAACTGTGATTCTCGAAAGCTTATGCTACAGTAAAGTTGGTTAGTCTTAAAGGTGCTACTGGACTCTTTTAGATTTTATAAACATTCTAACTCTTTAAGGGCTCTGTCTTACCCCAGTTTCAGGGCTGCAGTTAGGCTCTGACTGGGACCAAGCTTGTTTAGTTTCGTTGGCTGAGGGCTCACTCTTCTTCTGTCTCCCCCCCCCCCTTTTCAATTCTTATTTGTGGTGTTGGGATAGAGCTCTGCCCCAACCCAGTCTCATGGCTGCAGTTAGGCTCTGACTGGGACCAAGCTTGTTGGGTTTCCTTGGCTGAGGGCTCACTCTTCTGTTTCTCTTTTTTTCTTTCAATTCTTATTTGCTTGTGGCATGGTGGGCTAGCCTAGGGTTGGGCCCCAACTCAGTCTCAGAGCTGCAGTCAGGCTCTGGGTGCAAGCATATTAGGCTCTTTGGGGGCTCACTCTTCTTTCTCATTTTTTCCTTTCAATTCTGATTGGATTGTTGGGTGGTGGGCAATGGAGACCTGCTGATGCCTGGCTGTCCACATCTGCCTCCTCCCAATTTTTGTCTGTCCCCCACAAAATCCTCACTTTCCTCCTCCTTTCCACATGTCCTCTCAAGATGTCTGCCCCCCCCCCCCAAGAGTCCTACTGTCTTTTAGTCTTCCTCCTCATGATGATTGTTCTCCCTCCCAGAGTCTCGGCACATCTAGCCTCCCTTCGGGCAGCCTGATGGGGAGATTTCTATTCCTCCAAGGAGACTCTCCTTCCCCCCAGGATCACCTCTGTCCTGTCCTGTACAGGGACTTAGATTTAAACATCCATAGACATGCTTGAAATGGATCACAAAGTCAAAACATTACAATAAAATCATTTAAACAACAACATAAAGAATGATCAATAACAAAACAAACCAGAGCCTGTATAACTGTTTGCTTACAGTTATCCCTTGTGAACTTGCTTCTTCCATCTTCTCTCCCACTGTTCTCTCTTCAAGTGTTAAATAGTAACCTTTGTGGGACAGGATCTTCTCTTTGTTTGTTTACTTATTTATATTGTTAAAGAAAAAACCCAAACACATTGATCACACAGCATAAAAATATGACTAATTATAAAGTAATAGAAAATAGCAAGGGCTGGGGATTGTTAGGGGAAGGACAGGGTGGAGAGACAGTAAAAAGCAAAAAGGTCAATAACATAGGTTTTATGTTTGTAGGTGTGCATGCATGAATGTATAGTCTGCTTTTCTCACTGTGGCAGATTACATAGTACAAGTGAATACAATATGATCCACAGGACATTCAATGAACAGACAGAATAGGGTAGGGTAGCAGAAATTTTGAAAACAAGCATAAAGCCAAGCACAGAGATGAAACCTTTCTGAAGCTAAGTGTAACTAATTAACATGACATCTTTAGCAATGTGGAGGCTTCCAGTAGGAGCATATCTACCACAGCAGACAGTACCCTATGTCATAGTCCCTGACCCTTAGTGAGAGATATTTTTGAGCTATTTCTTACGACACAGCTCTATAATTTGTGTAGAAAGTTCTCCTGAATAATTCAGTTTGGTGTAGTTTGTGGAAAGCCAGGAGGGTGGGAGCTTTCCTGATTTTGCCCAACTACAGGGTGTTATCTGCAGAAGACACTGTTAAGATAAGCAAAGCTGCTGGGGTGGAGCCTAGGGGAGAGATGGTTGCACAGATATGAGGGGCCAAGGTCATGAAGAGCGTTGAATGTGATAATCATGACTTTGAATTGATAACTGGAATTGGTAACTGATGGGCACCAATGGAGTGACTGCAGAATGGGAGCAATATGCATGGTTTGTCTAGCTCCAGGAAATAAATAAGCTTCAGCATTCTGAACCAGCTGAAGTCTCTGAGTTGTCTTTGAGAGGAGACCTGTGTAGAGTTCATTGCAGTAGCCTAGTCTCAATGTTAGCATAGCATGAATCCAGGTGGCTGGATCAGATGTGTCAAGGTAGGGGCCATCTTGCAGGGAAGTCTGAGTTGGGAGAATGTCTTTTTTGACACTATGTTTACTTGCTTCTCTAGCAGAAACACTGGTCAGGTATAAACTCTAGGCTCTTAACTGCGTCAGCAAGATCAACTGGCTCCCATCAAAGGTCCCAAACAAAATCTTTTTCATGATCTCTTCTTTTCCTACAAGCATCACTTCCATCTTGTCTGGGTTCAATTTCGATTTGTTTGCTTTCAGCCAGTTAACAACAGCTGTCAAGCAATGACTCAGTACCTCTACTGCAACACCAGGGGATTTGGATAGAGAGAGATAGAGCTGAGCATCATCTGCATATTGATAGCATTCAATTCTATAGCTACAAATGATTTTCCCTAAAGGCTTTACATAGAGGTTGAATAACATGGGGGATAACACTTTATGGAACCCTGCAAGATAATTCTCACACTGAAGATAGCTGGTCTCCAATTGCGGCCATTTGAGTTTACGTAATTTTTGTCTAAGGATTTTTTTCAAGTAGTGGCCAGACGACTGCCTCTTTGAGAGGCTGAGCCTTCTGCAAAAGGTTAAAATCACTGAGGCGCTGTAGTTTATAGCTGAGTTGTTGTTGATAGGCCTCAGTTCTGGTATGCATAGGTTAGACATAATATTATTAAGGTGATGGAAATGGTTTGAGAATGTGCTCCAGAATGTGTTTTTGGTTTCTGGAATTTATTTTCAAGGCAGTGTGTTTATTTGCAGACTACTTCTACCACACCAAGGCTGAAGGCAAATGTTGAATTCAGGTGACCAGCTTACCACATGGGATGTTTGTTTACTTCTTAAATGTGTTAGTGTTCCACACACATGGCCATGGCTGGTTCTGCAGCATTCTGAGGTTGCTTTTGTTGTTACTGGTTGATTCTGATGCTGTGGGGTAAAGATGTTAGTTCTGCCTATGCCTATATATGGTCAGTGAACATTATGTGCATTGATTTCAACATGCACAGAGGGAAAGCAGGGGTGAGTGTGCTGGCCCTGCATAATAATGTGTTTTGTTGGGTCACGAACTGAACATCTATGTGCTTGGAAAGTATTTGTGGCTAGGCTCTATCTCTGTGATTGACAACATTTTTAAAAAATATTCCTGATCACAGGGAGAGATGCTGTAGTCATGACTTGGCAATGGGAGTACTCATTCCAGTTTCCTCATAATGTCATATTCATTGTTTGGTATAGTGGTTAAGAGCATGGGATTCTAATCTGGAGAACTGGGTTTGATTCCCCGCTTCTCCACTTGAAGCCAGCTGGGTGACCTTGGGCTAGTCACGGCTCTCTGGAGCTCTCTCAGCCCCACCCACCTCACAGGGTGTATGTTGTGGGGATAATAATGACATATTTTGTAAACTGCTCTAAGTGGGCATTAAGTTATCCTGAAGGGCGGTGCATAAATCAAATATTGTTGTTATTACTTTATTTACAGCCATCTTACCAATCATATACATGGTTAATAATGTCATATGAGAAGGGCTCCTGTCATTCTTCCTCATTCTTCTTATAGCAGTAAACAAGCAGGAACCCAAAACAATTTGAGGTGGCATTTTATTTTCCCCTCCCCCTCTATTTACTCTTTCCTTTTCTTGAAAGCTCCCATAGACTGTCCCCTTTTCCTGCTTTGTTCTCTCCTTCCTACCCATCAGCCAGCTTACCTTTATCTCCCCTCCATTTTTAGTTTTCCCACCTTCTCTACCCCAGTACCTTCTACTTGGCAAAACTATGGCCCTGTTGCGTGGCGTCAGTTGCTAGGCCTGGCCCAGTTGCCCAGTGGGGAACCTGCAAGGACTTGCGAGGGCACCTCATTTTACCCTATATCCCTTTCCCCACATAATTTTCTCCTTCCCTCCTCCTGGCAACTCATATAACCTCACCTTTCCCTGCTTCATTCTCTCCTTCCCTCCCACCCACCAACTTTTTATCTGCTCCCTCCAGCTTCAGCTGTATTTATTATTTATTTACTTCATTTATACCCCACATTTCTCCACAATGGGAACCCAAAGCAGATTATTTTATTCTCCTCTCCTCCATTTTATCCTCAGAACAACTCTATGGCATTTTTTTTCTGGTATGGTAGAAGCAAAGCCTGCATTCCAAGGAAATTGATTTTATGGCAGGGAACATGTTCTTAAACCACTTACACCATATTGAGTAGATATGTTTGTTTTCACTGTTAGATTACTATGTCGCTATATTTACCTTTAGATAACAGAAGATCTACAAAATCACTTTTTATTACTTTGCACAATAAGAAGCAAATAGCTTTGTTGTTATACTTTTGAGAAGAGCCATGTTAACTCCTTTGTTCTGGCCTGATTCCAAACACAGTAAACATATTCAGGCTGGTCTAAACAAATTTCCTTTGTTTCAATTAGACAGCATATACTTAGGAAACAAACAAACAAAGAGTTAGCTAAAATATCTCTCTGGTGAGTAATTGGTTCCTTTTCATGCACAGTTTCTCAACTGGGCCATGAGGGAAGATGGCTCCTAATATGGGCCCAAAAGACAGCATTATCAGTTCTCCCATCATTTTGGAAACTTTCCTTGAAGAGACAGGATTAATGTCCCTTAAAATAGTTTCTAAGTGTCATGGTCCACCCCACTTCCACTGAGACAGACTCTTTGGAGTGTCTCTCGGGCCCTGAGAGGTCCAAGGCACAGGCTACTCTGAAAGCTCTGCAGACAGATCCTGTGATCCTTCCCCAGCAATCAGGTCAATCTCCAGAGACCAGGAACCACCTGAAGAGACCTGCACCCCATCAGCATCTCCTGATGACCTGGAGCCACTGCAGCAACCCTGTCAAAGTCTTCTCCAGAGAATCGCTACTACAGACAAAGGAGGATATTGTTGCCTTGGTGCCTGCCTGCTCAGCTCCTGCTTGTCTGAGTACTCTGCCTCTTGCCTGCCCTGCCATGACTCCTGCCTGCCTCTGGCCTGGCCTGCCCCTTGCTTGCTTTGACTCTTGCCTTGACTCTTGCCACCTGCCTGCCAGCTGCAAAGTAGGACACGAAGTCAGGAATGCCCAACCTTGTTGAACCTGTGGGCACTACTGGAATTTTGAAAACATGTTGCAGGTGCCATCACAGACTGGCTGCCAGGAAGCTTCCAAGAAGCTTCCCATGGCACAATGGGGATTTGAACCTGGTTCCTACAGGTCCTGATCCAGCACTCTGACCATTATACACACTGCCAGGAGAGAGTATGTTAAAAACATAGGACAGGTTAGGTTGCAATCTTGACACCGCCCCCCCCCAAACATGATGTGCATAATATTTGGACCAATCAAAATGACACAATAACCAATGTGCAAACTGAAAGGGCTGATGTTACAAAAAGGACGCATAGAGCACAATTGTGTGGTATAAACAGAAACGATAGTAGTACCATATGGTTAAAGAAAACAACCCTCAACTGCTCTGTGGGGTACTTTGTCTATCACATTAACAGTCTTGCAATACAGTCCTAAGTTGAATTCTACCCTTTTAAGTCTCTTGGAGTCAATAGTCTTAGAAGGGGATAACTTAGCTTAGAACTGCAATGAGCAGCATTGGATAGCCAGTGCTTTTGACATGTGCCTTCCTTGTATGTTCCTCCTTGATAATAATGCTGATATTAGTAATTATAACCGTCATTGACATAGGCAATTTTGTTTAAATACATCTTCCATTTCCAATCTTTCATGCAATCAAGAAGTGAATAAATCTGATCAGATTAGAACCTGCAGCTCATTTCTTCTTTCTGGGATCTCAGTAAGGAATTCAGACAGAGGGGGAAATGTTTGGTTGGTAAACCTCCACAAGAGAGTTTAAAACAAAACAGCTAGACAGGAGTGAAATTAATAGTGGTACTCTGTCATGAAGTAAGCATGGCATTCTAGCATGCTCTATTAAAAAGGCCAATAAAATACATTTCTTTTCTACAGCCACAAAAGTAGGTTGAAAGACATCAGTGAACTGAATACTTAACACCAGATCTTATCAAATGCAGTTTTCAAAAAACAACAAAAATGACCTGTGCCCAGATCAAGCTATGTATTTTGAGAGAATGTAATAATTTTTGTTAACCGTTAAATAAAATTTGGTTTCTTGTCATTCTATGAAGCCATCATAGCTGTATCAGCATAACAAACTAGTGTTGTTGATTTGTATAATCTGAAATATATCTGGAGGGACAGAAAGATGACACCAGTTCTCTCACACAGTCTTAAAAAAAGAAAAGTGATAGCATCTTGCAGAATTTCTCCTTGTCTTTTGTGTTTTAATCAAGCACCTAAAACTGGCAGGTAACAGCCAATAGTCACAAAAGGCTAAATTTATACCAAAGCTAACAATACATTTGCATACAAAGCAACAAACATCTGTTCTACACCTTAAATGTATTGCTTAGAAATACCTTTACCCTTCTGCTCCTGACATTAGTTATCTTTTCTCTGCCCAGATTCTGAGCAAGGGAGGTAGGTACCAGACCACACTACTGGGCTATAAATTGCTAACTCCAATCCCAACACTTTAGGGGGAACTGGCAAGACCAGCACTGCCACTGTCATGTTTATGCTCTAAGAAAGACATTGTTTTTCTTAAGCAGACATAATGATGTCCCATACGATAATGGCTTCTTTAAGCCTCGGTCAGCATTATCTCTCTGTGTGTGTTTGTTTAAATATATAGAAAAAGCTGCTACCCACAAGAAACGTGTGGTTCAATGAGAGAGACTGAATGGTATTATCATGCGGTGGTGACTTGGGAATGTTAATTGCAACAACTTCGGGTATTGCAAAACAATCCATTTTCCCAGTATAATCGTATGCTTCCTCTTGTCTGGCTGCAGTTAGGATAAAAAGCAGTAGCACATACACAAAAATCAAATGTTAAAAAAGGTCACAAGTACACACACATACAGCATCTTTTTTTTTTTTCTTTCGTGCCGTATTGATTTGTTGGTCTTGTAGGCAGTAACAGCTCAGATTCTCGGCAAAACAACCACCACATTTTCCATCATTTCTGAAGGAAAGCTGAAATTGCATTTCCTATTGTTTATTAAGACGCTAAAAAACATTCATTTAAAAGACATAAACAAGTTTATAAGCAAGGACATAACTTTTAGTTACACATTTTGATGAGCTTAGCTGACACAGGAGCATGCCTGCACTGAAATATATAAAAAAGTTGACAACTGAAATAATTTAGCCTCAGCTCAATGTTTTTGTACATTTTTACAGGCATGTTAAACGTGCAGCAAATTGTATGAATGTGCCTTATACCATGTTGGTGCTTCTGGAACTTTTAGAATGGGTAGTGGGTGCCATGACAAAATGGGTGGGTCAGTCATAACATATTGGGGAGGGGGAATACCTCAGTGGTAGAGTATCTGCTTAATATGTAGAAGGTCCCAGCTTCAATTCCCAACATCTCCAGTTTCAAGGATCAGGTAGCAGGTTATGTGAAAGACTTCTATCAGAGACCCCAAAGAGCCACTATCAGTAAGAATAGTCAATAGTGACCTTGATGGACCAATAGTGACCTTGATGGACCAATCATGTGTTCATGTGTTCTGCAAAATATAAGAACAACAACAACAACAACAACAACAACAACAACAACAATAATACGCATCAAGTTGCAACCAATTTATGACAACCCGTCATGGGGTTTTCAAGGCACAAGATGAGCAGATGTTTGCTATTGCCTTCTTCTACATAGCAACACTGATCTTCCTCTATGGTCTTCCATCGAAGTACTAACCATGGCCAACTCTGTTAGTTTTCAAGCTCTGACAAGAAGAAAAAGAAAAAGCAATAGAAATGGAATAAGTACCAATTTTCTCTGTGAAAAAATATATACATATTCAGCAATATACCTTAACCCAAGTAACCCTAATTTACTATCTTTCCTTTCCCTCTAGAACATATTTCTTCAGCTCTTAGTCTTAAAATGCACAAATCATCAATTCATTTCTCTCTGTTTCCTGCAAAAAGTTAATAAGGGGCTTTCAGGTAACAATGGCCATTTCCACACGGCTTACCTTTTGCAGGAACACAGCATCTTCATGCACGAAATCGCGCCAGGAAGATGCTGTTATCGCACTATTTCGCACGAGAACATGCTGTGTTCTGGCAAAAGGAAAGCCATGTGGAAATGGTCAATATATTTGTCCAGTGACTTTTCCTTAATCAGAGACACAAGTTTAGCCATTTTGGCATAGTCCATTATCTTCTCCAGCCACAGCAAGGGGTGGATCCCCCCTGCCGCCTGCCAGCTGATAGTTTAAAGGGCCCTGCCACTTGCAAGCAGCAGGAAAAGTTTAAACTGCCCCTTTAACATGACCCAAGTGAACCAGTAGACCAGTTCGTGGAAGTTTGTGGAAATGAGCTTCCACAAACCACTGGTTCATGAACCATAAACCGGCCTGGTTCGTGCTTTCTGGGGGGTCGTAATTTGATTTGTACCCATCTCTGCTCACACACCCTGTATGTACTGTCACTAACTGATTCGTTTTCTATGAGCACAAGCTGCCACTATAAACTACATAATTGTGGATTTGCAGCAGGATATAAAACAGGCAGATCTTGCTTCTCATTAAATAACCAATTGACCTGCTTTTACCCCAAGCCAGCAAAGAAGCAGCTACCAAGAGTCCAAAAGTCTTTTGATTAACCCTAAATCAGCACAACATTTGAGATACCAGATTATTTTGAGAGTAAAATTTATCGAATGCCACCCTTTCAGAAATAGAAAGTGTGGGGGTTTGTTGCCATAGACTGAAATTGCTTTTCAAAGAGGTGGGCAACATTTGAAGGCTAATCAGAGGGATGGACAATGTTTCTGTGTTTTGGGTTAAGAAAAAACCCTGCTCATGTAAGCAAAATTGTACGTGATCCTCTGCTGTGTTGTTCAGCAAAAAGAACAAGGACATACCATAGCAACCACAGCATCATAGGTGGAACATACAGTCATGCCTCTTTGAGGTAAAGCTGGCCTATTATAGGCTCACAGTGAATATCCAATGTGAATCCTTTGTCCTTCACATGGTGATTAAGGGGGTAGCTGACTTGTCAGGGAAAGGATATTTTTGAACTTGATTGTTCAGCTTGGATCACACCAGCTTTTCCTTGTCTTTCATTGTAACCAGTTGGTTGGAGCAGCAAAAAGAAAAGAAAAAGAAGCATGTCTGATGGATAACAGAATAAACATTGAATATTATTTGTTGTGTAAGCTATTACAAAAAATGCAGAGATACAAACATGTATGCACGCAAATAAAGTAGTTTGTTTTATAGTTTTTCAACTTGTTATATTGTTGTTCCCACTCTCCCCTGCCAAGTCCCTCACTAAAGGCTAAAGTTGTCAGACCTAGCCTGGCAACCAATGGGAGGGTTGGGACATGGGAATGTTAGGGGGATGTGATGGTGATGTCACAGATGTCACTACATTACTTCTGGCCTGGATAAAACTCAGAACTAAAAGTGGTAGCTCTAGGAATCACTGCAACTCTATGGTAAAACTGTGTGTTTTAGCCATAGAGTTTCTGGTGATTCCTGGAGCTATCATTGTCAGTGACTATGATAATAATGTGCCAGTGACTAGGATCAAGTCTTCGCTCATTTTTTTCCTCTTCTGCTGCCACTCAGAGTGATGATAGGCAACAGATTGAATCCCCGGGAGATGGTCTGCCATAAATAGGTACATGGTAAACCCAATGAAGGCTTCTGAGTAAACATGAGAGTCAACGGATAAAAGGAGAAATCTTGTTATTTATCAAATTTTTATCATGCTTTTTCTCCAAGTCAGCCAGGGCAGCATACATGGTTCTCCACTTCTCCCTTTTATCCCCTCAGCAATCATAAGAGATAAGTTAAGTTCAGAACGAGTGATTGGCCCAAAGCAATCAAAGTGAGCTTCATGGCTCTTTTCTGGTTAGAAACTCTGCGTGTTGTTTAGTGGGCCCATGTTGTGCAGCCTGCCAGGGGATGTCTTCGTCATTCTGGGGACCTGGACAAATCTCCAGGATGGGTCCCTAAATGACTGCACCCTGCCATCCTCTACTGGGACCCCATCACCCTGCAGGGGCCACCCCAGGCCCAAGCAAGACTGATGGTGAAAGGGTGAGTTTGTGCTACCACCACCAAGTGAGCTGCTGTAGGGGACAGGTGCATGTTGCTGCTGCTGAGCCAGTGCTAAGAGGTGGGCATATACTTCCACGGGCTGGCTGCCCAGGGGGCAGGCACACATGGCCACCACCAAACCAGCTGCCAAGGGAGTGGGCATCTGATGCCACCATGAGCAGCTTACCAAGCACCAGAAGTGGTGGGATCCTGTTTTCACTGTTCTTTCAGGTCATTGGTGGTTGGGGCCCTGCCCAGTGCAGGAATTAGAACAGCTTCCCCAGATGCCCAGTGGCTAAGACTACCCTTGCAGCCTGCCTCCCCTGTAACTGGTTACCATGCCCCTGCTCTGGGATGCAGCAAGAAGTTTTTAGAATGCCAAGCCAGACCAACCAGAAGCTTGTCTGGGGCGGGGGGTGCAGACCATAGCCAGGCATGCAACTAAAAGTTTCCTGGTGGGGTTGGAATTCTGCCTCTCATTTGAGCATTGTAATCCCAACCCTTCTCCAGCAATCTTCCGGCTGTGTCCCAGAGCATGGATGTAGCTAGAAGTTTCCTGGGGGTGGGGGTGGGGGTGGGGGTGGGGGTGGGGGTGGGGGTGGGGGTGGGAGAGATGTTGGATCACTGACTCTCAGCTGAGAGTCGATTAACTGACTCCCTCCAAGAAACTTCTCACCATGTCCAAGTGTAGGAAGACGGTGAGAAGTGGGCAGCAGGAGGCTGAAACACTGTTTCCCAGTTGTTCTCCAGACTGAATTTCAGCATTATGAACCCTTTCCCTGGAAATCTGACTATTTGACTGGAAATTTGACTGGAAATTGACTGTTTGCCTTGGGATGCAACAGAGAAAGTTGCAATGAGAAAGGTAGTTGCAATGGAGGAATTTACCTTTTGCAACAAAAATTTGCCCCAGTGTAGAGTCAGATAACAGAAATAGGAGATGTGGGCATTCTGACTCCCCCCCCCCAACACCCATGAGAGCTATAATTAAGCCAGGCAGTATCATGGGCTGGAGGCAGGAGATCTTGTGGGTAGCGGTGTGCACAATCAATCAATCAAACAATCAATTAAATTAAGTTAAATCCAGATCTGGGTATTACGGATAGTATAAAAATGTGGTGTACATGAAATCCAGGTCAGATTCTCTAATCTGGTTCAGTAAGATTAGAGAGTTGGGGAAAACTATTTATTATTTTATTTTATTTATAGTCTGCTCTCCTCATGAGCGGGCTCAGAGTGGGTTTACATCATGAGTACATAGATACAAAAAACAGTTTAAACAATTAAAAACATTGGTAGCAATCTTGAAAGTACAGCATTGAAACAGAAATAAGGCAGGTCATATGTGCATCCTACATAGCACGTCAAGCCCACAGAACAGGGTGGTTAAAGCTCAGCCAGTGTAGGGTTGGGCACATATCCTCCCCTCCCCTGGGAAGGGCTGGTTGGATGATTCATCTGCCTTAACCCCCATAAGCCTGGTGGAACATCTCTGTCTTGCAGGTCCAGTGAAATGACAGCAAATCTTGTTGAGACCAGGCCTCCTCAGACAGAGAGTTCCACCAGGTAGGTGCCAGGACCAAAAAAGTCCTGGCTCTGGTGAACTTCCTTGGGGCCAGGGATCACCAGTAGTTGTTTGTCTGCTGATTGAAGCAGCCTCCAGAGAGTGTCGGGTGAGAGGCAGTCCCATAAGTATGTCGGTCCCTGTCCTCAAAGGGCCTTAAAAGTCAAAACTAGAACCTTGAACCTGCCCTGGAACTCCACTTGGAGCCAGTGCAGCTGGCGCAGAACAGGTGTAATATATGAGTGGAATGGAGTTTCGGTCAAAATATGCGCTGCTGCATTCAAGCAAAACTACTCAAGGAAAACTCACCAAAATTTACAGGGAACATACAAATTTAAATTCAGAATGAGTGATTGGCCCAAAGCAACCAAAGTGAGCTTCATGGCTGAGAGCTGAATCTGTCTGTTAATGAGTCCTCAAGTTTCAGGAGACTGGATCCAGGTGTCCAGCTCTATGGGCCCCTATTCAAGATGCCCTAAGTGTAAAGAAAAATGCTTTTCTACTTAATTTTGCAGAGGCCATGTCTCCTGAAACTTTGGTCAAGAAGCTTTGCTGTTTTGCTAAGACATTCCTTAAGCCCAACTCCCCCTCTTTTTCTCTAGTTAGCAGCTTCTTGAGAATAGAGCTGTCTCCACGGTCTCGGTTCACACTGATCTTGGAGATAAGATAAAGTGTTCTGCTGTGAGCAACTGAGCTTCCATGGACAGTCGGATGAACCAATTAACATTCTTGAATTTGAGAACTAATTTGCACCTGCAAGATAGAGGGTTGGTGCCAAGGACTGCAGCCTTTGCTCCCATCCCGTTTTGCACGTAGTCTCCTGTTGCCTATGACATCAGCATTTTGCTGCCTCATTGGATGAGGGCCCGCTTCGCTGAGGTACCAAAATGGCATATAAACCAACTATCCAACATAGAGATCAGACCTTAGGTGGGTTTCAGTGAGCTTCCATTGTAACTCACCCGTCTCAAATCTGGTCCCAACTGGATGGAAGCTCAGGCGATCGCCTGTTTTGCTTTGCTGTGAAGCCTAGCCATTCTTTTGCTTCTTGACCAGAGGCTTTGCCCCCCACACCTTTGACAACCCTGTGATTTACCTTCTGCTGAAATACTGGTACGTAAAGTTAGAGCTTACAAAGCTAAAGGCTGTTTTTATTTTATCCTCACATTCTGTCTCATGCATTTATTATGACCTTGCTCCTTAAATAAACTAATTATATTATATTTTTGTGGGGGTCTGTTGACTTTAAAGTCTCAAACCTTTAAATCATTCTGCTAAAACGTTAAATCATTCTGCTGAACCCATTTTTGCAAACACTCATGAACTACCTACCATAAAATCATTTTGCTGTGGACTCTCCTTGCAAAACCATCCCTGCAAGGTAGACTGTGTTTTGCTTAGGTTCCCTTACAGGCTTGGAGTGGGGTCCCTACACTCCTAGGCTTTGGGCAGATACTGAGGGACTGGTGGCAGCTTTACAGGGCATTTGAGGGACTTTCTCTTGTTTGCCAGTTTTGTGAGAACTAGCCTATAGGGCCTTGCTGGCTCTTCCCCTCAACTAGGTTGAGATGCCAGGGTCCTGTAGCTGTGACACTAAGCCACTCTTTATTTTTTCCCATGTGGGAAACATTTCTAAGGCTTTCCAAGCAAAGAGAAACCTTAAGCAAAGGTAACTCCTGGCCCAAAGCCAGCCCTATTGCAAGTCCCACTCCCAAGGCAAGCTGGACCAACAAAACCCCACAGACCCAAACTATAGCAAGGGAGCCAGTGTCAAACCAGAGAATCCCAATGTCAAACCAGAGAATCCCAAACTGAAGCAAGGTGGTGGTGCTTGCTGGACAAACTGTTTAAAAGGCAGCTGGCAGCTGCAGCTTGAAAGGCTCTTTTGGAGCTCAGGGTGGATGTGGGATGGGGACACACATCCCTAGCAGAGGCAGCAGAGACAGAGCAACAGGGAGAGGGCAGTCGGTGGTGTGGAGTGGCTTGATGTGCTGAAGCAGGCTCCATAGCAGGAGAGTTATGTGAGGCCAGTGGGGGATAGGAGGCATTCGCAGAGAGACTGGGAGATAAGCCAGCCAGGAGGATGGGGAGCTGTGAGAGCATAGGCTGATCTTGCCTCCTTCCCCCATGTTTGAAAAGGGGGGAAAAAAGCTTGGAGAAGGCAACCTTCAGCATTTGCTAGATTAAACTGCCATCAATGGAAGTGGTTCTCAACTTGATTCATAGCTTGATTTCTTGGTACAGAGTCAAAAGCTGCTTGAAGATCAATAAAGGCAACATATACAAAACTGTTTGAGATGGTATATTTTTCCCCAGATGGTAGAAGGTATGTTCTTACAATAGAGGGAAATAAGTAGTGAGATCCTCCAGTGACATGGGTATATATGCTATTTGATGGGATTATATATAAATTGGAGTCAACAATAAGTTAGCCAACTTTCCATTCAACACCAAATTATTTTTGTGAAAACCCAAGCAGAGCTCTGCATGGAAACAAAATGGCAAATAAGGTTGGTATGTGAGCACAAAATGATGCCAATTGGGAAAAACAATTATAACATCACATATACACTGATGGAAACTGAATTGACTGCCCAGTACACTGCCCTGATCTAAATGTTTTCCTCTCCAATGACAGCTTTTTATGTTAAAAAAAAATCCACATTGGGAAATCTGATCCCAGAACTCCATCCTAATGCAAAGCTTGACTTTGACAAGTACTTTAAACCACTGAAAGTGTTTTCAGAATGGTAAGCATTATCATCACTTATATGTGCACCATACATCTTATTATTTCTAACTGTTAATGCAATAGGGTCCCCAAACTCCAGGTGGAGCCTGGCAATCTTCTGGAATTATGATTGATCCCCAGACTAAGGAGATAAGCCCCTCTGGAGAAAAGGGCTGATATGGAGGGTGGGCTCTATGGCATTGTACCCTACTGAGGTTTCTCCCCTCCCCAAATCTTGCCCTTCCCACTTTCAATGGCAAATTTCCAGGAATTTCCCAACCTGGACTTGGCAACTCTATAACAGAAATACAAAGACATGCTTTCCCCTATTTGTACCAATGGAAGAGAAAAGTTTACAAGTAACTTTAGTCTCCTAAAAACATAGTATTCCCTTGCTAATAAACCTGGTCATAATAATAATAAATTTTCCAAGTGACAATTTGGCCAGGACACCCCACTCTTATAAAGTTCATAGAATCTAGAATTCCCAGTTCTCTACATCTGATTTTTTCTTTGTATTCCTCTTCCAACTTCTGACAAGTCAGAAAGCCATAGCACTGAGCTAGCAATTTAGAATGCCCGCCTTTGTGCAAAAAGTTGAGGCAGTGAGGTTTTCTCTAGAATCTCTTAGCAGGTCAGTTCCCTAGCAACCCTGGAAAGACATATATATTAGCAACTCAGAAGCTGTGGAGTATGTGGAAATGAAGAAAAGAAGTATGTGCTGCATGGCTGGGGCTGCAGTTCAGTGGAAGCACATATGCTCTGGAGAACACATGCTTCCCTAGCCTCAAGCCTTGGCATCTCCAGTTAAAAGGTTCAGGGAGTAGTTGGACTGAAAGACCTCTGCATGGTGCCCTGGAGAGCCACTATCAGTGATCTGACAGTGGATTGGATCCAACCACCCTCCAAGGAGCCTTCCTCCAGCTTAAGGGGCATTCCTCCAATTTAACTGAGAGATGGGAATGAAAGACCCACTTAAGCTGGTTAAAATCTTCAAACTTTGCTTACTGGAGTAGGAAGATAGGAGTAGGACCCACCCTAGTATAAAGCATGCTCATATGAGCAAATGGCGGGGTGGGTATGTGTCCAAGATCAAGGGAGATCCTCCCCATGCCCCTCCCCCCCAGGCATACAGCTGACAAGTAGCTGGCTTAGGTGACTGGTACACAGGTTTTATAGTTTTCTTTCGGGGGAATATATTACTTTGGGGGACATTGCAGATGCGAGACTCAGTCTTTTCTCTGTATACTGAAAAAATGGAATCTGTAAAGTGGAAGCATATAGCGAGGTCTTATGTATGCAGAATGGAAACATTTTAATAGATGGGGTGACTGGTGGTAAATTCTGATGTGCCACATTTTCATGTAATACCCCTAACCTTAGTACACTAACACCCTGTTCTCAAGTTACAGGGAATGCATGCATATCCTTCATGTAAATGCACGTTTGTAAGAAAAAACCAATATGCCTTAACTTATAATAATAATAACAATAACAACAAACAACATTCGATTTATATACCGCCCTTCAGGACAACTTAACACCTACTCAGAGCAGTTTACAAAATATGTTATTATTATACCCACAACAATCACCCTGTGAGGTGCATGAGGCTGAAAGAGCTCTGAGAAGCTGTGACTGACCCAAGGTCACTCAGCTGGCTTCAAGTGGAGGAATGGGGAATTAAACCCAGTTCTCCAGATTAGAGTCCCACCACTCTTAACTACTACACCAAAAAAGTGAAAACGGGGACCATTATATGGTAGGGTTGCCAGTAGAGATGGGCACGATCCCAAAAAAATTAACGATCCAGCTGATTGTGGATTGGCACCGGCAATGATCCCGAATTAACGATCCACACTGAACATCTCCCGTTCCCAATCCGTGGATCGTGGAGGCCAAAGCGGGCTGCGCTGCTATTCCCAGCTATGTGGGAAGGTGGGTGGTGGTGGCGGCCACCGGGCCTGGCGGGCATGGGGAGGCGGCGATGAGCCGCCTCCCCTCAGGTCCCATTCAGCAACACAGAAGGTCTGTGTTTGGCTATCAGAGCTGCCTATCAGGGTTTGCAGGGATGAGATTGGAGTGCCCGTGGCTACAGAACACCCCCTTCCCCCTCCCTCCCCTGGTTGTCCTCTCCCATCTTGTGACTGCTTTGCTGCTCCGTGGTTGGAAGGAAGCCCTGCTGATCAAGGAAAGCTGGGCTTCCATTCGGGGTTTCCAGGGCGACAGAAGGAGGGCAAACAGAGCTTAGGCTTTCCCCTGGCTCTGTTGCCAGGGGAATAGATTGCTGGTGCCTGAGTGTCTGGATCCCCGAACCGAGCCCGAACGCAATGATCCAGGCCTCTCCTGATCGCTGGATCGTTGGTGGTGGACGATCACGATCTGCCGGGTCACGATCGCATGATCGCCATTATCGTGATTTTTTTCCGATTGTAATGCGGATCATGCCCATCTCTAGTTGCCAGCTCCAAGTTGGGAAATTCCTGGTGATCTGGGGGGTGAAACCTGAAGAAAGTGGGGTTTGGGGAGGGAAAGGACTTTGGCATGGCATAATTTCATACAGTCTACGCCCCAAAGTAGCCATTTTCTCCAGGTGAACTGATCTCTCTGGCCTGGAGACCAGTTGTAATTCCAGGAGATCTCCAGCCACTACCTGGAGGCTGGCAACCCTACTGGAGGCTAGCAATCCTATTATATGGATAAATATGTTGTTTCAATTCCATGTACAGCTGCAAATGTGTAGAATGCAAGATAAGAATTAATGATGAGAATTACTCAACACACTTATAAAGAAAAGTCATCCACACACAGTTACACAGATTTTACACTGTAGCTTGTGAACAGCAGACACTAATGATTCTTACACCAGCACAAGTTCACATGCCAAACAAATGTGTGGGAAACTATGAGAATAATAAATAAGAGTATTGAAAGAAGATTGTGGTATAGCCAAAAGTTTGGGGTTCATGTCTTACAGATCAGGGGCTGTACTCTGATTGCAGACTATGAGTGTGGCACTTTCAAAAACCCCATATGATTCAAGTTGAGTCTGGTTTAAACATTCCTTCCTTTATATGGATGGGAGACCTGTATGGGGGGCAGGGGGTGGACATCCTCAGCCAGCTTTCAGTGTAGAAAGAGTGGTGTACAGCCTGATGTTCCTGCAAATTTATTTGTAAGTAAAACCAGATTTGTCCAGGATTGCTTCCTTCCTGTTCCAGAGGAGCTAGGCCTTGCTGCAGTCCTTTGTGTCCCACCTCTTCTCTGTCCCTTGCCCAGGCCCCTCTCAGCAGTTGCAACAAACAGCATTTTTACAAGGAGATCCACAAGGACTGGCTGTAGCAGAGAGCTTGAGAACTGGAGAGAGCACAGCTGCAACTTCCCCTTTTCCTCAAAAGTGAGGCAGAGGAAAGTAAGCAATTATGCAGCTTCCTCTCCTAGGTCCTAGTGTAGCTTTGTGGCTAAGACTGAACTGTTGGCCAGGAATTCCCTGGCTCAGATCTCACTTCTGCTATGAATATGCTAAAGTCACAAACCTCTGTGAGCTTCACCATCTTCCCATCCCCCAGAAAATCTGAAATATGAGGATAATGATACTGGTTGACCTTACAAACCTGTTACCAGGGTAGTGTACATTTTGATGAAAATTTTTTAATATTGTTATAATTGCTATATAAATGCTGTTTTATTAGGGGCAGATGGCAAAGCAATTTAAATTCCTCCCTTTAAAAAGTTGGATCTGAGCCAAGGAAGTTTTTGTGGACTAATGAACATGACCACAACTAGTGAGCCACAGTCCCTAAAAGCTGACTGAAGGAGAATGTTTTCCTTCACTTTAAAAAAAGCCAAAAGAAAGAAGCAAATAAGCAACAAGAACTAAATAAGGAGCTTGGTCTAAGGTCCAAAGTGTTCCCAGCTTCAGCACATCTTGATATTAATTTTTGTGAAAGGAGGTGATATAATTCATGATCTCTGTCACACATTTTTTTTCTGTCATGTATTTAACTACTTCCACACAGCAAGGGTTCTCAGTATGGCTTTCATCAGTACTTTGATTGCTGACAGAGCTTCCATATATGGCAGTTTTCTACATGCTTTCCTCTCTGTTTTTTTGTCTTCTCCCTGTGACATGTGCCCTGCAGGAACTCTGCATTGGGTCTTGGGGGCAAAGCCATCACAGCTTCTGTGGTATCTGCTGCCCTTTCATATTTGTTCTTTTCTTTATGCATGTGCTATAGCTGCATAAGAACTGAAATAGGCAAATGATTATAGATCATTACAGTGCTATAGCAATTACTGATTTTTTTAAAAAAAAATCCTCAAAGAGCCCTCTGATGGCATGGCAGAAAAAAATGCTGGGGGCTGATAGTGGGGAAAATGGTGCTGATGCAGGTAGGACCTTTGCAGGACAGGAAAAGGCACACCATTCTTGCTAGATAGACTGCATTCTTTCAGATTTGACAGTCTGGAAAGAAGGCAATTACAGCACAAAGTTACATGGAGGCTACAAACAAACAAACAAACACACACACACACACACACACACACACACACACACACACACACACACACATCTACAGTTTTAAAAGTAAAGTTGAGAAAATATCTTTATGGAGGCAGCCTGTACCTTCTTATGATTCTGACCACTATTTCATAAGTTTTATTTTTCAATATGGGAGCAGAATTTATTTCTAAATTTGTAACATTTCACTTGTTTTCGATCTCCACATACTCTGTCAGGGATTCTAATGCTTGAAATGGGATGTAAGCATCCACGGGGCAAGAATAGACAATTACAGTATTTGTTGTGTATGTATATAAAGAGTAGGCAGGGGAATGCAGGGGTTCTGATAATATGCCTTGTCTCAAGGCCCCAAAATCTTAGATTTATTTATTATTTGTTTCCAAAATGTATACCCTGTGTTTTTCCCTGATGTGTTACATACATAATAAGAACATGTCACAAAAACCATTAAAACCAAACAAAAACACATCATTAAAACAATTAAAACCAAAACTAAGATATACATACAAAAACATTAAAAAAATTAAACATAAGGCAGGAAGGACAGGTCACTGATGGAATGTCAGACAAAAAAATCCCCAAAGTCTCCACCCACTTGCAGAAGATGGCAATAGGGGACAGATGAGCCTTCTTGGGGCAAGAGTTTCAGAGTTTTGATGCTACGGCCAAGAAACTCTTTCACAGGTTGCCACACTCTTAATCTTGAAGCACCTATATGTCACTGTTTTAGTTCTATCTTATGAGGTACCATAGGCTGTACATAGTCAGGCCACATCTACTTTAAACTCAGAAGAGATGATAGGGATATACAACATCATCCCCTGTGAGTGGCAGACAGTATGAAGTCTCTGGATTGCCCCAGTCTGTCATTCTCCCCTTGGCTTGCTGCTAGAGCTACATGTCTGCTGATTGTTGGGTCTTTGAGATGAAGAGCTCACTTTCCCTTTGCCCGAGTTCAAGTATAGTAGCCCAAGCCTAGCCCTTATAACTGTTTCTTTGTAGATACACCCAGATAATCCCAGAAACCAGTTACCTTTTTTGTATCATTTTAAGATTCTTTATCTTTGCATGGAACAAATAGGTTTTGTTCTCCTGAAAATAATAAGCTCATTTCAGTTCTAGTATTCTATGAAATATATTCAGATTTATGAATGTATGGATCCTATTGAGGCATAGAACACTTTGAGTGGAAACTTTGATGCTAGTATTCTTCAAGGAATTGAGACGAAGACTTTAAAGTAATCAACAATGATACAATGATAATTTCAACAGGATTTCCTCCTTCTGAAGTGATTCTAATTTCCCTTAAATCAGGGAAACTGACTGAGAAGAGAGTTGTGTCGGACACAGGGCCAGTGCCAGAGTTTCTGGTGCCTGAGGCCAGGGGCAGCTTCAGGGCTGTTGCCACCCCCACCCGGACTGTGTGATGACATCACTGCATGCGATGTCATCAAGCAGCATGCCGCTGCGAGCCAGCCCCATTGGTGCAGCAGGCAGCTGGGATGGCACACGGGTGGCCTCCCAGCCCTCCCACTCAGTTGCCTCGTGATGCCCTGACCGCCTGCTGCGCCTGGCCCACAGCTGTGTGCATGTGATGGTGGCAGTGGCAGCACAGGGCAACTGAGTGGAAGGGCTTGGAGGCTGCCTGCTCAGACTGCCTCACGCTGCTGCTGCCAGCCCATGCTCCTATACAAAGAAATTAATTTCCCATGTTATAAATCCTGTCTACAAATTTATTCCTAACTTTTACACACGTATATAATTCAATTAATATTATAGGAAGAAAACCACATGTAAGAAATCCACAAGTCAGATATTAAATTGGTCAGGCGTCTAATATCTTTTCTACATTAATAACAATAAAGTGCTATGTGCTCAAAGTGCTTCTTATCATTCTAATTGCACATATGAATAAAGTGCAAACGCTCATTTAGCACCATACAAACACCAGTCCTTATAATGCCATTCAATCTTCAAGACGCCCGATGTTCCAACCATGTGGTAATACAAAGTCAATGAAACATGACAGATGACCGTAGAGTTCACAGAACGAGAAGTCCTTGCTTATCTCTTGTGCAGTAAATCAGTTCTTCTGTGATAATAACTCCTCTAACGGGTGGTCTAGATCCTTATCGTGCCCGTTTCAAAAATCTCTTTTTCAAAGACTACAGTCAGTACAAATTCTTCAATTATTTTCTCAGTAACCACTAATACAATAATTTCCTGTGTAGTGGTTGGAACATCGGGCGTCTTGAAGATTGAATGGCATTATAAGGACTGGTGTTTGTATGGTGCTAAATGAGCATTTGCAGTTTATCCATATGTGCAATTAGAATGATAAGAAGCACTTTGAGCACACAGCACTTTATTGTTATTAATGTAGAAAAGATATTAGACGCCTGAACAAATGTAATTTCTGACTTGTGGATTTCTTACATGTGGTTTTCTTCCTATAATATTAATTGAATTATATACGTGTGTAAAAGTTAGGAATAAATTTGTAGACAGGATTTATAACATGGGAAATTAATTTCTTTGTATAGTTGGCGTTCTTTACCACGTTGCTCTCTGTGAATTGTTAGCACATGCTCCGGGCTGGGCACAGCAGCTGCGAGCCAGGTGCGGCAGGTGGCTGGGGTGGTGCACATGTGGCTTCCCAGCCCTTCTGCTCAGCTGCCAGCGCTGCCACTGCCAGCTCCGTGGCACGTGCCCCCGCCCCTGGCGCCCCCTCGGGCACCTCAGCACTCAAGGTGGCTGCTGGATCTGCCTCCATGGACGCGCCGGCCCTGGTTGGACGTTGTATGTGAGACTTGCAGTGTGCTCCTAAAAGCAGAAGTTTTATTCTTTTATGTCCACTGAAGTCAATGGACATAGAAGAATGTAATTTTGCTTAGGACAGAACTGTTATGTTATTATCCTAGGAAGTAAATGCCAATGAAATAAATAGAACTGACATTTGAAAAAACATTGTTCTGAGAAGCTGATAATAACAATTTAGCATTTATGTTTTTTAGGATTTATTTATAGCATTGGCGACACATGCCTGGTATAGCAGTAGAGTTAAATTTTATCTTTGTATATTTTATTAGCTATGAGGGTGGGTTAGAGGGGGACTCAAAAGGGACAAAGTCCTTACAGACAACTTTATATCATGTCATGAAACAAGCTCCATTCAATGCATATTTTATCATCAGTTGCTTACTGTATATCATTGTTACTATTTATGCCCAAAAGTCTCTGTGGTATTTTCGGGTGGCCCTTTCTAAATTCTTTCATGCTTCAAACATTAGATCAGTCAAAATTGGTTGTAAGAATTCTCTGTCAGTTCTACAAAAGACAGTTTGTGACCATAAATTTAAGCACATCCAGAGTAGAGGAGCTGGTTTTTTTTTTTTTTTTGTGATTTTGCTCCTGGTGCAAAAATGTCTTAAGATTGTATACAAACAACAGCTTTGCACAGAACTGGGGGTGCTATGTAGAGCCTTCATTGCTGTAGTTAGATATGTAACATTTCTAGAAATGTTGAAGCCGAAGCGGGGGGGAGGGGGCACTTTTTCCTATTTTCTTGGAAACGAACTTAAGTATTGGGAAAAATTTAAATGTAAGCAAATCTTACTTGCCTGACAAACAAACTTATTTTACTGCTTTAATAACATAACATATATTATTTATAACAAGTTGCATATAACATTGTAATATTTGGTGAATTTATGGAATTTGAAAGTATAAATGCCTTCATAGTCTACAAGCAAAAATTCAAATATACCCAATACTTTAGAAACAGCTGCAAACTGCTGCAATCAGTACTACCTAAGCACATATATCTTAATTTTTGTGAAGAGGTAATACAAAATAAAAGGTGAAAATAGAGCACAAAGTTCAAGTAAATGTATTATTTGAATGGAGACAGTTCCATATAGTCACAACAGGACTAGCAGCATATATGTATGCCAAGTTAAACTTTATGGCTGATTCCGCACACGTTGGATAATTCACTTCCAATCCTCTTTATAGATAATTTGGAACGGAACAAAAAATCCACCTCAAATGATAGATAAAGTGCATTGAAAGTACATTATCCAACATGTGCGGAATCAGCCTTTAACAGTAAAACAATAAACTATTTTATAATGTATTATCTTTATCGCTTTATAACATATTGGCCATTTCCTTGTTTCCTTAAAGTAGTGGCATGCTCCCGGAATGCTGGTGGCTTCTTCGTACGATATGCACTGAAAAAACGCCCCACAGCCATTTTTTAAAAAAAAAACAACATTGTGCAAAGAAGCCACCAGCATTTGATGGGAGCGTGCCGCTATTTTAAGGAGGTGAGGAAACGGCCATTGATTGTTGGCAAAATTATTCACATTTAAATAGTAAACATATCCTTGAAAATATGTTATATATCTACAGTATACATTAGACTTGTGCATTTGTTTTGTTATTAATTATGGTAATTACAAAAATGGGGTGTTTCATAATTATAGTAATTAATATGAAAACAAAACATATTCCCTACCTAAATAGCCTATAAATTTAAAAAGCCCATAATTTTGTTTTGTTTTGTTTGAGCAACTTTAGTTTCTTTCTGACCTGATGTGTCACCTCTCTCTGCTGCCTGTACCTAATAAGGGCATAAAGCTGTGTTCTTTAGGGGGAGGGGAGAAGAGAGGTTCTGGATCTTGATTGATTGTAGACTGTAGTCACTAAGAGGGGAAATACATGAGATGCCTGACATCTGTTCTTCACATGTTGGTTTCCTGAAAGCTTCCATGGGAAGTGTAGTGAGAAAGAACAGTTGATCAATGTGATTCTCTGCCAGGGAGAAGAGAGAGAGAGTCCCTCCCACTGCTTTGCTGGTGCCATTGAAGTCGAGGACCATATTGAGGAGGGCAGTACAGGAAGCCAGCCGCCAGCCCCTCTCATGCCTGCCTCATCATGCAACGGTGGTGCCCAGTGCTCTCTTCTCCAACCCCAGCCAGGAGCACTTGAGGCAGCCCCAGCCCCCAGCTCCCGCTGGGAGACTGAGCAAATTCCATGCACATTCTGCCACCTCCCTAGGACTGAGGGCTGGAGCATAGTCCACTTGGCTTCCTCTGGCCACCGCCAGCGAGCTCTGCAAGGAGGGAGCATGCTGGTGGCGGCCAGAGAGAGCCAAGCAGACTATGCTTCAGCCCTCGGTGCTAGGAAGGCAGAGGCACATGTAAAAATATTCATGCTATACATTTTGTGTGAGCAAAACCTTGTTTTTAAAAGCATTTCACATATCCAAAATGGAAAATATTGCATAGGAGATTTTTCTCCAGTCTTCCCAACATTTCTTTATTTTTCTACTGCATTAAAAAAAAACTGCAGAAAGAAAGAAAAAGTTAACAATATTCCATTTTTATTGGGCTTTTACATCTCTTTCTGTAGTACAAGTATTTTAATTTTTTTTTTACTGAGTAAATGAAAGTAAGGTTGTATGCCTCA
This sequence comes from Eublepharis macularius, assembly GCF_028583425.1. Classification (NCBI taxonomy): domain Eukaryota; kingdom Metazoa; phylum Chordata; class Lepidosauria; order Squamata; family Eublepharidae; genus Eublepharis; species Eublepharis macularius. Next base: position 101,781,243 of record NC_072790.1, on the reverse strand, counting down.
CTCAAGTCTTTAAAAATAAATGAAATGCAAGGCTACATCTACATTTCAGCCCTATTTGTTACAGTAGCCCCATTTGCATATGCATTGTGTTTCAGGATGTATCCTAGAACATGACCAGGAATCCTTATGTATTTATAAACATGTTATATATAAAGAAGGGAGGCAGTGAATGGAAAATGGGTGAGAAAGGTAAGAGTTGGCAGTTTTGATGGAAAAACGTAAATATGAATCTGAAGAAAACTAGATTACCTCCCATTTCAAATTTATACCGCACAATGGAAGCCACTTTCTTCCACTGAACGGATTCTTGCCAATGCAGCCTATGCTTCAAAGCCAAAAAGAAAATGGTTTGAGAAAAATTGTATATCTTCAGAAAGCTCAACAATGTGATTTTGTAAGAGTGTAATGCTATTTATACAACCTTCAGTTCATGCTTCTATCATTTATGGACAATGATATAATGCTGTCATCCTGCAAGACGTTCAGATGAGATTGTATTGAGGGCATGGCCTTTTATTGCAGCAAGAAGCAAACTAAGATACATGACACAACATGTTGGGTGATCGATAACTGCACTGTTTATCAATGGCCGCCTCTCCAAAGGTTTGCAGACATCATCTTCTCTCCAGTCTCTGGGATAGACCTACTTACTTGTAAAATGTAATTTAAAAAAAAAAGGGTGTGGTGTGGAACCTTTTCCGTTGGTTCTGCTTTCTACTGCTCACAAGAACTACAAGAGCATACTTTAGAAGAAAACATCATTACAAGAATTGACTTTTGGACTCTTTATTGTGCCCGGTTGGCTTGCTTGTGACATGCTATGTTGAATGGTTATAGATATAAGTTGTACTATGTATATGTAGCACTATGCACTTTTGAAACACTGTTGAAACAATTTTGATATTGGTGAAGAAATGTTTGTTCATTGTCTTCCGTGAGTTTATCTCTGTTTTGTGACGGTTCTGTTATGGGAGCAGCCATTGTTTTTGTTGCATATGGCTGGAGAATTCTGGCAAACTCTGCCAGTAGTCCCAAGAGGAACTTGAGCTGACAAGATTACCGTGTGTCAAGGCGTTGTATCTGTGGCCCCTCATCAGGAAACTCTCACTAAGAAAGAACATGAGGGTACACTTGAGAGGCAAGGTGTCTGCTGGGGAATTCTCTGAACTCCTACTAAAAATAGGAGAAGGCGAGTATCCCAAATCCAAGAGAAAGGTGACTATCCCTGCAGACCTGGGCACAGTAGTGATGACCCTAGCAGACCTAACAGCCACGATATACTCTGATATCACCTCTATCATGGAGTAGTCCATGAACGGGCTGTGCAAGTGTGCCATTCTCTCCCCCAAGAACAACAAGGCTGCCATCATTAATGAAACACAACTTAACTCCCTTGAAGGGGTAGAAATGGACTACAGATCTGTGGACTAAGTGTTGCAAATGGATGCTGTGGTCCACTATCTTGTGGAGTTCCTCAGTATGCTCAGCCCTCCTGGCTTCCCAGCCCACAAGCTCCTCCTCAAAGTGGGGGCTCCAGCGATGCTGCTCTGGAGCCTCAGCCCACCCAAACTCTGCAATGGCACCAGAGTATGATTGAAAGCCTTCACAGTAACATCATCGAGGCCACATTGTTCACCGACAGTGCTCGGGGGGGGGGGGAAGGGGGTGTTCATACCACGTATACCACTCATACCATCAGAGAACCCCTTCAAATTCAAGAGACTGCAGTTTCCCCTCAAGGCCTGCTTTGCTATGACAATGAACAAGTCCTAGAGGCAGACACTGAAGGTGGCAGGAATTGATTTGAGGGAGGACTGCTTCTCACATGGGAAGTTCAACGTGGCCTGCTCCAGAGTGAGCTCACCCAGCAGCCTGGTGAGCCTAGCACCTGACGGGGAAACCGCCAATGTGGTCTACAAAGAGATCCTTCAGTAGAAAAAAAACAGTTGTACATATTTTTCACTTTATTTATTGCACTACAATCTTTTCCTTTTAAAAATCTCTTTAATAAATATTAGAATTCGAAAATCACTTCATCAGTTTTCGGTATCAACACTCTTCACTTCAAACATTTTTGTGAAGCTTGGATACTATGCTATTATACTACAAAACCAGCTCAAAAAACCTCCCCACAAACCAAAAAATGTTACATACCCATAAATATTACAACTTGATTTAAAGTAGTTAAATACCGTAGCGAAGCACAGGCATCAAGCTAGTATAATATAAAACATTAATGCTTTTAAAAGGAAAATGAATAAGAAAATTTTTAAAAATGCACTTCCCTAATTTCAGGTAATTTCACTTAGTGTTGTTCATTTTGGAGACTTTCAGATCATTTTTTTTTAAAAAAGAGGGCTATCAGATGCTCTATAACAGTATTGCACATCTAAGGAACTGAAAATGACAGCAAAGCACTTGTAAGCAACCCTCCTTGGCATGCATGAGGACATGCTTACTCAACACTTTCATTCACAGTTCTTTTCAATCCCACCACTTTCGCTGCTGTGTACTAGCAGAACTGAAAAGAAGTTCTTTAAAACTGTCTACTCTTGCAAACAAAATAAAGAAGAACATTTGCACTTAGTGTAAGCAGTCTTTCAGTTTCTTGATCTTTTTCTCTCTTTGCAATTACAAATATTTAAAGAGGGGGAGCACGATCACATTTAAGGGAATTTTAAAAAGGCCATGTGAACAGGAAATGATAAGGCTTTACCAACCACATCACTAACTTGTCCAACAATTTGTGCCAGTTGCATCCATAGACTTTTGCAATTTTCTTCAAAGCCAAAAATATCACCACAAACCATCTCTAAAAAAGCTGGGAAGACAACTTAGAAAGTATTGAAATGCATAGTTTGGTAACAATTTGTCTGGATTCTCCATTGAATACAGAGCCAGCATCAGCACACAGTGAGGTGAAGCATCTGCCAGGGGTCATGGCTTCTTGTGGGGCCCACTGTTGCTGAACCCCTACTCGTGCATCTTCTCTGATTTGGCATGCACACTGTCAACTTGTGAGTGTTTTGCCACCTCTGCTCCTAGCTGCCTATGCTGCCTAGTGCTGCTGTAGATGGATATGTGGGTGGTGCATGAAGCATTTTGGTGGCCATGGCAGTGACACTCTTATCTGCACTCCCCACCTAGCACCATCAGGGAAAGGGTGTGCAAAGGAAGAACACACAGGTAGGTGTGGGCCCATGAGTGGGAGAGCCTAGTAGTGGGCAAGGGGGGCAAGCACCCTCTTTTCTGGACCCGCCAAAACCTGGAGCCAGCCCAAGTTAAACAGATAATATGGAAGCAGCCAAGTACATATTGATGAATTGCTTAAGTACAGGACTATTTCTGCCTTGGGATACTGGATTGATAAAGTGGGTCTGTGGGCCTTTTGGTTGCAATTCTGTCGTTGTAGCCCCCAGAAGTTCTGTGACTGCACAGAGAACTGTGCAATTAAATTAAACTGTGTCTTACACTGTGTCAGCAGAAACTTTTGTGCCTAAGACTGAAAACTGAGGATCAATATATGATTTCCTCTTCATATGCAGTTATCGTCTCTTTTGTTCATGGCCCATGGTATGAGTCTTCGATAACGATAATTCCAGAAGAGGCATAAAGAATTATAAATATCTACAAGGGAGGCAAAATACCATGTCCCACCTCTTGCCATAAGACTGTTGCACCATTTGCCTGCATTAATTTCTATAATATTCATCAGAGTTTGAGATGGAAAGTTTTTAATTTCACCCCCCTTCAGTTTAAAGCTGAAGAATTAGACTGTGGTGCGGTTATCAACACATCCACTATTTCCCCTTTATCCTTATTTCAGGAAGGGACATCAATTAGTAGCTTTACTAGCTTACATTAACCTCCACTCTTACACAGCAAGAATTTAAAACAAATTACTTCTGTAATTTATCACTAGCGCTTGACAGGCATTCTCCTGTTTTAGTTTGATTTAATCAAGCCAACTTCTGTCAACCCATCTTTCCCCCCCTTTTGACCATTCTGGATTAGTTTTTTTTTTCTTCACTTAGGAAATTAAAGATTTTCTTTTAATGAGTTCTTCGCAGCAAACAACAGCTTGAGTTCATTTGTCAGAAAATGCACAGCACAACCATAGCATTTAACAAGGGAATTCTGCTGGTGTATAATTGATACAAAGCCCTTTCAATGACCTTGGTTTGAGACTTTGTGAGTATTTGATGCATTTAGCATTGCACCCTCTACTTCAGGTGGCATTCAAATCAAGAGCTCAAAATACTTTGTTCTTTATCCAACTCAACAAGTAATCAAAGATTAACAAGACATCTTCAACATACCTTACATGCCACCATTCAGAGAACTGTATGATTATCTCTCTCCACCAAATACGGATTTAATTGTTCAGATTCTTTCAAAACCATGTCCTGCTCTACTATCACACTTTTCACAACTATGGCAGTTTTGGAAACATTTTGGGATTCCCTATTCAAACACAATATTTCTGATGGGCTGAGGCAAAAGTGAGGAAATTTTGATTCTTAGAGTGAGCCGCAAGAAATAGAGGACAACACTACCAATGCAGGACCCCTGAAGCAACAAAAGTGACACAAGCTGAACATACAGAATTGATATACTTGGTTTTATATTCAACAAGTCCTTTCCTACTGAAATGTGGAGGATGTTAAACCTTGGCCATGTAACCGTAACCTAGTAACACTGAAAAAGATAGGCAAGATCAGATGATGGACTAGATGGGAGAGTAACAGTGTGATCCTAAGCTGAGGTCTGTCCTTTTAAGTCCACTGACTTCAGCGGACTTAGAAAGGTGTCATTATTTTTTGGATTGTAAAGGACGGATGGCACCTCAAGACAATGGGCAGAATCCAAAGCTCTGTTCTACTTGCTGTTTTTTGCAGAAGGCGACAGGTCGTTCTGTGGCATCTTTAGTTAAATGTGCTCAGAGGGCAGGTGCTTGAAAAGACCTTTCACTGCTTCGGATCTTGGAGAGCCATTCCCTTTAATTTGTACTGAGCCTGAATTTGTTAACCATTCTAACATAGAAGGTAATAGGTGCTACTGATGAAACTATTTTGAACAGAACAGTATTTGTCAAATTTCTGAGACATACTTTATTCTGAATTAAAACTAGGCACTAGAGATGGGCACGATCTGCATTACGATTAACCCCCCCCCCCCCCACAATAATGGCATTTGCGCAATCGGGACCTGGTGGATCATTGTCTTCCACGGCAAACGATCCAGTGGTCAGGAGGGGGCTGGACTGGGGCTGGACGGGGCGATCGTGATAGGATCGGGAAGCTAGACATTCAGGCGCCAACAATCTATTCCCCTGGCAACGGAGGCAGGGGAGCTCTGTTTGAAACTTGATAATATTTCCCCTAGCGAGGAAAAGCAAACAGTTGTGAGTGAAAAGGTGGCTTCCTGAGAAAAATATAAGCAAAGTGATTGGGAGAGGAAGGAGTTAAGAGGGAGAGAAAACAAAAACCCCTGGATTTGAGAGCAGCTATCAACTGAAGCTGTTTTGCACTCCGTCCTGAGTTCATTCAGTGCGTTGAAAGAGTTAACACTGAAAAGAGATCTCTCTCTCCTCCTGGCTTCTCAGCCCAGTGGGTCAATGGTAAATAGAGGGCTCAGAGGAGCTGAGCGGGAGTGTATACTGTCCCAGATCATGTCCAATATCACAAACAGGACCAAAGATCTAAAATATGACAGCCTTTTTGTTTTGTTTCAATGTAAAAATCATATGAATTCATGAGGATCCGTGTCTCAGATTCATGTTTTTTCACCGTGGCAGCGCCAAATTTTGGATCTGTGTTTTTTATATTTCAGTCTGTGGACCTGGCTGTGATATGTGATTTGATGTTTCATTTGTGTTTTTCCTATTTAAAAAACCATAGGATCCGCAAGGATCCATGTGGATCCTGGTTTTACTTTCTTCCTTTTTAAAATATGCTTTCGGAAGACTGGCTGCTTGCTTTTAAAATCGGGTGGGGAGGAATGGAGGATTCTATCCCTTCTTTTTTTAAAAAGCTGACTGAAACTTGTTGATGGGGTGTCTCTCTCTCTATTTGGAGAGGCAGGGACGGGTTAAAAATGTTTTACCCCTCTGCTCTAAGTGCGCGTGTGTGTGTGTGTGTGTGAGAGAGAGAAAACGTCCCCTCCCTGAGGGGAGGCGGCTCGTCACCGGGTTAAAAACTCCCCTCCCTGCTCTAAGTGTGTGTGTGTGTGTGTGAAAACGTCCCCTCCCTGAGGGGAGGTGGCTCGTCGCTGGGTTAAAAACTCCCCCGCCATCTGCTCTAAGTGTGTGTGTGGGGGGGGCACCCCTCTGATCCCAGATCCCAGATCAGAAACGGGACTTGATCAGAGTGAATCGGTGATCTGGGGTCGTCACCAACGCAGATCCACGATCAGCTTGATCAGTATTTTTTTTTTTTTGGATCGTGCCCATGTCTACTAGGCACTTTACTCTTATAGAAAACGATTTACTTCTAGGGTGCACGAGAAAAACATCTGCCCTCAGAGCAGCTGTGCCCTCTCTTTCTGTGCGAGTCACACTTCTGGGCATGCCTCCTCTGGTTGCAGGTAATGCTCCTGTGTCTCTACATCTGGAGTCATGGAATATATCTGATGCAGAGACCCATCAGAAGTACCTAATTCTATCAGAGGCTGATAGGATGAAAGGCCAGAACCATGATTCACCTAGAGATGTAGTGGGCAGCCAAATCTCACAAGATACCTTAAATTTCGTAAATCATTTATTTCTTGAAGCATACAGGCTACCCGCTTCTGAGTTGGATCTAATAATCCAGTAAGAATTATGGATCTTCTCCGTGTTTTTTTCTCTTCAGCACATTCCTCTCCTTTACAATCCTAAGAAACTTTATTCATAGGATAGTGGGATCCACACAGACTGCAGTGGTGAATGGGAAAGGGGTGAATGACAAGTCCTCACTTTTCTGTCTGCCAAGTTCCATCAAAGGAACAGGAAGGAAGGGTGATTTTGTTCCCTTCCCCCTCCCTGCTGCAGCTTCTTGATCATTTATTGCTTGGTTCTGGGTGCCTCTGGACTAGAGATTGAGAAACAAATTAAAATGGCCTGTGGAAACAAGTCGATTTCATGTCAAAATATTTAAAGATTACCATCTGGCAGTCTGTAGCACCTTTAAGTTACCAAGTTCAGCTGTTGGATCATGACAGATCTGCAGTGAGTGTAAACAAAGGCTACACAATTGGTGTCCTGCCAGCAAAAAGGCATCAAGTTTAGGGTAGCTTCTGAAACAGGATAAGTCCTAGCAGCCCCGAGTTGAGAGCCATAGGTGTTGGCCTCCCTCTCCTGCTGCAACCTGTACACATAGGGTTGATATCTTCCAGGTGGAGCCTGGAGATCTCCCTGAATCACAGGAAATCAGTTCTCCTGGAGAAAATGGCTGCTTTGGAGGGTGGACTCTATGACATTATATCCTGCCTAAGTCCCTCCCCTTCTCAAACCCCAACTTTTCTAGGGTCCACCCCCCCTCCCCAAATCTCCAGGAATTTCCCAACCTGGAGGTGGCAACCTTAACAAACAGCTGTAATGATTGTGTCATAAGAATGGATGTTATTGTACAAAAACACAGCCGAGTCTTACACAGAGGACACAACCACAATCATGCAGTGAACATAGGTGGTCTTGTAAAAAGTTGGTGCTCTGCTTCCAACTCTTGAAGTTCAGAGGAAAGTTTGTCATTAGTTAAAAGAAATATTTTAAATAAATCAAGTTCATTTCATGTGATACCAACAAGCAACTCATCACCATAATCAGTCCAGCTTGATCACTTGCCCAGTCATACAATGGACTCAGTAAATCCAGGATTTGGCAGTAGGCCTGAAATGTTAACCCTGAAGTACAATTTGCATCCATCTATTCTTTTTTTGTGTGTGCTGCCCTTCTTCTGAGGAGCTCAGGATGTCATACAGGGTTTTTTTCTCTTCCTTCACCATGATCTGTGAGGCTGAGAGATGGTATTCATCCACAAATCACCTAGAGCTTCAGGACTTAATGGAACTTTGTAGTTAGGGTATCCCCAATACTAATATGACATTCTAACGAAGTGCTATGCTTTATTGTCATATCTAATGCTATCAAACACTTGCAGAGATTGGAAGGTCTTAGTGAGATCAGCCTTGGTTTAATGCAAGCCCTGTGGGATCCTTGCTGATGCTATATAAGTAAATAAGAGGTGGGAATTGGCAACAACATCTCAGGAAGAGATGTTAAATTCCCACAAGAGTTTTTTGAAGGAAGAAAGCATTTCAATAAAATGAGCAGGTCCGTCGTAATGGAGACAGGAGGCAACCCCAATTGAAATGGATATATTTTTCTCCTTGTATTTTTTTAAATAATTCTGTGTAGGCACACATTTAATTTACCAATCAGCTCAAGCAACAGTTCTCCTTTCATTTTCTTCCTTTGTGCTCTGTATCTCAAAGAAAGCCCATCTCCTCAAGCCTCTGTCACAGGCCAATAAGCTGTGACAAAGCTCACTCTCAATTGCCAACAAAGTTCAAAACCAGAAAGTCACAAAAGAGTCTTTTTCCCCTCTTTGACTTTGCCCTTTTCCTCACCCAAGCTGTGGCAGAGAAGCTAAGCAGCATGGATGCTAACTCAGAACAGACGAGAGATGATGGAATGTTACAGGAAAGAGCCTGGAGCAAGGCCCAACCCCCCTAATATGTATGATATGTGTAGACAGAAGTGACTTTACTGCTACAGTTCAGGCATCTGGCTCTGCTGCTTCTGCCTCATCTGCTTGGCCTGTACTGATGCCAACTCTGCACCTGTCCCTCCTTATATTTTTGTATACACTTTTGCATTAGAGGATTTGAAAGGGTGTTACTAATAAATGGAACATTTCAATATGATTTTACCTAGAATGCTTACCAGTGTCAACATCTGTGGGTGGCTTGCTGACATGCAAGTATGTCAGTAGGCTGGTTATCTACAATCCAGATGGCAACAGTTTCAACTCCAATTTCAACTCATCTAAACATGCTAGATGGACCAACATGAGATGGGGTGGTGGCAGTGTCTGCACTAGAGATGGACACGAACAGTAATACGAACTAAAAAAAGCCATGAACAGCCCTATCAGCTGTTCGCGAACAAGCTGTTCATAAGGCCCCATTCTAAATGAACAGGTGGTTGTTGCCAGCCTCTGTTCCTTGCTGTTCGTCAAGCCAGACAATCTGGCACCTGCAATCAATTCCCTTGGCAACCAGAAGCAGGGACTGCCTGAACTCTGTCTGAACTCCTGCTGTTGCCCTGGAACCCCCAATCTAAGCCCAATTTAGCTTGATAGGCAGGTCTTCCTTTCAAGTGTGGAGCTCCAAATTTGTTACAAGGAAGCAAAGAGCAGGTGGGAGGGGCGCCCAGCTCTGGTTTTGCAGACAGTGAGGGAGAGACAGTTGCTGTTGGCATTTTGACAGAGAGACAGGGAGAGTGCATTGGAGCTTGAATTTTCTTTGTGTGTGGTGGGATAGGGCTCTACCTCTTCAAGTTCCAGGGCTGTTGCCAGGCTCTAGGCAAAGCTATTATTTATTACTGGTACCTTTTCTGCTGTCTGCTCAGGTAAGGTTTCTGGGAGTGGTGTGGTAGGGATCTACCCCTTCAAGTTCCAGGGCTGCTGCCAGGCTCTGGGGTCAAGCTTTTTATTATTGGTACATTTCCTGCTGTCTGCTCAGGAAGGGTTTCTGGGAGTGGTGTGGTAGGGAACCTGATGGCTGGAAGAGAGCCTGCTGGCCCCCACGACCAATGAACAACAAACATGTTCATGAACAGGTCATGTTCATCAATGGCTGAATCCACACACCCGCGGAGCATCCCGGTGTTACGCTAAATGTTTGCTAAACACCTGGAAGTGTAGCGTCTTTCTAGCGCGATTCTAGTGAAAAGGGTAAATCTTGCAAATGGTCCCAAAACACATAGAAGAATATGGATATGGATTAAAGAGCCCACAATGCAAAATTTGACTTTTTAAAGGATTCAGTGACATACTGTAGACATTAGGAGCATACACTGACGAGGGTGGTGAAAACAGACCAGTGCTCAAGTAGTGCTGCATAACAAACCAATATGTACATATCCCCCAAAACAGGTCTACTCAGTCACATGTTATTCAATAGGGTTGATTCCCAGGAAAGAACAAGATTCAGGTCCAGTAGCACCTTAAAGACCAAGTAGATTTCCAGGGTATGAGCTTTTGAGAGTCAGAACTCTCTTCATCAAATACAAGGAGTGGAAAAAGGAAGGAGTCCTTACAATACAGACAGAGAGTGGGAGGGATATTGTAAATTAAACTGTCAGGAAGCCCACTATAATATATATTATAGTTAGCTTGAAAAAGCCTGGGTGCAAAGTGCAGAAAATTAGCACCTGTAATGTGAGAAAAATCCTATGTCCTGATTCAACCCTGGGGATCCATTGTTCTCAAGCAGAAAAACTTCAAAGGAAAATTACAATGCAAGATTGCTGAAACTGAGTGTATTTGCAAATTTGGAATGCTGAAAATGAAAATAAGATGCTGTCAGTGCTTGCCCAGTGCTTGCCTGCTGCTGCTTTCACTGTGAAGTAAAAATCAAAATGAAATACACAAACTTTTGGGTGGGAGGGTGGATTCCTGGATTTGATTCACCATTTCAGAAGCTGCTTTAACAAAATGAAGGCAGCAGTTTCTGGATTTATTTCCAGCTCATTTGGTTCATTTTGCACACCCCTAGTAGTCATAGATGCACAAGTCTTATGTAAGTGTTCAGAGATAATTAAGGCAGTCTTGGATGAGTCATAACTAGAGATGGGCATGAACAGCAATACAAACTAAAAAAAACCCACGAACAGCCCAATCTGTTGTTTGTGAACAAGCTGTTCGTGAGGCTCCATTCTAAACGAACAGGTGGTCATTGCAAGCCTCATTCATTGCTGTTCATTGCTGTTCATCAAGCCAGACAGTCTGGCACCTGCAATCATTTCCCATGCCAACTCAGGCAGAGATTGTCGGAACTCTGTCTGAACTCCTGCTGTTGCCCTGGAAACCCCAATCTAAGCCCAATTTAGCTTGATAGGCAGGTCTTCCTTCCAAGTGTGGACTGGAGCTCCAAATGTGATACAAGAGGAAAAGACCAGGGGGGAGGGAGGCTCCCAGCACTGGTTTTAAGGGAGAGACAGCTGCTGTTAGAGAGACAGGGTGAGTGCTCTGGAGCTTGAATTTTCTTTGTGTGGTGGGATTGGGATCTACCCCTTCAGGTTCCAGGGCTGCTGCCCAGCTTTGGGTCCAAGCTATTATTTATTATCGGTACATTTCCTTATGCCTGCTCAGGTAGGGTTTCTGGGAGTGGTGCAGTAGGGATCTTGATGGCTGGAGGAGAGCCTGCTGGCCCCCATGAACAACGAACAATGAACAACAAACATGTTCTTGACAGGATCATGTTCATCAGTGTTCATTGTTCGTGGATGGCAACAAACAATGAATACCATGTTTGGGTTTTTTTCTGTTCGTGCCCATGTCTAGTCATAACTCAGATTATTTCTAGTTTTACCTATTTCAGTAAATTTTTTGCCCAACATGGCAAACTTATTGCATCCACTGATTTTTTTTTATAGAAGGGTCATATGCCTGTGAAGAAGCTTTCTTATATGCCAAGAAGTTGGTCAGCTCTGCCAATGTGCTCACATAGCTTTATCCATCAATCCACTCACACATTTTGCCCATTAAGCTAGTATGTGATGCTTCATCACCTAGAATAGGGGCAGTAATATCTCATTTGATGCATGATCATCAAGAAAGGTCAATAGCATTTGCCTTCAGATCTCTGTTGATATAACTATGCACAAATATATAACGAAGCCTTATGTCCAGTCCAGGTGTAAATAAATTAGATATCCATATGGAAGAAATTCAATCAGAATCTGTATGGAGGAAAATTTCATGGCTTCAGGTCATAGCTCCATGGTAGAGCATCTGCTCTGCATGCTGAAAGTCCTAGGTTCAATATTCAGCATTTCCTGTACAAATGATTGAGCAGTAGGTGATGTGAAAGACCTCTGCCTGAAACCCTAGGGAGCCACCGTCAATCTGAGCAGACAATCCTGACCTTGATGAACCGAGGGTCTGATTCAGTATAAGGCAGCTTCACTTCTTCAATAAATTAACTTTCATCACTGACCACCAGCCTCTAGTTTCTATTCTGAATCCACAGAGGGGGATTTCCTTAATAGCTGCAGCTTGAATGCAACAATGGGCTCTCTTCTTAGCAGGCTACAATTGTGATATTGAATACAAGAGAACAATGGCTCATGCACATGCAGAAGGCCTCTCATATTTGCTGGCAATATCTGAAAAGCAGCCAGAGAGAGAGAGAGAGAGAGAGAGAGAGAGAGAGAGAGAGAGAGAGAGAGAGAGAGAGCATTTGTCCATTTTGTAAACGTTTTCCAGGTGGAATATGCCCCAACACTCATAGTATAGTTAAAGAAGAAATGAAGAAAGACCTCACATTGGTCCAGTTTATGAAGTGAGGTGGGAGATATACTGAGTTTGCTCTCCTAATGCCATTTTACTGTCACACGGGAGAGCTTATTAAATACCAGGGGTGTGTAATGTAATGTACAGTGCCCACACCTGCTAGAATGCACCCTGAAGTTCTAGAAGAGTTTCACACAGAACATCTTGGGCTTTTTAAAAAAAGTCAACTGATAATAAAAGTTTAAATGAACAGAATGTTATATATTTAAAGATGTATATGTGAATATGAAGTAGCTGGTTATGCTGAATCTGCTGTTCTGGGCCGAATCCACACGTCTCAAGTTTGCCACTATTTTCCTGTCATTTATGCACTTCTCAGAGGGCTGTTCACATACTCTCACCTCAATCCCGCCATTCTTTCACATCTGTTGTGCTGCGTCTCAGACGAGTTTGTCATGCTTTCCAGTGCTTCTCTTGCGCAGTTCTCACCATGGATGTGAACAAATAGAAGCGGTTCACAAAGAGACCGCCCCCTCTTAACCACCCCTACTTCCTTGTTTCTTGCCTTCCCAGAACACCGTCTCTCTTTGCCAAGCAATTCTTATGATCCCAACTCTGTCCAAGGCATGCCCGCACCCCCATCCAGTTTATTTATTTTTTTTAAAAGGGTGCTTTCCTAGTGCTATTGCACAATCCCATTTCAATTCCCAAGCAGTTTGGGAAGTGGCGTTGTAAAAAGCTCGTGGAGGTATTGGGTGTGTGTGTCATTTTTATTACAGTGAATAATGTTTTACTGCCCAAGGACAGAGAAGGTAATTTCCGATAAGCGGACTGTGGCTGCAAAGGTTGACTCTTTCCAGTTTTTTTTTTTAATTTAAAATTATTGGTATAGCAAAAAATTGCTATCCTATAAATATAGTTGAGCGGTAATGCAGTAGTCTGTGGTAGTTGGCCATGTGAACACCTGTGTCCCACCAATGTCCACAATCTTTTTCAGTGACCCATTGTGCTCTCCTGGGGCTCTCTGACCAACAGAAAATACTACTTCGGTCTCGGTTGTCTATGAATCAAAAGTATTTGCAATACAGTGGAAAATCGATATAGCAGAAATCTCTCATTAAATTTAAAAAACGTCATGTTGTCATCGGTGACGGTGGATCTAGACCTGCCCCTTATCTCACTTTTCTCCCAGGGATGTGAACGAAGCATAGTGCGACGCTGACTCAGTAAGAAAGGGAATGTGAACACAGCCTAGGACATTGCAGGATAGAATCCAGTGCAATAAATGCACAGGAAAACTGGAAGGTAGGGAAGTGTGGATTCGGCCCTGTTGTATCTACTAGTTTTACTTAATGTATTTGTTACTATAAGTAACAAATACAGAATAGAATGTGCTTAATTATAAACCCAGCCTTGTCTGTTGCTCTTAAATTAACAGCTCTTAGATTAACAGCAAGTACCTTACACAAACAATGGTCTGGCCTCTGGATTTTACCAAATCCTATCCCCTCCCCATATGAAATATTTACAGTCAGTTCTGAACAATAGGTAAAGCCAGTAGAATTTTTTTAGCAATAAGATAAATCCAAGATCGCAAAACAGCGCAGATGTTACTGGAGAACTGTTTGCTTATTCAAAATCTGTTTTTACATGTCTAAGAAAAGAGACGTTTGGATATTTGATAATCCATATTAATTTCTCTTATACCTGCCAACTTCTTTGAGTACATCTAGTTATATGACATGATATAGTGACCCAGCTGCTGTTTTTTCTCTTTGCCAGTATTTTGTGCTATATTGGGACTATGTTTTTGTGTCCCAGAAAATAACTTAATTTCACAAATCAGTGCATGATTCCATATTGTTTGGAAATGTAATATTCAGTGCAATTGATTACACCACATTGAAGTATAATATGGTCATGTTTTGTATTTTTTGCCCTGAGACTTCTGGTTGCATTTTTAATGCATTTGGAAAGTTTAGTTTTCACTCATAACAAATTATTTTTGGCAAGCCCATATTTCACAGTGATCACTGTTTTTACTTTTCTGTCAGTCATGTCAGGTAAGATAAGGTCTCTTGAATTATGGCCATCTGAGGCTAGATGGGTAGCAACCCGAGAAAGGGCCTTCTAGGTTGTAACACTGAAACTTTAGAACTCCCTCCCCTAGGGAGATTCCTCTGTCTCCCTCTGTCATTGTCTTCTACCAGTGACTAAAGATTTTTCTGTTTTGTTCAGCATACCCCCAGTAAACTCTTATTAGCCCTCCTCCCTGGTTGTGTGTGTTGTATTTTTATATGTTTTTGTTGTTAAATATACACACTTTCCTCACTCTTCCCATCCCCTCTGGCCTTCTTCCATTTTAAACCAGAAAGTCAGGCATCAGAATAATGGCCAGATCCAAATGTTTCTAAATATTAGTAAATTAGTCTTTTTTCCAATTTGGATCAGCTATGATAACTATATTAATGAATGAGTCATTTTAAGTTTATTAATCAACATCCAAATAACATCCTTAATAATGGTAGTCTGTTCTCTCCAAGAAGAAAAGAGGTTCTTGTGAAACAAATGAGACTTGCTTCCAAGTAAAGCCCATTAATAGTGCAAGCTTACTTTTACTATTTCTTGCAATATCTCCAGCTATCAGTGAACTTTGTTTGGAATTTGTATTAATTTCATAGGACTTCACTGTGATTTTATCCCAATAAAATCCACTTGTGGCATAGTGGTGGCAGTAACTTTTTAAGATGTTGGAGTTTGACAGCTAAGAGTATAATTTAGTTGTGCTAGAGGAACTTTCTAAAGGACAGCTGAAAACAAATTAACTGTGGCAGAAATATTTATAACTCTGTTTGCTCAATGAAGGAGTTTATATAATAGCCTAATGCATGTATACTAATGATATGGGATATTTCCTTCACTGCTTCTAGCCAAATTCTTCCTTTAAATTAAACTGAGGCTGATTAACAATCTTTTTCTTTAAACTATTATGGCTGCACTCCAAAATACTCTAGTTCTGGCTGTCTCACTGCTGAAAGTTCATAGCTGGATGATATAAGTTAATTTCTTTCATCAGTATCATCAATTAAAATCCAATGGTCCTGTAAATGTGCCTGTTTTCATTTCAGTAGTTTGGCATATTGCATCATCCGGCTGGTGTGTTTGGCATATGAAGAAACCATGAGCCTTTCTACTTAAATAAAATTTTATTTAAGTGTTATTTGCTTCTCCCAGGAAATTCTGGAAATTGTAATTTTGTGGGACTGACTCCAATACTAGACATTCCTTGACCCCTTGCAGAACTACAAGTCTCGGAACTTCTTCAGGGACGAGTCAACCCTTACACTGAGAGCCAACCCTGGATCTGCCTTGGGGACTGTCAAGCAGATGCATATTGGGAATTCTCAGGAGTGCATGAGGACTACAAGGGAAACTACATAAGATGCCCAGGCGCATGTTGGTTCCCTGTGTAGTGTAGTCTTAACAAAGAACAGCTGCTCAGTGTGGTTCTCCACGAGGGAATCTCTCTCTCTGGCAAAAAGCTTCAGCTCGGGTTTTCCTTGGGGAGCTCAGAATTGAGGGAAGGGAACAGAACAGGAGCCAGAAAATCCAGGACAGCTTTTTGTGTGAGAGAGAATCTAAGATGTAATTTTCTGCTGAGGAGAAGAGTGGTGGTAGCGACTCTCTCTCTCTCTCTCTCTCTCTCTCTCTCTCTCCCCCCCCCCTTCAAAAAGCTGCCCTGGATTTCCGGCTTCCTATTATGTCCCTCCCCACCAGCAAGCTCATGGAGGAAAACCCAAGCCAAGGCTTTTTGCAAGAGAGAGAGAGAGAGAGAGAATCCCTCCCATTGCTCTTCCTCTGGTGGAGAATTGCATTGAACGGTTATTCTTTGTAAGACTACACTACCCAGGGAACCTTGCAGGACCTGACACATGAAGAACACATGTCTGGCATTTCATGCAGTTTGGCTCTATGGCACAGTGAGAAAGAGGACTTAAGCCTTCCTGACACAGTGTTTTCCTGGCCTTTAATGGCTACAGGGAACTGCTATTTATGCTGTTGAGGATTTTATCTATACCAGTGAGTAAGTTTCTTCAACAAGCCAAAAGGCCGTTCCCCGGGCCCATTTCAGATAAGGAAAATGTGTGAGTAGAGAATGTTTAAGCCACGCTGTCCCTACATACCACAGTCTGGTTTTGAATCATGCTGTCATGCACCTGGGGAATTCCCAGAAAATGTCTGTCAAGAGTTCCCAGGGTGGACCCAGAGATGGTCCCAGGAACAATGTTTCCTGTAGTCAGGCTTAGATCTGCAGAACAGATGTGATGGTGCACTGCTCTTTTTGAATGGAAAAAGCACAGACGCCATATCTCTAAATCAGATTTGAGCTTTTGCTTTTCCTGAAGGAGGTTCGAGGTCTGTAATAGTAGAAAGGCAGCTTCTATTCCATCTCCACAAAGGGATCAGATGCAAGAGTAGACAGGATTCATATGCTTTATTTATTTTTAAAAAATTGTATGCTGAATTTCTACCCAAGTAGGGTCCCCAAAGTGACAAACATTAAAACAATAAAACAAATAATTTTTAAAACAATTTAAATTTAAAACATTAAAAATTGTATAAAATAATTAAGTAAAAAAATACACATGCAAACACACAACATAAGAACAGAGAGAAGGGCCAATAACAGTTATTAGGGGTATACTCAACAAAAAAAGTCTTCACCAGCTGGTGGAAGACAGCAATGTATAATAATATAATAACATCATTTGATTTATATACTGCCCTTCAGGACAACTTAATGCCCACTCAGAGTGGTTTATAAAGAATGTCATTATTATCCCCACAACAATCACTGTGTGAGGTAGGTGAGGCTGAGAGAGCTCTGAGAAGCTGTGACTGACCCAAGGTCACCCAGCTGGGTTCAAGCGGAGGAGTAGGGAATCAAACTCAGTTCTCCAGATTCCAGTCCTGCTGCTCTTAAGTCTTAACCACTACACCAAACTGGCTCTCAGAGGGGGACAGACTAATGTCAGTAGTTGTTTTCTTACCCCCATATGAACAAACCACCTGTTCAAATTCTTTCTTCAACAGTTGTGTTGAAGTTATAGGAACATTGCCCTTTGCATTGGTTTGCATAGGCTTCCTTGGCAAAAATAAAGGAATGGCAGCAAGGCCTCATAGCAGTAATGACAACAATCCTGCTCATTGGTCAGAGATAGGGTTGTTAAGAAGAATTCCTCTTTACCCAGTTTCTCCTTGAAATCCAACAATCCTTTTCATTTATCCTTTTTAGGAACTTGGAGTCAGTTTCTAATCCATTCATTTTTGACCAAAGAGAAATTTGAGGAGGCAGAAAAGGAGATTCTGTAAAAATTCAGAATTTTACTTTGTAGATGCTCAGAGGCAGGCAATGCCTCCCCAAGCCTTCCTATCTTCCTACTAAAGCATGACTCTACAGTGTAAACATAAAAAAACTGCAAAGGCTGAAGTTACAAAAGGGCAATGAGATTTCTCTTTCAATGAGAAAATGAAAGAGAAATCCTGCTCTTAAGAGAGAGAAAGGGGGAGGGGGAGAGAATAAGAGGAATAAAAGTCTATTTCTAAAAAAGTGAATTTCAGAAAAAGAAATTCCTCACCCTGTAACAGCCCTAGTTAGAGAAATCATGATGTGTCCTGAATGCAGAAGTCTGCAGGAAAACTGGAAAATTCAGGAAAAGCTGTAGGCGATTATTAATGGATGTGAGATGTGGATTGAAGCTACTACCTCTACAAGCTGCTTATTCTTTCTTTTATTTATTTATTTATTTATTTATTTATTTATTCAATTTATATACCGCCCATCCCAGGGGCTCTGGGCGGTGAACAGTTAAAATTGATAAAAACAAAAACTAAAATCAATATACAAATAATAAAACAAATTAACAAGGTGCAGTGGTGGGGAGAACCTTCCCCACCCCAAAGGTGGGAGGCCGACATGGCACCGCCCCCTTCAATCACCAAACGCCTGGCGGAACAGCTCTGTCTTACAGGCCCGGCGGAACGATAATATGTCCCGCTGGGCCCGGGTTTCCATTGACAGAGCGTTCCACCAGGCTGGGGCCAGGACTGAAAAAGCCCTGGCCCTGGTTGAAGCGAGGCGGGCTTCCTTAGGGCCAGGGACCACAAGTAAATATTTATTCGCTGATCGGAGCGATCTCCGGGGAACGTACAGGGAGAGGCGGTCCCGAAGATATGCCGGTCCCAACCCACTCAGGGCTTTAAAGGTAAGAACCAACACTTTGAACCTGATTCGGAATTCAACTGGAAGCCAGTGCAGCTGGCGCAGGACAGGTGTGATATGTGACTGGTAAGGTATACCAGTCAGGACCCGTGCCGCCGCATTCTGGACCAGTTGTAGTTTCCGGATCAGGCCCAGGGGTAGCCCAGCGTAGAGTGAGTTACAGTAATCTAGCCTGGAGGTGACCGTTGCATGGATCACTGTAGCCAGGTCCTGGGGCGTCAGGTAGGGGGCAAGTTGCCTGATCTGACGAAGATGGAAAAATGCAGACTTGGCAACCGCCGTGACCTGGGCCTCCATCGATAGGGAGGCATCCAGGAACACACCCAGACTCTTTACCACTGGCAAAGTTGCCAGTGGTGTCCCATCCAGGGCAGGGAGCTGGATCCCAACATCTGGCAGCCCCCGTCCCAGCTGCAGGACCTCCGTCTTCACTGGGTTCAATTTCAGCCTGCTCTGTTTCAACCATGCCGTCACAGCCTCCAAAGCTCTGGCCAGATTGTCTGGGGCTGTGTCTGGCCGGCCGTCCATCAACAGAAAAAGTTGGGTGTCATCCGCGTATTGATGACAACCCAGCCCAAACCTCCGCACCAACTGGGCGAGGGGGCGCATATAGATGTTAAATAACATTGGGGAGAGTATCGCCCCTTGGGGAACCCCGCACACCAAAGAGTGACGGGCCGATAGATCTCCCCCGAGCGCCACCCTCTGTCCCCGACCCTGGAGAAAGGAGACCAGCCACTGTAAGACTGTCCCCCTAATCCCCACGTCGGCAAGGCGGCTGGCCAACAAATCATAGTCAACCGTGTCAAACGCTGCTGTGAGATCAAGTAACACAAGCAGCGCTGACCCGCCTCGATCCAGATGCCTGCGAAGGTCGTCTGTGAGGGCAACCAAGGCTGTCTCCGTCCCATGGCCAGGACGGAAGCCAGACTGGAATGGGTCCAGGACTAGAGCATCATTCAGGAATTCCTGCAGTTGTACTGCCACCGCCCGCTCAATCACCTTGCCCAGGAACGGGAGGTTCGACACTGGGCAGTAACTGGACGGGTCGGTGGGGTCCAAAGATGGTTTTTTCAGGAGGGGCCGCACTACCGCCTCCTTTAACACTCCTGGAAAAACCCCAGAGCTCAGGGAGATGTTAACAATGGCCTCCAGATGGTCCCGTAGCCCCTCCGAGCTGACCTTCACCAGCCAGGATGGGCAGGGGTCCAGAGGACAGGTGGTTGGCCTCATCCCCTGCAGGATCCTGTCAACATCGTCCTGAGAGAGCAAGCTGAAATGGTCTAATACGGACCCAGAAGACGGCCAAGGGGTCTCCAGTTCCCTTACTGTATCAACAGTGGGTGGCAGGCCACGACGAAGGGACAAGATTTTACCCGCAAAATAGCTCGCAAAAGCCTCGCAGCCAATAGTTGAATTAAGAATTTGGTGGTCTCCCTGAGAGAGGGAGACCAAGGACCGAACTGTTTGAAATAATTGAGCCGGGCGTGAGCTAGCGGATGCAATGGAAGCAGCAAAGAAATCCCTCTTTGCTGCTTTCACTGCCACCTCATAGGCTTTCATAAACGTCCTATAAGATGTTCTTGCCTCTTCGTCGCGCCCCCGCCTCCACACTCGCTCTAGTCGTCTCAGAGACTGCTTCATCTGGCGAAGCTCCTTGGTAAACCAAGGAGCTACCCGTTTGCGGGCTCGGAGAGGACGGCAGGGGGCAATAGCATCGATGGCTTCGGAAAGACGGCCATGCCAATCATCCACCAGCTCATCTAACGTACTGCCAGGGGGCATCGGATCCCGCAGAGCCGCCTGGAAACCAATTGGATCCATAAGCCTCCGCGGGCGAGCGTAAATCCGCTCACCGCCCACCCGGGAAAGGAGCGGCATGCTCAGACGAGCCTTCAGAACAAAGTGATCTGACCATGGCACTGCATCATAGGCATCCAGGACCACCATCATCCCTGCCCCAAAAATCAAATCCAGCGTGTGACCTGCTTGATGCGTGGGAGCCGAAACAAACTGGGAGAGTCCTAGGGCCGCCATGGAGGACACCAGGTCAATGGCCTGCATGGAGGCATCGTCGTCAGCATGGACGTTGAAATCCCCGAGAACCAAAAGTTTCGGGAATTCCAAGGCCCAACTGGCCACCGCCTCCAAGAGACCAGACAGGGAAGATGCAGGTGCAGTAGGCGGTCGGTACACCACGCATATTGCCAACCTCTCCTCGGCGTCCAACACTCGGCCCACACAATCAATGCCAGTAATTTTTGGGGTGGGGAGTGGTCTGAAGGAGAAAGACTCCCGAATGAGCAAAGCCACGCCTCCCCCCCAACCACTTGTCCAGAACTGGTGGAGGACCGTATAACCTGGCAGGGCTAGTTCTTTCAAAGCGACCGTCTCGCCCTCCCTCACCCATGTCTCGGTCACGCAAGCCAGGTCCACATTCAATGCTGCAAGATAATCTTGCAGCGTTTTGGTCTTATAATTTATGGACCTGGCATTGCACAGCGCCAGTGTCGGAGAGTGGTTTAATATCCTAGCCCCACAACAGGTATATCTTGGGATGGGACGCAGATTGGAAGGGCACCGAGCCCTACCATGTCTCAATGCCCTTCCCTTCCATAATCTGCTCCCACCACCATACCTCCCGCGTCCCCGGATCACTGGGATCCCCGACCCCAAGCCGGCCTCCTCACCAATGAACATAGTGCTAACCCACCACCCTCACAAAATCAACAGCCCGCCAACTATCACAGACTAAGCTATCAAACATACACAAAACCCCAATACCCTACCAAATTAACAACATAGACTACAGTAACTAACACACATAGTATAAAAACAATAAACAGTAACAAGGCGAGCAGTCCCCTAGCAGCAGTCTTATAGGCTGGAGCAACAAGGGGCGGGGCCGGGCAGATGGAAAGCCCAGCCCTTGATGGAAGCAGCTCCCTTGGCAGCAGCAGCAGCAGCAGCAGTGCAGGCTACAACAACCTTTGTAGGCTGGAGCAACAAGGGGCGGGGCCGGGCATATGGAAAGCCCAGCCCTTGATGGAAGCAGCTCCCTTGGCAGCAGCGGCAGCAGCAGTGCAGGCTACAACAACCTTTGTAGGCTGGAGCAACAAGGGGCGGGGCCAGGCAGATGGAAAGCCCAGCCCTTGATGGAAGCAGCTCCCTTGGCAGCAGCGGCAGCAGCAGTGCAGGCTACAACAACCTTTGTAGGCTGGAGCAACAAGGGGCGGGGCCAGGCAGATGGAAAGCCCAGCCCTTGATGGAAGCAGCTCCCTTGGCGGCGGCAGCAGCAGCAGTGCAGGCTACAACAACCTTTGTAGGCTGGAGCAACAAGGGGCGGGGCCGGGCAGATGGAAAGCCCAGCCCTTGATGGAAGCAGCTCCCTTGGCAGCAGCGGCAGCAGCAGTGCAGGCTACAACAACCTTTGTAGGCTGGAGCAACAAGGGGCGGGGCCAGGCAGATGGAAAGCCCAGCCCTTGATGGAAGCAGCTCCCTTGGCAGCAGCAGCAGCAGCAGTGCAGGCTACAACAACCTTTGTAGGCTGGAGCAACAAGGGGCGGGGCCAGGCAGATGGAAAGCCCAGCCCTTGATGGAAGCAGCTCCCTTGGCAGCAGCGGCAGCAGCAGTGCAGGCTACAACAACCTTTGTAGGCTGGAGCAACAAGGGGCGGGGCCAGGCAGATGGAAAGCCCAGCCCTTGATGGAAGCAGCTCCCTTGGCAGCAGCGGCAGCAGCAGTGCAGGCTACAACAACCTTTGTAGGCTGGAGCAACAAGGGGCGGGGCCGGGCAGATGGAAAGCCCAGCCCTTGATGGAAGCAGCTCCCTTGGCAGCAGCGGCAGCAGCAGTGCAGGCTACAACAACCTTTGTAGGCTGGAGCAACAAGGGGCGGGGCCAGGCAGATGGAAAGCCCAGCCCTTGATGGAAGCAGCTCCCTTGGCAGCAGCGGCAGCAGCAGTGCAGGCTACAACAACCTTTGTAGGCTGGAGCAACAAGGGGCGGGGCCGGGCATATGGAAAGCCCAGCCCTTGATGGAAGCAGCTCCCTTGGCAGCAGCAGCAGCAGCAGTGCAGGCTACAAAAACTTTTGTAGGCTGGAGCAACAAGGGGCAGGGCCGGGCAGATGGAAAGCCCAGCCCTTGATGGAAGCAGCTCCCTTGGCTATCTTCCCTATCCACCCAGATCTTTCTAGCCTTGAACTATATTCTCCTGCAAATCTCCATGGTAATCCACATTTTTTAATTCAGTGTTTGAAATCTGGAGAACAATGTATCAGTGCTGAAATTTTGGGAAACCATCGAGAGTTTAATTATGTTGACACTATGCATGACTTTCTAAAGAATAAGCACAGCACCTCTTCCAAGCAAATTAATTTCCAACATGGTAGGCCCACAATTTCATCATTAAATGTCCATTAGTTGGTTGTTGTAGATTTTCCGGGCTGTATGGCTGTGGTCCTGGCATTGTAGTTCCTGACGTTTCGCCAGCAGCTGTGACTGGCATCTTCAGATGTGTAGCACTGAAAGACAGTAGAGACCCCCTCACCTCTGCAGGAGTATACCACATCCCAGACAAGAATAAAATAACATGAAAGACACTGCAGACTTGGCCATCCGGAAAAATCAGCAGTGGCTGAACATAGCCTAACTCAAACAGGACACAGTATCTTATTCCAGGACAGTAAAATACGGGACAACACATCCAACTACTTTGTCAGATTGCACAGGGAAGCCATTGAAATTCATAAGCATAAGTGCAACTTCAACAGGAAAGAAGAGAGTTTAAGAATGAATAGGGCATGGTTTCCAGTCCTGAAAAACACCAGGCTAACAAAATACTCTATACCCAACAACAGCCCTGCAGATTAGCATATCAACCACCAATCCATATGCAAAAGAACCTCCTCAGGATACAGTGAAACTTCCCCCCATTAGTATTCCACACCCTGGGAAACTCTTACAGGATGACTCAGCCCAAACCCACCTCCCTGAGTAGACATAAATTATCTGCTAACATCATCTCCACACATTGACACTGAAAGATCTCTGTCTTTCGGTGCTACACATCTGAAGATGCCAGTCACAGCTGCTGGCAAAACGTCAGGAACTACAATGCCAAGACCACGGCCATACAGCCTGGAAAATCTACAACAACTAATGTTCTCCGTCCGTGAAAGCCTTCAACAATAAATGTCCATTAGATGGTTTTTGCCATGTTGGCTTATTAACAAGACTTCCTTGTTTGTCATACCACTTTCTGCACTGCAAGAATAATGAAAAAGAATCCGCTTCCAAAACATTAACTTGGGTTCATGTATTAAAGAAAAGTTATTCTGTTACCCCTCCCCTCAAAAAGATTTAAATTCTTCTCTTAGCCAAGACACTGACCTTTCCTTAAAATATTCCAAAGAGAGCTGTATATGATAGATATTTTGCCTCTTTCATTCTTTAAATATTTTGGTCAATAGGTCACGCAACTTCAGTTAAGAGACTCATTGTGATTACCATTATAGAAAAGATTCTCCCACCCTAGAACACAGATTCCTTGGGAGGAGAAGAACCAGAACAGGGCAGTTTGAATGTGTGAGATAATTGTTAAAGAAACATATCTGTCAGTCAGTAGGGGTGTGGTTGTCAGGATGAGTCTTACTGAAGAATGAGTGGATGATCCCATTTTGTATGGTTAAAGCCAGACTGCTCAACTTAAGAACTGTGAAGCCAAATGTAGTCCAAGAGCATGTATTACACCCTGCCTAATACACTACTCCACAGACCTGTTGTTGGAGCTCTGGACAGCAAAAATTGCAAGCTTTCTTAAGTTAGCATCCTTAACTAGAGTATTGCAGGGTGATCCTTTGCATAGTTACTGCAGTCTAAACTCATTGATTTCAGTGGACTTACACTGCATAGTTAATGGACTTTCACTGCAATCCTATGCAATCTGCATAGAATTTTACTGTGCATTTGCCTTGGAAGATCATAAATTGTGATATATGGTTAAAGTAACTACATTGAAATCCAAGACCTTCAGTTCTTATATAACAAAAATCTAAATTATATTTGTACTTGTCATGTTAGATTTTGCTCTCTCCTCCTAGAATTTGACCCTCTGGTAGTTTTCCTGCGGGGAAAAAGAAAAAACCGAGTAAGCATCCTTTATGATATTTTAGATCTTAGACAAATCACTTCCCTAATGTTTAACATCTGTTCCATCCTGATTATAAAAGGATTGTAACAAAAATGTGATATATTCTACTTTATGTTAATTCTCTCTATCCCTCTTTTTGTCCAAGAGACGTTTGCTTGGCCAGAAAGGAGGAACTGACATCTTATCGCAGACTCTTAGCTATTTAATAATGGAATGTGAGCCAACTCTCAGTTTATCTGGGAATTTTCCTCTCCTGGATTAACAGAGCCTTCTCTTCCCACACCTTGTTATTTGGTCATTGGGGTTTCTCCATCAAAAGGCATGCAATCCCCAGAGTTACAATACAGTCCTAAACAGAGTTACTGCAGTCTAAGCCAATTGATTTCAAAGAGTTTAGACTGTAGTAATACCTCTTAGAACTGCATTGTTAATTACTTAAAACTTCTGGGTGAAAGATCTGAGGTGAACACAAACCAATCATATATGCACAATAAATTGCAATATCTTATTATCAAGTACTACATATTCTTACATATACTTTATTCTTCTTTCCAGTTATTTATTTTCTCTGATATGCTGCTCCTCAGTATACTTAAAAAGTCTATTTGAACTTTGAACTGTCTGCACAGAGTGGGGCATATATATTTCAATGGCTTCCCATTCATTTAAGTGGCAAGGGGTATTCCTGTGTTCTGTGTTCACATTCCTTTTAGCACATGGAGAGTGAATGGGGCAAGACCACAAACATAAGGGCCTAACTTGTGGCTCACAGTATATGCATTGGGCTCTCCTTGGGTTTACTTTCTTTGTAATATCAGTTTATCAAAAATAGTTGTTAGGACTTCATGCCAGAATAACAACAGGTAGGATGGTCCAGAAGACAAGAAGATCTCTGATGCTTCAGTGTTGTTTATCTAGGCATTTAGAGAATGGAAAGAATTTTATCAGCATCATAGAAGATCTTTAACACATATCTGCAGATACCTTAGGTGATATGCTCTGCTGAGCTCTAGGCACGTATTTCTTACCAAGGATTCAGCTGGTTGTTGACCTCAATTACAGGCTTTTTTGAACAAAGTGAAGTTTGTTGACTTTGCAAGAAGAAGCACGCCTGGACAAATATTTCAATCAGTTTTTGTTGCATCATATTGATTCTAAAAGCCATTTAAAATGACAAAATAATTGAAGGACTTCACGCCCAAAGTTTTATGGATCTTATCTTAAAGAAAACAAGCACAAGACACAGGCTACACAGGAAAATCCTTGTATTTATTCCCATTTGTGGAGGCATAAATCAATGTCTTTTTAAAAGGGCGGTGTCATT
The DNA here is from genome assembly GCF_028583425.1 of Eublepharis macularius. Taxonomy (NCBI): domain Eukaryota; kingdom Metazoa; phylum Chordata; class Lepidosauria; order Squamata; family Eublepharidae; genus Eublepharis; species Eublepharis macularius. Next base: position 101,754,989 of record NC_072790.1, on the reverse strand, counting down.
TATACATATATGGATATTCAGGCCAGATTCCTGACCACTGCTTCCTAGCCGTATATTTAATCTCTTTAGAGATAGTGTTAGGCAGGCTTGCAAAATGTGTAGACCACTAAGCTCACAAACCATGCACTGTAAAACACAAGCAGTACCATAAATTTAATGTTTTTATTGCCCGCTTATGACTGCAAAAACATAAGAATACAATCTTATAATACAAGGCTGGTTTGCAGCTTGTAGCTTGGTAGATCTCAGATTGTGTAGGGCTAGTTTTAAATTAGAGGTAGACATTACAGGAGCTTTCAAAAGCTGCCCTACCTCTCTTCTTCTTTTCTCCCAATCTAGTACTATAAAACACATGATGCAAGTTTCCCTGCTCCCACACATAAAACAGCCCGTTAAATGATATGTCATGACTAGCAGTGTGCAACAATAACAACAAAAAGTAATATTTGGATCTGGACATCAGTAATAGCATAAATATTTGGTACAATAGATATTTGGATCCACATAAATTGATATGGGATTAGGTTCTGGTTAGTATTCTGGATCCCCAATGTATTTAAGATTCTCTATTTTTAATCAGTATAGCTGGATAATGTTGAAATGGCATATATCTGGCTACATATTCAGTATAGTGATACTGAATCTCACATCTCTAATGGTGACATCAAGTAATACATTTACACTACAATTTTGAGGCCCACTAGGTGCTCATGTGCTCGTATAACTGTGGCAGCACTGGTTTGCTCCCTAAGGACTTTTGCAGGAGAGCTGCACTGGCACACTGAGCCTGGCAAGGCAGGAGGGAGAGAATGCTCCATAGCTGTCTAGGCAGTGCCAGCAGAATCAACCAATGACAGCACCATAAGTGGCAGGGAAGGCATAGCCAGTCCATGGGCCAGGCCACTTTTTTCCATTGCCAGCTGACAATGCCACTCCTGCGCCCCCACAGAGAGCAGGTGCACAGGGCAGGAAAACCCCAGCAATCAGACTTGCCACACTCCAACAGAGGTGCCAGCCCTGAGAAGACCCCTGCCCCATGGAGGGGAGACTGAAGATGCAAACAGGGCACGTGCCCACCCACTCACCCAATCCCCATTTCCTACAAGGGCCAGGCTGGTGGCTGAAACTCCATTCGCTTACAAACTCCATTGCTGCCACTGCTCTGAAAAACATGCACCACCTCTTTGAAACGTAAGACCAGAAAGGTGGTGGGACCCAGCGAGGGTCACACCCACAGCCCCTAGCACTCAGCCCCCACCCCCAAATCTCGGAAAGGCAGCTCTTTAGAGGAAAGTGGGGAGTGGTTCCAAAATGAATGATAGGAATGATCACTGGAAACCACAGGAGAGGATAGGAGGCCCATTGGATGTGATGGGAGCAATGAATGGCCATTGACTGCCGACGGCTCCATTGAAACACATCACTGCATTGCAAAGATGCGAGGAGAACACAGGGTGGATCCTGAGAGCCATGCCCAAGTCCCAGAATGACCCCCCCCCCCACAATGGCCTGCAGGACCATAGAAACTGCTCCGGTGCCGCCATCCCGTCCCCTGTGTCAGATTCCTGAAGTCCACCCTTCCTCTACAAACAACAAAAGAGAGAGTGGTCTGGCCTTGCGAGGGAGGAGTCCCAGAGATCCCAGGACATCACTCCATACACCTCCATCCTGGCATCAACCTCCCCCCCCCCCCCGCCATGCAACCAGACTGCCTTAATCCAGTCCGGTTGCATGGCAGTGGAACGAATTGGCAAAGTTGGGTCCATTTGGCCTGGGAGGATTGTTCAGCACCCCTGGCAGCAACGAGTCTGGTGAACTGTGAAAAACAACATGGATATGGCTGAAGGAAGCTGATTGTTGGAGTCTGGGCCGGTAGCAGTGGCAGTGCAGCCACCTTATAAGGAGGTAATGGGAGCATCTGCCATGCTGGTGGTGAGGGAAGCAGATTCCAGATTATAGAGTGCATGGCTGTGAGGCGGTATCTATAGCAGGTATCCGGTGGTCAGTGATGGTGGGTCCATTTGGCCCTGGCTGGGGTATGCTTGGCCATTGGGGGCCTTGTGGGTCAGTCCCTGCCTCCTCACCCTGTGGCTTTCTGCCCAACATGGCCTGGCCAGCACATCCCAGGGTTAGTGCCTACTGTCAATGTGAATGGGTTTATATGGCGCGGTAGCTCAGGTGCTGTCCACTCAAGTTCCTATCAGCACACATGCACACACCCTTCATTGAAGCACTGACTGGCTATGTCATGCCTATCCAGGTCCCTCAGGGATGGCTTCACTCCACCATATCCTGCCCTAGGTGGCTAAGTGTGGGTGCCAGGTGCTGGTGTGTCTGTGGGAAGCCCAGCAGTAGTCTGGTATGGGGACCCAGCCCTATACAACTGAAGGTACCTCGGCAGCACGGAGCATCTCCCAAATGTGCCAATGCCTTGTTTTGGGGAAGCATGTTCCTATGGATGGGAAGCTCCCTCCTTTCTGGCTGGTCTCCCCCACTTTTTGGTCAGGTACCAGACAGCTTGTTGTAGTTCATTCCATTCATCACCCTTCCCACCCAAAGAAGCCCAGTAAATGATGCCTTTGCGGACACATGATTCGACTGGGCCATCAGGTTATCAGCAGTGTGCAGTTGGTGCAGAAAGGTGACACTGAGTTGGCATTTTGCCTCCTCCAGGTCCTGCCTGCAGACTCTTTGCTTTTGGGTTGTCATTCAAGGACCATCCCTACACAGGCAGGGCTCTGCCAACCGGGAGCTCTGTCTCAGGTGTGGCTTTTGGCTGCTTCAGCTCTTTTCTTGAGGGGGCATGTAACACTCACCCACAGCTTTAACAAGGCCATGATTATCCCACAGTTTCCATATCTCAGTTTTAGGATTACAGCAGGCATGCGGGAGGCCCTCCAAGAATGGAGGTTTAACTCCTTTAATGGAATCACTTTATGGAGGGAGGCCTGTTGCTAGTTGGTGTACTTTAGGCCTTCTCCGATGCCTGCTTGAAGGTTTTTTGATGGTGGCCCTAGTTAGCTTGCCCTTGAGGCCGGTGGATCCCTTGCCTGGATTCCTTGCCTGGATTCCCCCCGCCCCCAAGCTTGGAAAGCAGAGGTGTACAGGGCAATCTAGTTTGCCATTTTACACAGCACTCAATGGGCTTTCAATACTGCTGTACACCTGTTTAGGTGGAGGAAGGCATGGCAACTTTGGTTTAGCGTGCCTCCCAGCTTTGATGTGATGACACTTCTTTCAGTTATTTTGCCTAGTTATGGCCTAATCCCTTAAGGATGGGTCATGAGGAGCCTTTATGGCTCATGACACAAATCTTACAGGTGACACATTTGCAAATGAGCCAAAGGCAGTGGGGCTTAGGAGGCTATTGGGCCCCAGGGTGGTCAGGAGCTATGCCCAGGGATCCCCTTGGCCGGTACATGGAGGTCCAGCGATAGGATGTGACCATTGTTCTGGTGTGCATGGCACACCCTCATCTCAGTGCCTGAGTGGCCTGGTGGCTGGAAGGGAGATGTAGTTCTCTGCCTTGCCTCCTGGTCATTTAGGTGCGGTCCTCACTCATGTTGGTCATTCACTGTGTGGTAATGACCTTGGCTTGCAGGGCATGGCTCTTTCCTTACAGGATCACACAGGCTTGCAGTGCTCAGGCAAGTAGTGGCCTAATAGTTTGAGGGGAGGTGCGGTCCTCTGCCTCACATCCTGGTCATTCACTGTGTGTTGATCTTGCCGCGCAGGGCATGGCCCTTTCCTTACAGGCTTACACAGGCTTGCAGTGCCCAGGCAAGTAGTAGCCTGATGGTTTGATGGGAAGTGTGAACCTCTGCCTCATGTTGGTTATTCACTGCGTGGTAATGACCTTGGCTTACAGGGAATGGCCCTTTCCTTACAGGCTCACACAGGCTTGCACCGCCCAGGCAAGTAGTGGCCTGATGGTTTGATGGGAGGTGTGGACCTCTGCCTCACGTTGGTCATTTATCGCATGGTAATGACCTTGGCTTACACATCCTGGTCGTTCATTTGGGAGGTAACAACCTGAGTTTGATGAAGGGCATGGCCCTGACTTGGCAGGTGTGGGTTGACTTGCTGGAGAATAGCAAGCGTTGGCCCGGCATACTGATTTTTTGGTCTGCAATGCTTCCATGCCAGGTGTGGCAGGATGTATTGGACCACAATACTTTAGAATGGGCTAGGTGAATGGCCAACAGAACCCTATTCAAGGCTATGACAGAGGGATTGGGGATTTATTTGCCCCATCCGCAAATTCAGGCCAAGTTTGCAGACCTCTACCAAGTGGATGGTATGCACCTCTCTACGAGAGGCAATAGTATATTTTTGAATGACCTGCGGCAAGGGCTTAGGTTGGGCTTTAAGTCATTTGTGGGGCGCTGAGGCCTAAGATGAGGCTTGGCCTCTGCAGTGGCAGGATTTAAGTTAGGGGGAAATTTGAGCGGGCTGGTGAGCACCCTTGGCACCTTCCCATTGGTGGGGAATTGGGGTCTGTCAGGAGCAACTGGCTGCTGTACGGCCCAGTTGCGAGGACAGACACCCTGGTGGGGAACCCCTGGAGAAGCCAATCTCCCCCCGCTGCTGTATGGCTGGGTGGGGGAGCTTTAAAGGGGTGAACCACTTCACCTGGCCAGGCCGGGTCCCAGCCATACCATGTATGGCTCACACCCGGGGCAGCAGGTGTCTCACCCAGACAGGTCAGGGTGGGGTCCAGGAGTGACCCCAGGGCCTAACCTGTGCCGCTAGTTAGGCCCTTGCCATAGTTTATGTTTAATTGTTGTAATTTTAATAAAGTGGCCCATTTTAGAACCCAAATACTGAGGGGGGCAAACTGCAGGTCCCCCTCAAGGCCTGCTTTGTTATGATGATTAACAAGTCCCAGGGCAGACATTGAAGGTGGCAGGAATTGATTTGAGGGAGGACTGCTTCTCACATGGGCAGTTCTACATGGCCTGCTCCAAAGTGAGCTCACCCAGCAGCCTGGTGATCCTAGCACCTGAGGGGGAAACTACCAATGAGGTCTACAAAGAAGTCCTTCAGTAGAAAAAAAAGGTCGTACGTATTTTTCACTTATTTATTGCATTACAATCTTTTCCTTTTAAAATCTCTTCAATAAATGTTACATTTCAAAATTCACTTCATTAGTTTTCTGCATCAACATGCTTCACTTTATTCAAACACCTTTGAGCAGCTTGGGTACTATGCTATTATACTACAAAACCAACACAAAAAAATCCACAAACCAAAAAAATGTTACATATCCATAAGTATTATAACTGGATTTAAAGTAGTTAAATACCATAGCGAAGCATGGGCATTAAGGTAGTATTAAATATAAGAGACTTAGGTCTAAGTTTATGGCTTTCAATTTCTCCCACAACAAACCCCTACATACAAAGTCAAAAGCTGATCTCAGATCCAAGAAGGTGGCATATAGCGAAGTTGGCCTGCTGGCCAATTTCTCAATTAGGTGTTTCGATATTATACAGTGATCCAGCATGGATCCTCTCTCAGCTAAGCCCACCAGTTCCAAAACAAGAACGTCTTCTTATTCCACCATCCAGCTTTTTAATTTGTCCAATAGATGACTTGCATATAATTTGCCTATAATGCTAAGTAGACTTATAGGTCTATAATTAGCTGGATCACCCTCCTCCCTTTCTTGTAGAAAGGTATAATAATTGCCTGTCTCCAGTCCTCTGGAATATGTCCTATTGAGTCTATAAAAGAAAAAAAGTGCAGTGATGATGCCCACCACTCGATGTTGTTTATTAGGAAGTCAGAGGAAATATTGTCCCTGTCGATGCCAGGGGCTTTTCCTTTCTTCATCTGTCTTATAAGTGCTGTGACTTCTTTTACTGAAACTGGAGGGCCTGCATAGTATGCAGAAATGCGGGATCTTTTGGCATCAAGACAGTCATTATCAAACCATTTCTTGAAGGGACGTCTCAACTTCTTGTTTTGTGATACCATTGTCATAGGGGATCAGGGGATTATCTCCTTCTGAGTGGCCAATGATGGCTGATCTAATTGTCATACATTCCTCCTTGGCCAAGTGCCCCTTTAATTTTTGCTCTAATTGGGGCGTCCACTTGGCACGGCAGCCTAATTGTTTAGTTGGTGAGATCTGAGACCCAATTTGGTTTTTAAGGTAACTTTCAGATGATAAAGGGTTGAGACATAGAAGGAGAGGTAGATGGCCACTCTCTAAAGCAGGTAGGACCTCAAGAGTTCTCACACACAGAAGTAATTCTCTGGTGGCAAGAAAATAATCTACGGTGCTGCACCTATTTCTCATCATAAATGTGAAGCTTCTGGGATAATCCCCATTTGTAGATCCATTCAAAATGTGTAGGTTTACCCCTTGGGCCGTCCTAAAAGACATAAGCCTGTGAAGTTTGCTCTGACATCTTCCGGTTGGGCATCAGGTGCTGCAGTCGCACCCCAGGAGCTCTGTGAACTTCCAAAAGGTTTACTTTTAAAAGAACCTAATTAATGGTGTGACATACAATTCTCCTTTTCTAAACCTTCTAAATTACCATCATGTTGTAACAAGTGCAAGCTCAAGATATAGTGGCTATCTGCTAGCTGTGGGAGTTTGACAAGTTTAAAGTGTCCTCTGCTTTACAAGCATTTGAAGCCCCAGCAGGCTAATTAAGATAGTGTCAAGCATGGCTCCTTGGATGTCTGCCTCTTGGCATGCATGGACCAGGCTCACTTGTGGGCAGGGGCCACACCCCCTCCATGGCAAGTCTCATCCATGGAGGTGGGGCACCAGTGAAGGAAGAGGGGAGGCCAGTGTGAATGAGCAAGCTGGGCAGCCAGCTCCTCATCTCCTTCTTACCTGTTGGTGCACCCTCACCCTTCCTTGAGCCAAGACCCAGGAGTTGGGAAACATGTAAGATAACTTAGGTGGTAGTTGTTAGTCAGCAGTTCTAAACTTAGCTCTCCTCCTGTGTGTCAGTGCAAGGTATGCCCCAAATTTCACAAAGTTCCCTCTGTGCACTCTTGCCCTGCCACCATGCATACCCTCTCCTGCCTTGTACTCTAAGTCCCCACAGCAGCGCCATGGCAGAGCTCTTGGGCGAAGCCTCTGGACATGTCCCTACTTACCTAGGGCCTTGTTTGTCCCTGCCAGAGGTTATGTAGGATGGGTGGGGAACTGAATGGCTACTGGGGAGGGGGCTAGGCCACCGCAGGGGCATAAGCAGATTGGACCCTGCGGTAGTTGGCATCCTATGCTCCATTGGGCTGCTTGGGTGGGGCCGGGTGTGGTGGCAGCCATTTTCCTGAACAAGGGGTGCCTATGGGCTATGCCACCATTTTTAGTGGTGTAACTGTCCACTGCAGATGGGGGCATGCCCAGGACCAAAATGGCTTAGGGAGCCAACTAACTCATGCTCCACCCCCAACTCGTCCCCCTGGGCTCTGGCACAGACGTATGCCACACTTATGCCCATGCCTGGTTGCGGCGGCATGGTACAGGTGGGCATCATCATAGCAGGGGTTACACCAGTGTAAGTCCAGGATATGGTGTCATAACCCTTAGTCAACTCTCTGAGCCCCCCCCCCCAGGACTGGACTGCCAGTAATAGTAGACATTGCAGGGGAGGGCAAATTGGAGACACAAATCCTATAATGTTTTGTTGCAGCCTACTTTAATGAATTTAGTGTCTATGCACCTTGCAGATTCTGTATACCTCCTTTTTATAATCCTCTAAAGCTTTTCTTAATCTTTCTATTGCTCCATCTGACTATATGAAAGTTTTTCTTTTTACAGGGGAATAACAGCTACTACACTGAATGCTGTGGAAGGAGCTTCTGTACCATTATGTGGACTAGGTTCAAAGGGAATTTTGCCCACTTTTGCCTCTTCTAGGACCCATATGCTTGATTCTAAGTGCTGTTGTCTTAGTTTCGTAAGTCAGAGAACCATGTTCTAAGTTTGAAATCTTCTCTTATTAGAGCAAAAATTAAAAACAGCTTCATTCTTGAGCCCTGACACATTTCTAGTGTGGTGTTGGGAAGCTGCTGTTTAGATGTAACAGTTTACAGCTCAGCTACGCATGTGCAGTACTTTGGACATGCACAACAGGAATGTCTGAATAAAGGTACCAGTGTGTTATTTCCTCCTAATGATGACCTAGGTTTGAAGGCTCTCTTGGAAATAGACCTGTGTTGCCTTTCCCCCATTAGCATCACAAGACCCCTAAAGAGGCATTGTTGCTTGCTTGGGGAACCCAGGCATACAAAAAGTGACATGGGGAAATGCAATGAAGAGGGAGAATCAGGTGAGGTGGCCCTCCTCCTCCTCCTTGCTAGTGGTGCCTGCTAGTGCCAGCAGTAATTCCATTTGCTGAAGAGGGATGAGGGGCAATTTCATTCAATTTCAGTACACCATATTCCTTTTTTATCCATGAGGCTGTCATGACAATAGCTTTTTAGAAAATCACAGGAGCTTACTGAGGGAAAAGGAAACTGCAGAAGATTTACTACTTGTACAGTTATTTAAAAATGTATTTAAGATCAATTAAATCATTTGTGTGTTTGTTGTGGGTGAATAATAAGAGACAGTGACAAATGTGGCAACATGGAGATGTCTGTGAAATCATGGGCATTATTTCAACAGGTTTAATCTGCCCCCCTCCTGCACCAGATTTGATGGCATTTGGGGGTGTAGTTCTGCGTAGATATGGGGGAGAGCATGGGTTTATGTTTTCAGGTAAACATTTAGTTCTTCCATTTTACTATACAGTTTTGGTTTTAATTTTCATTGTAGGAAAATATATGTACAATGGCTGACAGTGTATACCTAATGGGTATTTTATAAATGAGAATAAAATGCTTAAACCTGAAGGACTAGAAGTGTGTCTTCCTTGCATTTTCATGGTACGTGTACACGTTTGTGAGAGTGTGAGTGCATATGCAATCATGATACAAAACCTAACATAGTGAATTGTTTGGGCTGGAGACAAAGTAGACAGCCATGGCCTTGCATTTTAGCTGTTAATCAGATGCCCAGTTGTAGTGGCTCTTGTGTGAGCCCCGCCTGAGAGTGAGGTCCGACATGGACAGCTGCTGCTCCAAAGAATCCCAGTGACCTAGATTCTGCTTTAGATTACTGTCTGCTTGGGCCTGTGTTGCTCTCTCTGCTCTGCGAGCCTGGTTTCAGTTGCTCATAACGACTTGCTTGCACTGACCCATTTTACCATGGCAACCCCATTTGCTGTACCAGAGCCCAAGAAAAAGCTCTCTTAGAGGATTCCAAGATAAAGCATTCGTGCTGCTTTTTATAGAAAAAAATAATGTACTTAGAAGACATTCAGAGGAGAAACTGACACTAACTAATAGACGAAGAAGCCTGTGATATATTACGGCCAGGTATTACAAATGTACCTTTAAATCAATATTTTTGTGCCAGTATTTTATTTTTAAAAGAAACTTTTACGCATCTCTCTTGGTAAAATTGACAAGTTTTTCCCCCCTATTGACAACTAGTTCATCACCACTTCTGTGAACTCAGTGTAAGTCCATAAGTACACATTACAACAGTGCTTTCCCCATCACATATAAAATACTCAGTTGGAAAATCATTCTTGATTTATTCTCTGTCAGTTACTCTTTTATGGTGAGTTACAGAGAACAGGAAAAAGTCTTTCTGCACGCCCTCTCCCCCGCCCCACACACACACATTAGGAACAAATGCCAGAATCTTTGCATTTTGGATGAACGACAACAACATATCAGAGCCAGTTAACGTGTGAATTCTAATGCTAGAAGTCATATACATTGTCTAAACAAATAAAAAGGAGGCAACATCAAGGAAAGACTTCAGCCTCTATACTCTGTTTGTTGGCCCTCCAGGACTACAGGTTGGCCACTATATGAAACGGGTTGATGGACTAGATGGACTACTGGTCTGACCCATCTGGACTCTTCTTATTATCTAAATATTTATTCTTCCTCCTCCCTACACTAGACCTATAAATGCAGAAGCGTATATCACCTTAAGTATATTAGCCAACTGTGATGAAGCAAACTCTTGCCTCTAAAAGCCAGATTATGATGTTGAACTGTCTTGAACTCCATGTAATTACTTCTAAGTAAATATGCATTGGATCACATTGTGTTGTAAAAGCTTGAAGTAAGGAAGAAATTAGTTTGGAATACTTTGTACAAAACTGTGAAAGCTGGGTATTGATTTTGCATTTTTTAACCTCTGCACAAATATAGTTTAAGCATATTTTGCAAAGTATTTTTCCCCCTTATTTGTATGGTGGGCTTCAGCAGGCATGCATAAGCCCATATAATGAAGGCATCAGAGGACTGAAATCTCTATACCTAATTAGGGAGCTTCCTGATGATAAATCTTGATTGAATACTCAGTGTTTGCATCGTGGAAAGAGAAGTCATGGCTTGGTGTTTCCTTTTAAAGGAATAAAAAGTCTTGCCTCTGATTGGCTGTCTAGCATAGCTATTCATTCACTTTCACTGGCTGCTGCTGTCATACTTTGTAAAAATGGGTTGATTTTTTGTTTTCCAGACAGAAGATTCAGTTGCCTTTCTCCTCTGCAAGATACTTTGTTAAGGTTTTTGTTTTCATTTGGCAGCAAAGAAACTTTTCATTTTTAGCCTTACAAATGGTCTGTAGATAGATCAAGATGGGTAGCCATGTTCGTCTGTCTGTAGCAGTAGAAAAGAGCAAGAGTCCAGTAGCACCTATAAGTCGAACAAAATTTGTGGTAGGGTATGAGCTTTCATGAGCCACAGCTCACTTTTACAGATACAGCTGGAATGTAGAATGAAATGGCCTGTAGTCACCTTCAGATAGCAGTCTACAGATATGAGGAATATTTTATGTTCCCAAGAATGTATCTGTGTGTGTGTGTTTACCTTTTTGGCATATAGTATACCCATGTCACGGGCAAGAACTTGACAACCTTTCTCTTCGATATACAAATGGAATGAGAATAATAGGATGATTTTTAAAAATAATTTTGCAGACTAATTGCATCTGATAAATATTTGTCATGGGAGCAGATCTTTCTTTGAAAATCGGTCCAAGACCCTCTTAATCTGGATATAAGGATCATACTATCATAAAAGATTTAGAAGACAGATTGTTAATTGATGTAATTGAATGTGGTTGTGTTTTGAAAAATTGGGATGGGAGGATATGAACAAAATTAAAAGGGTTTCCCCCCTTTCCTTATTTTTATCCTATTTTTCCTTCCAGACGAATAATGTACACTGATAGAATTATCTCATATTTCCTACAATAACTCTGTGGTGTGTGACTGAAAGAAAGTAATTGGCCCACAGTCACACAATTAGTTTTGTGGCAGAGTGAGGATTCAATCCCAGATCGCTCTGATCTATGAACAACCATTATATCACACTAGCTCTTCACTATAACGGGAAAAAACCCCATAACTGAACAAATTTGTCACTTTAAAATAGTGAATTGCTAAAGAATGGCTGTGTGTTTGATAAAATTCAAGGAATATGTTAAAATGTCCACAGCGCATCAGTTGAGAGTTTTATTTTCTTTTTATTAATTTAGACATGGGTCATAAGCATACCTACAATGAAGACCCACTGAATTCAATGGCTTTACTGCTGAGAAATCATCTTTATGACTGCTAGATCTGAATCATGTTTTTTGGTGTTTTTCAGACATTAATTCAAAATTAAGCAAATAATTGGCTTAGTATCTGATCAGTTTGGTTAGGACTTTTGAGAATTCTCATTAGATCTTTCCCACCTGTTCAGAAAAAAAGATTTTTGCAAAGTCCTGCTTAGGAGTCACACATTGTTTGCTGAGAATCAATGAACTTAGTTAGCATTGAACCAGGAAGCACATTCGATTAGTGTGATCAAATGCTTCATCTCAAAAGAAAAAGAAAAAGAAAGTAACACAAAGGGTAGGACAAACTTGGGGCTTCTTTTCTCAGAGTTTACAGGATTGTATTGCTTTCACATCTTTTCCATTTGGAGATGGAATATGGATCTTCAAATGGCAGCACACTGGGGCTAGTGTATGCAGAATGCGGCCATACACGGCAGCCACGTGTGGCTTTGGCCGTGGGGCCGTACTTTGCCTCCTCGGCGGGAGGAGGAGCCAGCTTTTCCCGGCCATCCGGGTCTCTCCAGGGGGCGGGGCGGAGATAGAGCCATTCGGCATCTCCGCCCACCTCCACGCAGTTGCTCCGAGCGATCGGTTGGAGCAGGACCTTTTGGAGCCTGCTCTGCCGTCGCTCGGGGGACGCGCCTGCAGACGGAGCAGCTTGGAGCGGCAGCTTGCTCCGCTGGTGTGCCGGCTTCAGGGACTGCGTGGCTCTGCAGTCCGGGCTGCTTGCTCCGTTCTTCGGGCGCTTAAGCCCCCTTTTTTGGCAGCGCGGCGGAACGCGTCTTCCCGGCGGCCTCGCACCGGTTCAGCGGCCGCGGAACGGTTTGGGCGCTTCGCGCCGATCCTTTTGGGGGGTTGTGCGGGGGGCTAGAGGGGAGGCGTGCTTGCCCCTTTATCTTGGCCTACCCTGCTTCGGCCGCCTTTAAAGGCCCGTGACTGGGGGTGGGGGGGTGTCCGGCTTGCCTGGCCTTATACTGATCCCCTTTGCGCTGCATTTCGGCCGCCATTTTGGGCTTCGTGGCCGCCATTTTATTTTTATATTGTGCGTTGTTGGGGCTGCTGGAGTTTGTGGCGGCTCCAAACGCTGTTTGGGTCTTGTCTCCCTCTACCCCCCCCCCTTTTTTCTCAGTGCAAATCCGCATCTATTCTGCGGTTGTGGGGTGGGAGCTTTCTCTCCACTCAGGGCCTGCCTGTTGTTCGGCAAGCAGCTATTGTTCTTAGCTTTTCAGTCTTATCACCTTGGGTGTGCAGGCAGGATGGCTTCCAGAAAAGGGAAGGGGCCGGCCAAGGGCAAGCAGCCTGCTAAGAAACAGCTTGCCAAACGGCCTCCCCCTGCAGTGTCGTCCTCAGACGATGAGGACGATGTTAGTTTTCATTCTGCAATATTGAAACGCTTGGAGGCTCTTGAAAGGGGCACGGGGGCGCCTGCCACGGCTGGTTCATCTGCTGAACGCAGTAGACCAGTTAGGGATGCTTCTAAAGCCGCCTTCAGGAGGGAGATTTTGACTCGTTTGTCTGCTCTTGAGTCCACTGCAGGTTCGGCGGAGGCTGGGCCAGCATCTGCAAGGGAACTCCCTGCAGAGGAGGACGTCGTAGCATGTGATCCTGAACCTGGACAGGCCGAAGGCGGTCAAGTGGCAGTGGCGGTGGAGCCTAGTAGTCCTGATGGTAAGTCTACCTTGCCGTCACAGGCATGCACTTGGCCATGGGGACCCTGGGGTCAGGCCGCTGCCTCCGGGTCCTCTGGCCCCACCATTCCACCCACCACACTAAACACAGCTTGGCAGTTTCCGGGGCTCGTCGGTATGGCTAATATGCCCCCAGGAGCACCTAGCGCTCCATCGGCTGCAGGGCCTGCTACAGGTCCGGTGCCGGTTTCTGATAGCATGGCTCAAGGTGTTTCTCACTTAGGTTGGCAATACAGTGGTTGCCCGCCCTGGGGATTTACCCCTTACGGTGTGTATGGTCAGGTCCCCTATAGGGCGCTGCCATTTGGGGATACAGCTCTCCCCCTTGGCGATCACCTTACTCAGGCTACGAGGGATAAGATTGTGAGGGGGGAGTACGTGGACGTGTTCACCCTTCTTTTCCGTGAATTGGAAAAGAAGGACAAGGAGGACTTGGACGACCGCGACAAGGAAAAGATCAAGCGTCGCAAGGTTGACCGCACGTGGCATAATTGGCTCCCGGGGTTTTTGATATATGCAGGGGTGCTGGCGAGGGCGCAGCCTTTTCGTGCTGTTTCTCTGTTTCAGTATCTCAACATAATTTATAGGGGGTATACTGACTTCGTTGGTGCTGCATGGTTGCAGTACGACGAAGAGTTTAGAATGAGAGCAGCTTTGAACCCTCAGATCCCCTGGGATCAGATTTACCTACAGCTGTGGCTACATGTCATGTCCCCTTCGAAACCCAATTCTGGTGACAGGGCGGATAGTGGACATTTGATTCACCGCCCGCAGGCAGCTGGCTCCACCCGCTCCCAGGCGGGGCAGCAGGTTCAACCCCGGCTGCTCTGTTGGGACTTTACCTCAAAGGGTTTCTGCAACAGGAGGGCCTGCAAATATAAACACGAATGTCCGGCTTGTTCCGGGCAGCATGCTTATTCCTCCTGCCCCAGGGCCAAACCTGGCGGGGGTGACAGGCGCTCAGGTGGGGGCGGGGGTCAGCAGTCCGCTGGAAAAGGGCCCCAGCCCAGTAAATCTGAGAGCGCTTGAGCGATTACTGCCTTATTATCCCAAGCGTGATGATGCGTTGTTCCTGTTGAATGGTTTTAAGTATGGTTTTAGGATACCATTTCGAGGCCCGCGGGTTCCTTTCATGTCAAACAATTTACGTTCGGTTTTGGGCATGGAAGCTGTTGTGCGGGAAAAAATTTTGAAGGAGTGTTCAGAAGGCAGGGTGTTGGGGCCATTTCTTTCGCCTCCTGTCCCGTGCCTACGTGTTTCTCCGTTGGGGGTGGTCCCTAAGAAGGCCCCTGGTGAATTTCGCTTGATTCACCATCTTTCTTTTCCGAAGGGGGCTTCGGTCAACGATGCCATCCCGGCGGAGCTTTGTTCTGTGCGTTATACTTCCTTTGACCAGGCGGTCAAGGTGGTGCGCAGGTGCGGGGTGGGAGCTTTTATGGCTAAGTGCGACATTAAGTCCGCCTTTCGCCTGCTCCCGGTTCACCCTGATGATGTCGATCTACTGGGCTTCTTTTTTGAGGGTCAGTATTATGTAGACAGGGCCCTTCCCATGGGGTGCTCAATCTCATGTGCTGCCTTCGAGCGCTTTAGCTCCTTTTTAGAGTGGGAGCTGCGGAGAAGGTCTAAATGCCGGGATACCTGTCATTACCTCGATGATTTTATGTTCGTTGGGCCTGCTGGCACGGCACAATGTGCCAGCCTGCTTGCGGGCTTTGTATCCCTGGCTGGAGAACTGGGGGTTCCTCTGGCACGTGAAAAGACGGAGGGTCCATCACAGGTTATGACGTTTTTGGGCATTGAGCTTGATACAGTTAACCAGTCTCTGCGTCTCCCGGCGGATAAGGTGTGCAAGCTCAGGGAGATATTGTCTGCATTCCAGGGTAAGCGGAAGGCATCTCTCCTTGACCTACAGCAGCTAGTGGGCTCTCTAAATTTTGCATGCAGGGCAGTCGCACCGGGTAGGCCGTTCTTACGCCGGTTGTGTGATGCCATGGCAGCTCTTCGGGCCCCTCACCATAAAATTCGCATCGATAGGGGCATGCGTGCAGATATTGAGGTGTGGGAAGAGTTTTTGGGATCCTTTAATGGGATTACTTTTTGGCGTGAGGAATTATTAGTGGGTGCCCAGTTGCAAGTAGCCTCTGACGCTTCAGGGTCCATGGGCTTTGGGGTGTTTTTCCGTGGGCACTGGTGTGCGGAACAGTGGCCCAGGGAATGGGCTGAGAGTGAGATGGTTTGGGATTTAACCTTCTTGGAGTTTTTTCCCATTCTGGTGGCGGTTTTTCTTTGGGGGCACGAGCTTGCCAACCACGTTGTGCACTTTTGGTGCGACAACATGGCCGTGGTGCAGGTAGTTAATTCTCTCACATCTAAGTCAGGCAGGGTTATGTCGTTGGTTCGGGCGTTCACGTTGAAGTGCCTGCAGCTTAATATATTGTTTAGGGCCAGACACGTGCCGGGTATCGACAATGGGGTGGCGGACGCTTTGTCTCGCCAACAGATGGATCGCTTCAGGCATCTTGCTCCGGGGGCCAACAGCTTTCCCTTCAGGATGCCACTGGACCTGTGGCGCCTTGGCAAATGGAAGTGAACAGAGCTATTCAGATGGCTATTGCTCCCAGCACCCGTCGAGCCTATGAACGAGCAGTAGGAACGTTCCAGGAATTTAGGGAGGGGGTTGGGCTGAAGCAGTTGTGGCCCATCCCCGCTGTGCACCTCCTGCAGTTTTGTGTAGCACAGAGGGCTCGTGGCTTGGCTGTGAAGACTATTAGGGGCCAATTAGCTGCGCTGGCATTTGCCTGCAAGGCGCGTGGCTTGTCAGATTCCACGGGTGATTTTCGAATCCAGAAGGTACTCGAGGGCTGGTCCAGGGAGTCGGGGGTTGTGAAGGATTTAAGGCAGCCCATTTCCCCAGCTATTCTGAGAGGCCTTGGGTCTCGGTGGGGGGAGATATGTAGTTCTGGTTATGAGTGCCGGCTGTTCCATGCCGCTTCCCTTACGGCATTCTTCGGGGCCCTGAGGGTGAGTGAACTGGTGGTTCAGTCACAGCGGGATGCTTCCGGACGGGCTTTATCGGCTTGTGATATTCAGTTCGTGGGCGGTAAGGTCCTGATTAGGATTAGGAAATCTAAGACGGATCAGAAGCAAGCTGGTTCCGTGCTGACTTTGGGTCCTTGTGAGGACAAGGCGTTATGCCCTGTCCGGGCACTTCGCTCTTATGTGAAGGTTAGGGGCCATGATGAAGGAGTGTTGTTTCGGCACGATGATCGCTCTTCATTAACTCGCTACCAATTCTGGGCGGTTACTGATAGAGCATTGCGCCAGCTGGGATTGGTGGGTGTCAAATTCGGCACTCATTTGTTTCGAATTGGGGCTGCATCTACTGCGGCGGCCATGGGCTATGCTGACAGGACCATTCAGAAGGTGGGCAGATGGAAGTCATCTGCTTATCGGTCTTATATTCGTCCTTTACCAGTATTATAGTCTCATGTAGTTTGATTTTTTTCCAGGTGCAGTGAGCAACCTTGAAAGGAAGCGGATTCTTATAGCTGGCCACAGTA
This sequence comes from Eublepharis macularius, assembly GCF_028583425.1. Lineage (NCBI taxonomy): Eukaryota > Metazoa > Chordata > Lepidosauria > Squamata > Eublepharidae > Eublepharis > Eublepharis macularius. The sequence continues at coordinate 101,738,106 of NC_072790.1, read as the reverse complement.
TGGTGTTCTGGGCTGCAGTGCAAGCCAGACGGACGCCGATTGGAGCTCAGCTCGGGTTGAGCGAAGATGCCTCCATTGAATGGCTGGGTCGGCGTGGCCTTCGGTGGTCGGGGTTGCTGCCTCTTTTGTTTGGAGGAAGGACGGGTCCTCCTCCCCACATCTTGGTCTTACACGTGGGTGGTAATGACCTGGGATTATTGAAAGGCAGGGCCCTGTCACTACAAGTGATTGCTGATCTGCGCGTGATCAAGAGCCGTTGGCCTAGTGTTTACATATTTTGGTCTGAGATGCTCCCCCGTCATAAATGGTGGGAGTCTCTTGACCCTAGGGGGATGGCTCGGGCTAGGCGCCGGGCAAATAGGGCCATTCATAAGGCTTTAGCTACGGGACTAGGCATTTATCTTCCTCACCCTCGCATTAAGGCCGCTAATGCCGCCCTTTATAGGGCTGACGGGGTTCATTTGTCGCCGTCTGGTAATGACATCTTCTTGGACGACCTGCGGCTTGGGCTCAGGTTGGCACTAGGCCACCTGTGGGGCGCGAGGGTCTAAGCTGAGGCTTGGCCTTTCGCGTTGGCAGGAGAACTTGGGAAATAGGGAGCGGGCTGGTGAGCACCCCTTTGGCAATTCCCCATCGGTGGGGAAAGGGGTCTCTCAGGAGGGATGGTATGCTTCATGGCTACCACCACCTGTGCAGACTGCCTCCAGGGAACCCCAGGTGCAAGTCCTTCCCTCATGCTGTACGGCTGAGGCTTTAGGAACTTGAGGGGGGAACCCTTTGCCTGGCTGGCCGGGCCGAGGCCATTCCATGAATGGATTACGCCCGGGGCAATGGGGGCTCGCCCATGCAGGCAAGGCGGTGGTCAGAGGTGACCCCGTGGCTTGTCCTGTACCGCATAGTTTGCCCTTGCCGCAGTTTAGTGTTGATGTTATGTTTAATAAAGCGGCTATTTATACCAATAACCTGTGTCTGTCTCATTCTTCCAACTGAGGTGGCAATGCGGCCATACACGGCAGCCACGTGTGGCTTTGGCCGTAGGGCCGTACTTTGCCTCCTCGGCGGGAGGAGGAGCCAGCTTTTCCCGGCCATCTGGGTCTCTCCAGGGGGCGGGGCGGAGATAGAGCCATTCGGCATCTCCGCCCACCTCCACGCAGTTGCTCCGAGTGATCGGCCCACCCTCCTCTCCCTGTTTCAATGCAGGATTAGCCGGTTGCTTTACTAAGAGCCAGGTAGGAATTTTTTCCTGCTCCCCCTGTTTGGCATAGGTGGGGGGCAGGTGTTTTGCCTACCTTGTATTGAAGCAGAGGTTGAGATGTTGTTTAGGGGTGGTGCTGTGTAGGCCTCCCCTGGCAGGAGAACTTGGGAAATAGGGAGCGGGCTGGTGAGCACCCCTTTGGCAATTCCCCATCGGTGGGGAAAGGGGTCTCTCAGGAGGGATGGTATGCTTCATGGCTACCACCACCTGTGCAGACTGCCTCCAGGGAACCCCAGGTGCAAGTCCTTCCCTCATGCTGTACGGCTGAGGCTTTAGGAACTTGAGGGGGGAACCCTTTGCCTGGCTGGCCGGGCCGAGGCCATTCCATGAATGGATTACGCCCGGGGCAATGGGGGCTCGCCCATGCAGGCAAGGCGGTGGTCAGAGGTGACCCCGTGGCTTGTCCTGTACCGCATAGTTTGCCCTTGCCGCAGTTTAGTGTTGATGTTATGTTTAATAAAGCGGCTATTTATACCAATAACCTGTGTCTGTCTCATTCTTCCAACTGAGGTGGCAATAGGCAGCTGCAATCAATTCATGTTCCCTCATGAGTGTACTTGCATTATACACATTTTAAAATGTTACTTGCACTTACATGTTGCACTTTTGAGTGTAACCAAATATTTTGACTTGAATCCAAACTTGACCTTGCCTGAGTAGAAAGCTATTTTACCTCATCAGGGTAGGGATGGGGGTAGTGATTGATTTCCATAGATTTCTCTCTTCTTGTTATAGCTCTCTGTGCTAGTAGCTCAAGTGGTAACTTATTATAGTGTGGATGTAACCATATAGTAATCCAGTCATCTCTATTACCCTCCTAAGGAAAAATTAGGCATATACAGAGTTGAATTCCACATAAAATTTCCACCTGTACAAGTGGGCAGTATTAGTGAGTGGCCTTCCCATGGCAAACTCCTCCCAAGGGGTTCCTCGTCCCAAAAAACAGCATTTCAGAAGGCAGTTTGGGCTGTAGTGGGAGAGGGGAAGCAGGGAGTTCATACTTCCATGGAAATTCTTCTGTTTGAGGAAACTAAGGCAGAACCATTTTCTGTACATAATGAGGTATTGTCAAAAGCAGAGAAATCCAACATTTTATTTTCAAACAGAAGAAAATTTGTACGGCCAATAGAGAGCTACTTATAATTTTATATTTTTCCCGAGTTTCCCCATTGTTAACATTCTAGTGTTAATCATTCCTATCAATTTGACAAGATAATCCAGATGACTGGCTTCTGTTAGCTTCGCTCTTTAGCCAACAGTTTACTATGCGAAAGGGGGGATCTTTAACATGTCTCCAACTGAATCAGAGTTTCCCAAATGAGAAGAGAGCAAGGATACGACACAGGCCTGGACATAAATTTCAGTAAGTTTTATTTGAATCATTCTGCATAGGTTACATAGACTCTAAGTATCATGATACAGCATGGTCTTAGCATTGCAATAGCTTGATCAACAATACAGCAAGAACAAGACATAGTGAATCATCTTACCAATCCTGGAGATGTCCCAGAGATTCTCGTTGATGGAAAGAATGGATGAGCACCTTACCCAACCTGAAAGGAAAAGGAGAGAGACAGCAAGGAGGTGTTCCTTCCTTTCTCTCCTCCTAGCTTCTTAGACTCCATGGTTTTCTTGCTCATTTTTATACTGTTTTGGCTTACATCAACCCATTCAAATTCACCAATGAGATTCCTCAGAGTCATTCCTGGCATTGGAAATCACCTAAAAATTGCAGCATTTGCAGATTTTGCGCTGAGATCGTGACATCTGTAAAACGGCCAGGTCACTCTGATCCCTTAGTATTTGCTATCATTACTCATATGAATATCATGTATCAGCGAAAATCCCCTAGATCTTAGCTTATTGCCATGTCTCCATTCAAAGTTCATTTAGACTCCATTTTGTTTGGTTCAGTATATCTTTGGTTCCTTATGATTGAGGCTTATGTGATTGATATATGCATGGTGATTGCTGAGTTATTTCATGTAGAGATATAGTGAGATTGATTGAGCTGTGAATATATGGATATATGCATGCATGTGTATATGTTTTCCAGTAATGCAATCATGTAATTAGTGTCAGCGTGATGTTACAGCCAAGACAGTGTCTCTAAATGTCTCTGAATGGTTTGAGCTGAGTCTGAAATCGGTCAGTCAGTGATTCTTTTCCTAAAACCAAAAGCTTTTTAAAAGAATCTCTCTTGCTGTGGATTTTCCTCATGTTCCTTTCTTTAATTGTGTTCCCATGATTGTAACATGCATACTCTTGGATCATTTATATTCATCAATTTCCATTGGCTTAAGAGTGCTGCTGTTCATACCACCTAGCAGATTATTAATACTATCAAACATTTAAGGTTAATTAATCTGGAATTTCTCTTTTCTTTCTCATTTAATGCAGATCAATAGCCGCAATGAGCCAAGACCTCTGAGCTGAAAACTTTAACATTTACTAATAGAAAAAATAAGAGGCTTAATTTATCATGATGCTCAAAATCAATGCACAATTACTAGACAATAACACTATAATCCTATATTACTAATTCCCACTGAATTCCCACTGAAGGAAGTGGGAGCTTCCAAATGAATATGGACAGGTTTGGGCATCATGGCTTAGTGAATATGATAGTGGGCTGGGTCTAACCATCCTCTAAGTAGACTTCCTCCAGGCTAACATTGGAGGAAGCTCCTTAGACTGGAGGAAGGCATCAAACTTGAACCAAAAGAAAAGGTGGGCTCTACATATTTTAATAAATAAATACATAAAGAAACTTTGCTCAGTTGAGTGGTAGAATACAGAATAGAGTTCACTGTGTTAAACAGAGGATTTGTCTTTATGGGCAAAACTATACAAGAATAATGAATGATTCTCCAGTGAATGGTAGCCCCTCCCTACATATAGAATTTTGTTAGAGGGCAAGGAGGAACAGAAAACCAGGAGAGTGTCCTTCAGGCCAGGGACCACCAGCAGATGTTTATTAGAAGAGCCCTCCGAGGGATATACTGGGAGAGATGATCCTGTAGGATCGTCAAATAATAATGATTATAGAAAGAAACAACATAATCAGATAATTTGTTTGAGCATGATCAAACTCCTTCTGCTCATGGATAGCAAACTGCAGAGGTGCTTCTTACAAAATGTATTATAATCTTCCTTCCCTTTCTTACTCTAGTTTTGCACTAGTTAGGCTACCTCTGCTTGCTCTTTCATATGCATCCAGTGGTCTGTTGCTCTCCAAGCCTCCACTTGAACCTGCTAGGAGTAACCTCTCTCCCATGGGCCTTGGGAACAGTGTTATGGGCAGATCTCAGATTATTAAGGATGGTTCAGTTCAGTGCAGCACATCTGACCTGATTTCTACATATCAGAGTTACAGTATTTTTTATGAGGAGCCCCCCCTACCACCTCACACCCTGACAAATGCCACTTGCATGCAGACAGGACTTTATTATGCCCTTCAATTTTAGTCTGCTTACAAAACACATGCAAAAAACAGATAAAATGTGGGGAAGGGTGACCAGTATCTCATTTTTCCATCACGTAATGGACAAGATTTTATTTTACATTTCAGAATTCCTTCCCTTTTTCTTGCTTTATATAATAACTGATGAATTTTCTAAGCAATTTAAAATTAGTCACAATAACACAATAAATTGATCTGAATCACCAGCTGCATAACTAGCATAAATTACATGCTTAAGAAACAACCAAAACATTTTATGTTATATGAAAGGGATACATATTTTGCAAGCATCTGGAATAAGTGAAGAGATGTTCATCTGCTCCCATTTCTCAGGTGACACAGTCTATGACTTGAAACTGTTGCACTACTTGACCTGGTAAAGATGCTGTATTTGGCAGCATAATCCTGTGTGTGGGGGGGGGGAGTGCTTACAAAGCCAATGACTTACATTGGCAGTTACATGGGCTGCGCCTGGGTTCCCTGCCTATGCCTGATCACTACTGCCAGGCATGGGCTGATCTATGGCATAAATCCTTGCACCCGTGGGGCAGGGGTGTGGGGTGCAGGTTAACTGGCTCCCTAAACCATTTCAGGATTGGGAATGCACCCCACCATGGTGCCAATAAGCTCCCATTGTGTGGAAAAAGTAGCTTTCCTCACACACCTGGCCCTGCCCAATTAGCCCAGAGGGGCATGGGATGTCGATTAGAGCCATGACCAATTTGCTTGCACCCCTGTGGGGGCTAAGCCCCCTCTCCAGCACCCAATCACAGCCCCTCACCACCCTACATAAACTCTGGCCAGGGCACCCATTAATTCAGGTAACTCAGGACACCCACCTCACAGGGTGTCCACCCACCTCATAGGGTGTTTTGTTGTAGGGATAATAATGACATACTTTGTAAACCATTCTGAATGGGCATTAAGTTGTCCTAAAGGGCGGTATATAAATTGAATGTTACTATTATTATTGTAAGTATGGGCATGACACAAAGCTCTGCCTGAAAGCTCACTACCAGGGGGACTTAGAGCACAAGGTGGGACAGAGTGCACATGGTGGTGGAACAAGAGCACTTTGTAATGACAGGTAAGAAGGAATTGTGGAGCTGGCTGCCCTGGCTCGCTCATTCACACCTTCTCCCCGCTCCCCTTGCACATGGGCCAGCACCTATGTCCAAATGTAGGACTCTGTGGTTGAGGCTGGCTGATGGTGGGGGGGGGCAGGCATGGGCCCTTGAGGCACCATGGCCTATGCCTGTCACAAAGACAGTTGCCCAGGGAGCTACACTCAACAGAGCTGCCTTGGATGGAGTGGTGGGAATGGAGGGTGCATCCAGACTCCCTTGGCGGCACTCTCCTCCATGCAGAGGAGAGAGTACAACCATGAGTTGGGGGGCTGGGTGCTTGCTCTAATGCTCTCATAACTCTTCTGTGAGGGCAGCTGTGCAACCCCTCCACTGGTTCCCTCACATGATCAGAGCTCCAAGCAGCTGAGGCAGCAGTGAAACAGCCTGGTGCAGTCAAGGAGCACTTTCTAGCTGAAGGCGCATTCATCATCTGGTTGCTGGTAGCACCTGTGATGATGGAGCTGCTGACCCTGGCCATGGACAGTCTCCCTGAACCTGGCAGACCTGGCTGTGGCTTGTGCAAGGCCAGGTCCCTCACCACACATCTCTCTGTTTCCCTTTCAGGCAGGTTGCAACCCGTCGGGGGGAGGGGGTAAGGAGCATGAATGTTCTAGTCCCCAGTAATCCTTCTTGACTGCCTTTCCAGCCCAGCCCCAGAAGTGGTTTCCCAGGCAGTCCATGACTCAACATTGCTCCTGAGAAAGCAGCATGAGGAATGGCTCTCCTGGCTCAGACTGCTATGCAAACAGGCACAGCTCCCTTCCTGGGCAAGGGAAGTTGGCAACATGCAACATTCATTCTCTTCACTTTTGGCATTGCGATAAAGTCTGTGTCAAACAACATCTCCCTGCCTGCCTGTCTGCTTGCCTATTGATAACAGTAGCTCACTCCCTGACTTCCCCGTAGAGCTGTCATTTCACATATCCTACAGGATGGTCGCTGTCTCTGGGCTGATAAAGATGGGGTGGCTTGAAGAAGGGTCTTTTAGGATTACAGTGTAAGTGTCTTTTGTTTGTAGTGTGATCAATAATAGAACTCAGGCCAGAGCTATGTAAATAGGAGCTGGCATGTTTCTCAATAGGTGCCGATGATGCCTTGGAACAAAGTTCAGTTCGGGACACACTTGAAAATGTTACAAGGGTGCTTATTCCAGCCACTGGAAACATCAGAGGAAGATTTAATCTAGGGTGCAGTCCAGAAGTGCACAAGTCCCTTTACTTTTCCTGTGTGGTTCATTTTGTGTTCATTGTGCTAAAAACAGGATTATTTTGCCATTGCTGATGGGACTGCAATGGGGAGTATTGACCCTCCTCTCTCTGTGAAAGGAAGAATGTTGAAAGGAAAAGTGCTTGAAGGGAAGAATATTTCTAATGCTCCCTCCAACTAATAGCCTCAGTGTGAAAATGGTTAGCTACTGAATCATCCTCATCATACATGCATAAATGCATACAAAGGTGACTTCTACCAAGGCTATACATCCATTTAGTTCCCTATTGTTTGTTTTGAAGGGGAGAAAAAAGTTTTCCCCAACACCTGACTAATGAGGGACAAACCAGATGATCGCTGGGATTTCTGTTTTTGGTGTTTCAAGAAAATATTTTAACTTAGTGGCCTTGGGTGAGCCACTCCTCTCAGCCCCAGCTCCCCAGCTGTATGGATAATAATAACACTAACTTGTTCACTGCCCTGGGTGAGACACCAATCTGTCTAGAAGAATGGTATATAAGCACAGTTGTTGTTGTTGTTGTTGTTGTTGTTGTTGTTGTTACATACTTTGTAAACTGTGCTGAGTAGGTGTTAAGTTACCCTGAAGGGCGGTATATAAATCTAATGTTATTATTATTATCCTGAAAACATGAAATTGCCCACATATATATGGCTTAGCACTCAGGTACTTTAAGCGTAAGTGCTAGGAACTGAACCTGGGAGCTTTTGCATTCAATACATGTCTTCTCCCATGTCCCCTCTCTCATTATCCTCTCAATACCATCTATAGGAGTGATTTGAAATATCTTGAAACAAAATTTAGGTAGAATGCATGTGGCATGCTCCCTATAAAATACAATGTCAGTAGCTTTTGGTGTTTAGAATGATCATATAACCAAGATTTCTTAAGCAGCTATCAGCTCCCCACCAGAGAAAGCATTGGAACTACTGAGAAGAAAAGAGATAATAATGCCCAATAATTAAAAGCACAATCCAGCTACAGTAAAGCATCTCTAATTTCTATTTAAATGGAAGAGTGAAACACAAGCTCAAATCTCTCCTACAGAAAACAAGGGGACTTAAAAGTGCCTAACTAGGATTGTAGATGACAGGAACTGGCATTACTTTAAAATTAGCATTAAACATAGAATCTCTTAAGTATCACAGAACTAGAAATCTGAAGTTTGGTCTCTTTCTGGTCTCTAAGACCACATGACCCATATTTAAAAGTCACAGCTGTTGAAGAATAGCAGCTAATGTTCCTGAGATCATAATGCCAAAGAGGACTTTTATTAACCTCTTCATTTCCTGGGGGTGTTTCCCCCCCTCCAAAATAGTATGGGAACTGATAATTGAAACATTCAGGGAAAATCAGGCAAGCTCAAACTAGAGCTGTGTGCATAATGCATTAACTTGAGAAAAATGCATGTCTATCCCATGACTCACAGAGCAATTAAAATGTATTTCAATGAATTAATTTCCCATAATAACTATGACAGTACTGATCAGAATGGAAATTTAGTAAGGGCTTAATTCACCTATTTAAATGAAAATAGTAATTACAATCATAATCTTTGAAATAAGGTGGAAAATTAGTGTCAACCTTTTCTTTGCCAATTATTTTATTTCTGGTCTCCTCCTCTTTCTATATACATTTTTTGTAAAAAAAAAAAAAAAAAAAGCCCATGGCTTTAGCAACAGGCTTTTGTGGGGTTTTGTGTGTGTGTCCCTTTCATATGATAATTGGGAGATTCTATGGCAACCATTGAAAAAAGGTCTGAAAACAAAAGCTGTAGCTGGAGAGGATCAGTGTGCTTTCAGAGCATCTGCAGGAATAACGGCAAGTCTCACTTTCTAGACGCAAAAGGTGCCTGATGGTAGACTAGCAGAGAAGTTTTATTTAACTCCAAGAGAGCTGGTATGGAATTAATGCAGCAGTTTTGTAGTTCTACATTTTTGGCAGTTAAGGATGCAGCCCAACAAAGCACTGTTCCCATGTAACTTTATTTCATTGTCCTTAGCAGTAATCTATATATTGTACAAGGAGGTTCAATCATTTTAGGTAATAGATATCAGATAGCAGCCTGATACTTTCAAACACTACCATCAATGTATATGAAATTCTATACCATAAGCCAAAAAGGAACCCTGTTGTGGGCCACTTACTCTCTAATGCGAAACTACACAGCGTATGGGAAATCTGTGACTGGATCTCTCAACATTTTGACAGCCAGCACGGTGTAGTGGCTAGAGAGTTGGACTAGGATCTGGGAGATCTAGCTTCAGATCCCCACTCTGCCAGGGAAGCTGGGTGACCTTATTTCACTTGTAAATTCCTTCCTCTTGCTGCCATTAGTCTTTCAGTGGAAAAAAATATACGCAACTTTTTTTTTCTCTCCAGGAAACATACATGGGTCTACCCATTGTCTGTCCTGGATAGATATGGGAATGAACCGAAAAAAACTGAACTGGGAGGTTCGAGGTTTGTACAGTTTCACAAACCATGAACCGTGAACTTTCACGAACTTGCCCCGGTTCCCTAACCTGTTGGTGTGGTATGTGAAAACATCACTTCTGGGGCAGCAGCAGGTCTGCAGAATAGGGGTGTGAGCTTCAGATTTCCCCCTTTTAAACCCAGCTGCTTTTCAGCTGATGGGAGAGGAATCCCCATCAGCTGAAAAAAGCTGCCAGCTGTTGTGCTTCCCATGTTTGCAGAAGTTTGCTTATTCCCTGCTGGATTTAAAAGCCAGGAAAGGGCTAAATGGCTGCCACTTCATTTCCAAAGGGCTGTGCAAAATGCCTGGGTTTTTTTTTCTGTTTGCAAAGCCTGAAACATGCCTTAGAGGAAGGGGAAAGCAGCTGTTTAATCCTTTCCTGGCTTTTAAAGCCAGAAGGAAAGTGCAGTAATGTTACAGTGCTGCAATGCTACCATGTTACAACATTGCTACACTTTCATGCCTTTGAAAAAAAAAGAGAGAGTGTGTGTGTATACCCCAAAGGAGGAAGGGAAACACAGCCATTTAGCCCTTTCCTGGCCTTTAAAGCCAGCAGGGAATAAGCAAACTTCTGCAAACATGGAAAACAGAACAGATACTGAAATGCTTTAAAGTTCCAGCCAGCATTTGAAAGCAGCAACACTTTTCTTGCATGCAAGAGAACTGTTGCTCCTTTCAAACGCCAGTGCTTTTTTCAGCTCATGGGGGATTCCCTTCCCATCAGCTGAAAAGTGGCCAGGTGCACACCTCTACTGCAGAAAGCTCATCTCTGGTTGCCTAGGAAACTGATTGATCAGCGCCAGGCTGTCTGCAGTGATGAACCGAAAATGAACCAAACGAACCAGCCTAAAGTTCGTCCTGGTTTGTCAGAAATGGGCTGTGATGAACCGCTGGTTCGTGAACCACGGACCAGCCAGGTTCGTAATGAATTTTTGTTTGTATTTCAGTTTATGCCCATCTCTAGTCCTAGAATGCCTCTCCAGGGTCTCAGATCCAGGTCCTTCTCATCCCCTGATCCTCTTAACTTGAGGTGCTAAGAACCTAGAACCTTTTGTATACAAAGTAGATGCTCTAGCACCCTAGATCCTCCCAGTGGGGCAAATATAAGCTAATGTGGGGATATAAGATTACAAAAATAAGTGAGTGCAATGAGATACATAAGGAGAATGCTGAATGAGACTAGTGGGCCATCTGTTCCCACATCCTGTTTCACCTGGTGGTCAACCAGTTGCCCTCAAGGGACAACAACAGAGCACAGAGGACAATACCTTCTCCTAATGTTGTCTTCTTAGCACCTGTATTAAAACGTTTACTGCCTTTGACTGTGGAATCATCCTTTAGGAACTATGGCTAGTAACCAGTGACAGACTTCTTGTCTATGAATCTGTGTAATCCCCTTTTAAAGTCACCGTGCTCAGCAACTATGTCCGCTCACAGTGAATTCCACAATTTAATGATGTTTTGTTTAAAGATGAATTTCTCATCTACATTGTGTACCCTTGAATTCTAATATTTTTGGAGAGAGAGGAAAAGTTCTCTCTGTCCACTTTCTCTGCCCCATGCATAATATTATAAATACTACCATGTTCCCTATTAGTCATCTTATTGTAAACTGAAAAGTCCCAGACTCTTAACCCCTCTTCATCGGAAAGGTGCTACAATCCCTTAATCATTCTGGTTGTATCTTTTGTAATTTTTCTAGCTCTGCAAATATTTTTATTGTGACAGCAACCAGAACTATACATAGTATTTCAAACGAGGCTGCGTTGTAGCTTTATACAGGGGCATTACAATATTTGCCATTTTATTTTCCATTTCTTTCCTAATAATCTCCAGGATGGAGTTTACCTTTTTCACTGGTCCTTCACATTCCCTCCACAGCACCACTGCTTCAGTTAAATTCAAAGCCATTGCCAGCCCACAGCTGCTTTTGAGTAAAAAATTTTTTTTTTGAGTTTAAATAATTTTATTAAACCTTTGTTGCAACATATAACTTACAATCATAAACATCAATCCAGATCAAGACAAAAAATTCCATATACAATGCATTTTTAACCTTGCATTTTTGCGAATTAACATTAACATTAACATAAACTTCTGATGACTCGAGTATATTGTTAGATTAATAGAATGAAAGGAAACCATTGTGTGTTATAACTTGAAAAAATTTTGAGTTGGGCTGCAGATTATGTTTTTCTATATAATCCAAGAAAGGGAGCCATTTATCAATAAAACCGGTATTTTCTGTGAAATGTTCTGCATTTTGTATGTCATTACTTATCTTTTCCATAATAAAATGGTTCCAAACTTTTGAGAACCAAGTCTCAATTGTTGGCAGTCTCTTAGATTTCCATACTGTCGCAATTGTGCTTTTAGCTGCAATAAAAAGTGAGTCAATGAGTTCTTTCCTAATTTTGGGTATGCACAGAGTTCCCCATATGTCTAGAAAAATTATTTTCGGGTCAAAAGGGAGTACATAATTAGTGATATCTTTAATTTTCATTAGAACCTCCTCCCAGAATTGTCTGATTTTTATACATTCCCACCAACAGTGGGCAACGGTTCCCTCCTCACCGCAATCTTTCCAACATTTAGGGGACGCTTTGGCTGACATTAGTGCTAATTTTTTGGGAGTTAAGTACCACCTGTGTATTACTTTAAATGTTTGGAGCCTAGATATAATAACTTTTGAGGTAAATATGTTGGATGACCAAATGTCATTCCAAGTTTCTAAGGACTGTTCAATTGAACAGTCTTTATTCCAGCTATTTTGGCAACTTAGGCATTTATTCTCCATAGTGTTTAATAGAATTTTGTACAATTTAGCTATCATCCCTTTTTTTTGTTGTGAGGATGAGTTCAGAATTTGTTCAAATTCTGTCAGAGGTTCTTTCATGATGTTCCTTAGTTTTATTTTCTCTGCCATGTGTGAGAGTTGTAAGTAGCTAAACCATTGTAATTTCTGTTTTATTTTTCCCTCTAACTCTAGCTTCCTTAATAGTCCTGATTGTGTGGCAATATCTATTAGTCTAGTAACTTTGGCCTGTCGCAATATTTGGATGAGTGACCGCTCCCACCCCTGTGGGGACCATTCTTGATTTATAAATGTCGAGAATCTAGACAGTTTTGGAACAATTTTGCTCTTAATTTGGTCCCACGTCTTTAGTATGGATGATATCACAAAACTGGTTTTGATACCTTGTGGTCTATTTTTTGGGTTATCCCAAACTGTGTCTGCGATGTCATAGTGATTTAAAGATGATTGTGTGATCTTAATCCAATCTGGCCGGGTAGAGTTAGATGTCAATTGCAAAAGGTTGACCAATCTTGCTGCTGATTGATATAATGCTAAGTCTGGGTAGTTGAAACCTCCGTTTACTGATTTCCTCCTCAAGGTATTAAACGCAATTCTCGGGTGTTTGTTTTGCCAGAGGAACTTATTGAGTAGTACTTGCCATTGTGCAATTAGTGATCTGTTGCTGGAAAGAGGGATCGCTCTAAATACATAAAGAAATTTCGGCAGTATAAAAGCTTTTATCAAATGAAATCTGTCATACCACGTGAGTTTTAATTTATTCCAATTAATAATGTCTGATTTAATTTGGTTTGTTAACTTGAGGTGATTCAATTTTATCAGTTCATTTAATTTAGGGGAGATATTAACGCCTAGATAGGTTAAGTGTGATGGTGACCACTGAAAACTATACAAGTTATTTATTTGTTGGATCATTCTGTTGTGGATATTAATGGCGAGGTAATATGATTTTGTTTGGTTGATTATTAATCCTGAGATCGCTCCAAAATTTGTGAGTAGAGATGAGAGATAGGACAGTGAATTTATTGGATCGGTCACATAAATCAACATGTCGTCCGCGAACAAGCTTATTTTGAATTCTGTGGAATTAACCTTTATCCCCTTTATCTGATTGTTTTCTCTGAGAGCTGTCGCGAAGGGTTCTAAAGCAAGTGCAAATAAAAGGGGGGATAAAGGGCAACCTTGCCTTGTGCCTCTTTTGATGTAAATGGTTTCTGACTGCATAGCGTTTACCTTAATGTTTGCTGTTGGTTGATGGTAAATTGCACTGATTAAATTTAAAAAATTTTCTCCAAATTCCATGTGTGACAGTGTTTTTAAGAGGTATGATAGTTCTACCGAGTCGAAAGCTTTTTCGACATCTAGTGAAAGTAAAATAGCTTCCATGTTGTTGTGAGTGCAATGATCTATAAGATTTAATGATTTATAAATGTTATCTGTAATGTCTCTTTTTGGTATGAATCCTGATTGGTCTGTCTGTATGTAGTTGGATATAAATGTATTTAAACGGTTCACAATGATGGAAGTGAAGATTTTATAATCATGGTTGAGCAATGATATGGGACGGTAGGATGCTGCTTTCAGGGGGTCCTTTCCTTGTTTGTGAAGTACTATAATGTCAGCTCTCTCCCAAGTAGGTGGCATTATACCCTTATCTAAAATTGAGTTGGCTAAGTTAGTTAGGTGTGTCGCTAATAAATTTGTGTATTTTTTAAAAAATTCTGCCGGGTAGCCATCCGGCCCTGTGGCTTTATTATTTTTAGCATTCCTTATTGCATTTGTTGTTTCCTGAATAGTGATGGGTTTGTCAAGAAGAGTTCGGTGTGTTTCCTCTAGTTTCTTAAGACTTTTTATTGAGTTTAGAAAATGATTTATTTTAGCTTGGTCAGGATTATTTGAGGAGTATAGTCGCGTATAAAAGTCTTTAAAGACCTTGAGAATTGATTCTGATTTATACTGTATTACGTTTTTACTGTTATAGATTCTATTAATATTATTTTGTGATCTTCTCTGTTTTATTTTGTTTGCTAAAATACGGAGCGATTTAGGCGAGTTGGACCAGTGAGTCTGCTTAACAGCTAGCAGTTGTTTATATATCGTATGGCTTTCTAAGGTTTCTAAAAATTTTCTTTGTGTTAGGAGCTCTCTGTATGTTTTTTTACTGCCTGTTAGTTTATGTTTGGTTTCTAAAGCTTTAATATTACTAGTTAGCTCTTGTTTTTGTTTTAATTTTTCTCTGTTGATTTTAGCCGTAAGGGCTATTATGTGGCCTCTGGTCACTGTTTTAATTGTATCCCAAAGTATGTGCTCTCCAATATCTTTAGATATGTTTTCTGCTATTGCTGTTTCTATTATTTTCCCAATTTCTTTAGATGCGATTTGATTAAATAATAAGTGCTTTGGTAGGCACCATTGTTTGCTATTCTGTGTTTTGTCACCTAGATTAAATGTCATTGTTACCCATGCATGGTCTGAGATTGTATTATTTCCTATTTCAATTTCCTCTACTTTATCTATAGTGGTATTGGAGTTTAATATGTAGTCTATTCTTGTATACGTATTGTGTCTTTGTGAAAAATATGTGAAGTCCTTTTCTCCTTCGTGAGAGTACCTCCATGTATCTATTAAGTGATATTTTTTTAGAATAGCTGCTAGTTTTGTTGTTTTATGTATATTTTTTGATTGAGGTTTATTGAAATTCGATTTGTCTAATTGATGTTTTATTATATAGTTTAAGTCTCCTCCAATTATCAGATCTCCTTCTTGGAATTTAATTAATTTCTGCAATATTTCCTCTATAAAATCTAATCGATTTGTATTAGGAGCATATAACGAGGCTAAGGTAATTTTGTGTTCCCCTATTTTCCCTTTAACGAAGATATATCTACCTTTTTTGTCTTTGAGAGTTTTGGTTTGTTGGAATTGTATATTTTTTGCTATAAGGATGGCTACTCCCCTTGATTTGGAATTACCAGTTGCATGGTATTGTGCTTGCAGCCACCTAGCTTTCAGTGAATCAGTATTGTTATGCCGCAAGTGGGTCTCCTGCAGAAAAATAATTTGCGCCCTAGTATGGGCTAAATTCGAGATCACTCTCCTTCTTTTAATTGGATTTCCCAAGCCTCTGACATTGAAAGTTAAAACTTTGATTTTAGAACACATTTCTGTTTTAGGTTGTAATAATTATTTGTGGCTAACTCTTATTTTATTAATATTATTGATATGTCACTCTGGGACTTCCAATTTGGATTTTTTTTTCTTCTTAATTTTATCTTATTTTCTCTCACTTTTTTTTTATTAGCAATCTGATTTGCACTATAATTTGAATATTCCCAATTAAATGCAAAGTACACTATGATACCGGTTTTTTTTGAATGGCCCACTACAAGAAAAACAAAGGACAATACAATATCTAGGTCTTCTTTCTTTCTCTTTTTCCCCCTCCCCTCTTCTCTTTCCTTTCTCTTTAGACGGTGTAAAGGCTGACTGAGTTGGGCTTAAAAGATCAATCAATTTTAATCTTGTAGCACCACTTGTGGATTCTTAATAAAGTCTTGTAGTATAATTATTAAAGAGGTGTTACTGGTATCACAATGTTTTCCTAATATGCAGTTCCAAGATGTTATATTTAGATCACACCCTTCAAATCGGTATATGGGTAATATAGATTCAATTCTTTTTTCTCTTTATAACAAACTTTTCAGATTTAAAAGTTCAAACCAGTTAAATCAAATATATCTCATCAGTTCCTGATCTGGTACAATTCCTTTCTATATATACACCTTTTACTATTATTCTTTCCTCCTGTTATAACCTTTCCTACTGCTTCTTCTTTCTTTCTTGATTTCCTATCGTCGTTGCAATCTTTAACCTGTTATGTATTTGTTCTATTCCCCTCACCACCCTTTAGTCACCCCAACCCACCTCCCTTTACTACACACCCCTCCCTCCCCTCCTATGTTGGTAAACTAAAGCAATGAACTGTATTTTTTTATTATTCTAGTTGTTTTCTCTCTTTTTTAATTTTTTTTATTTTTATTTGTTTATTTGTTTTTTTTAAAATTAATTTTTTATTATTATTAACTATATAAAACTGGTTAATATATGCAGCTAATTAACTAATCCCGCTTCCTCCCCTTTTCCCTTACCTTCCTCCCTCCCTCCCTAAGACCCCTTCCTTCTATAATGAATTGAAAATAACACTGTCTTTTTTTTTTTTTTTTACTTAAAGTCAAAATTCCGTTTCCCTGTTAAGATTTATTCAGGTTTAGCTCTCTCAAACTGATGAGTTAACTTCACTCACCGGTTGTGGAAATCAACCTCCCTCCCCGTCCACTTATGAGAGCTAAATAAATCTGTGTGAGCTATGTTGAGAACCCCCCCCTCCCCCCCAAAAAACCTCTGAATTTTACCTCTATTTACAAATACACTACTTCATATACTGACAAACTTCCATACTGATGAGCATTTTACCTATACGTTGAGGAGCAACGCTAGGGAAAATTAAGTGTCTCTGATGGGGATCTTGCTCCCTTTCTGTGGGGATAGTAGATCAGAAGATTTTCTTTTTTGGTTTTGCTTGTTCGTCTCCATTGGTGTTTCAAGCCCGACTGCGTTCAAAAGTTCTAGTCCCGTGTCGACGTCTGTTGCTATATATTTTTTGCCTTGATGATAGACCATTAGCTTACATTGATCCAGCCATTTATATCTTCTATTCGCTCTTTGCAGAGTCTCTGAAATTGGTTTAAGTTCTCTTCTTTTGGCTAGCACTTCCTTTGGAAGATCAGTGAAAATATATATCAGTTTGCCTTCACATTTGAACGATCCTCTTGCCCTGGCTTCTTCCATTATCTTCTTTCTTGTCCTTTGATCTGGTATCTCGACAATTATATCTCTCGGGCGATCTTTATTTTTGTTTTGGTGATAAGGTCCCACTCGATAAGTTTTTGTGATGTAGGGATAGACTCCTTCTTCCAGCTTTAATTGCTTGGCTAGCCAGTTAGCGATGAAGCTTGTGAGATCTGTATTGTACGTGAGTAGTTCATCTATCCCCCTTATTTTAATCTGATTTTGTCTGGCATTTAATTCGAGTTTCATTAGTCTGTCTTGTTGTTCTATGATTGTATTTTGCATGTCGTTAATGTCCTGTTGCGACTTCACACTCACTTCCATAGCTTTTTCGGCCTTTTGGTTAACCGATTGTAAATCGCGTTTTATGTCTGCGAGTTGTGTTGTAATTGGGCTTATTAGTTTAGTCATTTGCTCTATAATGTCTTGTTTTAATTGTATTAGTTGGGGATCCAAATAGTTTTCTGGTTGGCCTACCTCCGCCGCGCCTTCATTTGCGACGAGTTCCGCCATTTTATTTTTCTCCGTGCTGCTGCGTTCCTTCCCCGTCAGCTCTCCTGAAGCCGTGAAAAAAGTTTGTAGGTTTTTCACCGATTTCAAGTTGTTCTTCTTTTTCTTGATGGAGTTCGTAAGCATTATTTTTTGATTTATTTCCCCTCGTAGTGTTTTTTGGTGAGGCTTTGGGATCGGGAGGGTCGGAGCGTTCTCAACATGCGTCCATTCCTCTCCGCTGCGACGCCACGCCCCCCTTGAGTAAAAATTTTAAAATGTTGCTAGATCTTGCCACAATCCTCCTTCAGTGTCTGTACTTTTTGTTCTCTCTCTCTTGCTGGTCTTGCTAGAAGCAAGATGGTTTTGCAGAGTTCTCCTGTGCAAGCTTGCAAGAGGCACACCCATACTCCCACTCATGTGCAGTTAGATTAGCTAGCCATTTGTAATAGGGTATTATGTTATTTAGATTAGGTTTCTGTTTTTATTTTTCTATTACAACAATGCAAGTGGATGTGAATCAGCTTCAATAAAAGTTTTTTTTCTTTTTTCTGTTGCAATATACTGGCTTGAAGAGTGTTTCACTACACAAGATTCCACACTTTCCTGACTGTGCAACTTTGCAAATATCTCCAAGAGAAATAAGGGCAGAAAGATATATGGAGACCTTGGTAAATTGTACATACAAGAAGGTGTTGGAGATGAAAAGGAATAGGCTGCCAATACAAGACTTCACATCATCTAGAAAACATTTTTTTAAAATTTCATATTATTTTATTAGTGCAGAACAAGAAAACAAATAAAAAGCAAACAAAGGAAAAAAAATGTTGGCTACAAAAACATAGTTAGCAAATTTATACATAGGTATATATTAAAAACTCCAAATATCTATAAATAAATACATACAAAATTGCTTTCTATATGAGATACATTCAAATGTTGATAAGTTTATAAGGTCTTTAGTGAATGGCAGGAAGTGAGCTTTTATCTAGAAAACATGAAATGTATACATAATTGTGATAGTGGAATTCTGCACAGAAAAGATTGCATTGAAGTGTGACAGCATGAAACTCAAGAGGTGAAAGAATACTATACAAAAGATGACCAGATCATGGGCTAGAGTTTTAACAGGAAACACAAGTTTTTAAAAAAAGGTTTTACAAGATACTTGACATGCAGAATAGGAATGGCTTAATTTACATTGATGGCATTGTGATTTTCCTATGATGGAATTTCACACAGCCTAGCTGCCTTATGATAAGTGCTATTATCATGAGACATGTGACTAATATGGAATGAATAACCAAATATATTGGCCATTAGCATACATTGATTTTAATTTGTTAGGTGTAATGGGAGATGCATACTAAATTTACAAAGCCTTGTTTCAAAATATGTGAAAAGTCCTATGAGTATATTTACGTTCAGAAATGTGAGAATAATAACAGACTTGAATAGGAGCCAATTTTTTTTTCAGTTTTCAAGAACAGACCTTGGCATCTGTTGAGTGAACCAGCTGGGTATGGTACTCATTCACACAAGAAGGTGTATCCTCTGGACACAGGCAGTTTGTGATTTGTGAGAAATAATCCAATGTTTGAAAAAAATACAATAGGCTTGAGTCCAACATAGAATTAGGCATATCCTACAATGAACTCAATTATTTTAAGCATGCCCAACTTTGTGATAGATCGTGAACCAATATGATGTTCAGCCATCCTCCTAATAAGATTCATATCAGAGGGCATAATTAGAAAAAAAACCAGGATATGGCTCTAAGGCTGCTGGTCTTATCCCTCATAATCTAATCAGAGTAATTTATTTGCTTATTTTCAGTGGTCTCCAGTGTTTACTGAATACTCTGTACATTGGCCTTTCTAGATAAAAGTCAATAAAAATTTCCCTTAGGGCAGAAATAAACTTAGCATGCAAATACATTCAACAAAACCTGTATGGCTGCTTTTGTTATAGACAAGCTGCTCTGAGAGGAGAGCTCTGGAGCAGAGCAGTGGTGGGAGAAGGATGCTTAAATCTTTAACCATCCAACAGTTTTTCATTTTCCCACACTGCTTTCCTCATCAAGTTCCAGGTGCCCATTTACACTCAGAAATCCTTGACCGGAATCGTGTGATGGTATGGAGGGGGAAAGGGCTGGGGGCGGGGAGAGGAAATGCCTCATAAAAGTGTCAGGTAGGGGAAATATTAAGCACTTTCCCCTACTTATCTGCTCTGAATATTTTGCTGCTAAGACATCTTTTTCTGTCTAAGGTGACAATCCAGGTTTTGTTTGCACATTTAAATGTAATGTTAAATTCCATCTGAAGAAAGCAGTGATTAAAATTTCAATTTATGGTACAAAGACCTATACAGGAAAAAATAATGCGTTTAGAGAGGAACACATGCTGTTTATTTATTAATGTGCTTTTTAGGTACAGCTTTTTTCTTTATTGATCTAAATACTATTAAGTTTCATGTTCTTTTTGGCATAATGGATTAATTTTAATTTATGTCACTTCAAAAGAAGGTTGAAAGAACTCCTTGATGCAATGTCATGTGTCAAGGTCATAAAGCGGGCAGTTACATTATTAGAATTGCTTCCTCTTTCAAAATGCCCAAATCAAAATCCTGCAATTCCTAGAAAACATAGGAGGGGCAAAAGAGAGATGTTTCCCTAACATATGAAGAACAGAATTGTTGCACTTATTTGTACATGGTTCTCTGATGACTCTCTTGCTCATTGTATAACCAATTCCAGTACACTGAAAAATATGAGAGTGTGAACACTTGATGTTTCAATGCTATGTTTACTTGAGAATAAGTTCTATTTAATTCAATGTACATAATTTCCACATAGGAATTCATAGGATGATGCTGTCAGTGTGCTGTTTTCTATGGCATTTTTATTCTAATTTTAAGATTTTTGTTAGTTATTTGTCTGTATGTATTGTTAATTATCTTAGTCTCTTGGGAAAGTATAAAGCCAATTTAAACATATTTTGGAAATTTATAAACATATGGGGAAGGGTCTTGCAAGAGTGGGAAGGTGGCAGGAGTGAAGATGGTTCATTGACACCACTAACTGAGTGGGTGTTAGGGCTGTGTGTAACAGAAGAAAAAAGCTGCAAATACATCCAGAAATTGCTGTTTTGTCAAAACAGCTTCTGGAATGCTGGACCAAATCCAGAAAACTAAATTGTAACGAGACCCTCCCACCAAAAAGTTTGTGTTTCATTTTGTGTTGTACCATGCAGCAGCAGCAGCAGCAGCCAAGCACTGGTCTTGCCTCACAGGACAGCAGCTTGATTTCTTGAACAGCATTCACCAATCGGATCCCAAGAGGAGAAAGCCCTTATGTTATTAGCTAGCTCTGTTGGCAGGAAGGGGAAATGAACACAGTGCATATGAATGCACCCCCCTCCCTCTGCTAATCACTTCCTTGCAAGAGGAGACCCCTCCCCCCATTATCAACTTTGGAAATATTTGGATTTCAATCATAGGCTGCAATTTGAAAGACACCATTGAATAATGGGATTACCTGGACTTCCGGCTTGGATTAATGGAGATCTGAAGCAGCCTCCAACTGGGGCTGTCCAAGACACTGTTTTGTTGGAAAGCAGGGCGCCCAAATGCCTGTTTCCATCCCAACTTCAGGGAGAAGTTGGGCTTGAATGCTACGCATCCCCGAGAGTGTGTAGATCTCGGTGAAGGGGGGGTTCTGAATAAAGGACTCCTACCATCACCTTGAGGTCCCCTTGAAGAAGGGAGAGCTACTATCTCTGCAGTGCCTCAGGAGTCATTAAATTGGCATAAGATTGTCATAACCAAGCTTCAGTAACAACTTTTACCAAAGAATAAGCAAAAGAAACAACACAGACAACCCGCAGAATCGGCAAAGGTAAAGATCGTTATTGGATTATTTAAAACGGATTGGCAACAAAAAGACCAAGAGAAAATAAATTAATGGACAGATTTTAAAAGCGCTAACAATTAGTAATAGAGGCAGTGTTAAATTGGAGACATTGGGAACTAAATAAGGACTAAAAACTTGGAAAAGAAATATTGTTTACACTTACTGCGGTTAGAATTGAGATAACCGGCGTGAGAAAGCGGAGGGGGACTAGAGAAGCATCGCAAGATGGGAAGTTAACAGCAGAGCAGATAACTGGATTCCTATCAAGGACAGCAAAGGGAAAGG
Organism: Eublepharis macularius; assembly: GCF_028583425.1. Classification (NCBI taxonomy): domain Eukaryota; kingdom Metazoa; phylum Chordata; class Lepidosauria; order Squamata; family Eublepharidae; genus Eublepharis; species Eublepharis macularius. The sequence continues at coordinate 101,716,213 of NC_072790.1, read as the reverse complement.
GAATAGGATCAGCGAGAAAGGTGTCACTCGGAAGCAAAACAAACACTTATTGGAGAGGCTACGAAGACAACAGGAACAGGAAGTGCGCCATCTTAACTAAGGTACGAAGTTAAGCCAGAAACCATAGCGGCGCTATAAACAAACATTTTGGATTTTAAAAGGACTTTTTATTTTATTTTTTTTCTGCAACAAATATTAAGATAACCTAAGCTTTTAAACGATCCACCACGGATTTAAGAAGAAGGGCAGATACGTGGGGAGGCTGAAAACCAAGTCCCACAATGGCAGGAAAAAAAGGAGCAGACAAGGAATGGCAAGCCTCAGTAGAAGCAATGATTGAAGGATTGGGAAAAAAAGTGGCAGAGAACCATAAAGAGTTGTTACAGAAGATGCAAGAAATGCTGGCAAAGGATTTTAAAAAGATGAGAGATGTTATTCAAGCTGATGTAGCTGCACTGGCAAAAAATATAGAGGGAGTAAAGGAGGACTTGCAAGCAACAACTAAGAAAGTGGAACAGGTAGAACAAAAGACAAATGATATAAAAGCAGAAATGAAACATGAAAACCAAGTGATTCAGACAAGAGTGGCAATGATGGAATGCAAGGCGATGGAGAGGCAGTTAAGATTTCATGGCATCCAGGAATCTGACACCCAAACTACACAAGAACAGATGACAGAGATATTGTCAGAATTTCTAGGGAAAGAAAAGGAAGAAATAACAGCAAATATGGACTTGGCATACAGAATCAATTGGGCTTTTGCACAACAGAGGAAGTTACCTAGAGATATAATCGTCCAACTAGTGACAAAGAGAATGAAGGAGGAGATTCTTAAAAAGCATTTTGAAAATCCTTTAATAAAAGAGGGCAGTAGAATCAAGATCATGAAAGAAGTGCCAAAACGGATTCTCCAAGAGAGAAAAAAATATAGGGAATTAACCCAGAAACAAAGAGATAACGATGTTAGATATAGATGGGAAATCCCAGAAGGACTAAGCTTTTACTACAAAGCCCTGAGAATTGTTATTAAATCAAATGAGCAGATGGAAAAGTTTGTACAGGAACATGCAGAGGACTTTCCTGAATTATCAAAATTCTAATAATATGGAGTACAAATTAATATTGTGGAATGTAAATGGACTAAACTCACCCCAAAAGAGAAAAACAGTTTTTCATTGGCTAAAAAAGCAGAACTGCAATATAATATGCCTACAAGAGACACATATCAAAGATAAAGATATGAAATATTTAAAAAATAAACAATTGGGGAAAGAATATGTATCATCGTCCAAACAAAAGAAGAAAGGAGTAGTGATTTACATAAATGAGACTGTAGAATCAAAATTAATTCAGGATCAAGAGGGAAGATATGTGGCTGTAGCAGTAAATGTAAATGCAAAAAAAAATGTTGGTAATAGCCCTCTATGCGCCAAATGGAGCAAAAGACCAATTCCTTAAAGACTTATTGAACAAATTAGATCAGGATGTAGTTGACCAGATGATATTGGTTGGAGATTTCAATGGTGTAGTGGATTTGCAACTAGATAAAAAATCCAAAACAACTGTCAAAAAATCAGGGAAGTTACCAAAGACTTTTTTTGACTTAGTTCAGCAAGAACAATTGGAAGACATATGGAGAAAAGAAAATCCAAAAAGTTCAGAATTTACATACTACTCCACAAGGCATTTATCATTTTCACATATTGATATGATTTGGGCGACTAAGGACTTGACTTTATTGATTAAAAAAGTGGAAATTTTACCGAGGGTGAGTGCAGACCATAATCCAATGTCATGGAAATGGATAATGGGGCAGAGAAAATTTAAATGAAGATTAACTGCGCAATCCTATGGCTGGCCCCAACACCGGCGTGGCTGCACAGGCGGAGCAGCGGCGCCACCAGGCCGTATCCTGTGCCAGCAAAGTGCAGCGGCGCCGGCTCTGGCAGCGGCGCAGAGATGCAAATTGGGAGATCCAGAAAGCGTTGTGGGCGGACCTGATGCGCGGCCAGCGCCTGGCGCAGCCAAATGGTGCTGTTCCCGACAAGCAGCAGGGGGAGGGGCCAGGATAGGCGCAGCCAATGGGCAGCACGCGATCCTGGCCAGGCCCCAGAGCAACAGGCAAACCATGCCCATGTCGGCAGAACGCCCCGGCTCGTGCGTTGGGCGGGGCTCGCAGTTCGGAAGGAGGAGCCTCTCCCTCGTTTGCCCAATGCAGCATCAAGTCCGTGGCGGCCGCATCCAGAGATGTTGGCATGGGACTGGCAGGCGACCTGCCATGAGGATCCCAGGGCAGCAGCCGGTCCCGGCAGCAGGGAACAGCCACCAAGTGGTGCCGAAGGGGAGGGTTGTCCTGAGGCTGACACCAAGAGGCAGACACAGCGGGCCCGCCCCAATCCCCATCCCAAGGCAAAGACCACAGACACCCGTTGCACTGAAATCAGTCATTATTATACCATCCCACCTCCCCCAGCAGATGTGAGGAAGGGGAGGCTTGTAGGAGGGGTAGGGTGTTGAGGGATCATGGGAAGGCATGGCCCCATTCGGAAGGACCGGCAGCCAGAGGCCTGTCGATGGCCTGGACGCTGCTTCGCCAGCCCCCCCCCCCGCTCGCCCCCTGCTCTGTCTGGCATGCTACCCTGAGCTGGGGTGCTCACGCAACTTGCCAGTGGGAGGAGCCCTCCCGGGGTCTGGGGTGGCCACCCAGCCTGCATGGCCTGGGCGGGGGGGAGTGCACAGTGGCTGCCAGCCGAGGGACCTCGGGCTCCCACGTTTCGGCCACTTTGTGCGGATGGCGTGCTCCTCCGCTGCTCCTGTGGGCGGGGCCTGTGGCCTCCCCTGGAGGATTGGTGGGGCTGCTGGCCTAGGAATGGCTCCCACGCCCCAGCAGGGCAATGCAAGTGGATGCTGAAAGCAGGAGATGGAGCCAGGCCAGGACGGAGCCACTTGCAGCCTCGGACACACCCCTTCCCTCCCAACAACCACGCTGTGTTGGCGCGGGAGCCTCGCAACTGCCCCGCAGGATTGGATGCGAGGCGGGATGCCGCAGGGTGGAGGGTGTTGGAATGACCAATGGGGCTGCTGCAGACACCAGAGGGGCTGGACCCACTCTGGGAGGTGGCCTCTCATGGGACTGTGTTGCTGCGGCTGCAGCTGCAACGGGAGCGACCCTCCCCAGATGCACGAGACTTCCTGCCCGGGATATGGCATCCGCCTGCCGCTACCCTAGTTTCTTCACTGATGGAGCTCGGGTTCGAGTGAGCAGACCATTTCCCCTGCTGTCTCCCGCCCCCTTGCAGCACCCCCCCCACACACACCGGCAACCCTCTCCCTGGCTTATCAGATACCAGCTGCTTGTCCTTCCAGGGATTGAATGCCCTCGGTGGCTCCCCCCTCTCTGCAGACATGCCCTGCCCCAACCCTCTGCCTGACTTTACCGTGAGGGGAGGAAGGGGGCGGGGAGGCAGAACGGGGTCTGTCAGATACATTTGTAGTGATGTGCAGGTGGAGATATGTGACAGGAGTGTTGGGGGAGGGGCTGAGGATGAAGTCAGTCTCGCAGACACAGAAGGTAGTTGTTTTACAACTCGTTTTATTGCACTGGAAAAAGCGGGCTTTTTTTTAGGCTAGCAAGGTTGCCAGAGCATTCCACAAGGCCCTCCTTCCCGCCCAGAGGGGCGGGGCTGAGATGCAGGCCGCGGCGCGAAACTGCTTCCTGGGCTGCAGCCAACCGTCTGTCACGGATGTTTGGAGAGGGCGGGAAGCGGAAGAGCAGCCATGCCCTGGACGTGCCTGCGGGAGAAAAAGACACGTGGGCTTTGCCTCGTTCCACTGGTGAGGCAAGCCCCGCACTCCGCCATCTGGGAGGGTGCACATAGTCGAGGGCAGCAGCGACCAGCTGATGCACGACAGTCTGGTGAGGATGCACCCTGCCTTGGCAAGCCTTTACCTTTACAGGAGGGAATGAGCTGGTCATTACAAACACCTGGTCACAAGTGGTTTTGGGGGCGCCTGCCTCTGAGGCAGCCAGGGGCAGCCATGATCACCCCCCACCCCTGCTTGGCCTCACCTGAAGCAGCAAGTGAGCAGGTGGGTTCAGGTGAACAGGCAGTTTGCACTAATCTGCGGAATGCCCCCCCTCCCCTACCTCCTCCTCACCTGTCAGCGCTCCGTCACTCATCACCAGGCGGGAACTCCGGAGTCCGGATACCTGCAAGGAAACAGGAGAGGCTGCAGTTAGTTCGCCAAGTGTCACTCCCTTCTGTCACGGAAGGGTTAATTTGTTTGTGCTTAGTTAGAGGCAACTGGTTTTCATGAGTCCAGTTAGATGTTGAGTTGTTCTTCCTGCCAGGGTGGAAAGGGAGTTAGCCAGACATTTGCACTTCTTCCCTTTGACGGGAAGTTTCCCCACTTTTTCACAAAGTCCCCCAAGTGCATTCCATGCCTGCCACCGTGAATGCCCTCTTCCCCGCTTGGTGTTCAAAGAGGCCACACCATGCAGCACACGGACAGAGGGACAGAGCCTCCGGCCAAGTGCTCACTTACCTGAGGGGTTTGGGCAGTGCTGGCCGGATGTTTTGTAGGGCGCGGTTGCAGATGATTGGGAGGGGGCTCGTCCATGCCGGGCGCGCACGCTGATTGGTCCCTGGGATAGTTCTCCTCCTATGCTCCTTCGGGCCACGGGGGCGGGGCAGGGCGCTCGGAGAGGGGGCCGGTTTTTCGCCGTTCCATGGGCGCCTATGGGCTACACCTTCTTCTTCTGTGGCGCAGCTTTTTTGCGCTGCTGTGGGCGTTTCTGCTTCTGGAGGGGCTTAGGGAGCAGACTAACTCTGGCCCCACCCTCCTCCCCACCCACCCCCCACGCCGGTGCGGGGCTCTACGCTGCTCCTCCGCCTCAGCCCGGCCGCCTGAGGCTTGCGCCGGTGCCGGCCTGCTGGCGGGCCAGCACCACGTCCCAGTGTGGGCAGAGGGCCACTTACATGGGCGTAAGGACCAGATACGCTGTCACAAGCCTTAGTTCGGTTCCTATTCACTTTCCCCCTCCCCTCTTAGGATTGGGCTGCCTATGAGGATTTATTACAAAATCAGGAAAATCTGAAGCATTTGAAAGAAGAAACTAAGCAATTTTTTTGACAAATAATAATAATGAAGTGTCGACACAGATGGTATGGGATGCATATAAAACTGTAATAAGAGGAAATCTAATACTACTCAATAGTAAAGACAAGAAAAGAAAACAGGAGAAATGGCAAGAAATACAAGAAAAAATTCACAGAAAAGAACAACAATTAAAGAAAAGACCAGGGAAAAAGTCGATTATACAGGAAATTAAAATACTACAAGAGCAAATAACAGCTATTAGTAATAAAGAGCTAGAATGGAAACTAAAGACATTAAGGTAGAAGACTTTTGAAGGAGCAAATAAACCAGGAAAGTATCTAGCCTGGCAATTGAAAAAAAAGAAGGAAAAGAAAATTATTAATAGAATAATAGAGGATGGTAAGGAATTGAAAGAGCATCATTCAATCAAGCATGCATTTTAAAAATATTATGCAAAGCTATTTCAAAAGAAAACAGTGAATCAACAAGATATAGATGGGTATTTGATGAATGCCCATCTACCAAGGATACCAGAAGAGATGAAACAAGGACTGAACGCTCCAATAACAGAAGAAGAAGTCAAACAAGCAATTGAAGCAGCTAAGATTGGGAAAGCACCAGGACTGGATGGGATCACAGTAACGAAGGAAGACCTAGTACTGATTTTAAAAAATATAATGAATGATATGTTTCAAGGAAAAGGCCTCCCAGATACGTGGAATGAAACAAGTATGGCTCTGATCCCAAAAGAAAATCAAGACCTGACAAACGTTAAAAATTATAGACCTATATCGCTCATAAACAACGATTATAAAATAATGGCAAGAATATTAGCAGATAGACTTAAAATATGGCTAATGGAGTTCATAGAAGAAGACTAGGCTGGATTCCTACCAAAATATACAATTAAAAGACAATCTGAGAATCATGATAAATGCCATTGAATATTATGACAAACGCCCAGACAAGGAAGTTGGCCTTTTCTTTGTGGATGCAGAGAAGGCCTTTGACAATTTGAACTGGAATTTTATGTTTGCGACTATGGAGAAGATGGATTTAGGAAATGAATTTATAGAAGCTGTGAAAACAATTTATAAACTACAAAGAGCAACAATTAGTGTTAATGATGACCTGACAGAAAACTTCGAAATAAGGAAAGGAACCAGACAAGGATGTCCACTATCGCCCCTTTTGTTTGTGATGGTCTTAGAGTTATTATTGAGAAGGATTAGAGAAGATGACAGTATAAAAGGAATAAAAATAAAAGGATCTTCCTACAAATTGAGAGCTTTTGCAGATGATGTGATGTTTATAGTGGAAGATCCTGTACAAACCCTGCCAAGATTGTTGGATAAAATAAAAGAGTTTGGAGATTTGGTGGGCTTTTATATAAACAAAAAGAAGTCAAAAATAATAAAAAATATGACCAAGAAGCAGCAGCAAGAATTAAGTAAATTAACAAACTGCGAAGTGGTACACAAAATCAAATATTTGGGGATAGAGCTCACTGCTAAGAATATAGATTTATTTAAGAATAATTATGAAAAGCTCTGGACTCAAATTGAAAGAGATATGATAAAATGGAATAAACTAAATCTGTCGTGGTTAGGTCGTATTGCTACAATTAAAATGATTGTATTGCCCAGAATGATGTTTTTAATGCAAGCAATACCAATTGTGAAAGACAAAAAACAGTTAGAAAAATGGCAGAGGAAAATATCTGAGTTTGTTTGGGCAGGGAAGAAGCCAAGAGTAAAAATGAAAGTCTTATGTGATGCAAAGGAAAGAGGAGGAATGCAGTTACCTGACCTAAGACTTTATCACGAAGCGATATGTTTGGTGTGGATAAAAGAATGGGTGTCCTTGACCAATCATAAGTTATTAACGTTGGAAGGATATAATAAATTACTTGGATGGCATGCATATATGTGGTATGAAATATATAAAATGGATGCAATGTTTCAGCACCACTACCTAAGAAGAAATTTATTGCTAACTTGGCTTAAATACAAGAAACTCATAGAAGAAAAGAAACCACTTTGGATTATACCAGATGAAGTAATCAACCCAAATTTGGAATACCAGGGAAAGGAATGGTTTACCCTCAAAGAATTAACAATACTAGAAAAGGATGAGTTGAAACTTAGACGAAATGAGGATTTGCCATTCAAATATGGTTGGTTACAATACAGGCAAATTAAAGACTTATTTGACTCAGATAAAAGGAAGATAGGCTTTAGAATTAAAAATTCGGACGTGGAAGAGTTATTATTGGGAGATAATAATAAAGCAATATCTAAAAAGTATAAGTTGTTATTGAAGTGGTTTACAGAAGATGAAACAGTAAAGGTTCAAATGGTAAAGTGGGCTATAAATTGTAATAAAGAAATAACCATGGAAGCATGGGAACAATTATGGAAAAATACCCTAAAAATATCAACTTGTATTAGTATTAAAGAGAATGGATATAAAATGTTGTATAGATGGTATTTAACACCGAAAAAACTAGCCATAGCTAACAAACAGTTATCAAACAAATGTTGGATATGTAAGGAGCATGAAGGTTCTTTGTTTCATATGTGGTGGACTTGCCAAAAGGCTAGAGACTTCTGGTCTAAAATATGTGCTGAAATGTCTTTGATATTACAATATAATGTTGCTAAAAATCCTGAAATGTTATTATTATCTTTACACTTAGAAGAGGTTAATAGAAAGGATAAGACATTGTTATATTATATGATAGTAGCAGCAAGAATTCTATATGCTCAATATTGGAAAAAAGAAGAAATACCGAATGTTGAAGAATGGACAAGGAAGCTGTTGTACATGGCTGAAATGGATAAAATAACTAGAAATTTGAATGAGCAAGATCCAGAAACTTTTTTGGAGGATTGGAAAAAACGTAAGAAATATTTGGAAAAGAAATGCCATGTTAAAGGACAATTGTGGTCTTTGGAGGTTTTTTAAATTTTATATAAAAAGACTTTAACGAAAAACATATTAAGATCTCTACCATGGTAAAAATGATAGCAATATAGTGTAATAATAATAGCTATGAATAAACGGGGGGTTCGAGTGTTGTTGGGAGTCAACAAAGAAAAGGGGGAGGGGTGGGGTGGGGTATATATCTATGTAGAAGGGATAAGTTTAATGTATTAATCAATTATTGTATATTGCCTCATCCAATAAAAATTATTTTTTTAAAAAAAGAATAATGGGATTACCTCTGAGCAAACCTACTGAAGTGCATCTTGGTTTGTTTTACAGAGCTACTCAGACACTGGTCTGCCTCCCCCCCTCCCAATATCAGGGCACTTGGATGGTTGCTATGAGGAAAACTGCTATAGGGGGAGAATGATCTGTTCAATCAATCCAACTTGATAAAACCCCTGGAAGACCTCAATCAAATGCTGCAATTTGAAAGAGACTTTCTTGGGAGTAAGCACACGAAGAAATGGCACCAAAGTTAATAATTTAAGGTACTATAGAAAAAGAGAAAAAATGAACAGAAAGCAGGATTGTTTTACTGCCACCTCACCCCTTTCCCTTAGCCAGCAAGGGTTTTTTTTGCCATGTGCATCTGTTGAAACTCATCTTCTTCAGGGCCTGTTGTTGTTGGTGTGTGTGTAATGTAACTGATGGAAACCTCAGAGGGATTGATGGTTTAGAGAGAGGACTGTGTTCAATGTGATTTTGATGCCATTTAGTGCTAAAACAGCTTTCCAAAAGAGCCTGGAAATCCTCATTTCAAAGAACAAGACTGAAACCCATGGGGAAAAAAGAAGAATGGATTAGATCTGAGCTGAGAGTGCCCCAGTGGGAAAAATACAGTAACAGTGCATACTTGTTTCAGAACCCCTAGATCCACAAATGAAACAGAATTTTTTTTCATTGCACACCCCTAATGGGTGTAATATGATGTAATCTGGCTCTTCCTGGCCTGCGACACAGCCACTTAGACCAGGAGCTGACTTTGCCGCCCCAGTGGACAAAGTGGCAGGATGCTGCTTCTCCATCTGGGGCTTGAGCATGGGAGTGGAGCCAGGTGTCTTATAAGGCCACCCTCTCAGCCCTGCAATTTGCTTTGTGCTTGTCCCACCCACCCTGGCCCTGGTAACCAGTTGCTGATTACCAGGGCCAGGTAGGAATTTTTTCTCCTTTCCCATGTTGGCCGACAGGGAGAGATGTTTTTGCCTACCTTTTACTGCTTACATGGGTTGTGGTAATTGACTTACCTTGGAGCCCTAAATAGGTTGCTTAATGACAGGATATAGTTTGGATGAAGGGAGTGGGCTGGTGAGCACCCTTTGGCACATCCCCATTGTTGTGGAAACTGGTGTCTGTCAAGATCAGCTAGCTTGTTTGACAGCTGCAAGCTGTGAGGACCGACTGCCTGGTGGGACCCCCTGTACAAGTCCTTCCCTTAAGTTTGATGTCTGGGGGTTGCAGGAACTTGTAGGGAGGAACCAGTTTTGCCTGGCCGGCTGGGTCCCATTATGCATATGGATGGCTTGTACCCGGAGCAGTAGGGCTTGCCCAGACAGGTCAGAGCGGAGGTCTAGGGGTGACCATGGGCCTGACCTGTACTGCTAGTTAGGTTCTTCCTATGTTTGTAATTAATACTGTTGTGAAACTAAAATTGGCCCTTTACTTCTCAAAAACTTAGTGTCTGCCTCTTTATTCTGCCTGGGGGAGAATTATAAATAGCCCTATTCAGCCATGAAACTCATTGGATGACCTTAAGCCGATCACTCACTCTTAGCCTAACTTACAGGGTTGCTGTGAAGATGTAATAGAGGAGAGGAGAGCCATGTACACTTTCCTGAGATCCTTGGAAGAAGGGCAGGATAAAGATACAATCAATATAAGATGTAATAGATTAAAAATAAAATAATAAATTATGCAGAATCACAGTGGCCTTTATGTCTACAATCTCCTATTTCATGTTGATTGATTTTCTTAAAATAAAACTTTTTAAATGTAGTTGATGAGGGGTTCTTCTAAATAATTGTTCCATGACTGTTACAATGTTTTCTCTGTTTAAATGAACACTGAAGCTTTCATTGGAATGGAATTCCAATAGTGTTTCATACTCTAAGGCCATTCACCCACAATGAAAGCTGCACCATGAGTCAAGTTAAAATGTAGAATTCCCCAGAGTGAGTAACAGTGATGTGTTCCATTCGGGACTTTATTTTTTTTGAAGGACTATTATCATAGTCGTGAAGGATCAAATAAACCCTTTCTAACGTTTTTGGAACTCTAGCCATTCTTAGCATTGTATGTACTAAAATAAAATAAAATGAATAGACGAATGTTCAGAAGGGCAAATTCTATTAGCTGACTAATGTTCAAAACCACTTCATTTTACCCCTCCCCCACTGCCCATTTCTTAGATTAAGTGTGAACATGGCACAGACACTTTAGAACATCTCCCTACCCTCCTTTTCCACCAGGGTCTGCTAACTAAATGAATGCATACCATGCTGTATTGCAGCAACTGTTGTATTCTTTGGCAATAATATCCAACAAGATTCACTAATTTATTTAGTGCATTTTTAACCCACAGAGGATCTCCCCTTCTTCATTTTACCCTCACAACAACCCTCTGTAGTAGATTAGGCTGAAAGAGATCAACTATAGCCCAAATCACTGTCAGATACGCCTCAAGCATATCTGCCATGTGTTATGAATTTCTTGCAGCAGTGTGTAGTGTACCTCTCCTCTGAGAACATGCAGAGGGAACCTGTTTTGCTGACTGGTTGCTAGCTGCTTATCTTGCAGGTGTTTTGTTACCATTTCCTGGCCGGACTGAGAACGTGGTCTTGAACTTCCAGCTGAGGCCGCACCTCCTAAGAGACTGAGCAGAGCTCATCCTTTCCCTCCTCCCCTCTCCCCTGTCTCCCTGGCTCAGCATGCCAAAATCCTAACGGACTTTCTTTCCCATTGGGGGGGGGGGGCGAGGACTTTGCCCTGTAATTAACCTTGCTTTGCTACCTTGCGTCACTTCAGCCAATGAACCTGTCTGACCATCTTGATACTGGTATTCTTCTTTAATAAAGTAACTTTAACTCATACACCTGAGTGAAGCAGTGAAGTGCTTGTGGGAAAATACCTGGCAAGACCTGACAATCACCCAGTAAGTTTCATAGCAAGCAGAGATTTGAACCGGGGTCTTCTTGGTCCTAGTCCAATCCACTAACTACTACACCAGACTAACAGGTATGAAAGTGTCTCAGCCCCACTTTAACAGTATGGATTGGAGAGATGCAATCATACTTCTAAGAGCAAGAACAGGTTATATACTCTGTGGAGGAAGCTGCTATCTTTCACCAGTGTATGTATGTATGTGGTGCCCTCAAGTCACAGCTGACTAATGGTGAACCCTGGTGGGGTTTTCATGGCAAGATACTAACAGAGGTGGTTTGCCATTGCCTGCCTCTGCAACCCTGGTCTTAGTTGGAGGTCTCCCAGCCAATTACTAACCAAGGCTGACCCTGCTTAGCTTCTGAGATCTGACAAAATCAGGCTCACCTGGGATATCCAGGTCAGGGCATCTTTCAACAGAGAGCTCCCAAAATGCCCCTTTCAGCTCAGCTGTGCATTAGTCAACAGAAAGTGCTTTCTGTGCTCAGGAATCCCAATCAAAACAAGCCTGTTTGGTGCAAACATGGTAAATGTTTTGATTGGATGATGTTCAGTATTTATCTGCTGAGTCACTCTCAGCCCTCTCAGTCCCTTGCCTACTACTTGTCCATTCCTGGGAAAGTAAATTACCCAACATCATGGAAAATGGAAATGGAAAAGTTTGCTGATGTGGATATTACAGTTTGATTTAGCTACAAATCAGAGGTAGTTTCATCTGGATTAGTTATCTGCCTGAGGACAATGAAAGGGGAGTGTATGGACCATATTTTGCTTAGTTATGTTCCACATACAGCACATCCCAGTTTGCGTGGCTTGCAGCCAATATACAATAAGGGAAGTGGGCTAATACATGTATAACAGCCTTGGAAGCAAAGGGTAACAAATAAATTTGCACATTATGAGGTTAACAGCATGGTTACAACATATGTATTCCTAATACTGAGGAGTCATTTAGTAACTAGAATATAATGGAGTCTGCTGGATAGAATAAAGCAAAGCAGGGGAAAATATCATGATCTGAACACCAGCTGAAAGTGTTAAATTATTTTTGTCATTTCAGATCTCTGAATTTGACTGTTTGGAAAAAACACAAATGTTTGCTTTACATGTGGTTTATTCAAGTGATCTGTTCAAAGTGGCATCTACCTATTGCATCCAATTATGAGGTAGGCTTGCAAGTCCTTGTCAAAAGGCAAAAATACAATATCTAGTCCATGTGTAATGGATGGACACTGGCTTTGCTAAGTGTAGGGGGCTGGATGTGCCGCTTTATCAATTGTTCTTAGTGGCTAAAAGATGTGTTCTCCAATGTACAAGAAGAAACATGAATTCATTCTGCAGATGGGATTGGCAAAGATGTTGAAACCAATTAGGCCCTTGTCAGTTTCCTGGTGGCAGGTAAAGCCAGCTAAAACACCAAGTCACAGTATAAAGACTTCCCATAAAATGGAGTGTGAGACTGACAGCAATTGACTAGGTCTCCTTCCCTCTTCAGATTTTACTTGAGGCTAGTCTGTTTCTGCTCTGATACGAATCCCCTTTCATAAGCTGAGCACTGGTGTTAATGCCACGACATAGCATGGTAGTCAGTGTGTGTGGTGCCTTATCATTAGTGATGCTATACATATTTGGGTGCTTGAAAAACTTTCATAACTACATTCCAGAATGGAATGAAATGTTATAAGAAAGTGGGAGTTGCTGCTCAGCATCACCTTGTTTCCTTATAATGTCCATTGCAATACTATTGATGTTGTTGCATCATCACATTCTTCAAGCTAATGATGTGAGGTGGTTGTGGGAAGAGGAACAATGTGACAACGTCATGGCATGACATTATGAGAAAGAGTAACAAGAATCATGGAGTGGTAGAATCTCCATGTTCCTTATGAGTTCATCCTAAGGCATCATTCAATGGCTCTGCTAGGTAAGGAAATATTATGTCCCAGATGGTAGTATGTGATGAATCTAGAACAAGGGTACACCCATCTTTCAAAACTATGGGTATCATACAACAATCTCAGCAAATACTTCATGACATCTGGAAAAGTCCTGTATTTGCTCTAGATCACGGAACTACAAGTTAGAACTTAAGAGTTACAATAAAGGCACACAGATTGCACACTAAAAATTGAACTTTTCTAAAGATATGAGTCACTGTTAGTTTTTCCACAGATTAAAGCAGTAGGCTTCAAAGGAAACCTTAAATACCTGATAGTTCCTCCTGTTTTATTTACTTCTGACCCAGTGGAGAAAACATACTACAAAAGAGAGAACTCCATTTCTGATATTGTTGAGCAACATTTTTTGTGAGTCCTGCGGCACCTTAAAAACAAACAAAATTTTATTTCAACATACACTTCTGAGGACTTGAGTCCACTTCTTCAGATGCAATGTCTCCAACTATATAACATATCTAGTCCTCTGGGATTATGATAATGGAAGGCATCATATACCTAGAATAATTTATCTGCTGTTTACAGATTCATTTTCTTCAAATCGCCCCAAAACTTGTCTAGCACCTTGTCTTTTTCATTATAAAAACTTACCTTCTTGAACATTATGTATATTCCATTGTGCACATGGTGTACTCATATACAGATGAACTACGTTTTAAATTTAAATAGATGGATAAGGGATGTGTTTTTACCACTGAAAGGAATAGGAAAGCTATTGTACGCAGGGTGTTATGTGGCCAGGCCTGGAAATCATGATGGCAACAAGGTTTATATGTGATTAATTATACTCATGCAATTACTGTACCCATAGCCCCAGATGACTTGTGAATAAGGCAATCTTTCATCTGTATCTCTACATGTTCAGAAAGATGTATCTTCATCTACACAATGCAGAGATTCTGCTATCACAGTACAGTGATCAGTCTACGAGTGAAAACCCTCCACAGGAACATCATTGAGGCCACATTTTTCATCATCAGTGCTTGGTGGTGGGGAGTCGGTGTTCATACCACGCATACCAGTCATACTATCAGATAACCTCTTCAAGTTCAAGAGATTGCAGTTCTCCCTCAAGGTCTGCTTTTCTATGACGATCAACAAGTCCCAGGGGAAGATACTGAAGGTGGCAGGAATTGACTTAAGGGAGCACTGCTTCTCACATGGGCAATTCTATTTGGCCTGCTCCAGAGTGAGCTCACCCAGCAGCCTTGTGATCCTGAGGGAAAAATCACCAATGAGATCTACAAAGAGGTCCTTCAGTAGAAAAAAGTTTGTATGTATTTTTAACTTTATTTATTGCTGCCACAAACCCATGTCCAACTCAGACTTAGGCTGACCTTCCCCTACCCTGAGGTAAAACTTCTCCTCTTTAAGCCTATGAAGCTGTATACTGGGCTGGGAAGCCTCTGGTAGCGCAGTTGATGTTAAGCTTCAACTTTACTTCTTTCCCCACCCTTAGGATTATTAAAAATGGTTACCCAGCCAAGTCTTAGTAGGGGACAGATCAGGGATTTGTGCTTCCCTTTAGCAGAAACTGGCACACGAGGCTTGGGGAGGTTCAAAACACAACTGAAGGTTTATTTACAGTAGGTAATGCCAGAAGGCAGGTAGGCAGGTGTTTGAACTCAAGTAACAGAAAGGTTTTTATACAGCAACTTCACTGGTGTGAGGCACAAAACACTTGGTTTAACATTAGGTTGCTGGCTTCTTTCAGAGATTGATACTGCTTCACAAATATTTCCCTTTTAAAGCACAGACACAGCACAACTTTCCCTCCTTTCCAGACACAAGGGTGCTCCACTGAGACAAACCCTTACCAGATACTGGGCAGGTTGTTATAGTTATGAGCTATAACCCTGTTCCTGGCACTGAAGGGGAGACTCCTTTCTACCCACTTCCTTGGCCCACTATAATTCCCAGATCTCTCAGGTCTAAGCAGGAGTTAGTGCTGGTTTTCCCCACTTTAGTCCGGGGACTAACAGTGCTTCACAAACATTTCTTCCTCACACAGAGGATTCTCTGGCTGACCCTCTCTGGTCAAAAGCCAGGCTCCAACTCTCCTTTCACTCTCTTGTTTTCTCTCCGACTCCAACTGACAGCTTCCCCAACATTCCATCCACAACTGCCATATCAGGCTAGCCACATTGGGGGTGGGGGGTGGGGGGGTGGGGAGGATTTCAATCATAGCTCACTGACTGGAAATCTCAGCCTCTGAAGCTGAGTCCATAACAATTGCACTACAATCTTTTCCTTTTTAAAATCTCTTCAATAAATGTTACATTTCGAAATTTACTTCATCAGTTTTAGGAATCAACATGCTTCGCTTTATTCAAACACTTTTGTGAAGCTCAGGTACTATGCTATTATACTACAAAATCAACTTAACCCTCCCCCTGACCAAAAAATGTTACATACCCATAAATATAACTGGATTTAAAGTAGTTAAATATCGTAGCGAAGCACGGGCATCAAGCTAGTATTTAGTATAATTCAATCTGTCAAGAAAAACAAAAATATTTATTTGTGCTTTTCTGTTTGTAACTTCATTGTAATTCGGCCCCTTCCTGGCAAGCAGCAACGCTGCTCAGCCAGGGGCCGTCCATTGCCGCACTGGAGGGATAGACGGCACCACCCCCTCCTTCCTTATATGGAAGTGCTGGGAGGGCTGAGCAAGCATAGCTACGCAGCTCTGCCCTCCCAGCTCAGTGCGGTTCAGTCGCTCGGTGGAGATAGATGCTCCAGCGAGCGACTGAGGCTCAGGGCATTGGCGCGCCTGGGCCGGAGGGCTTGGAGGCTTGCCTTAGATTGGGCCTTCCTTTGGCGGTCGGGGCGAGGCAAGAAGAGCGGCCTCGGAGCGGCGCAGGGAGGCCTTGGAGGGTCGTTTTCGGCGGCCCTGGGAGTGCGCTGGCTGGCAGAGGCGCCGCGCGGCCGTGCGGCCTCCTCCCTAACGCACACGCCGGGGTCCGCGTGTGAGGGGGCCCGGGAGTTGGGGGGCGAGGCAAGGAGGGCAGCCTTGGAGCGGCGCAGGGAGGCCTTGGAGGGTCGATTTCGGCTGCCCGGGGACTGCGCCGGCCGGCGGAGGCGCCGCGCGGCCGTGCGGCCTCCTCCCTAACGCACACGCCGGGGTCCGCGTGTGAGGGGCCCGGGAGTTGGGGGCGGCACATTCAGGGCTAAAAAATTTTGGCGCGCCCCTTCGGTCGCTTGTTCTGCGGCTCCAGCCGCGGTTTTTGGGAGAAAGCCCCTAGATAGGCTCCCAGCCGGGGAGTTGTCCCTGTTGGGGGAGCTGTAGAGGGCGGCAGCTATTGGCCTAGCCCTGTGCGTGTTGCCGCCATTTTACCACCCTAGCGGCCATTTTGTGTGCGCCTCTGTGGAGTCAGCCATTTTGGCTGCTCAATTTTGATGAGGGGTAGTGTGGCCTAGTGGTGAGGTTTGTTAGCAGGGGGAACCGACCGGCCTCCTTGGGCCCTTGGGAGAGGCTGAGATTCCTGCCTACCTTGTCAGTGAGGTCCTACCTCGGATTACGCTACGCAAGGGCGGCCTTGCCTAGTAGTTAGTGGGGAGAGGTGCGGGGTAACGGCTTTGATTCCCGTTGCCTTTATAGGCGGCTTCCCCATCCTCATCAGATCTTGGAAGCTAAGCAGGGTTGGCCTTGTTTGGTGGGTCGTGGGCTGGTCCCGGCCTTAGGCCCTGGGGGTTGTTTGCTTGTGCTGTGTACTAAACGTGTGGGTTACGCCTTTACTATGGCTCCCAAAAAAGGTAAGGGGACCTCCAAGGGGAAGCAGCCTGCTAAGAGGGCACCGCCTGAGCGGCCCCCTCCTCCAGCTCTTTCGTCTTTGGAGGAGGAGGATTCCTTGGGGGACCAGCAGGAGATTTAGAGGCGCCTTGAGGCTCTCGTGCAGTCAAAAGGTGACATGGCCTCTATGCAGCATGGGGTGCGTGTGGTACGGCCTGTGCGGCGTGCAGCTAGGAACGCAACTAATCGTGATATTTTGCGTCGTTTATCTGCTTTGGAGGGTGCTAATGGATCCCCGGCAGCTGGAGGCAGCAGTGGCCGTGCAGCGACAACGTCCGAAGTCCAGGAATCGGTGGTGGAAGGGGTGGACTCGCCGGAGGAGTTACCACCTGGTGCAGTGGCTGTGGACCCAGTGGAGGCGACTGGTAAGGACCATGCACCACACTGCACCTACCTTTGGCCTTGGGGCCCGCGGGCACAGGGCGCCGCCAGTGGGACGATTAGTGGTGTGCAGGATGCTCCCTCCAATACTACAGCTGCCCTTGCGGGTAGTGTGCAGCCTGCTTTTAATCAAGGGATTTCGCCTGGTGCTGAGCAGCAGCAAGCGGTTCCCCTTCAGGTTTGGGGGGGTCCATCCTTTGGCTGGACAGGCTTTCCTGCCGGCCCTTGGGGCTACTATCCTTATCCGGTGCTGAATTATGGCCAGGTTCCTTTTCATGCTATGCCTTTTGGTGACACGGCCCTTCCTTTAGGCGACCACCTGGCGGAGGCCACGGGGGATAAAATTCTCCGTGGGGAGTATATTGATGTCTTTTCCCTTCTCTATCGTGAGTTAGAGAAGAAGGACAAAGACGAGATGGACGATAGAGACAAGGAACGTTTGAAAAGGAGGCGAGTTGACAGGACCTGGAACAATTGGCTGCCTGGCTTCTTGATTTACGCCGGGGTGATTGCCAGGGCACAGCCCAATCGGGCTGCATCTCTGTTTCAGTATCTCGACATCATTCTGAAAGGTTATACGGGCTTCTCAGGGCTGCATGGATGCAGTACGATGAGGAGTTCCGTATGAGGGCGGCTATGAACCCTAGCCTCCCGTTGGACCGCATTCACCAGCAGCTGTGGCGGTCGGTGATGTCCCCTGCCAAGCCTAATTTAGGGGATCGTTCGGACAGTGGCCATGTAGTGTCTCACAATGCCCAGTCGTCTAATACCCATGGTGGCGCGGGGCAGCAGGTTTACCCCGGCTGCTCTGTTGGGAGTATGCGTATAAGGGAGATTGCCCTAGGAAACCTTGCCGGGTCCAGCACAAATGCCCATCCTGTGCGGGCCAGCATCCATACAATGCCTGTGGTAAAGCCCGTCAAGGGTGGGGAGGTAGGAAGCAGGGGGGCGGCGGCTCCACCAGCCAACAGCCTCCTGGAAGAGGGCCCCTGCCCGGTAAAGCTGAGGGTCCTTGAACGCCTGTTACGTTCTTATCCTCTTAAGGAGGATGCAGTTTATTGGTGGGAAGGTTTCAGGGATGTTTCAGAATCCCTGTTCAGGGGGCTAGGGCCCCATTTATGGCTGAGAACTTGCGTTCTGTTCAAGGCAAGGAGGACATAGTTAGGCATTAAATCCAGAAGGAATGCGCAGAAGTTAGAGTTTTGGGGCCGGTTGCGGCCCCTCCAACCCCCAATTTCCGGGGTCTCCTTTGGGGGTGGTGCCAAAGAAGGTGGCGGGCGAGTATCACCTTATCCACCACCTTTCGTATCCTGAAGGTGGTCCAGTTAATGATGCCATCCCTGGGCATTTGTGCTCTGTCCGGTGCACCTCTTTTGATCAGGCTGTGCAGGTAGTGGGCGCGGAGCTGGCGAAATGCGGTATTAAGTCTGCATTTCATCTTCTCCCTGTCCATCTGCTGGATTTTGAGCTGTTGAATTGGACACGGTGCAGCAATCCTTCCGATTGCCTTTGGACAAGGTCGACGACCTTAGGGCTCGTCTGCGGGATTTTAAGGGTAAGCACAAGGCATCCTTGGTTGAGCTGCATCAGCTTGTGGGGCACCTTAATTTTGCGTGCAAAGCTGTTGCGCCTGGGAGGCCTTTTTTGCGTAGTTTGTGCGACGATATGTCTCGCCTGCGTGCACCCCATCACAGGTTACGAGTGACAGGTGGCATGCACGCCGACCTAGAGGTGTTGTCAGAATTTTGGAGTGACTTTAACGGTATTGCCTTTTGGCGGGAGGATTTGTTGCTGCAGGCGGAGTTGCAAGTTACTTCTGACGCCTCGGCTCCCACTGGCTTCGGAGTTTATTTCCGGAGGCACTGGTGTGCTGAACAGTGGCCCGCTGATAGGCTGGCATCAGACTTCATCAGGGACTTGACTTTTTTAGAGTTTTTCCCATTCTGGTAGCAGTCCATCTATGGGGTGAGGAGCTGGCGAACCACACTGTCCACTTTTGGTGTGACAATTTGGCTGTGGTTCACGTCGTCAACTCCTTGACCTCTAAGTCCCTCAGGGTCATGCGATTGGTTAGGGCGTTTACACTATTGTGCCTGCGGCACAATATATTGTTAAGGCCAGGCACGTTCCTGGTGTGTGCAATGGTGTGGCGGATGCTTTGTCTCGCCTACAGATGGAGCGTTTCTGGCAGCTTGCCCGGAGGCGGATCCTCGTCCGGGTGATGCCCCCAGAGCTTTGGCTGCTTGGGAGGTCGAGGCGTGCCGCGCCATCCAGCTAGCCATCGCACCTATATTGGAGAGCGGTAGGCCAGTTGGTGGGGTCCAGGCGGGAAGCTGGGATTGGTAACCCCTGGCCATTCCAGTCGAGCACATTCTCCAATTTTTGTGTCCACCAGAAGGTCCTTGGGCTGGCAGTGAAATCCAGTAAGGGGCAACTAGCAGCCCTGGCCTTTGTTAGCAGAGCTCGGGGATTTCCTGAGGCCACGGGTGATTTCCGAGTGTGGAAGATGCTCTATGGATGGTCTAGGGAGTGCACGGTCTACAAGGACCCGCGCCAGCCCATTTCTCCGTCTGTCCTTAGGGGCCTTGGTGCAGTCTGGAAATGGGTATGTTCTTCAGGTTATGAGGCACGGCTTTTTCACGCGGCTGCGTTGACTGCCTTTTTGGGGGCCCTTCGGGTCGGGGAGCTGGTGGTTTCATCCTGTAAGGATACTTCCGGCCATGCCCTTATGGCAAGTGACCTAGCTTTCGAGGGTGACATGGTTTCACTGACGATCCGCTGCTCCAAGACGGACCAGATGCGTATGGGGGCTTGTGTTTGGTTGGGTTCTGGCTCGAGGCGGAGCTGTGCCCTGTCCGTGCATTGAGGAGGTACTGGCAGGTGCGTGGTAGCGAGCAAGGCTGCCTTTTCCAGCACCAGGATGGCTTCCCCTTAACTCGCTACCAGTTCTGGGCGGTGACTAAGCGAGCTCCGGTGGCGCTGGGGTTGCAAGGCGTGAGTTTTGGTACTCATTCGTTTCGAATTGGAGCGGCTTCGACAGCTGCTGCCATGGGGTATTCAGGTCAGGCCATTCAAAGGTTGGTAGGTGGCGGTATGCGGCCTACCGCTCCTAGGTACGTCCATTGAGGCATGTTTAAACGTCACTAATTGTTGTTTTTTCTTAGGTCCTGAGTCACGGGTTGGACGTCAACGCATCTTGATGTGGGCACATTTTTGTCTTCTGGGCTGCCCATCAAGCTCGCAGGACGCCAGTTGGGTCCCAGCTCTGGTTAAGTGACCAGGCTACTGTTGAATGGCGGGGCCGGCGGGGCCTTCGGTGGCCGGGCCTGTTGCCACTGCTGTTTGGAGTTGGGTGTGATACGCCACCCCATATACTGGTTGTCTGTTTAGGTGGAAATGATTTTGGCTTGATGCGGGGTAAGGCATTATCTTCTCAGGCGCTATCTGATAGGTGCCTAATCGCGACACTTTGGCCGGGAGTGCTGATCATGTGGTCGGCCATGATCCCTCGGCGAGTTTGGAGGGAGGCTGAAGATCGCCAGGCCATCGAGCGGGCCAGGATGAAGGCCAATAGGGCCAGCCATAAGGGTTTGGGGGCCGGGTTAGGCATTTATTTGCCTCACCCTCGGATCAGGGCCGAATTCCCCAACCTCTACAGGGGTGATGGGGTGCGCTTGTCTCGGACAGGCAACCAGATTTTTCTTGACGATCTGCGGCAAGGACTTCAGTTGGCCTTAGGCCATCAGTGGGGCGCCAGGGCCTAAGCAGAGGCTTGGTCCTGGCGTTGGCTGGTTTGTAGGAGTAGGGTGCGGGACGGTGAGCACCCTTGGCACTTCCCTATGTGGGAAGAGGGGCCTGCCTAAAGGGCTGGTACTGCTGTGACGGCTGCCAGGCCCACAGGCAGGCTGCCTTCGGGAACCCCAGCCTGCGAGGCCTTTCCCTCACTGCTTGACGGCTGAGGTGTCAGGAGCTTAAAGGGGGGTGACCAAATTTGCCTGGCCGGCTGGGTCCGCCCCATCCACTGGATGGGTCCCACCTGGGGCTTCGGGGCTCGCCCAGACAGGTCAAGGCGGTGGTCCAGGTGGGACGCCGTGGCTTGACCTGTACCGCTTTAGGTCCTTGCCGCTGTTTGGCTTGTTTTGTCTGTATAAAGTTAATAAAGTGGCCCTTAGATCCAACTTGGTGTCCGTCTCTTTTCTGACTAGTGTGGCAATTCGGCCCCTTCCTGGCAAGCAGCAACGCTGCTCAGCCAGGGGCCGTCCATTGCCGCACTGGAGGGATAGACGGCACCACCCCCTCCTTCCTTATATGGAAGTGCTGGGAGGGCTGAGCAAGCATAGCTACGCAGCTCTGCCCTCCCAGCTCAGTGCGGTTCAGTCGCTCGGCCCACCCACCTCTCCCTAATTTTATTGGTGTAGGATCAGCCGGCTGCCGTTATGGGGCCAGGTAGGAATTTTTTCCCTCCTTTCCGGATTGGCTGTGGTAAAGGGGGGTTTTTCGCCTACCTTACACCGATGCTTGGGGATTGAGAAATTTGTTTTGAGGTGGTGCCTGTTAGGAGTGTCCTGGCTGGTTTGTAGGAGTAGGGTGCGGGACGGTGAGCACCCTTGGCACTTCCCTATGTGGGAAGAGGGGCCTGCCTAAAGGGCTGGTACTGCTGTGACGGCTGCCAGGCCCACAGGCAGGCTGCCTTCGGGAACCCCAGCCTGCGAGGCCTTTCCCTCACTGCTTGACGGCTGAGGTGTCAGGAGCTTAAAGGGGGGTGACCAAATTTGCCTGGCCGGCTGGGTCCGCCCCATCCACTGGATGGGTCCCACCTGGGGCTTCGGGGCTCGCCCAGACAGGTCAAGGCGGTGGTCCAGGTGGGACGCCGTGGCTTGACCTGTACCGCTTTAGGTCCTTGCCGCTGTTTGGCTTGTTTTGTCTGTATAAAGTTAATAAAGTGGCCCTTAGATCCAACTTGGTGTCCGTCTCTTTTCTGACTAGTGTGGCAATGATTAGTTTCTAAACTACCCACATTAAGGTTACTGCCAGTTTAATCACCACATTAGTCCAAACTTGCAATATGTAATTTTAAAAAAATGATCAAGAGGCAAAAAAGTGCATAGTGCATTTTAGCTTGAAGATTTCCAAAATTGAAAAATGGAAATTGAGAATGACACATTTATCTCATTTTTATAAACTTAAATCAAATGGACATAATAAAGGAAATATGATTTCTCATGAGTAGGTATAAAATGAGAAAATTACTTTTAGAATCTTCTAGCTAAATAATTTGTTGATTAGTTCAATTCACCTCCACCTTACTTTTTTTGGTTATGGTTACTGCTTTGGGGTTGCCTCATCACACCACTGCAATAGTAATAATTAATAGTAATAATTTACTACTACTAATAATAGCAATAATTTACAAGCGGCAGAACCCCCCAATCTGACTGTAGAGTTCTTAGCCTGTCCTTTGCTTTCCTTCCAATGGCAAACACTCCTCCTATCTCTGCATAGACTGGCTCAGTCCTTTTTCCATTGCTCCTTCACCCCCCCACCCATGAAAAAAACTCAATACTCCACCAACTGTTTCCTCAGCTTCCTGTATTCTTGCAGCCTATTATTTGCATTCTGGGCAGTGGAGAAGGAGGAGACTGTGACTCACATCTGCCTCCTGTGAACTTACTTCTCCAGAACTCTTCCCACTCCTCATCCCCCGTATGATATTTCAATCCCGACCAAGCAGAAAACTTGTTCCCCACCCCCACCCACATCATTGGACTGCATGTTACTTTGATCTCTGAACTACTAAATGTTCCACGCGCTTGCACCAACACAGTCAGTCACCTTCAGAGGCCACACGTCCATGTGGTCAGTGTAACATAAATGAGATTTGTATAGAACAGTTGCATGGCAGATGTACAGTTCCATTAATTTCCTTTTTAAAAGCTATATTACCATGAAGTATAATCCACCAGAAAGATCTCTGTGTGATTCTTTTAGGTAGCTGTGATGTTAATAAAAAAATAGTAAACACTTTGGTGCTACACAAGGCAGTTTTTTAAATGGAAGCAGGTATGATGGAGGCCTTGATGTTAGCACTTCTCATTTTGATGGCTGCAGTCTGGCTAGAAGGATAGCTGGTCCCAGCTCAGCCTAATAATGGGCTTTCCAATCTTCTCCTTTCCTTTGGAAGTTCCTATGATGGAATATTTTTGAAACAGGATCTTAACATTAACGTTGTTGTGACTATTCCCCTCCTAGTTGAGCTTACTCACTTCTCACACAAGTCTTCAATGTCTTGAGTTATCCCTGCCATTAAACTTCACCACTGAGGAAGAAGGCAGGCACTGCCAGATTAGAGAGATACAACTAATAGGAAAGTTAGTGATGGAGATACTGAAATGCATAACTCCTTTGAGGTCAAAGAGCTTTAATCTCATGGGCTAGAGGAAGCAAATCAATAGATTCAACAAACTGAAAGAATGTTCTTACAAGCACAGTTTAATGAAGGGAACTTTATTTGGTTTCTCTCAGAACTGAAACTCAGAGGAAATATTTTCAGCAGAGGTTTATTTTCCCTCCCACTGTGTATCATCAGATTTTTTATTTAATCCCTTTGATTATGTGATCTGTTTTGTCTCCCCTGTCTTATTTTGATGCTTCATTTCAGCAAGCACTGCAATTTTTAGAAGACTTAAACAGGCTTCCTTGTTCTGTCAGTCCTTTGGGAGAGCTGATGGAGTGACTTCTTTTTTTGTAAACCTCCTACTGGCAGTATTTTTATTGTTGGCATCCAGGAAAATGCATATGTATCCTATTTGTTCCTGGTTCTATTTATTTTGATATTGCTTATGGATTTATGGATAAAGAGCTGCTGTAGCACAGTAGTTAAGTGACTGGGCTGCAAATCAGTACTCTACTGATTCAAATCCCACTACTGCCATGAGCTCAGCAGGTGGCTTTGGATAAGCTATTCCTCTCAGCCCCAGCTGTCCAACAGTATTGTGGGGATAATAATAACATTGACTTTGTTCACTGCTCTGAGTGTGGCACTAATCTGTCTATAAAAGCAATATATAAGCACAATTATTATTATTTATATATGCTACCAATAGGGCCCTGATGGCCTGAGAAAGGGAGAAACCGATTTTCTTGATTGTGAATGTGAAGCCTCATCACAAACAGCACATGTATGGTGGTGGCTTGTGGGTGGAGCTATTGGGCATGTCCATTCTTCTCTTTCACTTGATATACTCCCCCTTTCCCCTCACAACACTCCTGTTAAGTAGAGGAAACCTGAACACTGAGGTCTCAATTAGCAGGAGGAAGAAGTGATACTTGCTCTAGAGGCAGCAGACTTTATCCTGTGAGGCTACTCAACATTCACAGGTCAGCACTGTCTCTCTTATGTCCTCTTTTCAGATGAGGGCAAGGAGGTGCTGTAACCATTGTAGGAAGGAAGAGAGGAGAAGTCCTCTTTCCCATTCCTTTCCCCCTCTCACCATCAGTGTATCCTACCTTTCCTTCCTATATGTAAAAGAGGAAGAATGTGAAAGAAAAGGCAGTTAGCAAGGCTGGTTCAACACCCAAGTAATTCAAGAGACCACTTGAGGTGCCACACGACTGGGGCTTATCTTCCTCCTAGCTGACAGTGACAGACAGAGGATTCCACCCATCAGCCCTTCCCAGATGTGTGTTGCTGCCTCCCAGGTCCTAGGGCGGGCTCTAGATTTGCTGGCTGTGCTTCTGGAGTTTGCTTAGACATGTTTGGTGGCAGTTACATAGGAAAAGGCCACAAAATATCATGAGATAGTTGGGGCATCTAAATGCATAGAACCAGCCCTGGCAGTCACCTAGTGACCAATAGAAAAATATAACAAGGATAATTTGGGTAAAGGGAGAGATCTATGACATTTTGGAGAAGTGGAATGAAAGGAAAGGACTAAAGGATGTGTCCAGGGAGCACAAAGAAATACATTTTAGCTGGATATGGCATAGTATTATATATTGGGTTGTGTCAAGTGCAGTATTTCTGTGGGTGCAAGGACTTCTGCCTACAGAACATGTCTTTCTTGGCTCCCCCTTCATGAGGTAGCCTGAAATGCTCTAAAAAATTCTGTTTCTGTGGGGTCCCCTCTCCACCAGGAATAGGATATCCAGGGCATTACAGGGTCCACAGGTGGAAGTCCTTGTACACCTTGAAACAGTGTTGATTAATGTCAGGGTATGGCAAAGATGACAACAGAATCCTACTCAGTGTCCTACTACCTCAAACCTAGTTTCCACTAGGCCCATTGGCAACCTTTGAAGAGTCACATGTCAGCTAGCTGGTCCATGGTGGCAGCCCTTTAACAAACAGCTGTCTGACAATCAGCTTTTTTGCAGCTCTGACCTTGAAGCAAGAAATGAGAGCAAGAGGTGGAATTGCTCCAAGGCCCTGATTGGTCCTTCTTGGGCTTGGCCATGTCCATATATGACTTCTGGATAGAAGAAGGTCAGTAGGCATGCCCCCAGGCAATGGCTAAGTCCTTTAAAAGGCTTGAGGAAGAAGCCTGAGGAGGATGTGACATCTCTGTCTCCCTGCTCCTAATGCAGTAGAGCTAGGGGAGAGGGACCAAATAGAGTGATGCTCAACACCCACTACTCGCCATCTGAGACCAAGGAAAGGAACTTTAACTAGGTCAGACTCTGGAGCACAGCAGCGATGGTCTGTGACCTGACAACCGAAATTTAACAATGAACTCATTGGCTGCAAGCCTCTAGGGGGGCAGTATTGCCCATTTTAAATTTGTATTCCATTACACTCCATTTTATCAGATGGCATTGAAGTCACTTTTGTTCTGCAGTTTATTTTTATTAGTGCCATGGGAAACATTGCTTGGGACTAATCAAAACAGACTTTGAATACATTTAAATCACTGGTCCAAAAAGCAGAACAACTTCAATTTCCACAATATTTATTTGTATAATGGCTTGGTTTACTTTCATAACACTGGATAAAATGACTTTGAGACGGGCATTTCAGGTGGCAGTATTAAGATTTGTAATAAAACTTACATGAGGGGAATAATATTTTGGGGATGGTATGCAAGTAACTCTGTTTTATCGTTGAAATTTTTGTCACCTGATAATATTGTTTCCTTATATTTACAACATTCAGTTCAAAATATTCGCTTCAGAAGTATCTACACTGAAGTGTTTGTTGACTGCTTTCTGTTGTATCACAGTACTTTGAGGACCTATTCTTACTAGGCCTGCCTCAGACACTACCATTTATCCTGTTTGCTTTGCTTCCTTCATGACAAAGAGAACTGTATGAGGACATTAGTTTAGGAAAACACATACCCAATGAGTCCATCTGTATGGTACAGGAGCAACCAAAGTAAGCAATAGGATCCCGACAGCTATGGAATAATAACAAGCCTTGTTGAAGAAGTTGAGTCTTATCCATTAATAATGCATGGATTCTTAAGAAGTATGTATTAATTACTCCTGAATGCCTATAGAGTATGTATTAGACACTTAAGCTGAGAGCTTAAAGCTCCAGAGAGAAACCACTTGTGGGAGCAAATCTTTTCTGAAGATTTCTGGAACAAAACTGATGGTGTTTACAAAGGTAACTGGTATTTCTTATGAAATAAAACAGTTCAGATTTTTTTTGCCTTTAAATGATGTGAACATTCCAGGAAATGTCTACGATTACTTCAACCAGACCAAGAGGATGTTAAATTCTACCCTCCATTTATTTTCTTTACTAGCTATGGGTTGCGTTACATCTGAACCTCCACAGTTCCTCTTTCTGTTATTTTCCTAATGGCATCAATTTAATACCTATTGACCTCTGTGACAGCTGTACAAATAAGGATGGAGCAAAGAATGCATATTATTATTCAACATAAATAAGTGAAATTACTGAATTTATGTTTATTATCTTTTATAATGATTCTTGTCATGTGATTTTTCCCCCTACTTCAAAATGTTTTTATTAGTCTTTTCAAAAGAACTAAATCCAGGTAAGAATGGCAGCTAGGTATGCGTGATGGCTGGCAACACTAGTCCTAAACTTAAACTCAACTGGATGCTTGTCTCCTCCTGACTGCAATCCTTTGAGCTGCTGTTGCTGCTGGTGTTGCAGCTATGTGGTGCCTTGTGGGGTAGATGTGTGACACAGTACCTAGACCAACACAATGCTGGGAAAGCAAATGAGACTGTAAAGGTGATCGTTTCAGCTCAGCAGCGAGCTCTCTAAGTTTATGAGGATCTAATTTGAGTGCCCTCCCCACCAAAGAAACTGATTGTTGTTTTACCAATTGTTTTTGTAGGCCAAATCCTGAAACTACCCTTCTCACTTTTTTGTGACTGTCTCCATGGAGGACTTGTACCAGCTCTGTTATATATTCATACTAGCTTGATTCCCATGCTTCACTATGGCATATAACTACTCTAAATCCAGTTACAATACTTATGGGTATGTAACATTTTTGCTTTGCGTTTTTTTTAGTTAGTTTTGTAGTATAATAGCACAGTACCCAAGCTTCACAAAGGTGTTTGAATAAAGTGAAGTATGTTGATACCGAAAATTGATGAAGTGAATATCAAAATGTAACATTTATTGAAGATATTTTAAAAGGAAAAGATTGAAGTGTAATAAATAAAGTGAAAAAGATGTACAATGGGTTTTTTCTACCGAAGGACCTCTTTGTAGACCACATTGATGGTTTTCCCCTCAGGTGCTAGGTTCACCAGGCTGCTGGGTGAGCTCTCTCTGGAGCAGGCCACATAGAACTGCCCATGTGAGAAGCAGTCCTCCATCAATTCAATTCCTGCCACCTTCAGTGTCTGACCTTGGGACTTGTTGATCATCATAGCAAAGCAGACCTTGAGGGGGAACTGCAATCTCTTGAACTCGAAGAGGTTATCTGATGGTATGAGTGGTATGCATGGTATGAACACCAACTCCCCCCGAGCATTGCCAGTGAACAATATGGCCTCGATGATGTTCCTGTGGAGGGCTTTCACTCGCAGTCTGGTGCCATTGCAGAGTTTGGGTGGGCTGAGGTTCTGGAGCAGCATCACTGGAGCCCCCACTTTGAGGAGAAGCTTGTGGGCTAGAAAGCCAGGAGGGTTGAGTGTATTGTGTTTCATTAATGATAGCAGCTTTGTCATTCTTGGAGGTCAGAATGGCATGCTTTCACAGCCAGTCCATGGACTTCTCCATGATAGTGGTGTCAGGTGTCATAGTTTGGCTCTTAGAGTTTCCTGATGAGGTGCCACAGATACGACACCTTGATGCACATCGTAACCTCATCAGCTCAAGCTCCCCTTGGGACTACTGGCAGAGTCTGCCAGAAGTCTCCAGCCAGCAGCACGGTGACTCCCTCCTGACTGCAATCCTTTGAGCTCCTTTGAGATGCCCCTGATATCTTTGAGGGCTATGCTCAGTGTCTCAAAACACCCCTTGTGCACCATGGTGCTCTCAAACAATGAGCTTATAGTTCTGCAGCACTGGGGCCATTTTGCTTTGTTTTGAGACATTGAACATGGGTGTTTCTGCATGGATGAGGTTAAGAGGCAGCTTGAAGGTAGCAAAGTATCATATGCCATGCCTGAGTGAGTCTTGACCTTCCATGGACCTTCTACTCATCTTCCAGGATTGCTTTGCTCATAGAAAGACTCTGCCATGCTGTGAACCTCGGGGTGACCTTGCTGATACCTGGCCACTGCTACTCAGTGCACTGCAGGAGTACAATGTGCATATTTCTTTGCCACATCTCTAAGTTGCTTCCTTATTTTAGTGTCAGTGTATCTTGCAGGACGTCTGCCAGAAGGCTTCTTGGCGGCAGTAAGAGGAGATGGCTGTGAGAGTTGTGAGGTGAAGTTGGACTGAGGGAGGGGTGGTGTGGTGGGCACTTTGGCAGGTTCATGTGAGAAGTTTGCATTGAAATGGCTCCTAGAAAGGTTGTGTACCATCTCTCCATGAACATTTAAAAACTCAGTTGGCATACGGACTTTTATATAAAATCTTTCTTCAACTGTCTGCAGTTTCCTTGACTTGATTTTTACCTCAGAACACAGAATTCCACAATTGACCAATCAGGCAGGAGGGTGCGAGCAGGCAGGAGCCTGTCAGCCACACAGGAAATCCAGGCCACACAAGGAGATTGGCAACCCTAGAGGGTAAGACTGGGAGGTGTATTTTACCTCAGGACACATTCAATGACTCCCAACAGCGACTGCATCCTGTTTAGAATGTTGAGATGATGACCAATCAGGCCACATATGCAAATAACCTTGAAAGGCTGGCCCAATTAGGGAAGAGTGGCTGAGTTGGCAGTTGGTGGAGATGGGGGAAAGCAGGCAGCAGCCTGCCAGCCACACAGTGAAGCTGTATCCCTATGGGAAAACACATTTTACCTCTTTTTACCCCCTTAGGGGGCAAATTTCATAAAATCCCTTCTTAGTTGGCATTTACATCATGAAAAGAATGTTCTCAAATTTCATGTTTCTAGGTTTGGACTGGGCGATGATGAGTCAGTCAGGACACTTGTCTTTATATATAGAGATTAATTGGTACAGCATTCTTCTGATCAACTGCTCCCCATAAAATGAATGAAGAATGCCAGCAAAATAGTGTCAATTATTGTGCAAACTAGGAGTCCATAAGAACATAAGAACATAAGCAAAGCCATGTTGGATCAGGCCAGTGGCCCATCCAGTCCAACATTCTGTCACACACAGTGGCTAGAAATCCAGTGCCATCTAAAGGACTGTCAGTGAGGCCAGGACACCAGAAGCCCTCCCACTGCCTTCCTTCCAGCACCAAGACAACAGAGCACCACCTCCCCACAAAGAGAATACCATCTATCTCCTGTGGCTAATAGCCACTGATGGACCTCTGCTCCATATATTTGTCCAGTCCCCTCTTGAAGCTGGCAATGCTTGTAGCTGCCACCACCTCCTGTGGCAACGAATTCCATGTGTTTATCACCCTTTGTGTAAAGTAGTATTTTCTTCTATCTGTTCTAACCCGACTGCTCAATAATTTCATAGAGTGCCCACGAGTTCTTGTATTGTGAGAAAGGGAGAAAAACACATCTTTCTCTACCTTCTCTAACCCGTGCATTATCTTGTAAACCTCTATCATGTCTCCCCTCAGTCGTCTTTTCTCCAGGCTAAAGAGCCCCAAGCGCTTCAATCTTTCCTCATAGGGAAAGTGTTCCAACCCTTTAATCATTTTAGTTGCCCTTCTCTGTACTTTTTCCAGTGCTATGATATCTTTTTTAAGGTGTGGCGACCAGAACTGTACACAGTACTCCAAATGAGGCCTCACCATCGATTTATACAGAGGCATTATGATACCGGCTGATTTGTTTTCAATCCCTTTCCTAATAACCCCTAGCATAGCATTAGCTTTTTTTATGGCAGTCGCACACTGTGCTGACGTTTTTAGTGAGTTATCTATCATGACTCCAAGATCTCTCTCTTGGTCAGTCTCCGCCAGTTCAGACCCCATCAACTTGTATTTATATTTTGGATTTTTGGTTCCAATGTGCATTACTTTGCACTTGGCTACATTGAACCTCATTTGCCACATGGATGCCCACTCTTCTAGCCTCGACAGATCCCTTTGGAGTGCCTCACAATCCTCTCTGGCTTTCACCACCCTGAACAATTTCGTGTCATCTGCAAATTTAGCCACTTCACTGCTTAATCCCAATTCCAAATCATTAATAAACAAGTTAAAAAGCATTGGACCCAATAGTTTGAGTCCAGAACTAGCATCTAATGAAGGCAAAAAACAAAGACAATTGGAGCAGTGGGATAATTAATTTTAATTTACTCTGAGACCCCTATGTATTTTGCATATGTTTCATCAGGGGGATCTGTAAAATATTATAGCCTGGACACTTCCCGCAACAAGAGTGTTTTTTTCTTTCCCCCCCCCAAATTTGAGCAAACACGGATGAAGGCGTCTAATAAATGTATTCTCATCTGTCCCTCCTACCTTGTGTTTCTTATTTAGATAATTTAGGGTCTTCTTTGATCACTTTCTGTGTCCAATGTGAAGTTATTAATGGATGGCTGTATTTAACGATCTGTGTGAAGAATTGTGTATAGGAATACATTTTAGCATCTTAGTCCTAAACACTTTTCAAGTCTTGTAAAACTTGTGGTTTTTTCTCTTTGGGAGCATGGGATCCTTCCTTGTGTAATTTTGCCAATATTTGACATACGTTGTCGCCTCTCCTTCAGGGAGTCATGGCTCCTGTGATAGATGATAATTATGGCTTCTAGCAACAGCAGTAAGAGAAAATAGGAGCACAGCTCTGAAGAAAGTGAGAAACACAGGGGTTCCTAACAGCCTTCTAGAAACTTCCTCAGGTAAAAATGCAAATATCTGTTGGAGCATTTGAACATCTGATGTCAAATCCTGAGATATAACAGGTGATGATGACAGACTGACATTCTTTCCTGGTGTCTTCCCTACCTACTTTCTTCTCATGTTCCTTTGACTGTTCATGTAGAAATAGCAGACCAGAAAATCAACCTACAGCTAAGTCATAGCTATGCCTTTCAGAAATATGTATGTGATGATATAAGGCTGTGTTGTAAGAACAATGAAGCTAAGGTGGTGTCAGTAGCTTCCACTCTGTAGTCTGACTTAACCTGTCATCATCAATCCCTGTAGGCATTCCATATTTGCCATGTCATCCATGAAATCCCATTCTTATAATGTTACAGCCATATGGGAACCATGAAAATATTACTCCTCCCTATACAGCTAGAGTAATATGAGAAGCCCCATTGTAAAGGGAGTTCACAGTGCATGACAGAGTCAACCCAGTTTGAGAAAAGTTGGCATGGGCACAAGAAGGAGCCACAGCATGGTTTCCTGCTACATTTCACAGAATGCCTCATGGTTTCCAGTGCCGTGGGAACAATCTGCATTGAAACAACTTCCATGCTACAAGTTTAATTTATGAGAGGAAGCCAAACTCCCCAAAGTAATTTGTAAGTGGTATATAAAATGTGGACTTCGCTATACATTGCAACTGCCAGAGACAACCCTTTCAGAATTTACCTGTTGCAATCTAAATCTGCTCAACCTAAGTGTATGATCTATTATTTTGGTCATGTGAATTGGCTCCTACTTCTGTCATCTTGTTAATGCAAATATTTGCTAATCAGTTCCAACTGCTTCATGGTATGGGTGTTTCAATCACTTTAGATAAAATCCTTCATTTGCACACAGATGTGACATCAGTAACTTTACACTCCCCCCCAACCCCAAGTGCATTTGATACAAGATTAAATTTGCAGGGAACTTCTGATCCTGTTGCAGGTATCAGCACTGCAAAATCCCTTTAATCTCTTTAGTCTGGATTTTTATACACATGAAGAGCTCCATGGTGCAGAGTGGTAGGCTGCAGTACTGCAGTCCAAGCTCTGCTCATGACCTGAGTTCGATTCTGGCAGAAGCTGGGTTTATGTAGTTGGCTCAAGGTTGACTCAGCCTTCCATCCTTCCGAGGTCGGTAAAATGATTATCTGGTTTCCTGGGGGTAAAGTGTAGAAGACTGGGGAAGGCAATGGCAAACCACCCCGTAAAAAGTCTGCCAAGAAAACGTTGTGATGTGACGTCCCCCCATGGGTCAATAATGACTTGGTGCTTGCATAGGGGACTACCTATATCCTTTACCTTATACACAATATCTTAGCACAAATCACCATCATAATCAGTGGCTCTTACTTCAATGTAAAGATGGGTGCAAGCTGAAAATTTAGCTTTACCCATGCAAATATAGGAAACATAATTTGAATGGCACTTAAGATGCTTGACCAAAGCAGGAAATGCTGGATATTTCATCAGAAAATCTGTTTTTGGCCTGATTGCCAACTTTGTTTTATAAGCTTGAAAAGTCTCTTGATAAACATCTGAACTCTTGGGTTCTTACCTGAGAGCTATGATTTATCAGATGATAGATCTAATACTATTTGATTGCACAAGCACCAACTAAAAAATAGCCAAACAGGGGAAATTAATTCCTAATTAAGTAAGAAGAGCTCCCATGGGATATTGAAGCAATCAAGATAGGTTAAAATTCACTGCTTGTTGCCAAAAAGGAAATGTGTACATTCAGCATGAGAATAAGGACCAAGATTTTTTGGCACTGAGATGTTATTGCAAGGGACTCAAAAGAGCTAGGTCTTTTGTTTTATAAAAAAGTCATTAGAAGAAAAAATGTTGTTTTAAAGTTATATACTTTAAGTTACATTATTTAAAATAATGTGAGGCCTTGGTTTCTCATTGAATAATTTGGAGTAAAATATGAGTGTTTGGTATGAAGAAATTAATGAATCTGACTTACTGTGCTTACAACGGTCTGCATGACCATGTTTCCAAATCATCGGTAAAATTATATGTATGAACAACATTCTGATTTTGGAAAGCTTCTTAGAAATAAGCTCAATCTTATTCCAACACAAAGGAAAGGAATTACACAAACGATTGCTTGAGAAAGCATTTGGGTTTCCAGTCTGTTAAAGAGGACCGCACTCAAAGAGTGGTGGTCAACAGCATTTCATCAGATTGGGAGGTGTCCAGTGGGGTGCCGCAGGGCTCGGTTTTGGGCCCGGTACTTTTCAATATTTTTATCAATGATCTGGATGAAGGAGTGGAAGGGCTGCTCATTAAATTTACTGATGATACCAAATTGGGAGGAGTAGCAAACACCCAAGAAGATAGAATTAAAATTCAACAAGACCTGAATACTCTGGAGAAGTGGGCAGCTGTGAATAGGATGCAATTCAACAAAGACAAGTGCACAGTACTGCATCTGGGCCACAAAAATGGGAAGCACAAATACTGGATGGGGGATACACTTCTGGGCAGTAGTATATGTGAAAGGGATCTTGGGGTAAGAGTGGACTGTAAACTAAATATGAGCAGTCAGTGTGATGCGGTGGCAAAAAAGGCTAATTCAATCTTGGGTTGTATCAAAGGGGCCATAGCATCGAAATTGCAGGAGGTCATAGCCCCTCTCTATACTGCCTTGGTCAGGCCACACCTGGAGTATTGTGTGCAGTTCTGGAGGCCTCACTTCAAAAAGGATGTGGCCAAAATCGAGATGGTGCAGAGGAGAGCGACAAGAATGATCATGGGTCTGGAGACTGAGCCCTATGAGGTAAGGCTGAGGGCCTTGGGAATGTTTAGTTTGGAGAAGAGGAGGTTGAGGGGGAACATGATTGCTCTCTTTAAATATTTGAAAGGCTGTCATTTGAAGGAGGGCAAGGAGCTGTTCCAGTTGGCAGCAGAGGTTAGGACCCGAAGCAATGGGCTTAAATTACATGCAAAAAGGTACCGGCTGGATATTAGGAAAAACTTTTTCACAGTCAGAGTAGTAGAATCAGCTGCCTAGGGAGGTGGTGAGCTCCCCCTCACTGGCAGTTTTCAAGAAGAGGCTGGATGAATACTTGTCAGAGATGCTTTAGGCTGATCCTGCACTGGGCAGGGGGTTGGACTAGATGGTCTGTATGGCCCCTTCCAACTCTATGATTCTATGATTCTATTCTATGAAATGTCTATCTTCTACATTACCATTAAGAAACTAACAGTACAATCCTAAACTCGTGTCTGAAGTGGGGGGGGGGGGAGTGAATTGATTAGTGTATGGTGTGTTGGGTTTTTGTGGTTATGAGTAGACATGGGCATGAACCGAAAAAAATTAATGAACCAGCAGTTCATGGTTCGGTGCTGATGATGAACCCGAGATCACAACCGCAATGAACATTTTCCACTGCCAAACCAGTTCACGGTTCATGGTTTGTGAGGGGAAAGAACGGCCCCCTTGGCATTTACACAGCCCATATTTCCGGGGAGTCTTTTGCACACTTTCCTACAGCCATCACCAAGTTTGAACAATATTGCAAAAGAGATCTTGGAGTTATACCCTCTCCAATCCAAGGCCCCAGGAAACTCCCACTCAATACAATTAGAGCCACTGGTTGACGTTGGCCCAGTGTACAAAAGATGGGTGTCGACAGCAGCTGCCGGGCCTGGTGGGCACGGGGAGGCAGCGACGAGCCACCTCCTGTCAGGGGGCGGGGCATCTGGCCGCTCGCCGGTGGCACCCCCCATTTGCCCTCCAGCCAGACCAAAAAGGAGCGCATTGGTATTCCTGGCGCAGGCTGCAAGGTGTGTATTGGGGGTGGCCGCCAGGCCTGGTTGGCACGGGGAGACAGCGATGAGCCATCTCCACTCAGGGGGTGGGGGGTCTGGCCGCTCACCAGTGGCACCCACCATGTTCCTGCCCACCAGGCCAAAAAGCAGTGCACTGGTATTCCCGGCACATGCCGGAAGGTGTGTACTGGAGCAGCTGCCAGGCCTGGCGGGCATGGGGAGATGGCGATGAGCTGCCTCCCCTCAGGGGATGGGGTCTGGCTGCTCGCCAGTGGCACCCCCATGTGCCCGACCGCCAGGCCAAAAAGGAGTGCTCTGGTGTTCCCGGCG
Organism: Eublepharis macularius; assembly: GCF_028583425.1. Lineage (NCBI taxonomy): Eukaryota > Metazoa > Chordata > Lepidosauria > Squamata > Eublepharidae > Eublepharis > Eublepharis macularius. Next base: position 101,680,339 of record NC_072790.1, on the reverse strand, counting down.
CAGGCCAGAAGGTGTGTACTGGGGATGGCCGCCGGGCCTTGCAGACACGGGGAGATGGCGATGAGCTGCCTCCCCTCAGGGGGCAGGGGGTCTGGCTGCTTGCCAGTGGCACCCCCCATGTGCCCTCCCACCAGGCCAAAGAAGAGCGCACTGGTATTCCCTGCGATGGCAGGAATGTGGGTGATGATGGCAGCTGCTGGGCCTGGCGGGCAACGGGGAGACAGCGATGAGCCACCTCACCTCAGGGAGTGGGGGGTCTGGTCGCTCGATGGCAGCACCCCCATGTGCCTGCCCACAAGGCCAAAAAGGAGCACACTGGTATTCCCGGAGTGGGTGGGAGAGGACCTGTCATTATGAGGAGGGGGAGGGGGAATATCCCTCAGCATCCGTGGGTCCTCACCCGCGGGTCCCACCAAGGAACAGTGTGGCAGAGGTAGCCAACAGTACACACCTTCCTGCCTTGCCAGAAAACATGGGAGGGAGAGGACCTGTCATCATGAGGAGGGGGAGGGGGAATATCCCCCAGCATTTCCGGGTCCTCACCCGAGGGTCCCACCGAGGAACAGTGTGGCAGAGGCAGCCAACAGTATACACCTTCCTGTCTTGCTGGAACACATGGGAGGGAGACAACATGTCATCATGAGGAGAGAGAGGGGGAATATCCCCCAGCATCCATGGGTCCTCACCCAAGGGTCCCACCGAGGAACAGTGTGGCGGCAGCAGCCAGCAGCTCACACCTTCCTGCCTTGACGGAAAGGACAGGAGTTTCAGGACACATTCCCACCCAGCTGAAAGAGGTCTCATCAGTCCCGTTGACAGGGGTGCCACCACATTGTCAACCGACTGTATCCGTACACAATACAATCGGCTGTGCGAGCGCAACCGAACTGTGTAACCAAGGAGGGAGCAGTAACAGGATCATCCCTCGTGAAGCAGGGGCTGACCTGATCTGCCATCCTGCCTTTGCAGAAAGTAGGGGATGGGCAGGACAGGAGGCATTGTTTGGATGGGTCAGAGTGGTTCCTGAGAGGGGTAGGCAGAAACAGGACAGCAGCAGCAGCAGCTGACATCAGCCACCTTCCTGCCTTTGTGGAAAGGACATCAGTTGAGCAATCCATTCCACCCAGCTCAGAGGGCTCTGCGTTTGTGATGGATGGGGGCACTGAGCGGTTGAACTATATGTGAAACAGTTCCTGAGCTGCTGCACAAGTGCCCAAAGGAGGCTGCCATCAGCAGCATCACTCACCTTCCTGCCTTGCCAGAAAGGATGGGAGGGAGAGGACCTGTCATGTGGGAGGTAAATGGGAAGATCCCCCCGCAACCACCAGGCCAAAGAGGAGTGTGCTGGTATTCCTGGTGTGGGAGGGAGAGGACATGTCATTCGAACCGGGGGCCTGATTCCCCAGCCACCGCCGGTCCTCACCCGAGGGTCCCACTGAGGAACAGTGCGGCGGCAGCCGTCTCCTGAGCCATCAGCCTCGAGGTTGTAAGCGGCGCTGTCCCAGACCCTGAGGGATCAACCTCCTCCAGCGCGGCCTGCCAGACTGCTCTGCTCTCACCAGCATCACCCTCAGGGCAAAGTGATCCTCCCACTGACCCCCGCTCAGAAGAGCGTGTGGCCCCCTTTCCCCCCCCAATGGATGTTTCACTGGGTGAGGAGGGAGACAGGCTCGGGTGGTGCCTCTTCAGGTGCCAAGTCAGGGCCGTCGAACACAGGTGCTTCGGGTTTTTGCCCCTGCGCACCAGGACATCAGAGGCACAACACCTCACCACACGGAGGCCTTGTAACACTGGCCGCTAACTGTCCCAGGGGAAGGAGGATGAACGGTTACAGGCTGCGCTGCGGGGCTGGACACGGATGACAGGGTGAGGGATGGACTGCGGGAGGGGACACCACCAAGAGTTTGGGATGGGGACGGGAGGGATCTTTCATAACACACATACCACTCCTCCAGGGATCCATCGCCCACCCACCCCTCCTCAAAATGTTGAGAGAGATTCTCTCCCCCCTGCGCAAAAACCTCTTGGGCCTCCACAGCCCACATAGGTGAATTGGGAGGAGCAGGAAGACTCCCTGCGGCCCCTGAGCCAAACCCAAAACTGCTTTCCACAACTGAACCAGGAGGACTGCCATCGCACTTCACCCCACAACCACCCTTGGCAGCCAACACAAGAGGAAGACTCATTGTGCCACAAAACTAGAATTAAGGAGGACAGGAAAGGAGATGACTCTGTGTGCCCTCCGCCGCGGTGCCCACTAAGCTTGGCCCCAGGGCCTGGCAGCAGCCCTGGCACCAGAGGGAGGGAGGGACTAGAGCCCTAGCCCACCACTCCCACAGACCTGACCTGATCAGGCACTGATTAATAATAATCAATGTGAGCCCTCAGCCGAGGTGCCCACTGAGCTTGGCCCCAGGCCGTACCAGCAGCCCTGGCACCAGAGGGAGGGAGGGGCTAGAGCCCTAGCCCACTAGACCCACAGATCTGAACAGAACAGGCACTAATAACCTTGTGTGAGTCCTCAGTTGAGGTGCCCACTGAGCTTGGCCCCAGGGCCTGGCAGCAGCACTGGAACCAGAGGCTGGGGATACAGCCATAGCCCAGCACACTAAGATGCCTGGGCAGAACAGGCACAGTGACTAAGAATAATAATAGTAATAATAAGAATCACAATTAAAATGATTAAGATTGGGATAATAACACGAATCATTTGGTGAGCCCTCAGCCGAGGTGCCCACTAAGCTTGGCCCCAGGGCCTGGCAGCAGCCCTGGCACCAGAGGGAGGGAGGGACTAGAGCCCTAGCCCACCACTCCCACAGACCTGAGCAGATCAGGCCCTGATTAATAATAATGTGAGCCCCCAGCCGAGGTACCCACTGAGCTTGGCCCCAGGGCCTGGCAGCAGCCCTGGCACCAGAGGGAGGGAGGGACTAGAGCCCTAGCCCACCACTCCCACAGACCTGACCAGATCAGGCACTAATGTGAGCCCTCAGCTGAGGTACCCACTGAGCTTGGCCCCAGGGCCTGGCAGCAGCCCTGGCACCAGAGGGAGGGAGGGACTAGAGCCCTAGCCCACCACTCCCACAGACCTGACCAGATCAGGCACTGATTAATAATAATGTGAGCCCTCAGCCGAGGTACCCACCGATCTTGGCCCCAGGGCCTGGCAGCAGCCCTGGCACCAGAGGGAGGGAGGGACTAGAGCCCTAGCCCACCACTCCCAAAGACCTGGCCCGATCAGGCACTAATATGAGCCCTCAGCCGAGGTACCCACAGAGCTTGGCCTCAGGGCCTGGCAGCAGCCCTGGCACCAGAGGGACTAGAGCCCTAGCCCACCACTCCCACAGACCTGACCCGATCAGGCTCTGATCAATAATCAATGTGAGCCCTCAGCCAAGGTGCCCACTGAGCTTGGCCCCAGAGCCAGGCAGCAGCCCTGGAACCAGAGGAGATAGATCCCTATCCCCCAAAGCCAAGCTCAATTGTACTCTCAGTCTCTCTCCCCAAAGGCTAGCAAGTGGCAAGCAAGAGTTCTGTCCCACTCCAATGCTCGCAGAAAGTGAAACCCAGCCTGGGAGACCACGGCTATTTATAAGCATGGGTCCCATTCAGTAACACCGGAGGTCTGTATTTGGCCGTCAGAGCTGCCTATCAGGGTTTGCAGGGATAAGATTGGAGTGCCCATGGCTACAGAACACCCCCTTCCCCCTCCCTCCCCTGGGTGTCTTCTCCCAACTTGTAACTGCTTTGCAGCTCCGTGGTTGGAAGGAAGCCCTGCTGATCAAGGAAAGCTGGGCTTCCATTCGGGTTTCCAGGGTGACAGAAGGAGGGCAGACAGAGCTCAGACATTCCCCTGGCTCCGTGGCCAGGGGAATAGATTGCTGGCGTCTGAGTGTCTGGCTTCCCGAACCACGCCCGAATGTAATGAACCAGGCCTCTCCTGACCGCTGGTTCGTTGGCCGTGGACAATCCCGAACCGCCAGGTCACGATCGTGCGATCGCCATTTCCGTGGGTTTTTGAGGTTCGTAATGCGGTTCGTGCCCATCTTTAGTTATGAGACAGGTAAGGCAGGGTTGGGTGGGTCTCAGTAGGGGAGGCTGTTATGGATTTCAGTATTCCAGTAAGTGGAGGGCGAGGGAGGTATGGTGGTGGGGCCAGGTGTCATAAGGGAAGGAAGTGGAGATATGTTTTTGCTCGGTTGATTTATGCTCACCCATGGAGACTAATGGATCCTACTGGTTTTCAGAATGCTCTGAGGGATCTGATGCGCCCTGGTGACTTGTTAGATGTGCTGGTAGAGGACTGGCATGCTCATCTCTCTGAAGCCCGGTTTCCATTTCAGCCTCCGTACAAGACTAGCCCCTTGGTATACTGAGGAGCTGAGAAGGATGAAGTGGGAGCTGAGACAACTAGAGCATGGATGGTGGTGGACTCATGATGAAGCAATAAGAACATCCTATAGGACATTTATGAAAACTTTGAGATGACAGTGAAAGCTTCCATTGCTGGCACAATCTCTCACCTGGCTCAATTGTTTAGGGTAATTGGTCCTTTAGTATCCTTTTCACAGGGACCACAGAAATATGTTAATTCGGCACTTAGCTGTGAGGCTTTTGGAAGCTATTTGGTGGATAAAATCTTGTCACTTCACCAGGACCTGCTGGCCACAATTGATACCGCATGTGAACTGGCGGCTTCTTGGCCGTCTTCAGGTCCAGTATTGGACTGGTTCTGTTGACTGTCCCAGGACGAGGTGGACAGGAACCTGCATACTGTGAAGCCCATCATTTGCCTCTTAGACCCATGCCCATCATGGCTGGTGAAAGGCAGTTGCTATTCCACGAACCAGGAAAGGCAGTTGCTATTCCACGAACTAGGAACCACTAACTTTCATGAACTTTTACCAGTTCATGAATCAGTTCATGGTTTGTAGTTTGTGGAATTCAAACAAATGGCACTGGCTTCTGAAGCCAATGTGGGGTGCTTGAAACTGAAAGCCCCCTTCTCCTGTTGCCCTGAAGCAGCAGGAGAAGTCTGTCAGTTTCAAAACACCCCACGTAGGCTTCATCTGATAAAGTGAAGTTGGCGCGGGGCATGTGAAACTGACAGCCTTCTTCTCCTGTCCCCCAAGTGGGAAGAGAATGGGGCTGTCAGCATTACTCACCCTGCACCGGGTTCAGCCCATGGGCTGAACCTGGCACATGGGGAGTGAAACTGACAGCCCTGTTCTCCTGTCACCTGAGCAGGAGTAGAACGAGAGCTGTCAGTCTGACAGACCCCACGCCAGTTTCAGCCCATGGGCACATCTAACAAGTCACCAGGGGGCATCACCTTAGGAGGTGATTCTCTCACCTATATTTGTTCAGATACTCCAGCGAGTTGGGTTGGGTTTTCACCAGTACACTGATGACACCCAGCTATATCTGATGATGGCTGGCCAACTGATACTGCACCAAATATATTAGACAAGGGTTTTGTTACCGTCAGCTGAAATTAAATCTGACGAAGACGGAGGTCCTGTACCTGAGTCACAGGATGGGAGGAATGGGAATTCAGCTCCCTATTCTTGATGGAGCACCACTAACTCCTGTGCCATTGGTGAGGAGTCTAGGTGTGATCCTGGACTCCTCACTTTCAATGGAAGCCCAGGTTGCAGATCTGCATTTTTCCATCTTCAGCAGGCTAGGCAGTTTGTTTATTTATTAATTTGATTTTTAGCCCACCTTCCCCACAAACAGGCTCAGGGCGGGGTACAATAAAATTCTGAATGGGCATTTAAAAGATATAACATATATAAATAAGATTTAAAATACTAAAACATAAATACATAAATACCTAAAACAATTTATCGAATGTTGGCCACCTCCAATTTCCCCAATCTGAACATAACAATCCAAGAGGAGTGGATGGGGGCCATAGTTGATCATATTCTGGTGACAGCACTTATGGAGGGGCAGATAACTTTGTCAGCCCCCCCTAGTGGGAGACCAGTAGGGAGACACTTAAGCAATCAGAAGGTCAAAGACTGGCCTCAACCATATGCCTGGTGGAACAACTCCGTCTTACAGGCCTGTCAAAAGAACATAAGATCTTGATGGGCCCGGGTGTCCTCCAACTGAGAGTTCCATCAGGTTGGGGCCAGGACTGAAAAAGCCCTGGCCCTGGTCGAGGCCAGCCAGGCCTCCCTGGGCCGGGGACCACCAATAAGTTCTTATTTGCAGATATTAATGCTCTCCGGGGTACATAAGGGGAGAGATGGTCCCGCAGGTATGCTGGTCCCAGTCCGTTTAAGGCTTTAAAGGTTAAAACCAAAACCTTGAACCTAATCTGGAACTCTAGAGGGAGCCAGTGCAGCTGCTGCAAGATGGGAGTAATATGTGTCCTGTATGGCATGCCCATCAGAACATGTGCAGCAGCATTCTGGACCCGCTGTAATTTCCAGGTTAAGCCCAAGAGAAGCCCTGCGTAGAGCGAGTTACAATAATCTATTCTGGAGGTGACCGTTGCATGGATCAGTTAGGTTGTGGGTCAACAGATAGAGCGCAAGCTGCCTGGCCTGTTGAAGATGGAGAAATGCAGACTGGGCGACTGTCATCACCTGGCCCTCCATCGATAAGGAGGAATCCAGTATCACTCCAAGACTCCGGACCAATGAGACAGGCACTAATGGTGCCCCATCAAAGGTCAGGAGACGGATTCCCAAATCTGGCAATCCCCAGCCCAAGTACAGGACCTCTGTCTTTACTGGGTTCAGCTTCAGCCGGCTCTGCCATCCAGCACAGCCTCCAAGGCTCTCACTAGGACATCGGGGCAGAGTCAGGCCGGCTGCCCATCAACAGATACAACTGGGTGTCATCCGCATACTGGTCTGAAACTTCGCACCAGCTGGGCAAGGGGGTGCATATACAGGCTGAATAGCAAGGGTAGAGTATTGCCCCTTGCAGAACACCACACACCACATACCAAAGGCTCATGTGTGGATAAGCTCTCCCCAAGTCACCCTCTGTCCCCAACCATGGAGAAAAGAGACAAGCCACTGCAAGGCAGTCCCTCAGATCTCCACCTTGGTGAGGCGGTGGGTCAACAGTTCATAATCAATCATGTCGAATACTGCTGAAAGGTCCAACAAAATCAGCAGCGCTGACCTGCCTTGGTCCAGATGTCTGCAAAGCTTATCTGTGACGGTGACCAGTACTGTCTCGGTCCCATGTCCTGGTTTGCCCCCTACCTCTTGTCCCGTGACTTAGCTACAGTGATCCAAGTAATAGTCACCTCCAGGCTGGACTACTTTAACTCACTCTACATAGGGCTGCCCTTGAAGCTGTCCCAGAAATTGCAGCTGGTCCAGAATGCAGCGGCATGTGTCTTTACTGAGACACCAATTAGAGCACATATATATCAGGTGTTGCACCAGCTGCACTGGCTTCCTGTTGAGAATTCCACATCAAATTCAAGGTTTTGGTTCTGACATTTAAAGCTCTAAGTGGACTGGGACCAACATATCTGTAGGACTCTCTCTCCCTATATGTCCCTTGGAAGGCTTTACGGTACTCTGACCAACATATTCTGGTTGTCCCTGGTCCTAAGGATATTTGCCTGGCCTCAACCAGACTGGTGGAACACTCTCCCAGTTGAGATCCGGGCCTTATAGGATTGGTTGCAGTTTTGCAGGACCTGTAAAATGGAGGTGTTCCACCAGGCTTATGGTTGAGCTGATGATGGTTCATTCTCTTGGCCTCCTCTGCTTGCTTCTTCCACACTGATCTGGTGGATTTGTGCGGCTGTTTCTTATCTGTCTTGTCATCTATAGCCACCTTTGTCTGGATGTGTTCAGCAACTTCCGTTTAAGTGGTTATTACTGTTTAATTAGGTATTTTATATTTGTTCCATTGTATCTTTGTATTGCGTTATTGTATATTATTTATTATTCTATAGTTTTACATTTATTTCAATGGGCTTAGGAGTGTTTTGATCTGTTTAGGACTACATGGTCACTTGCTCAATTTACATTTATGAACAATCTTGTTTGCTTTCTCAGCCTGTCTCTTCACTCCTTTGATTATAGCATAGGGAGACATCCTTGAATTCTACTCTCATCCTTATTACATACAGAAATGCAATCTCCTAGATTCCTAAAGTGGCCATCAGAATGGCACCTGTGAAAATATTCATGGATAAAGATTTTTAAGAAATGTATTATCTTCCCAGTTCTCCCAAACCAATGAAAGGTTCAGCAGGAGAAGGAGGAGGCAGACATTGCAGACCTGTAAGAAGAGGGATAAAATTAGCTCAAAGGCTTCTCACCTTGGCACAACACATATCTTGTAACCAATATTACTTAAGATTAAACAATTGGCCTTCTTAGTGCAGGAGTGCAGAATCAGGTAAATCCGATCAGCATCAACATTAGGCAGGTGAAAGTTATATGTATGTGGAAGACTGCCCATCTCCCACTCTCTCATATAGACCAGATAAAACACACAGAGCACTTTCCAAAATGGCCTTTGAACGTGAATGCAGAAGTCCCCCAGGAAACTACAGACCTAAACACTGCTCTGCAGGACAAAATGTTCCTCTCTTCAACTCCCCTCCTGATAAGTGGCTCCCAATCATTTAAATAAAGGTTTTCAAACTGGGTTCACTATCAAGTGTTCCGAGTTCCATTTATATGCTCAAAAGAGAAATTCTCAGAAATGGATCTTCAAACCACAGCCTCACCAACCAAGGATAAAAACCCAAGCAACAATTTAATGTATTGAGTTTTTTTATATAACGCTCCACGTGATTTGATATAACTCAATGGATAAATGAATGAGATTGTACAGACAAAACTTTTTCTATCGGCAATGAAAATTCTCCCCTGTATAGGACTGCAGGGTGGCTGCAGTTAACAAAGCTCTGAATGGCAGGGATAGGCATAGCCAGTCTACAGGCTTAGTAATAGCATACACTGGTTGTTCTGCTGTTATGAGTGGTGTTTGCTTAGGATTACTGTTTCTGAGAACAGAAATAACAGTGGTCATAGTCTGGCAAACCATGGATGGAGAATTAATATCCTCTTTTAATTGTGGAAGCAGAAATGTTGAACACTTCAGTTTGTCTATTTCATGTCTCTCCTGTTCATGGAAGGATTACTTGTTCTGTGTTGATTTTAATATGATCTAACCACTCTCTCACTTCTTGGAAAAGATCCACATGCATCTCTTGAAATATGTAATTTACCAATGGAACATCACACAAATGTTTTGGTGTTGAAGTAGGTTTCACTTACCACTCTGTCCAGGAAATTTTGATTTTATCATTTAGATTTTTTATTTTAAAGCTGAGGGTGTTAGTTCCAGCCATGAAAAGAATCTACAAGTGTGATGGACTATATTATCAATTGCAACACAGATGAATACATTGTGAATCACATTCAGAGGGCAAACTATGTTCCGTTTTTGGTTATAAAAATTATAAACAAGGAGATAGTGTAGTATTAAAAGCTGAAAGCCAATTTTTAAAGGAAAAAACAAAAATACTTGTCTATGTTAACATGCAAATAAAATGAAAAGTATTATATTTATGATATAGTTGCTATTACACTTTTAAAAGGGTATTTCATTATCTTTCAAACGAGACTGTGCATTAAAATGGATCAGTTCATGAGATATCTAAAGATAAAGAATGTATCTTTTGCCATTTTGATGACATCATCACAGCTGACCTAATCATTTCTGAGAGTATCTCCTGCATGATTTTCAAAGCAAATGTAGTATCCAACTATGACCTAAAACTTCGTGCTGCTACCTGACAGTGCAATATTTTTATGCTTGTTTTGTGCACTAAGACTCCTCAAAGCTGTAATACAAATCCCAAGCTATTTCCAGTCCAGTTAACTCCAGCTAAAAAGTCTGTCAAACTTGCTCCAGACAGTATCTCTGTCCCTCTGTCCAGCTGGAGACCATTGCCTTTGGACATCTGGAGATTCTCAGGATATTGCAAAAAAATTCATCTTCACATATTAAGGAACATTAGCATTCTTTTAACAAGTCCCATACTATTCATCCATCATTCAGTGATGGGTCCATGCAGTAATGAAGATGGCCAAATGTGTAAAAGGACACATACTGTGTTAATATTACTGTGTGGATACATGGTAGATATGAAGAAGGTCAGCAGCACTGGCAGGAGGATGTAAATGTAGCATGCAGATAGGTCAAAACTAGGGCGATAATTTAATTGATTAATTTTAAAAAGTTAATTAATTAATCTTCCTAATGTTAAAAAATGGTCCCACTTAAATGGGTGCCATTTAAAAAGCATGCTTTCTCATGAAAGCTTGTGCTTCTGTGTTGCTCCTACTGGATCTGTCTGCAACCCTTGATTCAGTAGATCATGCCATATTGTTGAGACATTTGGAGGCAGAAGTGAGTATCAGAGTATGTACTTTGGACGGGTTTAAGTTCCTCTTAGAAAGAACTCAAAGGGTTGCTGTGGGAGACAAGCTATCTTAAGTGTGAGAATTATCTTGTGGGGTTACACAGAGCACAATCTTATCCTTCATGTTATTCAGTCTCTTTAAGCGAGATCATTCATAACTTTGGAAATGCATGTCATCAATATATGGATGACACCAAGCACTGTATCTCAATATCCAAATCCCCAGGTGATGTAGTAGAGGTGTTCAGTTGCTCTATGACAGTGATGGTCAAATGGCTGACAGCAAACAAATTGAAACTGAACTCAGACAAAATGGAAGTGATACTGGTTGGGAAGGCTGAGATCTTGAAAGATACTGAGCTTCCCCCTTTCAGTGGAGTTCAGTTGATCCTTGAAGATTCAGTTAAGAGATTAGGGGTTATACTCGATCTAGCAGGGTTGCTAGAGAAGCAAGTTAATGCAGCTGCAAAAAAAATGCCAGCTCAGTCTAGTCTGCAAGACTATCTTGTCATAACCAGTCTGGACACCTGGATCTATGCCATGATAACATCAAGACTAGACTAACAACAACAACAACATTTGATTTATATACAGCCCTTCAGGACGACTTAACACCCACTCAGAGTGGTTTACAAAGTATGTTATTATTATCCCCACAACAATAATCACCCTGTGAGTTGGGTGGGGCTGAGAGAGTGCCTAGAAGCTGGCTGTGACTGACCCAAGGTCACCCAGCTGGCTTCAAGTGGAGAAGAAGACTGTAATGCAGTCTTCATAGGTCTCCCCTTCAAGTCAACTTGGAGACTCTAGTATGTGCAGAACATTGCAATTCAATTATTATTAATAATAATATGCTTGCTCTACCTAGCTCCCAATAATAACTTATTACTGGGAGTCAGGTACAGCATGCCTGTTACTCCCATTCTGCTGCCACTCCATTGGCTACCCATTAGTTACTGGTCTCTGTTCAAAGTATAGGCATATTTTGGACATACAAAGCCCTTCATGGCTTTGGTCCCTCACGTCTACAGCACTGCCAGCCTCCTTATGCCCCACTATATCAGCTTCATTCATCTGAACAGGTCCTCTGTAGGTGCCACCTGCAAATGGCCAAAACTAATTGCTGTATTTTCATGTGCTTTCTCTGTGGTGGCTCCCATTTTACGGAATGCCTTGTCTGAAGAGGTCAGGAAAGCTCCCACTCTCCTGATTTTCTGGAAAGTATTCCAACTGAATAATTCGGGAGGGCATTTTTACATAAGTAATATGGTTGTACTGTAAAAAATGGTTCAGAGAGATATATTGGTAAAGGGATAGGCAAGGTAGACTATGCTGTGTACTGTTTGTTGCTTTAAGTATGATCCTACAGTGTAGCTTCTATATTGTTTAATATCTCAGATTTACAATTGCTTATGCTCTGTTTCAGTATTGTTTCAGTTCTAATTTAGATTTCTGCATGCTTTCCAATCTTTGCACATTTTTATTTGCATACCGTATTTCATTGTTTATTGAATGTCCCAGCTTTTGCTCGTATTAACTTACACTGTGTAATCCACCCTGAGTCTCAGTGAGAATGGCAGACGATAGATGATATCTATCTATCTATCTATCTATCTATCTATCTATCTATCTATCTATCTATCTATCTATCTATCTATCTATCTATCTATCTATCTATCTATCTATCTATCTATCATCTATCTATCTAGACAGACAGACAGACAGACAGACAGACAGACAGACAGACAGACAGACAGACAGACAGACAGACAGACAGATATTCAACTGAAGCTACTATGAATCTTGCCTGCTCCTGTTTACATAGCCTGAACATGCCTGTTCCACTTCTCTATCATGCTAGTGTGTCACATAATGCTGAGAAATAAAAATGTTTGCAGATTCATTATGGCAAATTGTGTGTGTGCATAAGACTCTAAGCCCTATACTGCAAGTACTCCTAAGGATATACAATAGGAATGTGAACCTGAAGAAAATCTGATATTTTTTTTAGATTCAGATTTTGAGAAGGGCACAAATACCAGTATTCAAAAATATTTATCTCCCTTGATGCCATTTTGGGATTTAGTTTTTTCTAGTATTCCAGAATTTTTTGGGTTCCATTATTTCCAATGGGGGACTTTGGGGGGAAAGTCTGTTTTACAACCAAACAACATGAAAACTGGAGGGGAGCTAGTGATCCTTGTCCACTAACTACTAACTACACAGATTTTTTTTGTGTATGTGTGCATGATGCCTAAGAATGGCATGGACGGATGGACAGATGGACAGATAGATTAAACACTGAACTTTAGCTGATGATCACATCTACCACTTTGTGAATCCTTCTTCTAAAGACAGGTTGATGGATGATTGAAACTTCCAGTTGAAGATTACACTTGCATTAGGGACTTCAGTGAGTTACTGGAAGGAGTTCATTTAGTTCACAGCTATTCGATGTGTCAGTTTGGTGTAGTAGTTAAGAGCAGTGGGACTCTAATCTGGAGAAGTGGGTTTGATTCCCCCCCTCCACTTGTAGCCAGCTGGGTGACCTTGAGTCAGTCTGTCAGGATTGTTGCCCACTGTCCCTCCATATTGTTACCCAGCTTAAGATATGTTGCAATAGCCTCATGCATCTGTTCTCTTGTTGCTTTCCGAATTCCAGGACGGTTGAGCCCTTATCTCGGATGGCTCGCTGCAGCGGCCTTGGGATGACTCCTTCCCGTTCCGCTACTGATTATATTCGTCTGGGATAACTGGGGGACATGGAGAAGGATTGATATAATGTATCGTGTACTCGATGTGTCATTCTTAAGAAGAGACCTGTGTACAGCCAGATGCCTCTAATTGTTTCTGTGTAACCTATGGACATATGTATGGTGAAGCCTGTGATCTCTCAATAAAAACCCATTGACTCAAAAGAGCTTGGATTTCTTGCTGCAAGGGTGGGGAGTCACCTTCAATGTATCCTGTCTTCCATATACTGACACAGTCACAGCTCTCTGGAGCTCTCTTAGCCCCACCCACCTCACAGAGTGATTGTTATGGGGATAATAATAATGTATTTTGTAAACCGCTCTGAGAGGGTGTTAAGTTGTCCTGAAGGGTGGTATATAAATTGAATGTTGTTGTTGTTGTTGTTGTTGTTGTTGTTGTCATTGTCATTGTTGTCATCATCATTCTTAGCATTTTTGCCATATTTTCCTGTAATGACCTAGAATAGCTTCTCTATGTATTTTACTACGCTTCAGGATTATGCTGCTTTTTTGGAGGTTCATCATGGCTTCAGCAACATATTTGCACTGAGGATGTTTTCACAAGCTTTGAACAACTTTTAGCATCTTTTAGCAGCCACTTCTGAATTATATTAACATGAAAACAGAGTGGAACAGAGAACTGCTTTAAAACTAGTGTGGTATAGTGTCTCTCTACATGAGACATTTTACATGGGGATGATCAAGCGTAGGGAGATGCAATGTTAGCTGGGAAACTTAGTTTTCAAAGGTGTCAATTTCACCTCTCTACAGGAAGGTACTTTAAAAAGACAAAGCCAGTGGAGGTTGCTCCACAGAGGGTTTGTTAATTTCATCTTTGCCTCCCTGCAAACTCAATGTGGGCTGTCTAGAATGTTGGTCTAAGATCTGGGAAACCTGGGTTTAAATCCTCGTTCTGCCATGGAAGCTTGCTGGATGATCTTAGACACATTCTCAGCCTAGCCTATCTCACAATGCTGTTGTGAGGATAAAACAGAGGACACAAGAACTCAGTAATCTGCTTCAGGTCCCCACTGGGAAGAAAGGCAGGGTATAAATGAAGTAAATAAATAAATGCATTCTTACCAACATGGTCTTTTCAACTCCTTTGCAAACAGGAATTCAAATAGCTACTATAGTATCACTTGTAACAAAACCCTAACCCTTCTACATGCCCAGAGTGCATCCATTCTCAAACTGTTTCCATGAGCTTCTCTAGTCATTAAGGCAGAATGGAAAATAACTGGTAATTTAAATATTTAATAACGATGAATTCATTAAAGCTACTCCCAGTCCTTGGAAGTAGGCAGACTTTCAGACAACCATAGCTTATTTCACCTTTATTGTACCTTCCATCACCACAATCAGATTCTATAGTGGGGCAGGACTCTCTCCTCCAGCTGCTGGGACTATTTCCTGTCATTGTCAGAATAATAAGTGGGAAACATTAATTTTAAATCAAGGGCATGGTAGCCTTGTGAGTGTTGTCTCAGGTGTAATGCAACAGTTGGACTGCATCAAATAGTTCCACTTAAAAAACAAAATATTTTCCTCATTTCCTGCTTTATATGCTTCTTTGGTGAACCTCTGCACAAAGCGTATTAGGTGTATAAATACCAGTTTTTATAGTAGAAAAATAGAGGAAATATGATTTGATTATTTGCATTTTATGGTGACCTGAAGGGGATAAAAAGTTTGAGTTCAAGGACTGCAGGACAGAGAATACTGCTTCCTTTCACTGAAAGAATGTGAAGTTTCCCTAAAGGAGATTCATCCTGTTGTTATTTCAAGGATCCTGGCAAAGCTAGCATTTGAAAGCCACCCACGAACAATAGAATGAAAACAGCTGCGCAGCAGCCCTAATCTGGTTAGTGACTGTGTAAATACAGTGTAGTGCCATGAAAAGGTCACTGACGGAGGTGCCCTGCTGTGCTACAATGCATGCAGGTGCTGTGGGTGTATTCCTAATTGCATCATATCATTGATGCCAAGAAATTAGCAGGTTATATCATATGTAGTCCAGCCTCTTCTTCCATCCTACATTCCATCAATGTAACAAACTCAGACTTGAGTGCATCATTCGGCACTGTTATATGGGCGTTACGGGCCAGTAAATTGCCTCATTGCCGGTTGTATATTGACAGAAATTCCTCATCCTCCTTAATTTCTAACATGAAATAATGCTTTGCAGCTGGCCCCAAGGCATGGATGTATCAGCTCCGTCCCTATATGTTTCTGGTTAGCTGACTTTTCCTTATTACTGCTCTTGAGGAGAATTGGGAGGTTTCAAGGCTGGAAAGTCTTGTCTTAGCTGATGATAAACATTTATGATATGACACAGTTTGTTACTTTGTATCAATGATTCAGTTATTTTGTCCCTTCTTAATGACAAATACATCAACATAATAGCACCATTTTGAAATGAAAGATTTCAGAGAACCTGAAAGTCAGCTAATTCATAGCTATGTGGATACAAATGCAGGTATCTTGACTCCCCATAGTTGTCAATTTGCATAATTGCATAATTGACTCCCCATAGTTGTCAATTTGCATAATATTTTAGCTTCCTAAACAGTAAAGAACACTTTTAAAAAGAACCACTACCAGCAGCAGCAGCAGCAGCGGTGGATCACAGAATGTTGTAATGACCCTGGACTGCTTCTCAACTTCCGCATACATCATTGCTGAAGGAGCCTCTTCAAACCAATTCCTCCAATTTCTTTTAATTTTCTGTGACAACAACTGCTCTGGAATAAGATATTGCTTCATTTCTCTTAAAATCACGCTGTCTGTTCACAAACCGCTTGCATTGTGCAGCTTGCACAAGCATCAGAATCTCACACTTATGATTCCCCATCATTAATGTTTAAAGTGGGATTCATGGATGGCACCTTGAGCCTGAACTTCCTGGTTTCCCTCTAGTCAATCAGTCTCCCTTAAACTGCACCATTGTTTCCCACTTCACCCTTGCCCTGCAGCATCGACAGATGCTTCCTGCATATGAAATAGTTTTCTTATAGTCAACAAGCATGTGTAAAGATTAACTTGAACCATTTTGTTAGACTTTTGTATGAAAAAACAATGTATAAAAATAAACAGCATTGTGCTAAGGTGTTAGTGTGTCACATTCAATTTCTTTCCCTCTCTTTCTTCTATATTTATCTCTTAGAAAGGATTATTTTCCTGGCTGTTCACTAGAGACTTTATAAAAACTTGAATTCATGTGTGTGTGTTTGTGTGCGTGTGTATGTATGAATAAAATGTTTTCTGTTGAATTTGTTTAGTGCTTCATTGTGTGCCTGCCAAATAATCCCGGAATCTGTTTCTTCAGATTTATTTTTACTCTTCAAATTAAACACTAAATTAGGACTCTTTTTGGGGGGAAGATTTTGTATTGGAGCTACCTCACTTTAAATTACTAATAATAGTAAATGACTATTCTGTTCAAACAATTTCAAATTGTAATTGGTTTGTACCATGTGATTATTTGGGAAATATGTCTAAGAAATTTTCACTGAACCAAAATGTTATTGACCATGCTAAATGGAAATTTAGTTTTTAACTCAGATGCTTGCTTGTAGGTTGATATCTTTCCTACCTGAGCTACCTGGATTTCTCCCTGGTTCACTGTCAGTCTGTTCTCTACCTTATCCTTATATAGGCTATTAACCAGTCTAAGTAAAGATACACATCACTGATTGTCATGTACAGTATGTCTGGCATAGGTTTACTGCTACAAACAGATTAGATTATTATCAGCTCCTAATTTGGATCTGAAGCCAGTTCGAGGGGCAGGGAGGAAGACCACTTGGTCTCAGACTCAAGCTCAAAGGTGGTGGAAGATTTAGACAATTGTTTATTTTGTGACATTTGATAAGTTTCACAATATGTCTCACTCTTTTTTCTTGTGCCATACTTTGTTTACTCCACTCTTGGATACACGTCTTAACATGGTGAGGAGGTTTGAGTGTGTCAGTGAAGTTGAGAGCAACACCATCAGGAATGCAGGCTTGGTCAAGAGTCTAAACTCCTGAAAGAGTCACTCAAGGAGGAATGGTCAAAGCTGGGAAACCAGATTAAGATGCATCCACTCCCTTCAGGAATCAATGGTCACATCAGCAGAAGAGAACTGACCATTCCAATGGTGATGGGAGCAGAGGAATTCTTGAAAGGTTAGCTAATGGGCAGCAGCAGTAGTGGAAGGTGACACTGGCAGAGGATTTTTCACAGGCAACGGCAGTGTCACTTCAGCTAACTTTGGTTAGTATTGCACAGAAGAAGGCAATATAAACCACTTCTGCTAACCTCTTACCTTCAAAACTCTATGATGAGACAATCCAAATTGAAAAAAGATATAGTGCTGGAAGACAGGACCCCCAGGTTGGATGGCACTCAATTGGCTACTGGGGAAAAGCTAAGGACAAGTACAAACAGCGCTATTCTTAATTATAGGACTGGATTAAAGCAAAAAGGATGTCCAGTTGCAGATAAGAATAGATGCAAAAGTAACATCCTATTATATGTGTGACACATATAATAGGAACATGAAACATGAGCAGTATGAAGCCAGGTAAGCTAGAAATCATAAAACAAGAAATGGAATGTTTAAACATTGCAATTCTGAATATGAGTGAGCTAATATGGACCGACTCGGGACATTTTCAGTCAGAAAACCATAAAGTGTTTTACTGTAGAAGTGAAAAACTCAAAAGAAATGATGTTGCTTTAATAATAAGGTGAGACAATCATGCACCTAAACAAAGTATGCTGATAATCATAGGTGATTGGAATGCAAAAGTAGGAGACAAAGCAGAATCAAACATTGTTGGAAATTTTGGATTAGGATCATGAAATAAAGGAGGAGAGCGAGTCATAGAATTTTGTGAAGCCAACAACCTGTTCATTGCTAACACAGGCTTCAGGCAGCCAAAAAATTATTGTATATGTGGAAATTACCCAATTACCAATACAGGAACCAAATATATTACATAATTGGAAGCAGAAGATGGAGAAGCTCTAGTCTCTTTCCTAAAACAAGACCAGGAGCTGATTGTGATACAGATCATGAGTTGCTAATATCAAAATTAGAATAAAGCTGAAGAGAAACACTAAAAGGATCATAGTGCCAAAATACAATCTAAATAATATTCCTGTACAATTTAAAGACCATGTAAAGAACAGATTTGCAATGCTAAGTTTAATTCTGTGAACCAGAAGAACTATGGACTGAAATAAGAGACATTATCAAGGAACAATGTGCAAAGACTATTCCTGTAGCAAAAAGAAAGAAGAAGCCTAAATGGATGAATGAAGAAACTCTTAAAATCGCTAAAAGACAGGCAAGAAGCAAAAGGTGACAGAAATAGAGTTATAATTCTAAATGTAGCTTTTCAGCAATTTGCATGCAGAGACAAAGAAACTTATTATAATAACCAGTGCAAAGAAATAGAAGAGAATAACAAAAAAAGAAGAACAAGAGATCTGTTCCACAAGATCTGGGAAATCAAAGGGAAATTCAAGTCATGGCCTGAGATGCTGAAAGATCAACATGGAGATGTAGTATTTGATCAGGACAAAAAAAAAAGAAATATGGAAACAATACAATGAAGAACTATACAGAAGAGATGGAAGGATGACAAATACCTTTGAAGAAGAATATTTTGATGAATAACCAGAAATTTTAGAAAGTGAAGTAAAAGCTGCACTCAAAGCAATTGGGAGAAACAAAGCACCTGGAGTAGATGGAATACCAATAGAATTATTTCAAGCTACAGAAACTGAGCCCATCAAAATGTTAAGAAGAATTAGTCAAGAAATATGGAAAAACAAAACAATGGTCCTACTACTATCAGACTATCGTGTTAATTTCCCATGCAAGCAAAGTGATGCTCAAAATTCCACAGCAAAGACTCTTACGATATATGGAACGAGAAATGCCTGATGTTCAAGCTGAATTCTGAAAGGGAACAGGCAATTTTACGATGGTTAATGGAACATACCATTATGTTTTTCTTCTGAATTTCAGAAGAAATTCAGCCTGTGTTTTATAGATTACAACAAAGCTTTTGACTGTGTAGATCATGAAAAGCTATGGATAGTGTTAAAAGAAATGGGGGTGCCACAACATTTGACTGTTCTGATGCACAACCTGTACTCTGGACAAAAAGCTACTGTCAGGACAGAATTTGGGGGAACAGACTGGTTTCTGATGGACAAAGGTGTCAGACAAGGATACATATCATCTCCCTACCTGTTCAGACTCTAAGCTGAGCATATCATAAGGAAAGCTGGATTAGATCTAGAAGAAGGTGGAGTGAAAATTGGTGGAAGGAACATTATTACCCATTTGAGATATCCAGATGACACCACATTACTGGCAGAAAATAGTGAAAACCTGAAACAACTACTGATGAAAATTAATGCAGCACTCCTGGCAGGTGGCAACCGCCACTTTAGCCGGGTGCCGTTATTTGCCTCCATGGGGAATTGGAGGCAGGCAGGCATTGCCCGGGAATATGAGTATGTGCTGGGGGCAGAGCTTGCTGGCCACTTCAGGCTGCTCCATCCAACAGCAGCTCAGTTGTGCCTCGCGCTTGACCCACCCACCTCACCCTGTTTCAGTGCAGGATTAGCCAGTTGCCTGTATGGGGGCTAGGTAGGAATTTTTTCTCCCGTTTCCCAAGTTGGCCTTTGGGAAGGGATTTTTTCACCTACCTTGCACTGTTAGTTGAGGGAGGTAATTGGCTTGGTGTGGTCAGCTGTCCTTGGGGCAGGTGAGAAGATAGGGGGAAATGAGTGGATCGGTGAGCACCCTTGGCACCTCCCCATTGGTGGGGAAACTGGGGTCTGTTGGGAGTGGCTGGCTGCTTTATGGCCCAGTTGCAAGGACAGACGCCCTGGTGGTGAATCTTTCGATAAGCCAGTCTCCCCCCGCAGCTTTACTGCCATGTGGGGGAGCTTTACAGGGTTGATCCACTTTGCCTGGCCAGGCCAGGTACCAGCTATACGATAGATGGCTCACACCTAGGGCAGCGGGTGACTCACCCAGACAGGTCAGGGTGGAGGTCCAGGAGTGACCCCAGGGCCCAACCTGTACCGCTAGTTTAGGCCCTTGCCGTGTTTTGATAATATCTTGCTGTTATGTTAATAAAGTGGCCTTTTAGATCCCAACTTATGTGTCTGCCTCTTTATTCAACTGTGGTAGCAAAAGAGAAAGCACTGAAGTAGGATTACTGCTGAACATCAACAAAACAAAAGGAACTGCACATTTTAAAGTTTACAATGAGGAAATTGAAATTGTTCAAGATTTTCTATTCCTTGGCTCAATCATCAACTAAAAGGGAGATTGCAATGAAGAAATCAGAAGAAGATTGAGACCTGGAAGAGCAGCTGTGAGGGAACTAGAAAAGATCCTTAAATATGAAGATGTCTCTATGGGGACCAAGATCAAGATAATCCAGACTATGGTGTTGCCCATTACTATGTATGGATGTGAAAGTTGGACAATGAAGAAAGTTGACAGAAAGAAAACTAATTTATTCAAAATGCACTGCTATAAGAAAGATTTGCGGATACCATGGATGGCCAAAAAGACAAATAAGTGAGTACTAGATCATATCAAGCCTGAATTCTCCCTGGAAGCTAAAATGATAAAACTGAGGCTACTGTACTTTGGTCACATCATGAGAAGACAAGATTCTCTGGAAATGTTAATAATGCTAAGAAACGTGGAAGGCAGTAGGAGAAGAAGCCCTAAAACAAGATGGCTTGACTCAATAAAAGAAGCGGTGTCCTCCAGTTTGCAAAATCTGAGCAAGTCTGTTAATGCTAGGACATTCTGGAAGTCTTCCATTCATGGGGTCGACATAGGTTAGTGGTAACTAGATGGCATATAACACACACACACACACATTTTGTTTTCAGGTGTCATCATTTTTTATAATTTTTATGGCTTGCTGCCTCAAAAGCTGGAAATGCCCCAGGCATCTCTGGACCTCCAAATTATAAGCACATTAACACTTGTTGATTCTTATGGCAGGAACCGACAACGAAATAATCCATGCAATTGTTTGAGGCAGTAATGCTTTAAGGGTATGGGTACAACAATGTGTAATGTGAGAGGCAAACTCTAGGATTGCTTGCAATTTCATAGAGGAGTCTGGGGCAAAATCTTAGAATGCACTCAATTGCACGTGATCTGCAAATTTTGCTCCACTTGTAAGAGCAAAATATTTGGGCCTGTTACGTTCATTCCATGAGCTCTCTTTTTATATTTACTGTCATGATGAAAATCCAAAGCACTGACATAGAGGAGATGGTACAGTTCAGAGGGAAATAGGGCCAATTGCTTAGCATCAGCCCTTGGCTGCATTACTGAGTCTGAATCACTCAGGAGTCCTTCAGGCCAGAGATCCTGATTTGGGATTCTCTGATAGACCATGACTTGAAATGGATCCACTGGAAATGCCAACACTTTTCTCACCAAGGACCCCATGATTCTAAGCTCCTGCTAATCATCAAGAGAACACAGACAGCAATATCATATAGAGGCGTGACAGACTGTGAGACTTCAAACCTGAAGCATACCATTTTAAGGCACTTAATTTTGTTGAAAGAGGGGTGCAGTCCGTGAAAAGAAGCCTAACCTGGGTTCATTTGTCCCTAAGAAGTTAGAATAAGCAGGATGTTTTCTGTGACTTGTCCAGGGTGCTGAAGGTTCTGTCTCTGGCTGCCCTTCTTCCTCTTGCAGGTATGATCACCACAATCTTTAACTACTAGGAATTACTTTTGCTAGCGATCCTGGTCTTCCACTGGGTTTGGTCTGTTTTATTTATTACACTAGCCATGGATGAACTGGGACCTAGCATCCCAAAAACGTTTGTGCATTGTTAGTATTCATTGCCACTCATCTAGCAGGGCCCCAGTTTTTGCTCATCTCATCAAGATTCCAGGCTGGGCTGCATTAAAATCCCCCGTGGTTTCCCCCTCTTTTCTAACCTTCATTAGATCTCATGTTACTTGTAAATTTTCAACAACCAAACAAAATGGAAATAATCATTTTGCTGTTTGGAAGCCACTGTGGACTAAAAGAAACATGTGCAGCTTTACTTTTTTTGCCAAAATTACATAGCATCTCTATAAATGGATATGTACACAGAGAGCTAGTTTAAAATGTTCTTCCCAAAGTGAGCATAACTGTGCTGGAAGTGTTAATATACTCAAAAGGAATAGATTTGAATGTTCCTTGAGATATTTAATGGAAAACTCATTCATGGAGATGCCAGATGGGCCTTCTTTACTTAATTAGCTTCATACAAGTAAAGCTTAAAAAGTCAGTAGTATAGTGGGAGCTTGATTCTGAGCCAATGGATGGGGGAAATCTTGGGCATGTGTAATTGTTGTGTGTTCCTGCAGCCTACATTAACTTTGCCTGTAAAATGCATCATATTAAATATATTATACTTATTATTCTCATGAAAAATATTGTTAAATTCCACAACAATATAAAAAAATTAAGATCCAAATGCAACATACACACTTTTTCAAAGGAATGTCCAAGAAAAAAAATACATTACGTTGCAGTTAGCTTTAATTTACTCTAAACTGGAAATGTATAGAAGATGAAGGGCTGAATAAGGTAGCTTCTGTATAACCAGCCATCTGACATTCAAATTACCTGGACTTCACAAGATTTGATTCTCCACCACCCCTTATCCATATCTATGTTTTTTCCATAGCATAATTTACAATAGCTAGTGCTGCTGCAGCCTAGGGTTGCCATTCCCCCACCCGGGGTGGGGGATCCCCCAATCCCTCACTTTCCCCCCCACGTCCACTTACCTGGCTGGTGGGGGCATGCTCCCTGGGGCCCCCCCTCCCCAGGCAGCAATGCTGGCGAGAGTGGGCAGCAGCAGGGAGAACAGGCCGCTCTTGCCGCCCGCTCTCACCTCCTGCTCTCACAGCTGCCCGCTCTTGCCGCCGCTGCCTGCTCTCGCTGCTGCAGCCCCTTTGCACCAAATGAGAGTGGGCCATGGTTGTGGTGAGAGAGGATGGCAGTGGCTGTGAGAGTGGATAGTGGCAGTGAGGACAAGTGCCCCCTTTGACCCGGGGCGCCCTTTGACCCCATGTGATGACATCATTCCAGAAGTGACATCATCATCCAAGCTGGAGGGAGGAGGGAAGGAGAGGTAAGAACTCCCCCTGCTGAGAGAGTCTGGGGACCTGGGCATCCCCCATTGAGGGACTCTAGGTCCCTGGCAACCCTACTGCCGCCACTATCACCACCAAGCTTGTGTTCTAAGATCTATCTGACTGAAATTATTCAGTTTTAGAATAGTGTCAGTATGGTATAATGGTTGCAGAGCTGGGCTAGAAAGTGAGAGATCTGAATTCAAAACCCCATTTAAAAGGCCGCTAAAAATTTCTTTACTTTCATAACATTTTTAAAAAGTATTCAGGAAGGAAAGAGAAGAGGGGTTTAACCCATCGAGTGAAGAAGGATTGACCCAATTTTTCATCCCTTGCTGGTTAAAGTCAGTGGCAGTGTTTTCCCAACAGAATCAGGGGTTTGCTCTTGGCATTATGGGGTGGGAAGTGAAATTTTGACTCATTTGGGAAAGATGTTCAAAACAACAGTTTTTGACCAGCTGGATCTGGTTTGGGCAATCAATTATTTTTGAATCCATTTCTATTAGATGATGTATTTGCCTGTAAGGAAGGTCTGGGGTCTCTTGTGATCTACAAGGCATAAATGGTGTGTGTATGACAAAGGTCAGGGTCTCTTATAATTTTAAGAGAAGCTACACCTTTTAAAGTTTTTGACACAGAAGGGTGTATCTCTGCTTAGAATTTGAATATTAGTCACAAAACACATGGCAATACAAAAAATAGCAAGAAAGAGAAGTTGTTCCTATAACAAATATGAATTTCGACTATCATTCTCTTGTCAATAAGATATGACAAATTCATAAATTAATGTGTAATATTCAGTTTATTTGGGGGAATTCATATATTTCCCTTCCTCTGGTATGATGATAAAATTTAGGCATGAGGGAAGAAGCTAGATCATAGTGGCCATTTTCACACGTCTTACCTGCCACTGGAACATTGTGCAAAACACCCGGAATACAGCATCTTCTCACTCAAAATTGTGCCAGGAAGATGCTGTCCTCTGGGAGTTTTGCACGAAATCCTGGCAAGAAGACACTGTCTTCCGGGTGTTTTGTGCGATGTTCCGGCGGCAGGTAAAGACGTGTGAAAATGGCCAGTGTCTATATTGTTTGAAGGGCCACTGGAACCCAGATCATTCATTTCAGGGAAGTAGATGAGTTGGTCTGCAGTAGAACAGCAGGATTTTAGTCCAGCAGTACCTTAAAGACCAACAAAGATCCCTTCCGAAGGATGCTTTGACTCTCAAAAGCTTATGCTCTGAAAATCCTCTTGGACTCTAAAGATGCTACTGGACTAAAATCTTGCAAATAATTAATGAAACCTTCCCCATAGTGCAGAATTAGGTGATATAAAATTAATGATAGGTTCTGATAGATAGTCCAAATAAAATGGACACAAATATGATCAAACTGTGAATGGAGTTGTCATATGGCCCTTTCACCTCCAAGGAAAAAAAACATCAAAACTTTAGCACATTTAAGCCCAGTCAATTTCAGTAGGGGAAAGAGTTAGATGCATGTTTAACTTTCCCACTGAAATCAACCATGCTTCATCTGGCTTGATCCTGCTTTTGTAATATCACCTGTAATGATGCCATATGACTAGAGCGTATGTGTTAAATCAGGTTTTATTAATGACTGCTCTATTTCTATAAAGATTCTTGCTCTAACTTTTGAGAGTGAGGTTGGTGATTAACAAGCAGCCTACCATTGTTACCAGTGTTTTGGGCAGAGCCACCTTGACTCCAAACTTGTCCATCTAGCTTCATTTATCCCAGCCTGCACATCGAACAATGTCAAGATGTGTTAAACCTCATTTTCCTTCCTTTCTTTGCCTTTCAATCAACTAACAGCTTGGTTGATGCTACTCAGCACCAAGCTTGTGTCAGGTCTTGCCAGATACTTCCCCAATCACTTCACTGCATCACTCTTGTGTATGAGTTAAACATGATTTTATTAGGCAAAATATCAGTTCAAGAAGCTGTAACAATGGAATTGACCAGAATGCCTAAAGGTAGTGAAGCAAGTTCAATTATAGGACACTGGCTCCACCCCGCCCCCAGTGGAGACCATTGGAGGTTTTGGTGCACATTGCTTGGGAAGAGGGGGAGGGGGCACAGAGGAGCTCTGCTGAGTTTTTGTATTAAGTCGAAGGTCAGGTTCCCAAGCTTCAGCAGGAACTGGTAACCAAAACACCTTGTCTGGAAGATAAGTAGTTAGCAACAAAGCAACAGAATACTGGTTTTACTTTGCATGTACTCAGAGACAAAATACAACCACCATACACCGAGGGCATGGCAAATGTGCTGCAGGCTTATCTGACAGCTTGTCCCTCTGCAACCTACCCATCCCATCAAATCAATGGATGGTCTAGTTCATTAACAGCCTTTTACTCTTAGATGCCTCAGAGCATTGCCAATTGTGTCTATTCTGTAGCAAACCCCTCTTTTCCTGCCAATCTTTGTATGTCCTAATGAGTCCTCCTGAGACCAGGCCAAATTACACTTATAATCACCAACCTTGGACTGATGTGGAACAGGTGAAAAAAGGTACACTGAACAAGCAATACTTTAGCATCTGTGGATACAATTGTGCTAATCAGCTCTTTTTATTGTATTGTCAAATGTTCTGTGAAACAGCTGTAGGGCTAAAGAAGTCACATAGTGGTTAGAACTAATCAACCTCTTGACACTGAACAGCTGTATACTTTGCACTTCCACATACTTAAACACTCACGTGTTCCAAACAAATTTCATGTCCCTTGAGATGTCTGTAAAAATGTTGTCACATAAGTCAGCAGTCTCCACTATCACACTGTGTTTTTAAGATGAATAACACGCTTAGCATTACACAACATGATACTTCATTCCTGTAGAGCTTAATATATAAAAAGTACATCTGTTGATATTTAAGCTTTTTTTGCTATTAAATTTTCTATCTTTGGCTTGCTGACTCATTTCATTTTGTAACTGATAACATGTAAAATGCTGACTATAAAGTAAACCTGTTTGCTCTTAAGTGAAACACCTAATGAATTCCTACCTGTAAGCAATCCAGATTTTCTTTGCTATTTGCTACACAAATTGGACACAAACGGGGAAAGGTGAGAGAAACTTAAGGAATGAGAGCTTTCTGAGTACTGCCCAAAGAGCTTGGCTTAAACTACTTCCCCAACTGAGATGTGTCTGAGGGCCAAGCTAGATATGATAGCATCATGTCTGTCATGGGGCCACTGCCATTTTAAAGTAATTTAAATAATTTAAAAGTGATTTTTTTAAAAAACTTAGTATGTGAGGAGAAATTCTTTCTTAACACCTGGCCTTAAGAAAACGTTTATTCAAGCAGTGAAGCCTATATATAAGAATCAATCTGCAGCTGTAGTTGTAAATTGTGATATAACAAAAAAATTGGAGATAAGAAAAGGAACGAGACAAGGATGTCCACTTTCTCCATTGTTATTTGTGATGGTGTTGGAAATTTTACTTAGACAAATACGGGAAGATGATATGATAAAAGGGCTGAAAATTAAGGGTCTTTCCTACAAAGTTAGAGCTTTTGCAGATGATGTGATGGTTATAATTGAAGATCCTATTCAAAATATTCCAAGATTGATGGAGAAAATAAAAGAATTTGGAGATTTGGCAGGATTTTATATTAATAAAGACAAATCTAAAATACTATGTAAAACTATGTCTAAACAATGACAACAAGAACTAATGGAGATAATGAACTGTGAGGTAGTCCACAAAACAAAATATCTAGGTATTGAGTTGACTGTAAAAAATATTGATTTATTTAAGAATAATTATGAA
The DNA here is from genome assembly GCF_028583425.1 of Eublepharis macularius. NCBI lineage: Eukaryota > Metazoa > Chordata > Lepidosauria > Squamata > Eublepharidae > Eublepharis > Eublepharis macularius. The sequence continues at coordinate 101,653,185 of NC_072790.1, read as the reverse complement.
AAGCTATGGCAACAAATTGATAAGGACATGTTGAATTGGAATAAGATGAATTTGTCATGGCTGGGACGTATTGCTGTTATCAAGATGAATGTGCTGCCGAGGATTATGTTTTTAATGCAAACAATACCCATTGTGAAAGACAATAAGCAGTTTGAAAAATGGCAAAAGAAGATATTGAGTTTTGTGTGGGCAGGGAAAAAGCTTAGAGTGAAGATGAAGGTATTATATGATGCCAAGGAAAGAGGTGGATTACAGTTACCAAATTTAAAATTATATCATGAGGCTATATGTTTGGTATGGTTGAAAGAATGGATATTATTGAAAAATCATAAACTATTGACTTTGGAAGGATATAATAAACTTTTTGGATGGCATGCATACTTGTGGTATGGAAAGACTAAAGCTGATGCTATGTTTCTACACCACATTGTGAGATGGAGTTTATTTGCAGTTTGGACAAAATACAAGAGATACCTAGAAGAGAAGACTCCTATGTGGATTATTCCAGCAGAAGTTGTGAACCCAAAGACGGAATATGAAGGGGAGGAGTGGTTGACATATAAAGAAATTCTTAGAGTGGATCAGAATGTATATACTATTAAAACTAATGAAGAGCTGTTATTTCAATATGGTTGGTTTCAATATAGACAGATAAAAGATTTGTATGATACAGACCGAAGAAAAGTAGGATTTAGGACGGAAAACTCGGAGTTAGAAGAGTGTTTACTTCAAGAGGGGAAAAAATGATATCTAAAGTATATAAGATTTTGTTGAAATGGTTTACTGAAGATGAGGTAGTTAAAGTACAAATGGTAAAATGGGCAGTAAATTGTAATAAAGATATACCGATGGAAGCTTGGGAGAGGTTGTGGAAAAATACTATGAAAATATCAACATGTACCACTATAAGAGAAAATGTTTATAAAATGATTTACAGATGGTATTTAACACCAAAAAAGTTAGCTAATGGTAATAATCAAATGTCAGATAAATGTTGGAAGTGTAAGAAGCATGAAGGTTCATTCTATCATATGTGGTGGACTTGTGAAAAAGCTAAACCATTCTGGGGGGAAATTGTGGAAGTTATGTCAGAGATTTTACAGAAAAATGTTGATAAAAACCCAGAATTGCTATTATTATGTATGAAACTGGAAGAATTTGATAGAATGGACAGTTTTTTATATGATTACTGCGGCTAGAATGTTATATGCACAGTTGTGGAAGACACAAGAAATACCATCAGTAGAAGACTGGATTCTAAAGTTATTAAATATGGCAGAAATGGACAAGCTTACAAGGAAGCTTAAAGAACAAGATACAGAGGAATACATTATGAGTTGGGAGAAACTTAAGAACTTTGTGGAAAAAAAGTGGGACATGAAAGGGAAGATGTGGTCTTTGGATAATTGTTGAGGGGAAGATAGGTCTTTATTTTACTTAATTTAGAGGTTAAAATAAGGTATTATATTACATATTATAAGTTAGAATTTAATAATAATAGAAAGCGGGCTTAAATGTTGTAGATAGTGGTATGTTATAGTATATGCTATATTATATATGATATAATATATAAATTAGAAGTTTGTATTATAAAGGGTAATTTGCTAAGCTAGGAGATAGCTATGGAATGTAGATAAAGATGGATATGTTAAGCTATATATTATACAGTATAATGTAGAAACTAATATTATAGAAATTATTATTTTAGGAGCTAGAGATGTAATGTGATGTAATGGATATGAAGGGAATGGAAAACTGTTGGAAGTCAATGAAAAAGGGGGGGAATGGGTGGGAATAATATAATGTGATGGAGATTGATATTAAATATTATGATTTGTATATGATAACCCATCCAATAAAAATCTTATATATAAAAAACAAAAAACATGGGGGATCCAATCATGAAATTACCACATAATTTGCATTTTTGTGCTAAGTGCCAACCAAAGGAGTTCATGTACCTTTCCTCTGAAGAGATGCATGATCTCCTGCTACAGAGGTTATCTATCCTCAGGTAGTACACAATGCAGAGCATGCCACTTGTTCTTTCCTTTGCTCTACTTGTTTTTCCATTGTCCCACTTGTTATGAAGTTGCTTTTAGATATGAATAGGGATGGAGCCATGTAATGCAACTATATTGGTGGTGGAGGAAAGTGCCCTCAAGTCATAGCCGACTTATGGCGACCCCTGGTGGGGTTTTCATGGCAAGAGATTTACAGAGGTAGTTTGCAATTACCTGCCTCTACAACCCTGGTCTTCGTTGGAGGTCTCCCATCCAATTACTAACCAAGGCCAACCCTGCTTAGCTTCTGAGATCTGATGATATCAGGCTCGCCTGGGCTATCCAGGTCAGTATCAACTTAAATGTTGAACATGATTTTAAGTGACTCTGAAAAATCAAATAAATACTTCTAATATTGTTAGCTCATTAACAATGAATAAGAATGTGTTGGATATCTGAACTGCCACTTGGTCTTATGCGTCAATTCTTAGTCATCTTCTGAGTCTTTATTTTATACAATGTTTTTACATATGTTTTCTGAAAATCACTATTGATCCATTGAAACAGCTGCAGTTCTATAAAGTAATGGATATAAGTGATATCAATTAGAAAAAGGAGGCTGGGTGGAGAATTAAAGAGAAAAAAGCAAATGTATTTCCAAGACTCCTTCTGTTATAATAACAGCTTCCATCATCTTTAGTTAGCTACATGGCCTTCCTTTGTAACCCCTTCCCTTCTGTTCCAAGAATGGCATTAACCATCATGGTGGAAAGTATAGCAGGGGGTTGTAAATAAGATAATCAAAAAGACTTTATCAGTCTTCAAATTTCCTTATTTTATCAGGCAGAAACTCAATACAGAATGGCAGGAAATGGGATTGTATTTCACTATGTTGGTTCTTTATTTTCTAACACTATCCAGAGCCACCCACCCACCAACACACACAAATTAGTTTCCATTCTTTCTAATGATACTGTGTTAATGTGACAATAAATGAACACACTGGAGCCAGCAGAGAATTTCTACAAACAGAAGGGATGGTGCTTTTAGCTCATACCTTGAACTATAGCAGACCTTTGACTCTTCCCTCAGCTGCTCCTAGGGATCTACAGGAGCAGCATTCATGGAGGTAGGAATTTAAAAGGGGTGGCAGAAAGTCAATTCCATGGACAGAAACTCCTTGTCTGTAGAAATTTATGCTGAGTATTTAAATAGCATCTAAATGAAATTAAACTGATGGAGTAAACAATGACATGTACAAAAGAAGAGAAGAATATTCTTCAGGGGTGACCAGGACTAGTTGGATAGGAATGTGAGGTCAATACCATCTTTCCTGATGAGTGCCTTTCCTTGTGTGTCTTCAGTTTGCTACTCTTAGGTCAATATCCTGTTTCTTCATGGAATAGACTAGAAGCCTCTCTCAATTAGTAAGATAGCTAGGTCTCTATCTGTTCACCTTACTATCCAGTATGTTAGTCCTTGAATAAAGCTTTATTTCATACTCTGCATAATCACTCCGTGAACATAAACATCTAAATAGAACATCCATTTTAGGATGTTAGGATGTAAGCTGAACTCACTCCCTCACTGTGCGGCAGATTTTCTGTCCAACACAGTCAAGATTGCTTGCTGAGGCTGGGCAGCCTCTGGTACAGTGCCTCCAGCTATAATTTTAAGTTTCTTTTGTCCCTCACTTTAGAATATATATATATGTTTAGGGCTTACATTTCAGCCTAAATATTTGGTAGGGGAGAAACAATGAAATGGTACTAGAGGCTGAGTAAGGTTCAATAGGAAACAACAGGTTTATTGACTTCCGGTTTGGGATCCATGAAGGTCTAACGCAGCTCTAATCGTGGAGCTGACCGGGCTGCCGTTTAAGTGGCCGGCGGGGCAAAATCAAGCCCGCGGCCGACTGTTCTCAGGCGGAGAACAGGCATAGAACGCTCAAGCACCTCAGGGCGTGTCGATCTCGGGCGAGGGGGGGTCCTACGCAACGGATCCTCTCCCGACCCTTGAGGTCCCACCCTAAGACAGGTCGGCTATAATCTCTGCGGCAGTCCTGGTGCCAATGCGGTTGGCATAAGACCTACATGCCCAAGCTTCAACAGGGGAAGGAAGAGTGGATGGGAATCTAAGATTGAAACAGCGATTACAACCCAAGGAAAGTGAATGAGAAGGTAAAGATCACTATCTCTTGAAACGGGACAGATTACTTAAAGTAAAGAAGAATTAAAGTAGACTTTTAAACTGCAACAGACCAAGTATAAGGAGGGGAGGACCCGGCAAGAATTATATTAGAAAAAGGACTAAGTTAAATGAAGTTATTAAAGAAATTGGACTATTGTTTTGAATACCTGTGGCTATAAGGAGATATCAGGCTGTGAGAAAGTTTCACCATCGCGAGAACTGCTGTGGGAAGTCGGGAAACAGGACGTACGTAACAACAATAGAGTTGCTGGAGAGAGGCGGCCCTTGCCAGAGGGCAGGAAGTAGGGAATCGCCATTTTTGAAAGGGGAAGAGCCGTGGCTTCAGCGAAAGAGGAAGTAAGCCATATTGGATTATAAAAATCATAGAGGAACCATAGAGAAAAGACGCCCGACATTTTGGACTCTTTAAAAGTTTTTTTTGGAAAGACCGGGACATTTAAACTAAAAGGACATTAAATTAAACGCCACGGAGCTAAGGAAGAGAGCGGACTCGTGGGAGCGAGCCAAAGCAAGCCCCACGATGTTGAAAAAAGAGTGGCAATCGGCAATAGAGAATTTGGATAAAAAACTTTTAGAAGTGATTAAAGAGCTCAAGGACATGAAACCGGAGTTGGTGAAAGAGGTTACAGAGGTTAAAGAGACAGTGAAAAATGAGCTGGCAGAAGTGAAGAAAGGTATGGAAACAATGCAAAATGACCTGCAGGGAACACAGCAAAGAGTCAAGGTAGTGGAAAGCGCGGTGGAGAACTTAGCAGATATGCAACGAACAGAGATGAGGGTGATGAGGGGGAGAACGGCGGTTGCGGAAAGTAAACATATGGAGAAGCAGCTGAGGTTTCGCGGCTTGCCGGAAGTGGAAGGAAAGACAGCTCAAGAACAGATCACTGAGGTGTTAGCTGAATACCTGGGGAAGGAGGAGGAGGAAGTTGTGGCTATCCTAGATGTGGTATATCGTGTAAATTCAAGAATCGCGACCCAGAGGAAACTACCAAGAGATGTGATTGTGCAATTCACGACCAGAAATATAAAAGAGAAGATTGTGACTAAACAGTTTCAAGATCCATTGGAGATTGATGGCAAGACGATTATTATCATGAAGGAATTACCCAGATCGGTGTTGTTAGATAAAAAAAAATATAAAACTCTAATTCAGATTCTGAAGGACATGAAAATAAGGTACAGATGGGAACTACCAGAAGGAGTATCTTTTGAATTTGGAGGAGTGAAAAAGCGCATTAGATCTGAATTAGAGATGGAGCAGTTTATAAGGGACAATGAAAAGGACTTACCAGCAACAAGATTATGAATATGGAGTGCAAAGTTTTATCTTGGAATGTAAATGGACTTAATTCACCGAATAAGAGAAAAAGTATTTTCCACTGGCTATTAAAACAAAAATGTGATATTGTATGCTTGCAAGAGACTCATATTAGAAAACAGGATGCAAAGTATCTAAAATTGAATAAATTGGGCAGTGATTTTGTAGCGGCCTCTAATAAGAAAAAAAAGGGGAGCGGTATTGTATATAAAAGAGGAGCTACAGCCAACGTTAGTGATGAAAGATGCGGAAGCCAGATTTTTAGCAGTGGAATGTATATGGAATTTAAAGAGAGTATTGGTGATTGGAATCTATGCACCTAACAGAGCAAAAGAAAGCTTCTTTGAGGACTTGAGGAAGCAATTAGATGAACTTTCTTATGACCAGATAATTCTTGCAGGAGACTTCAATGGAGTGACAAACTTGGAACTAGATAAAAAGTCAGTAACTGCACAAAAAAAAAGAGGACTATTACCAAAGACGTTTTTTGTATTGACGCAACAGGAAACTTTAGAAGATGTATGGAGAAGACAAAATCCCAAAGGCAGACAATATACGTTTTTCTCCGCGAGACACTCTACGCTATCAAGAATCGATATGATCTGGGCCTCAAAAGACTTAGCGCTTTGGACTAAGGACGTGGAAATAATGCCTATGGTAGGCTCAGATCATAATCCAATTATGTGGAAGTTGGGGAAAAGGAGTAAAAGGAGAGGATGGAGAATAAATGAGGATTTGCTGCAAGAGGGAGAAAATATGGAGATGTTGAGAAGAGAAACAAAGTTTTTCATACAATATAACATGAATAGAGAAGTACCAACCAACAAGGTATGGGACACCTACAAGGCAGTAATTAGGGGCATATTAATGGACTTAAATGGAAGAGCCAGGGAAAAAAAAGAGGAGAAGAGACAGGAAATCACGGAGAAAATAAAAGCCAAAGAAATACAGTTAAAGAAAAGACCAGGGAAAAATAAAATCTACCAGGACATTAAAATTCTTCAGGAACAGCTGACAGCAATGAATAACAAAGAATTGGAATGGAATCTTAAGAGAATGAATCAAAAGGCGTTCGAAGGCGCAAATAAACCTGGGAAATATTTGGCATGGCAATTGAAGAAGAGAAAGGAGAAGAAAATAATAAATAAAATCTGTGAGGACAATAAAGTGTACCTGGAACAGACAGCTATTAGCAGAGCCTTTTATAAATTTTATGCCAAATTGTATAATAAAAAAGAGGTGAATAAAGACTCAATAGCGACATATTTGGAGAAAATGAAGCTCCCAGCAATTTCGGAAGCTTGGAGAGACAAATTGAACAATGAAGTAACAGAGGAAGAAATAAGAAAGGCAATACAGTCAACAAACTTGGGAAAGGCGCCAGGACCGGATGGACTTACAGCCAAATTTTATAAGGTAATGGCTAATGAACTGGCACCATTCCTAAAAGATGTGATTAATGGTGTTTTAAAGGATCAACGAATCCCAGACACTTGGAGTGAAGCTAATATATCACTGATCCCCAAAGAGGGGCAAGATCTGACTAACGTGAAAAACTATAGACCTATATCGTTACTTAATAATGATTATAAAATTTTTGCGAAGATACTGGCGGAAAGAGTGAAGGGATGGCTTTCTGAAGTTATTGAGGAGGAGCAAGCTGGTTTTTTGCCAAATAGACAAATCAAAGACAATTTAAGGACAGTTATAAATGCTATTGAATACTATGACAAACGTTGTGACAAGGAGGTTGGTTTCTTCTTTGTGGACGCTGAAAAAGCGTTTGACAATTTGAACTGGGACTTTATGTTTGCCACCATGGAAAAGCTACAAATGGGAGAAAGATTCATAAGAGCAGTAAAGGAAATTTACAGAGACCAGAGTGCAGCAATTGTGGTGAATGACGAGGTGACCAAGAAATTGACTATAGGTAAAGGAACAAGACAAGGTTGCCCGTTGTCTCCACTGTTGTTTATTTTGGTTTTGGAAATACTGATGATACAGATATGAGAAGACAATGCAATCCGTGGAATAAAAATAAAGGACTTTTCCTATAAGGTCAGAGCATTTGCGGACGATATAATGCTAATTGTGGAAGATCCAATGGAGAATATGCCAAAAGTAATAGAGAAGATTAAGGAGTTTGGAGATTTGGCAGGATTTTATGTAAACAAAAAGAAGTCAAAGATATTATGTAAAAATATGACTAAACAAAAACAACAACTATTAATGGAAATAGACTGCAAAGTAACAAGTAAGGTGAAATATCTGGGAATTGAACTGGCTGCAAAGAATATAGATTTATTTAAAAACAACTATGAGAAACTGTGGACTCAGATAGAGCAAGACTTGATTAAATGGAACAGACTGAACTTGTCATGGTTGGGAAGAATTGCAGTAATTAAGATGAATGTGTTGCCAAGAGTGATGTTTCTGTTACAGACAATACCAATTATCCGAGACTCTAAGCAGTTTGAAAAATGGCAGAGGAAAATATCAGATTTTGTTTGGGCAGGCAAAAAGCCTCGAGTGAAAATGAAAGTGTTACAAGATGCAAAAGAAAGAGGCGGAATGCAACTGCCCAACCTAAGACTTTATTATGACGCAATTTGTTTAGTGTGGTTAAAAGATTGGATGATGCTGAAAAACCGGAAATTACTGGCCTTAGAAGCATATAAAAAATATTCGGATGGCATGCATATTTATGGTATGATAAAGTAAAAGCGGACTCTATGTTCTTACATCATTATATTCGGAGAAGCCTATTCACAATTTGGAAGAAGTACAGAAATTACCTACAAGATGGAATCCCCTCATGGGTGGTTCCATATGAAGTAATAGATCCGAGAACTGTCGATAATGAACAACAGTGTTTAACATACAAGGAGATAACCCGAATGGAATTTTCTAAACCCAAAATAAAGACGCAGGACGAGTTGTCTCCAAGTTACAATTGGTTTCAGTACAGACAGATCAGAGATCTTTATAATTCGGACTGTGTGAAGGGAGGGATAAGAATGGAGAATTCGGAATTAGAACAGGCACTTTTACAAGAGGATAAAAAGGAAATCTCTAAGGTATATAAAGTGCTGCTGAAATGGTATACTGAAGATGAAACAGTTAAAGTGCAAATGGTGAAGTGGGCTATAAACTTTAATAAGGAAATAACAATGGAGGCGTGGGAATACTTGTGGAAGAATACAGTGAAGATCACGGCATGCACCAATATTAAAGAGAATGTCTACAAAATGATTTATCGTTGGTATATGACACCAAAGAAAATTGCGCTAGGGAATTTGAACATGTCTAATAAATGCTGGAAATGTAAAAAGCATGAGGGATCTTTGTATCATATGTGGTGGACTTGTGAGGTAGCTAGGCAGTACTGGGGGGAAATAATAAGAGTAATAAGCGAGATTTTACAATTTCAAATTAATAAGAACCCAGAACTCCTGCTACTGAACTTGGGAATGGAGGATATTCCAGCACAATATAGGACATTGCTATTTTACATGACAGCAGCGACTAGACTTTTGTACGTGCAAAAGTGGAAAGTGCAAGAAGTGCCAACTATTGAGGACTGGATATATAAATTGCTGTACATGGTGGAAATGGACAAAATGACAAGGAAACTGAGAGACCTTGATCCAGGACAGTTCAACACGGATTGGGAGAAGCTGAAACAATATTTAGTGAAGAAATGGGAGGTGGGAGGAGAACTGTGGCAGTTTGAAAATTACTGAAATACAATAAAAGTAGAGGGAGGTGACTTTACCGGGGGGTGGAGAGGTAAATGAGAATTTCTAAGCAACTATTTTATTAGATTATTATATACAGCATTAAGTATTATAGGTGTTATTACAAGAATTATAATGATAGAAATTAACTAATTATAAGGATAGAAACTAATTAATTTCATTTCTGGCAATAATTGTATAATGGAGATAATTTTATAATTGCAATGAAGGAATTTAAGTAAGGTGGGAAAATATATATTAATGTATAGATCATGTATTAAATTGATTGAATTGGTTTGGAGGTATATATGGGTCAAATTGGTTGACTATTTTTGGTGGATAGTTGCATAATGAAAGAATAATATAATTATATAATTAAAACAGTATGAAGATAAGATATGTAGAAAAAGTAATATATAGAGTATAAGTTAAATTGGTTGACTTATATCGAATGTACTGTTTATAGAAGTATCTAAAATTATGCTAAATAAGGGATAAATTGTTTGTCCCATATTGAAGATGAGATTATAAGATAGAGTATAGAGTACCAAAATTAGCTAAATGATTATTATCAAAAGAAAATATGCCAAGAATGTATTATTTAGTTATGTATTATTTAGTTGTTAAAGTAAGTAGGAAGACAGAAGGAGCACTGTGTTATATAGATAAGCTTAGAAGAAAGTGAAAGTTTACGTTTGACAGATAGAATAAATTTAAAATGAGTAAGGGAAAAGGGACAAGGGGTTGGAAAACTGTTGGAAGTCAACAAAAGGGGGGGAAAGGGAGGGGGTTAGAATTGGAAAAAATTAAAGGAAACTGATTGTAATGTACAATTTAATGACATCTAATCCAATAAAAAATTAAAAAAAAAGAGGAAACAACAGGTTTATTAAACAGACAGGGTTGGTATATAGGTAGGCAGGGAAAGTAAAGCTGAGGTAAATTTCTATTGTAGAACAGAATATTTCACAAGCAATAGGCACCAATAATCTTCTTAAAGCTTAGTTTCAGTAGTTACAAAACTTAAAAGTCAGAGGTTGGTAGTTTCAGACTTAGGTTACTTTAACAAGGTTTCTTCATAGATTTCATTTTACAGTTTAGGTGTTCCGACTTCAATGCAGCACTCTTTTCCCTGTACACCAGACCCAGGGTTCTCCTCAGAGCCAAACCCCTCTTTTTAGACACTGGACAGAAATTATTCTTCTTCAAAAGACATAACCCTGATCACTTGGCTGAAAGGCAGTCTCCTTTCACTACTCACTTCCTCTGCCAAGAATATACCCCCAGTTATAACTTTGTGTAAATCAGTACTGGCTTTCACACTTAAGTGCTTTAACTAAAAGTCTTCTTTAAACCCAAACCTGTCCCAGTTAGGGAAAACTTTTCCTTTTTGCCCCCCTCCCTTCAGAATGAAGAGACAGACACAAGGCTTGAGTAAAAATCTGGGCCGTTTATTGATCAACATTAACTTAATAATGGCAACAGCATAGTAGCAGTACAGGTCAAGCCAAAGGGTCTACCCTGGACCTCCTCCTTGACTTGTCTGTGTGAGCACTCACTGCTCCAGGCATGAGCCATCCATGTGCACAGCTGTAACCCAGCTAGCCAGGTGAATGGTTCCCCCCTTGAAACTCCAAGAACCCCAAGCTGGGGATTTTGAGGGAAGGGGTCCAACAGGCACTCTGCCCTCTCAGCTGGCAGTCATGAAACCCACCAGACAATTCCTGACAGACCCAATTCTCCATCAGTGGGGAGGTGCCACTGGGTGCTCGCCACCCTGCTCTGTCTACCCCAATCTAACCTGCCAGAGTCCTAAGTGAAATGACTCTCCCAACAGAACTGTACAAAGTAGGTGAAAAATACCTCTTCCTTGTGCCAGTTTGGGGAAAGGAGAAAAATTCCTATCTGGCTCTAGGAACCAGTGACCAGCTAATCCTGTACTTCCATAGGGTGCGGTGGGTGGACCAAGCTTTCAAAGCTGACTGAGCCCCTAAGGAAGTGGGGCTGCCCTTTATAGGGTCAAGCCCCACCTCCGCACAGACCCACATGCTTGGGAATGCAGGGCTGCCTCTCACATGTGCGGGGAGGCAAAAGTAGCCACCAGTCCAAGTGTGTTTCACATGTGGCTGGGAGTGTCATTCTGCCCTCCCCCCCCCAATTCAGAATGAAGGAACAGACACAAAGCTTGGGTCAAAATCTGGGCCATTTATTGAACAACATTAACCTAATAATGGCAAGGGCATACTAGCAGTACAAGTCAAGACAAGGGATCTACCCTGAATCTCCTCCTTGACCTGTCTGGGCAAGCACCCACTGTCCCAGGTGCAAGCCATCCATGTGCATGGCTATAACCCAGCCTGAGGGAAAGACTTGTACATTGGGTCTCACAGGCAGTCTCAACTGGCAGCTGTGAAGCCTGTCAGCCGATCAGCCAGCGCAACAAATCCAGCCAAGAGTTTGGCACATTGTCCTGAACCCCTTGGTCCCACAAAAAGAAAATTGTCACAGTAATGGGCCGTATCATGTCAATGAAGCCTATGACGCAGCACTCTGCCCTCCATACACTCCTTAGCAATCTTGTACTTAATTACTCCCTCCAGGCTGGTGACAGAACACAGATTCATGGACATGAAGGGGATCCTAGGCCCCTGGAACAGTATTTGAATCCCAGCTGTGAACCCCTCTAACAAAAAGTGCATCAGCACGCTTGGGGTAATCCTGTAAAATGCCCCTAACTGCCCTCAGCTTTATGGCACTGAGACTAGAGATGGGCACGAACAGCAATACGAACAAAGAAAAGCCACGAACAGCCCACTCTTCTGTTCGAGAACAAGCTGTCTGTGAGGCCCCATTCTCAGCTGCCCTGAGCCCATCTGTGGGGAGGACGGGGTATACATTGAATAAAAAAAATAAAAAATAAATAAATGAACAGGTATATATTGCAAGCCTCTTTCGTTTCTGTTTGTCAAGCCAGACAGTCTGGCACCTGCAATCGATTCCTTTGGCAACATAGGCAGGGATTGTATGAACTCTGTCTGAACTCCTGCTGTTGCCCTGGAAACCCCAATCTAAGCCCAATTTAGCTTGATAGGCAGGTCTTCCTTCCAAGTGTGGAGCTCCAAATTTGTTACAAGACAGCAAAGACCGGGGGGGGGGCTCCCAACTCTGGCTAGTCTTTGCAGACAGTGGAGAGGGAGAGACAGCTGCTTTTGGCATTTTGATAGAGAGACAGAGAGAGTGCATTGGAGCTTGAATTTTCTTTGTGTGTGGTGGGATAGGGATCTACCCCTTCAAGTTCCAGGGCTGCTGCCAGGCTCTGGAGTCAAGCCATCATTTACTGTTGGTACCTTTCCTGCTGCCTACTCAGGTAGGGTTTCTGGGAGTGGTGCGGTAGTGATCTACCCGTTAAAGTTCCAGGGCTGCTGCCAGCCTCTGGGGCCAAGCTATTATTTACTATTGGTACCTTTCCTGGTACCTGCTCTGGTAGGGTTTCTGGGAGTGGTGCAGTAGGGATCTTGACCAAACTTGGATGATGGCTAGAGGAGAGCCTGCTGGCCCCTATAAACAGCCAACCATGAACATGTTTGTTAACAGGTTCATGTTCGTGGTTGTTCATGAGTCCCTGTTCGTGGATGGCAACAAACAACGGATATCATTTTTGTTTTTTTCCTGTTCATGCCCATCTCTAGCTGGAACCCTTTGTCATCAGCGTGCTGTGCCGCACTTCCCCCAGACTTCTTGCTGCCCCCTACTGCTGCAGCTTGGGATAAGATGAGAAGGGGGGACCTTGAGGGGATTTTTATTATCCCCCTTGCACCCCAAGCGCCTTCTAACCCCCAACAGCACTGCACTGTGTCTGCCCCCTGTATGCCCTGCAGGTAAGTCAGAAAGCCCGAGGCATTCCCCCACAGGCCCGCTCTCCCATTGGGCAGTGGAACAAGAAAAAAAGAGGGCACTCGTGTCAAACATTCTTCATTCAGGCAGTTTTTTAACCATTTCTCTTCTACTCTCTGGGTACTGCACTTAGTAAACCTTTCATTTAAAAGGCCATTCAATTACAGATATAAATAACTATGTTCTAAAATTAAAATTCCAGTATTGATCAGTAACAAGCTAATAATTTTATAATTATTAAAAGCAAAACAATCTAGCTTCCTACCACAGAGTGTAAAATATGTTTCTTTAGAAATGTCAAATAAAGACTTAACCCATCATCATAAGCCATAACACCTAAGTGGATCCTTAATATAAAGAAGGCAGCATATCTTTGAATACCTGAGTATAGAAGCAAATGGTTTTTATTATAGTTTATTTCTTTATTTGGAAATTTTCATCTCACCTTTCTTCTTGAAAAGCACTCAAAGTGGCTTCTGATAATAATATTTAATACCAGATCAAATCCAATAAAAGCCAATAAAATATTAAAAACTCCAGAAAGAGCAAAAATCACATAACAGCTGCATGACAGCAATCTGTTGTAAGAAAGTAAACACCAGCAAAATGTAAATACTGTAATAAAAGCCATACACCTAGTGAGAAAACCAAGTGATTGGTTGCAGAAGCAAAAGTCATACCATCATCTTCATGTCTTAGTTGTGAATGTCCAGAGTGATCTGCAGATAGCATAGTGGTTATTACTGTTTCCAGAAAGGAAATCCACATGTTGTTAAGACCACTTCTTTTTTGACAAGACCAATAAACTGTGTGTCTTTCTCAATTTTTACCATCCTTTCATAAAGTATGTGAAAAAGGCCTCTCATTATTAATAATAGCTTTTAGGTTAATGTCTACCACTGACAATGGAAGGATGTGATTTCCCCTCCTACTGCATACTACCAGTTTGTACTCTATGCTGGTAATGAGGGTCCACTGACCTTCTCTAGAACAAATGTGGAGAGAGGGACACTTGGCTGCAGTAAGGATAAAACAGGAAACTGCAGGTTTTGTTCAGTTCACAGATCTTGTAGGATACAAGTCAATAAGTTAATATATGTTTAATCTAGAGTTACCAACTCTGGTTAATGAAATTACTGGAAATTTGGTATAGGGAGCCAAGAGTTTAGGGAGTGGAGGAATTTGAGCAGACATGTAATACCACAGAATCTGTCCTTTAAAGCTGCAATTTTCTCTAGGGGAACTGATCCCTGTAGTCCGGAAATCAGTTGTAATTCAGGGAGTTCTCCAGGCTGGGCATGGAGTTTGGCAACCCTATAAAGGCAACATGGCAGGTAGCACAATTAATTGAGTCGGGCATGGGCAAAGAGGACTCTATAGAATGCCAAAAAGGAGCCCCATCCATACAAGAATGAATATCCCAAAATTTCAATTTATATATTATTTGAAATATTTTGTTTTTCATTAGTAAGAAACAGTTCTTGGAATAATTTTATCTTTAAAACAATATTTTAATTGAATACAAAAATACATAGAAAAAACAAAGTGAAATATAACATGTGACAGTGAATCATAATCAAACAATCCACGATACAGAAACAATATTATCTGTATATGTCATTCACAGGGTTGCCATAGTTTGGAGGTGACTTGATGGGACATAAGACACACATGCCATAGCTTGATTCTAACAATCCATCTAATAATGGATCAACAGGAGGTGAGTATGACCAGGCCTGACACAGACCCCTGGTAGTCTATATTTATTTATATTTAACAAAAGTTATATCCCATTTGCCCTTATAATGGCAACTGAAGAATCTAGCAAATGACATATATAATATGAAAACATATATAATAAAAACATATTTTACAAACTACAGGATGATTGTTGTGAGGATAATGATAACATACTTTGTAAAATGCTCTGAGTGGGTGTTAAGTTGTCCTGAAGGGCAGTATATAAATTGAATGTTGTTGTTGTTGTTGTTGTTGTTGTTGTTGTTGTTGTTGTTGTTGTTGGTGGTGGTGGTGGTGGTGGTGGTGGTGGTGGTGGTGGTGGTGGTGGTGGTGGTAGTACCAACAAGAATGGTAACCTTTGTCAAAAAACTTAGATTTCATAAATGTACTGTAAAAGAGGCCCCCAATTCAAGTATTTTTAAAACCCTTTGAAATACCTAGCGGTTAATTACATTTTCCTGGTGCTGGTGTGAATCCTTACAGTTTCATATACTTTTCCAACTACTTAAACACACATCTAAACTGCGTTTTCATTATGTATGTATGTATGTATGTATGTATGTATGTATGTATGTATGTATGTATGTATGTATGTATGTATGTATGTCAATCTGAGTATTAAAAACTTATTTTAATTTTTACAGCTTTTTACATTCCTTATAGTGAAATTCTAAGCAGAGTTACTCCAGCCTAAGCCCATTGATTTCAATGGGTTTAGACTAGAATAGCAGACCACCTTGTTTCTATTAACTGCATCCTGTCAACCAGATGACAAAAAAGAAGCCAAGGTGACAAACACATTTTTAAGTGAAGGAGTCTGTGATGTTCAATGACTCTTGCTTGACAGTTTTATGAGAGTTGGGGAGGGGTGAAAGAGAGTATATGAAAGGTGGGGCATTGTATCTTATGTAAAAGTGAAAATATGGCAGTGGTTAACTTTTCTGGGAAAGGAGGAAAAAACCAAGAAGAAAGGCTTTGAACAGCAAGTATCTACATAGTTCAAAGCTTTAACTAAGCCTGAAGGCAGCTATCGTCTTAAAGAGCAAGCCTAAAGTAATGTCTTGCTGTTAAAGCTAAAATGAGGGCAGATGTTATTCTTTGATACTTACTCATTTGCTAGAAAGGGACTGGGGAGACACAAACATTTCTCAAGGCCAATTTGTGTACACACTTGCAATTTAATTTTGTCATATTTGATTCTGATTCAATCTTTCCTGTCTACCTGAATTAAAATAATACCCAGTTAATTTTACATACCACAAGCAAATGAGATAATTTCTCATTCCAAATAGAAGTCACCACAATTACATTTGTTATTTCCTTAACATTTGACAAAATGCTGGAGAACATTGAGTAATCTTATGTCAGCTTTCAGGTTAGATTTTTGCATTATGGTGAGGACCTTACAAGAGGAAAGTAGAGTGGTTTTTTAAAAAGGCTTAATATCACTTAACATGCTTTGATTGTGCAGACTTCCCTGAGTGGGTGTGTTTTGACCATTGATGGTCATTTTTCTAAAAAGGTCAGCTTGCTGGGTCATACCCACTTAGTAGGAAACAAAAGACCACTTTTGCATTTTCATTTGTAGAAAATGTATGTGTGCCAAAAGACCTAAAAAAGGGAATAGTGTTAATGTGCTAGTATAATAAGGATTAGGGTGAATTTCAAGGCTTCTGCTGTAGTTTTTTTATCAGATAATGCTTTGAAACTATCCCTACTTGCATGTGTGTTTTTCAAATTATGTATCTATAAGTAAACAGCTTATTAAAAATACATCATAAGTGTCAAGTGATTTTTCCTACAAATGGAAACGGGTGCTATTTGTTGCAAAGGATGCAGATAAACATGAAGATCCTGGTAAGCAGCCACTTTGGAAGGACTTGTGTTTGCATTCAGAGGCTGTGGAGCTCTGTGTGACCTAGTTGGCAGGTCCCAAGCTGGGCCTGGTGATCCTCCTGACTTCTGAGATAATTGTTGCTGCCTGACTGCTGTGTCAAATGGCTGAAATTGAAATTGAATGCAGACAAGACAAAAGCAATGCTCATTGGAAAGGCAGAGATCTTGAAGGACATCGTACTCCCCACTTTCAATGGAGTCCATCTGTCCCTTGCAGACTCAATTGAGAACCTAGAGGTTATAGTGATTCCAGCATTGCTGTTAGAAAAGTAAGTTAAGGCAGTTGCAAAAAATGCTTTCTACAATCTCAGTCTAGCCTGGTCACTTGGATCCATGCCATGGCAACATTGAGAGTTGACTACTATATTGCACCATACATAAGTCTCCCCTCAGTTAATACAGAATGCTGCAGCCCTGTTATTATTGGGACCATGCATATTACTCTCATTCTTCAGTCACTCCACTGGTTATATATCAGTTACCAGCCTCAATTCTAGGTATTGGCTATCACATACAAAACTTTTCATGGCCTTGGTCCAGGACATCTACGGGACTGCCTCTCTCCCCATGTTTAACCACGGCAGCTTCACTCATCTGAATTGTCTGAACAGGGCCTTCTGCAGGTACCACCTTGCACATAGGCAAAATCAAGAGCTGCCCATAAGATTGTGTTCCATAAGGCATCCACCTTATGGAAAGGCCTACCTGAAGAGGTCAGGAGTAGAGATGGACACGATCTCCATTACGATAAAAAAACCCCACGATAATGGCAATCTCCCAATCGTGACCTGGTGGATCATTGTCTTCCACGGCAAACGATCCAGCAGTCGGGAGGGGGCTGGACCGGGGCGATCATGATAGGACCGGGAGGCTAGACATTCAGGCACCAACAATCTATTCCCCTGGCAACGGAGGCAGGGGAATGCCTGAGCTCTGTTTGAAACTTGATAATATTTCCCCTAGCGAGGAAAAGCAAACAGTTGTGAGTGAAAAGGTGGCTTCCTGAGAAAAATATAAGCAAAGTGATTGGGAGAGGAATGGGTTAAGAGAGAGAGAAAACTTTGAGTGCGGCTATCAGCAGAAGCTGTTTTGCGCTCCTCCTGAGTTCATTCAGTGCATTGAAAGAGTTAAGAAGAGATCTCTTCTCAGTGTTAACTCTTTCAAAAAACCCTTGTTTTGAGAGCAGCTATTAAGCTGTTTTGTGCTCTTCTCCTGACTGAGTTCGTTCAGTGCATTGAAAGAGTTAACTGAAAAGAGATATCTCTCTTCTCCTGGCTTCTCAGCCCAGTGCCTGCTTTTTGCAAGAAGTTGGTATGTGATTTGATGTTTCATTTGTGTTTTTCCTATTTAAAAAACCATAGGATCCGCAAGGATCCATGTGGATCCTGGTTTTACTTTCTTCCTGTTTAAAATATGCTTTTGGAAGACTGGCTGCTTGCTTTTAAAATCGGGTGGGATGGAGGATTCTATCCCTGCTTTTTTTTAAAAGATGGCTGAAACTTGTTGACGGGGTGTCTCTCTCTCTCCATTTGGAGAGGCAGGGATGGGTTAAAATCTTTTTCCCCCTCTGCTCTAAGTGTGTGCGTGTGTGTGTGAGAGAGAGAAAATGTCCCCTCCCTGAGGGGAGGCGGCTCGTCGCCGGGTTAAAAACTTTTTTCCCCATCTACTCTAAGTGTGTGTGTGTGTGTGTGTGTGTCGGGGGGGTGCCCCTCCGATCCCAGATCCCAGATTGGAAACGGGACTTGATCGGAGTGAATAGGTGATCTGGGGTCATCACCAAAGCAGATCCATGAACAGCTTGATCGGTATTTTGGGGGGGATCGTGCCCATGTCTAGTCAGGAGAGCTCTTACTCTGCTGGCTTTCTTCAAACTGTGCAGGTTATTAAAGAGGGCTTTTTACTAAGATAGGAGGTCTGTACTGTAAGATAGTGGTCTCAAAGAGATTCATCAGTAAAGAGATAGGGACCATAGATATTACTACTACTATGTAATATCTGCTGCTTTAAGTATGATCCTAGTTCTGTGCTGTCAGTCTTAGAATTGCTAATGCTCTGTTTAATTTTTTCTTCAACTCTGTGTATTGGATTTCTGCTGGTTTTGAAATTTTGTAAATTCGCATTTATATACCCTATGACATTGTTTATTGAAATGTCTATTGACTTTACTAGCTCGCTCTGTATAATCCACCTTGAGTCTCAGTAAAAAAGGCAGACTATAAATGTTGTAGACAGACAGACAGACAAGACAGGCTTTCTGGTGATAGTTCATGTTTTTGAAGTCAATTTAACTGCATGAAGTGCATATAGTACTTTCACTTTCTCCATTTGTTCCAAAGAGGGGCAATCATACCTAAAAACTAAAGGTGGGCATGGACCAGAAAATGGACCAAAATTTTACACGAACCGGCCCAGTTTAGCATTCATGAATCGGAGGGACATGGGGACACATGTTTTCTACGGACCCCACAACTTTGGGGCCAGTCTGTGGTCCATTGGTCCATAATTCCAGACATCCCGTCACCTTCCCTCAGGGAAGCTTTTAATCCCCCTTGCTTCAGCTGACTGGTGGAGCCACTTAGTAGAATTAGTAGAGAGAACTTAGTGCAGCTGTGCATACAGAGGTCTACTTTCGAGATCCAGAAAATCAACCACTGTTGTTCAATCTGCTTGAAGCTTAGAAGGAACTTAGATTAGTGGGAGGACTGTGTTATGTGCAAATTTGGTGCCATTATCTCTATAAATAGCTGCCCTAGACCCTCATATATAATCCCCATTTAAAATAATGGTCCTTGAACTCCAGGACACCCCCCACCCACCCCTCAAGCCATTACTTTCCAATTGAACATATAAACACATTTTAATGCAGTTTCAAAACGCAAGGTCTTAAAAAGATTAGAAGAACTAATAGTAATTATGACAACGATGATGATGATGATGACAAAAATGACAATGATGATGATAACATTTGATTTACATACTACCCTTCAGGGACAACTTAATGCCCACTCAGAGTGGTTAACGAAGTTTGTTATTATTTTTCTGACCACAACTACCCTGTGAAGTGGGTGGGGCTCAGAGAGTTCTGGAAGAGCTGTGAGTGATTCAAGGTATCCCAGCTGGCTTCAAACGGAGGAGTGGGGAATCAAACCCAGTTCTCCAGATTACAGTCCTGCTGCTCTTAACCACTATGCCATACTGGCTCCCTGATGATGATGATGATGATGATGATGATGATGATGATGATGTGACAATCTCAGGTGACAGTTAAATTGTGGAAAAAGAGACTGAAAATATAAAATATCAAGATCTAAGATTTTAGTGTCTCTAGTAGAAACATACAACAACAGTTATTCCAGTAGTGATAGGAGTGCTAGGTGCAAATCCAAAAGGAATAACTAAAAACCTAGGTGACATTGGCATAGACAGGATAACAAGTGGCCAGTTGTGAACAGCTGCACTACTCAGAACATATCACATAATAAGGCAATACCTCACTGACTCCTAGATTCTTAGATAAAATCCGAGTCAGTGAGGGACCAAAAATTCCAGCTCAAACATCTGGTGGACTATGGAAAATAAAGATAATAATAATGATGTATAAATAATTGAAATGTTCATTTAAGTATTTAAAAATTGTGTATTGTATTCATACTAACACAGTATGACAGTTTCCAATGCTATACTAACACTGAGATCTGTGACCAAAACCATTTCTATGTTGCATACTGCCAAGGGTTCTGCTCCTATTATTAACCCTATAGTGACAAAATGTCCTTTTGCTTCAGCTGGAAGAAGCTGTTTGTGGTAGCAGAAAAATTGAGATTTTAATCCTGAGGGAATGAGAGACAAACTCTGATCAGCTTCTGCCTGGCATCAAGCATGGATGAGTTTTTGATGGGTTAAGATGTATAGGATACTCTAATTTTTGTATTTTCAAAGAGTGGTGAACATTCTGCAATGTAAAATATTCCCTGTGGATGAAGCAGTGGGGTGAAATGTCATCCACAGAAGTATTGCTTTTTTTGAGCAAATGAAATAGCAGAATTAACATATTGAGAAACAGCATACAGAAACAGTACCCTGTTTCCAAAAGAGAGCAAGGAAGTTGATGATAATTCACATGAAGAAATACCAAGCACTTAGCCATGTTCTGCTATAGAAGAGGGGTTTTTGTGCTCCCAAATGCTGGTCGGTATATCTGAAATCCCAAGGGAAATTCGGGTTTCTTGCCAAACTTACATCAGAACTCAAGACAAAGCCTGCCATTCCTCTTATCTATTGGCAAACCAAATCATGGGTGGGTAAAGGGGTGGGGGGGAGGTGTTGCTTTGCCAGCTGGAATAGGCTTATTAATTTCTTTTCTTTTATCTGGTTTTTTAAAGGAGTCTACTGAGAAATTAAATTAATCCCCCATGATTCTTGAAGTATGAAGTGAAGCGTGAATACAGAAAGGGAGAGCATGGCAATTGGCTTGTGTGCTACACTAACACTATTCCTTTCTCCAGTGAAGATAACATGTTGCATAGGGTTTTGTGCAACATTGTGAGGGGAACTGTGCCATCCCTGCTGCTTACCTTTTTACTCACACAGATTTAAATAAAAACAGTATAGGACTCAGCACAGTATACTGTTCAGTCATTATGTAGTATACAGTTGTTGCAATCAAGCCCTAACAAACATCACAGGGGCAGAGATATTTCACCATTCATGTGGCTGCTTAGGGCTCCATGACTGGCAGAGGCAGATGATGTCGGAGGAGACTATCGGTGTGGCTTCCATTTGTGCCTCCCAATCCAGAACTGCTATCACCTGGATCCAAGGAAGAAACTGCTTTCGGTCCATGCCTCAGAGTAGTCTGAGCTAGAGGTCACACAGAAGGAGGCAGCAAAATATCTTTGGCAGCAAAACTACTTGAACCATGCCTTCCTGTATAGACATACTTTTATTCTTGTTTGGTGTAGTGGTTAAGAGCAGTGGGACTCTAATCTGGAGAGCCGGGTTTGATTCCCCAGTCCTCCACTTGAAGCCAGCTGGGTGACCTTGGGCCAGTCACACCTTCTAGGAGCTCTCTCAGATCCACTCACCTCACAGGGTGATTGTTGTTGTGGGGATAATGATAACATACTTTGTAAACCACTCTGAGTGGGTGTTAAGTCATCCTGAAGGGTGATATATAAATCAAATGTTGTTATATTTTTATTATTATCCTTGTGTCTTAGCTATCTCTCAGTAGAATCAAGGAAAGAAAGCCAATTACATCCAGTAACCTTGAGATGTTCTAATTGATGCTAATCCACATTCCAAAGTGAATGGTCATCTGCTGCCATGCTACTTACTTCTGGGACAAGCACAAGCTTTTCAGTACTTTTGTTTTCAAGAAAAAAAAATGTCATCTGACCACCATGAGGCAGAATTATTTGAACAAGGAGTGCCTCCATGAAAGGCATTCCTTTGAAGATTCATCCTCCCTCTTTCTTTTACATGTTGGGAATATTTTAAAAAGAAACTCTCTAAGAACATTTTTTTCAATATTAGTTATGCTGCATGTTTCAAGTAACATGGGTACTCATCAAGATTCTGCAATCTTTTGTGGTTGCAAGGGCTCCAATGTGTCTATAATGCTCCACAATCACAAGGGCTTCTTCAATCATTTCAACAGAATGTGTGATGCATATGAAAGCTCCCCCTTCCCATTAAAATGAATGTAGAGCAGTACATATAAAAAGTCCATGTGTTCATAAAGTTACTAATAAATTCTGGGACATTTCTCATTACAAAGCTTGTTCAGCTTTAATGACCTCTCTTGCAGATCAATTCAAGAGAAAAATCAAGTGGAAGAATGCAGAAAAGTTTAAAAGGATTATCAAAACCCAACCCTCTGTTTCTCTGGTATCTATTATTAAATATTCCTCCAAATGTCTTTAATGCAGGATGTTACATAATTATAAAAGCCTTTTAAAAAAACTTTTCTTCTTTGCACTCTAAACTGGGAGATTCTTTTGAAGTTGGAAACTAAAAATATGAAAAAAAAATCATAAACACCCACAATCTCATCCAGTGGGTTTCCTTAAGCCGTGAAATCTATCAAATGCTAACCTTCAAAGGTTGTTTACGTGCTTCCTATCTGCAAGCCAAAAAAACATAACCTGTGGCTCAGGCCTTGTGCCCATGACCCACTGACTTCTTTGCATCCTGAGGTTATACATCCCAAGCATGTGTAAGCAGGAAACGCCAAGTTTTGCTCAGCCACATCCTGGTGTGACTGCAGTGTAAATTAGAGCTGTGTGAAGGCCCTGGGAAAAATGTTTTGGCATTTATACTTTCCTTTGCCTCCCTTTCTCTTTCTCTCTTTGAGTGTGTGGAGGAAGAATGACTTTAATTAATCAGTGGAAAATTTAAAATACTGGAGAAACGAAGACAGCTGTGAATAAAGTACGGGGAGGAATCCTTTATCTTGAAAATGAGCTACTTAAAATTGTCCTAAATGATGAGATCTGTCAAAGATAGAGGAATGCCTTGGGGAATTACACAAGATAAAAGGCCACTATTTAGCAGATCATATTGGATCATCACTAATGGTTTAATTTTAACAGGAATAATTTTAAGGGTTTTTTAATCATTCCAGAGAAACAAATGTCATTATTTCCACTAGTAAAATAAATTAGTAAAAAAATTTTGCAAGGAAATTAAGCCTGTCAGTTTGTTCCCTCAAACTTTTATAATTGTTTTATGGGAAAAACAGAGGAACATTAAAATGTCACATATAAAAACAATATTAATCATAGTTATGAGAAAGAAAGCTAAAAAATTACAGCTGTTATGATAGTCACTGAAAAAAATGCCCATTGGCTTCTACATAAGACAATGCCCTTACGTATGAACAAGTTTCCAGCATTCCAACACTGATGCATAGACTTCTTTCTCACAGGCTTGGATAATACGCCCACCTTCACTTACTGACAGGTCCCTAAAATAAAATGTCTTCTCAGTGACATCTAATAGATGTAGCCTTGACAGGTGTCCAATATTGGTGAGTATGTGCAACCTCCTGCCAATGGGAGCTTCTGCCTGCCAATCATCAGATGATCTGTGGGAAGAGGCAGATGTAGGAAATGGGGGACATGCGGCCATCGTCCCCTGTGCAACAACATCACTTCTGGTGTGACCCTAGAGTTACCAGTCTTCTGGTTGGAGTGGAGGATCATCTTCTCCCATCATCTTCTCTCTCAACAGGTCAGCAGGGGGGAAAGGCACAGGAATGAGCCTCCCAGAGATGGTCCTGGGATGGCATGATGACATCACTTCTCAGGAGTGCTGTCATCATGCCACCCCAAGAGCAGTCCTGCACTTTGCATTTGAGGCCCAAATCGGCCTGCTTTGAACTACGCACCCACTCCTGCGTCTGTGTGATAATGTCACCTGGAAGTGACATCACTGGAAGTCTGATACTCTAACCACTGGAAGTGATGTCATCACACAGGTGTTGGAGGGTGAGTGCTGGGTCCCCTCCCTCCCACCAGAAGGGTAAGGGAACCTGACAACCCTTTGTGACCTAGAAGTGATGGGGCTGATTCTTTAACAATCTGCCAAAAATTTAGCAAAAATGTTGTTTGTGTCCAATTGCTAAAGAATTGGCCTCAGCATGCCACTGTTGCTTCTGATGCCACTGTGCAGAGATGATGGATGCATATACACCTTGGTAGGTTACTGCCACCTGCCACCTGCCACTGGTTGCCAGGGAAGACTTGGGATCCCTAAACAGAGGGAACCAAGGAACTAGACCGTGAACAAAATATAGCTGCTAGTGGCAGGGACCATGTCTCAAGAGTAGACATGGGCATGAACAGAAAAAAAAATGACATGGTGTTTGTTGTCGTTGCTTTCCACAAACAATGAACAATGAACATTGACGAACATGACCTATTCACGAACAAGTTCATTGTTTGTGGGGGCCAGCAGCCTCTCCTCCAGCCATCAAGATCCCTACCACACTGCTCCCAGAAACCCTTCCTGAGCAGACAGCAGGAAATATACCAATAATAAATAATAGCTTGGCCCCAGAGCCTGGCAGCAGCCCTGGAACCTGAAGGGGTAGATCCCTACCACATCACTCTCAGAAACCTCACCTGAGCAGGCAACAGGAAAAGTACCATTAATAAATAATAGCTTGGCCTAGAGACTGGCAACAGCCCTGGAACTTGAAGAGGTAGATCCCTATCCCACCACACACAAAGAAAATTCAAGCTCCAATGCACTGTCCCTGTCTCTCTCTCAAAATGCCAACAGCAACTCTCTCCGTCACTGTCTGCAAAACCAGAGCTGGGAGCCCCCCTCCCCCCTGCTCTTTGCTTCCTTTTAACAAATTTGGAGCTCCACACTTGAAAGGAAGACCTGCCTATCATGCTAAACTGGGCTTAGATTGGGGTTTCCAGGGCAACAGCAGGAGTTCAGACAGAGTTCAGGCAGTTCCTGCCTCTGGTTGCCAAGGAAATTGATTGCAGGTGCCAGACTGTCTGGCTTGATGAACAGCAACAAACAGCAATGAACAAAGCAGCAACGACCACTTGTACATTTAGAATGGGGCCTCACTAACAGCTTGTTCGCGAACAGCTGATTGGGCTGTTCTTGGCTTTTTTTAGTTCATATTGCTGTTTGTGCCCATCTCTACTCAAGAGTAGATTATATCCCTTATTTATTTATTTACTTACTTCATTTATACTTCGTCTTTCTTCCTAATGGGTATTCAAAGAGGCTTACATTGTTCTCTGCTATTCTCCATTTTATCCTCACAATTGTTGGTAGAGTGCCTAAGCACCAGTCACTAAATAATGGTTACAAAGGCTTTATTTATGGCACTAACAAACTGGGTAGGGAACAGAAGAAATAAAAACTAGCTGCCTTGCTAATTGAGAGAGTATACAAAGAGTCCTAGAAAAAAAGTCTTAAGAATAGCATTCTATAAACACGCAAGAAAAAGTACCTTTAGAAAAAGATACTCCCTCTATGGTCCTGCCTAGCTAGAGTTTGTTGCCCCTGAAGAATCTTTTTTCTCCTCTTCTTTGTATACAAGGCATTGGTTCCTCCAAACATCCCTGTGCAGTAAGCTAGGCAGAGAGTGCATGACTGGCCCAGGGTCATCCTGCAAGCTTAGATGTCAGCATGGGGACTCAAACCTGTCTCTCTCCTATTCTAGTCCGATACTCTAATTACTACACACTGACTCTCAGAAGAATTCATATTTAGTCCCTAGGATCTCCAGGTATTAAAATGCCAGTGGATATTGGGAGAGGCCTTGCTCATCCTGAGACCCTCAGAGAGACACTACCCATCAGAGTGAACACTACTGAAGAAACCAATGTGCAGGCTTAGTCACTTTCACATCTTCAACTGTATCACTATATATATCCATGCAAGACCAGTATTAATATCCATGTAACAAAGAATTGCTTATGTGCTCAGGAATATCTAAGGCTATTTTATTTACTATGTGAAGTTAATGAGCAGATGTTACATACAGAGTGTAACAGACATCCCATTGACAGAGGTCACATTCTAGCCTCTTTATGTCTTTCAAAAGTATGCTGTTTATCAGCAATTATATTAATTTTCTAATTCTAAAATGAAATGTTTTGATAATGAAGCATGGGTTTACTAAATGCACTGGAGAAAACATATTTATGGATGCTTTATTCAAATCCAATGTTTTTCAGATTGGGGCAAGTAATTTGAGCTTGTCTAAAAACCTCCTGGGACTCTTCTTCAGAACACATGTTCTCCTTGTGGAAAATTCCTTATATGTGGAAATCTACCAAGTCAAAGAGAAGTCTAGGCTAAGATCTTTCCCATACAATGATAAGTTTCTACATTTTAAAAATATGGGAAAGTGCTCATTCATGTGAACATACTCTTGCATTCTGAAATGACATAGTCCCAAGATGGTCTTACCATGTGCTTTCTTTGAGCATGCAGAGCAGCTCCTACTTTTGAGACACTATAGTTGCTATCCTAAGAACACTTACCTGGAAGTAAATAATAAATGGGCACTTCTAAATAAACATGCATAGGATTGCACTGAAGTCAACAGAGGGCTTCGGATAAATTATTACCTCTTTTCTTTAGTTTCCTTATCTGGTAATATGAGAATACAGTAATTCATCACATGGGGCTAATGCAACAACAAATGAGAATGAAAACTGTATACACTACATCATGGGTCCCAAACTTTTTTGAGCTGGAGGGAAAATTTGGAATTTGGGAAGAGGGTCATGGGAAGAGATGGGCATGAACTGCATTACGAACTTCAAAACCCCACAAAACTGGCGATCGCATGATCACAATCTGGCAGTTCATGATTGTCCTCGTCCAATGAACCTGTGTTCAGAAGAAGCCTGGTTTGGTGCATTCGGCCGCGGTTCAGGAAGCCAGACAGTCAGGCGCCAGCAATCAATTCCTCTGGAAATGGAGCTGGGGGAATGCCTGAACTCTGTCTGTGCTCCTTCTGTTGCCCTGCAAACCCGAATGGAAGCCCAACTTACCTTGATCAGCAGGTCTTCCTTCCAACCACGGAGCTGCAAAGCTGTTACGAGTTGGGAGAAGACACCCAGGGGAGGGAGAGGGGAGGGGGTGTTCTGTAGCCATGGGCACTCCAATCTCATCCCTGCAAACCTTGATAGGCAGCTCTGACGGCCAAACACTGACCTCCTGTGTTGCTCAATGGGACCTGTGCTTATAAATAGCCATGGGCTCCCAGGCGGGGTTTCACTTTCAGTGAGCAGTGGAGTGGGACAGAGCTCTTACTTGCCACTTGCTAGCTTTTGGGGAGAGAGACAAAGTATAATTCAGCTTGGATTTTTGTGGGAGTTTCCTGGGGGCCTTGGATTGGAGAGGGTATAACTCCAAGATCCCTTTTGCAATCTTGTCCAAACTTGGGTGATGGCTGTAGGAGAGCTTGCAAAACACTCCCCGGGAATATGGGCTCTCTAAGTGCCACGGAGGCCGTTCTGCACCCCACAAACCGCAAACCAGTTTGGCAACGGAAAATGTTCGTTGCAGTTCACGACTTTGGGTCATTGTCAGCACCAAACCATGAACCGCAGAGTCGTTAAATTTTTTTGGTTCGTGCCCATGTCTAGTCATGGGCACAACCAAAAAATGGCTGTCATGGAAAGCAGAGCCAATGACAGAAATGTCAGGGGGTGAGATTATGTATAGCTGTGATAATAACTTTTCAGCATTCCGGCAGAAGTTCTGTTTAAGAAATCAATCAGATCTCCAGTGTCCATCTAAAATTCCTGCTGGCCAAAAGCCTTACCTACTTTATAAAAATACTCGGCAAACACCAGGAGGCATACCCAGAGATGCCATAGGCACTATGTTGGTGACCCTGTGCTACATATTGTACAAGTAACAAAATAATTTTAATTCTTTTTATGGATACAAATTCTGTATTTTAACCCTTGTGCTTTGCAATTAGCTGTTAGCTCAGTGTTAAAGAAGACAGAACCTATCCTTCTTTTTTTGATAATCTCATACTAGTTGACCACTAACATTCAAATTTGGCTCTGAGATGGACTCACACAGAGCTTACCAGATGGAAGGCTCCCCTAATTACTTAAGTCTACTTTAATGTCCAAACAGAAGCTGGCAGTTATGAGAAGCTACATATCCTTTCTTCTGTAATAGACAAAATCCCATGCATCAGAATTATTGTTTAATCTGCAAATTAGATTAACTGACAAACAAATTAAAACAAACAGCCTTAAGACAGGTTGCCTTGCCTTTCCCCGTACAAGGAAATTGAACATTCATTCACATTTCTAGACCTCATCTCATCTTGGGATCATCTAGATGTTTGGAATGACACTGTGGATACTTACCTGCCCATCAGATGGTCTAATCCAACCTGCATGTACTTGAATTTTGACCCTATGGACTTTTTGAGTAAATTCCAAGAACATTGATGGACTTTAGAAGTAATAATTGTTCATAGGCGATACCATCATTGTTTTACACTAGCACTTTATGTATAGGTCTGTATATGAAGACTGTGTGTACTGATATGTATTGAATGGCAATTTGAATTATGAAACAACAGCAAGAATAATTTTGTAATTTTTCTAAGTATTTTGTTAGGATTTCACGATTATTGTAACTAATTGCTACTTCTTCTCATGATTCTCCACATTTTGTAACCAGTACAGCACAGCAATTTATTTTTTAAAAAATCACTTTATGATAGTGGCAGTAAATTACCTTTGCATTTGCTTTTGCCTGTTGATATCATGTTTTCCTGCCCTTTATATTTTAATGAGGGGTAAGTCTTTCCTTAAGGGGAGCAGCCCACTAGAGTTGGTGGGGGTGGACCTGACTGAGCTTCATCTTCAGTTCTGATCTGAACTCTGGAACTGCAAAGCCCAGAAAGAAAAATGCAAAGCTCTTTCCAGTCTTCAAAATTAAGAGTAAAGTGTTCCCATTAATTTCAGCATCAGATTTCTTATCTCAGTGGACCCACTGTCACAGTAGAGAAACCTGCCAGAACTGTGACTAGCACTTCACTCATGTCCTCTGCCTCTGAGTGCCTGTTGTTCTTTGAAAGTTACTGTGTTTTTGGCCAGAGTGGACCATGCATATCACATTACCATGATCTTTTGCATCGAGCCCTCGATTTATCTTGACTAGACAGGGCCATAATATCATTTCATGCCATATCCAAAACATGAGAGAGCACTTGCAGAGAAAAGTTGGAGGATGCTGCTGTGCCCTCAGTGTTGGAGTCACTGTTATGTTTCACTCATAGCTTCCCAAACCAGTGATTCCTCTCCTTCCTAAAACAGGTCCACCACAGTGACACTGAGGGGGGAGGTATTTGGTTTTGTTAATGGGATGTTGAGAAAATGAGGGAAGACTCTCTTTTCTCTATTTTTTGCCAATAAAGGTGGGAGCTCAGGCAGGTGACTCAGTCTCCATTTTCTAACTAAAACCATTAACTCAGAGTTGAACCATAAAGGACAAGAATTTAAACTGAAGCCAAAGCCACAGTATCAATTAAAAAATGAAGGGAGCCCAGTCTTGAAACAGACTGGTCCACATGGAATACTGATCTGGAAAGACTTTGGTGTCCACGTGGCACAGTGCACAGTTCTGCTATCTCCTCTCCTTTAACACTGGGTTAATAATTTTAATCAGAGCCCAGAAAAGATGAAGAAGTCTCTTGGTTCTCCCTAATTTAATAGACATGGGCATGAACCAAAAAAAACCCCAAACCATGAGATTCATGGTTTGTGGGAGACTTCTGGCTTGGGAATCATGGTGGTCTGACACAGTTCGGGGAGCTGAGCTGTCCAAGTTGCTGTTTGTCAGGGCTGGTGGGGTGCTAGATTGCCCATGGCCCCCTGCTCTCAGGCGGAGAGCAGGCAAGAACGTTTGAGACCCCGAGGTTGTGTAGATCTTGGCTGAGGGGGGGTTCTGCACAAAGGATTCCCTCCCAGCCTTGAGGTCCTGCTCTAAGAAGGGTGGCAGAAATCTCTGCAGCAGCTTTGGAGTCATTGAGTTGGCATAGGATCACCGTACCCAACCTTCAGTAACTAATTTGGACTAATCTGAACATCTGAAACAGTGATTACAACCCAGAAAAGACCCGGCAAGGTAAAGATCATTATCTCTTCTACGAGTTTGAAATTGGACTAGAGGATTTAAATTCAAGCAGAAAGCTGAAGTAGAAAGTTTAAAAGGACTAATTAAGTTCACCCTGGCAAAAGAATTGTATGAAAAGAAGCTTTTAGAAAAGAATTATAGGCGAAGAAAGGATTATTATTTACATACCTGTGGTTTAAAGAGATAGTGAACTGTGGGAATGGAGAAACATCGCGAGAGAAAGTAGCGGTGCGACGACGGGGAAGGAACAGGAAGTGCGTCACAAACATCGAGATGCGAGGCTAGAGTGTCGGTGAAGGGAAAGGCGGAAGCGGAAGTCCACCATTTTGAAAGAGGGCAAGGGCAAGCCCTCATTGCAACCAGAAGTGGGCCATCTTGGAGAAGGGTAAGGGCAAAGCTTTGATTTAAAACCATAGAGAAAAGACGCCCGCCATTTTGGACAGATTCCCAGGCAATATAAAACATTATTATTTTACATGACAACAGCGGCGAGAATTTTATACGCCCAGAAGTGGAAGACAAAAGAAGTACCATCTATAGAAAATTGGATACAAAAATTGCTGTCCATAGCAGAAAAGGACAAAATGACAAGAAAGCTGAGAGATCAGAATCCAGAGGAATTCTTTAATGATTGGGGGAAACTAAAACAATATTTGGAAAAGAAGTGGGACGTAAAGGGAGAAATGTGGGTGCTAGATAACTATTAATTTGGCAGAAGGGAAGAGAGGGCGATCTTTACAAGAGGAGAACAGATAAGTTAGAAACATGTTGTAATTGTTAATTTGATATTAGGTTTTTTATAGTTTAACATATAATATCTATTTTAGTAGTATATTAGAATGAATAAGAAAAGAAAAAGAGATATAAGTAGTAGATTTAGACAGTGGGTTGGAAAACTGTTGGAAGTCTGAGATAAAGCGGGGAGGGGAAAAGGTGGGGGAATATGGAAATGAGGGTATTAATCCAAAAATTTGTAATATTGAATTTTACTCACCCAATAAAAATCTTTTTTTAAAAAAAAAAGATTCGTGGTTTGTGGATTTTAATGAACCAAAAACCATGAACTGGCACGGAACTGGGGCCAGTTATGATCCACTTCATGGTTCGTGGAGTTTAAATACCCCTTTCTGGCCACTTAGCAGCAGCAGCGAAAGGGGCCTTTAACAGTTTAAAGGGCCCTTTCCTGCCTTGCAAGCAGCAGGTCCCTTTAAAC
The DNA here is from genome assembly GCF_028583425.1 of Eublepharis macularius. Classification (NCBI taxonomy): domain Eukaryota; kingdom Metazoa; phylum Chordata; class Lepidosauria; order Squamata; family Eublepharidae; genus Eublepharis; species Eublepharis macularius. The sequence continues at coordinate 101,621,520 of NC_072790.1, read as the reverse complement.
TATCAGCTGGCAGACGGCAGGGGGGGATCCCCCCGGCTGACTGCCAGCTGACAGTTTAAAGGGACCTGCCCATAGCAGGGCCCTTTAAACTGCCCAAACCCCAGCCCCCCACCCCCACTCCCCCACCCCCAGCACCAATCCCTGCCCCAGCCACAGCCCCAACCCCAGCCCCACACTTCCCTTCCCCTGTGGCACGGCATCTTCCCTCTCCTCCTGCGAGGGGCAGCAAGGCCATTTTCCACCTCCTCCGCTCCTGCAAAGGCCTGCAGAGGGGTGGAGGAGGTCAAAAATGGCCTTGCCGCCCCTCAAATGGCCGTGCTCAGCCATTTGAGGGACAGCAAGGCTTTTTTTGGCCTCCTCCACCCCTCTGCGAGCCTGTGCAGGGGCGGAGGAGGCTGAACCGGCTTTGCTGCCCCTCGCGGGAGGATGGGGAGGACCCCACGGGCCGCAGGAGTTCTCAAAGTAAGTGTGCGGCTGGGGCTGGGGGCTGGGGGCTGGGGGGTAGGGGGGCTGGGGTTTCGGCAGTTTAAAGGGACCTGCCATGGCAGGTCCCTTTAAACTATCAGCTGGCAAGCAGCAGGGGTAATCCCCCTGCTGCCTGCCAGCTGATAGTTTAGAGGGACCTGCCCTTGCAAGTCCCTTAAAGGGGCAGTTTAAATGACAATTAAAACTGCCCCTGTAAATACGACCCAACGAACCTGTATAAAGTCCATGGAAGTTCCGTGAAAAGAAGCTTCCACAAAACCTGGTTTGTGAACCCCGAACCAGCCTGCTTCATGGGGTTTTTTGGGTCGTATTTAGGTTTGTGCCCATCTCTACTTCTTAAACCCTTTATTTTAGATTGACTTCACAATTGGCTTACAGTGGCACCTATGTGAAGGACAGAAGCAGCAGAAGGCTGCCAATTTGCTATATATGAATGACTTCAAATTATACAGAAAATTTTAAAAAGTCTCTGGTGCGTACATTTTAAATATTTAGCCAAGGTATAGCTATGGACTTTGGAATAGAAAGGTGTGCATTGCTATCAGTAAAATGAGGCAAGTTTACTGAATCAAATGGAATGCAACTTGTGGATGGAAACAGAATCAAAAGGTTTTCAAGTATGATAAAAACTACAAATATTTGAATATATTGCAAAGAAATGAATTTAGTGGCACCTTAGAGACCAACAAGATTTTTAGAGTGTCTAGAGAAGGGAGCTCTGACTTTCAAAAGCTTACAGTTTGAAAACCTTGTCTCTTAAGGTGCCACTGGACTCAAATCCTGCTGGTCTACTGCAGACCAACATGGTTACTGACCTAAAACTTTTGCAAGGTACTGATATTCAGCATACAATAGTGAAAGAGAAGACTTATAGTGAAAAGAAGATTTATTACGATTAATATATAAAAAGTGTCCAAAATACTCAAGCTGAAATTAAATGGTGGGAATAGAATTCATGCTATAAACACCTTGGCCATCCCAGTGATTTAATACCTCCCTGGAAATGTAGATTGGACACAAGCCAAATTAAAATCACTTGATTGCAAAACAAGGAAAAACATGACAGCCAATCATGCCCTACATTCTCAGAGTGACATAGATCAACTTTATTTACTGCAAAATAATGGTGGCCAAGGATTGCTACAAGTAAAACGAGTAGAGGAAGAAAAAAGAGCATTGAATATTTACTTTAAGAGCAAATAAGAGAAGATGCTGGCTGACATTTACAGAGAAGGGATAATTAAAGTTAAGGGTACAAAAGATGAATATAAGAAAGAAACTTTGAACAACTGCACTAAAGAATGGCAAAGTAAACCACTGTATGGCCAATACACGAAGAATACTAACTCAACAACAGTAGCGACTAGAAATGGCTAAAGCATGAGATATTGAAAAAAGAGACAGAAGGACGTATAGTAGCCTCTCAAGAAAATCCATTAAGAACAAATGTATGAAAGTGAAAATTGAAAGGGCCATGAATGACAGCAAGTGTAGATTATGCAATGAAGCAAATGAAATCACTGACCATCTCATCAAGTTGCAGTAAGATTGTACAAATTGACTATAAAAGGTGCCATAAAAAAGAAGCTGTGATGATATATTGGAATTTATACAAAAAGTATGAACTACCATCCACAACATAATCCCAGGAAAGTTGTTAAAAATGATAAAATTAAGATCTTTGGCGATTTTAAAATCCAAACAGATAAGGATTTAGAACATACTACTCCAGATATTACTGTAGTTGAAAGTAAGATGGTAAAACTGATTGATATGGCAATCCCAGGTGACAATTGAAGAAAAAGAGATTGAAAAGATTTTTAAAAATCAAGATCTAAGGTTTGAAGTTCATCATCCTTGTGAGGAACCTACAATGGTTATTCCAATAGTGTTAGAAGCACTAGGTGTGATACCAAAAAAGACTAACTAAACATCAAGCCAATATTGGCATAGACAGGATAACAACCGGACAGTTACAAACAGCTGGGAACATGGCACATACTGTACCATGGAACATACTAAAGCAATATCTCACTGACTCCTAGATTCTTGGATAAAATCCAAGTTGCTGAAGGACCAAAAAATTCCAGTCTAAATATCTGGTGGACTGTGATATCATCATCATCATCATCATTGTATCTAAGTTAATATTTTTGGCAAATGTGTTGGATCCAGACTTTCACAAATGGAGTTGCCACAAACCCACATCAAACTCAGGCTTGGACTGAGCTTCCCCTACCCTGAGGTAAAACCTCCTCCACTGTAAGCTAATGAAGCTGTATACTGGGCTGGGCAGCCTTTGGTAATGTGGTTGATATTGAGCTTCAAACGTTCTTCTTTGTCCCACTCTTAGAGTATTGGTTACCCAGCCAAGTCTTTATAGGGGACAGATCAGGGTTTTGCACTTCCCTTCATCAGAAACTGGCACACGAGGTTTGGGGAGATTCAAAAAGGTAAAAAGAAAGTTTATTAACAGAAGTTGAACTCCAGAGGCAGGTAGGCAGGTGTTTAAACATAATGACAGAAAGGTTTGGGTACAACAACTTCACTGGTGTGGGGCACGACACATTCGGTTACTGATTGCTTTTAGAGGCACACACTGCTTCACAGATGTTTCACTTTATATCCTTCAACACAAACACAGTATGCTTTCCCCTCCTCTCCAGACTTAGGGTAGCTCCACAGAGACAGACCCTTCCCAGATCCTGGGCAGGTGTTATAGCTGTGAACTATAGTCCTGGTCCTGGCACTGAAGGGGAGACTCCTTGCTACCTCCTTCCTTGGCCCTTTATACTTCCCAGATCTATTGAGTCTTGGTAGGGATTAGTACTGGTTTCCCCCCACTTTAGTCCTACAACTAACAGTGCTTCACAAATCACAGAGGACTTTCTGGCTGACCCTCACTGGTCAAAAGCCAGGCTCCAGCTCCCCTTCACTCTCTTTCACTCTCCAACTCCCAACTGACATTCCATCCCCAACTGCTATTCCAGGCCAGCCACAAGTGGGGAGGAAACCTGTCAATCATAACCCTCTGACTAGGAATCTCAGCATGCAAAGTTGAGTTCATCACAGGAGTAGAATTCACAGGAGTGATATTTCACCCTTCAAGAGCAACGTGGTACAGGGGCTGCAGTGGGAAGAGGAAAATTGCTCTCCCCCACTTTTGCACAACCTCTTCTGCATATAACATTGGGGCTTGTATGAGTGCAAGGAGAATTTCTGTTGATTCCGCCTTACCACTGCAGCTCCCTTGCTGCTATTTACTGAGAATCTTTCAGTGTTCAAGAGTGGGAGGCACAAGGGGTTGGGGGACAAGGGAAAGGCAGAAAAGAGCTTTTTGTGATTCCCAGTGCCATGAAACTCTGGAGCCAACCCAATATATACAATACCTTCTACACTTCTGTGTGACCCCTCATTCATATCTGGAACTTGTGATAAAATGGTATTATACAGAGTTGTGGGGGAGGGATAAATTCTACTAAAAAAGTGCATGTGGGACTGTTCAATTTGGAGGTTTACTTGCAACATTTTAAAAACTTTAGGGCTTAGACATTGTTTTATTTTGTGTTTATGGAACCAACATGGCTACAAATAAATTAGTAATCTTTTGTAATTCAGAAAAAAACCCTTCCAAAATGGTGCAATGTGCATGCTAATTCTCCCCACCTCAGATTGTGCATTTTAAGATATAATCAATTGCTAAATGTAAAAGCAGCATCAACACTTGACAAATTCCATATGGCTTTCAAAATGACTCTACCTTTGGGAAGCGTCTGTTTCCCTACTACCAGGTCAGCAGACAACTTTAATTTTCTTAGTCTCTTGTATGAATTCCATAGCCAAGCATTAAAAGTTACCATTGAAAAGTCTGAATGGCCCAAGGGGTTGGCTACATGATATGGAGGCTTTCAGGTCACTGGTTTGAATTTGGCTGGGTTGGTATGGTAACCAAAATTCTTACCATATGACAGTTGAATATACCCTTAAGTCCATTAACGGTGTCCACATCCAAGCTTTCCAGCTGGTCTCATTGACATTTTGAATGACCTTCTTACCCTTGGATGTAACCCATCCTGGTCATTGCTAAGCCCATTGATTGGGCAGAATCGGTGAGATCATATTACTCTTGTCTAGGCTTCCAAACTGTGCTGCTGTTCAATGCTAACTGCTGTTTAGTTCTTGAGAGCCCAAAGTGCTGTGAGAATTGTATAGTTTACAGAATATATGAGAAACTGTAAATACTTTCTCCCTCAAACCCATAATTTTCAGTATGGGCCTTTGAAAACATGTTTCTTGTGGATTAAAGACTTAAAATTTATATATTGCCAAAATAAGCTATCCAACAGAATTATAAATAACACACAAATAGCTTTCCCTATAATTACTGTGGTCAATTATGCTAACGGCAGCAAATGGGGTTTTTTTCCCTCCTGCAAACAAATATTTGGATAGTGAACCTTTCAATACTTATTTCTAGGGGTAGTCAAAAAACTTAGTACAGCTGAAGGCAAAAGCATCCTGAGTTCAGAACCCAAGCATAATGCATTCAAATGCTTTCAAGTAACTTTCATTTATGTTTGAATATTTATTTGTACTTTTATTATAGCTTTTTAATAAATGTGATTCAGTGGAATGCGGCTCTCCCAGCGCGGCAGAATGCCGCTCAAGCTGGGAGCCGTCCTTTGCGGCCCCGCCCTGGAGGAAAGGAGACAGGCTCCCTTCCCAGGCATCCTGGGCTTAGCTGGGGGACGGAGCCAAGAGCCTGATCCAGCTGGCTCCGCTCTCTCCAGCTGCAGCCTCTTCGAGCGCTCGGTGAAGCAAGATCTCTTTGCTCTGCCTTCCTTTGAGTGGTGAAGCTGAAGGGAGGAATGTGTGCTGAACAAGCATTGATGGCGGCAGTGGAGGCAGTTGGAAAGCGGCGATAGCAGTCAGCTCTTGAAAACTGTCGGAGGCAGCTGGCACCTGCAGCTGCAGCGCACAATACAGGCCAGGGCTTCAGGGCCTGTTGGGGCTAGAATAATTGAGCAGTTTAATTGAGAAGGCTGGTTGGGCACTGGGGTGGCGGGCAGCTAGGCTGTATCAGAGGGACTTTGGCCCAACTTGGGTGTGGTCGCTCCCCTTAATAGTTGTCTTGGAGAGAGTGGGTGGTGAGAGCCCTCTCTCCCCCCCCCCACTCAGACATAAACCTCTCTTCCTGCCATAAGCCTGTTTGTTTCCATTTAGCCTCCCCCCACCCCTGGCAAGAAGTAATATAAAGTAACTTAAAAACAGAGCCTGTGTTCTTCACTTTGGTTTACTGGTAAGACTATATTCTTGTGGGCCATAAAAGAGGGCCTGGTGGCCTGTCTCTGCCTGACAGCCATTCTGTTGGCAGGCAGATTTGCTCAGGGCTGTGCTCGGCGCCATCTTGTGGTGGAGGATTACTGGTGGCCTGTCTCTGCCTGGCAGCCATTCTGTTGGCAGGCAGATTTGCTCAGGGCTGTGCTCGGCGCCATCTTGTGGTGGAGAATTACTGGTGGCCTGTCTCTGCCTGACAGCCATTCTGTTGGCAGGCGGATTTGCTCAGGGCCATGCTCGCCGCCATCTTATGTGCCAGCTTGGTACTGCTCCTTGCAATTGCTACTTTTGCAGGGGCTTAGTGCTACCTGTCAGGGCTAGCGTTAACAGTTGGTTAAGGGGTAAAGCTGTGAGCCAGTCCAACACATTATTAACGGCTGCTGTGTCATCATTTGGGAATGTTTATGCCGCCCAGAAAAGGGGGTGTCCCATCAATGGGGAAGTGGCCTGTAAAAAGGCCAGTGCTGCGGAACCCTACTCGGGCTCTGTCTTCCTCAGAAGAAGACAATGGCCCAAGCAGGCAGGAACTTATGGAGCGCATTGTTGCTTTTGAGAGGGCTGGGAGTGGTACAGCATCAGCTGTTGCACCTGTTCAGCCACGCAAGGGTGCTAAAAGAATTACAAGGGCTGATTTTAATAAGGATTTTGCCTCTTGTCTTTCTGCCCTGGATGGAGTATCAGGAGTGGTGGCAAGTGATGGAGGCAGCAGCCAGGACCATCCAACATTAACTGAGAGTGTGGCTGATATTGACCAGGAATGGTCAGCTGACAGTGGGCAAGTTGCCATAGCAGTGGAACAACCCATGCCTGACGGTAAGGATCCTTTGCCCAAGCGGAGTGCCACTTGGCCCTTGGGCTCTTTGGGACAGGTAGCTGCTACCAGCGCTCCTGCATCTTCTGTTTTGGAGACATATCCCATGCTTGGTTGGCCTTCTGCAGGCCCTACTATTTGGCCTAGTTATGCCAGTGGCTCCTTGCACCTGCAGCAGGCGCAAGTACTGCCTGTATCGGGCTGTGCTACCAGTTGGGATGGATAGGCCTTCCCTCTGTCTGTGACTGGGTGGCCTTTTGGTTATGGCAAGCAGATGGGCCTGGCCCCTTATGGACCCCAGGGATATGGCATGGTTCCTTATAGGACACTTCCCCCGGGAGATATGGCATTGCCTGCGGGGCGGGGGGGGGGAGATATACAAAGGGTTAGTACATGGATGTCTTTACCCTTCTCTTCAGGGAATGGGAGAAGAAGGATATAGATGATCTGTAAGATAGGGATAAGGAGAAGAACTGCTGCAGGCAGATTGGCAGGGACTGGACTCATTGGTTGTCTGGGTTCCTGGTTTATGCAGGGGTATTGGCTAGGGCACAGCCAGGTAGGGCTCTCCCCCTTTTCCAATACATGAATATTATATACAGGGGGTACACGGACTTTGAGGGGACGGCTTGGTTGATACAGCTGTGGGTGCAGGTCATGGCCCTTGCCAAGTCCAACCTTAGAAATAGGAGCGAGAGTGGTCATATGATTATTCTGCCCTCTCAGGGTTCAGGTTCCCTCACTTCTGCGGGGCAGCAGGTTTAATTACGGCTGCTTTGTTGGGACTTCACGTCTGAGGAGCTTTGCAACAAGAAAGTGGGCAAGTATATGCATGACTGCCCTGCATGCATGGGAACCCACCCATAATCTGCCTGCCCCAAAGGAAGACAGGGTGGGAAATGCTTTGGGGGTAGTGGTGGCCAACAAGGGCCTGGAAAAGGGGCCCAGCCTAGTAAAGCTGAGGGTACTGGAATGGTTTCTTCAGGTCTCCCCAAGGTGCAAGGATGCTGACTATTCATCCATTGTTTAGACGACTTTATGATGTCTGGGCCAGCTGGCTTGGGGCAGTGTGCCAGGCTTTTGGCAGGGTTCACGGAGTTTTCTGAGGAACTGGGGGTTCCTTTAACTCATGAGAAAACGGAGGGACCAGCTGTTGTCCTGATGTTTTTGGGCATTGAACTTGACACGGTTCACCAGAAATTGAGGTTACCACTGGAGAAGGTGGTTGACCTTAGAGCCAGGTTGGAGGACTGCTTGAGCAGAGATAAGGTATCTCTCCTTGAGTTACAGCAATTAGTTGGCCATTTAACCTTTGCCTGTAAGGCAGTGGTGCCTGGGAGGGCTTTCCTTAGGCGGCTGTGTGATGCTATGGGGAACTTGCGATTGCCCCATCATCACTTGTGAATTACCAAAGGGATGCGGGAGGATTTGTTAGTGTGGAAGGAATTCCTTGCCACCTTTAATGGGGTGACCTTCTGGAGGGAGGAGCTGCTGTTAGAAGCAGAACTACAGGTCACCTCCGATGCCTCTGGGTCCACAGGCTTGGGAGTCTTTTTCAGGGGGCATTGGTGTGCTGACCAATGGCCTGCAGATTGGGTAGCCCAGGGATTGTCCAAGGACCTGACGTTTTTGGAGTTCTTTCCCTTGTTAGTGGCCGTGTGGCTTTGGGGATCACAATTGGCGAACCAAGCTGTACATTTTTGGTGTGACAACTTGGCTGTAGTGCACGTGGTTACCACCATGGCATCTAGATCCCCCAGGGTGATGAGGCTGGTGAGGGCCTTTACATTGAAATGTTTACAGATGAACATTTTGTTTAGGGCCAGACATGTTCCAGGTGTTAACAATGGGGTGGCAGACGCTTTGTCTCGCCAACAGATGGAACAATTCTTGCAGCTTGCCCCCTGGGCTGACAGGCGGCCTGCAAGGATGCCCCAGGAGCTGTGGGAGCTTGGACGGCGGAAGTAAATAGAGCAATCCAGCTGTCCATTGCCCCCAGTAGACGCCGAGCCTACGACCGTGCGGTAGGGCAGCTGTTCCAGTTCAGGGCATCGGTGGGGCTGCAGCAGTCGTGGCCCATCCCGCCTGAGCACCTGATGCACTTTTGTGTAGTGCAGCGGGGGGCGGGGACTTGCAGTGAAGTCCATCAGGGGTCAGCTGGCCGTGTTAGCCTTTGCCAGCAAAACACGGGGCTTACCTGAATTCATGGGTGTTTTCAGGATCCGAAAGATGCTGGAAGGCTGTGCCAGGGAAATAAAAACACCAAGTGACCCAAGGCAGCCCATCTCCCCATCAGTGCTGAGGGGGCTAGTGACCGCGTGGGCGGAAGTATGCTCATCCGTGTTTGAACGGAAGCTTTTCCACGCTGCTGCCTTAATGGCATTTTTTGGGGCCTTACGAGTAAGTGAGTTGGTGGCCTCATCGCGTACAGATGCATCTGTCCGGGCTTTGAATGCCCGGGACATTAAATTTGTTGGGGACAAAGTCTCCATTGGAATCAGAAGGTCCAAGACAGACCAGCGGCAGTGGGGGAGCACCTTGCTCTTGGGCCCCTGCTCTGAGCAGGAGCTGTGCCCGGTTAAGGCCCTCAAGGAATATGTCACGCTTCATGGGGATGCCCAAGGGGTCTTATTCCACCACGAAGATCAGGCCCCACTGACTGAGTATCAGTTTTGGGTGGTGACAGAGAGGGCACTTAAGAAAATTGGCTTGTCGGGGGTCAAATTTGGAGCCCACTCCTTCTGGATTGGTGCGGCCTCCACAGCAGCTGCTATGGGATACCCTCAGCAGGCGATTCAGAGAGTGGGCAGGTGGCGGTCAAGGGCGTTTCGGTCCTATGTCTGGCCTCTGCAGCAGTTCTAAATGGCGAACTAATTGCTCTTTCCTCAGGTGCCGTGATGGGCCAGGCGAGGAGGAGAATACTGATTTGTGGCCACAGCATGGTGTTCTGGGCGGCCAATCAAGCCAAGAGCAAGCCGATTGGATCCCAGCTGGGATTAAGCGCTGTGGCCACGGTGGAGTGGCAGGGCCAGCGTGGCCTCAAGTGGCCTGGCTTGCTGCCTCTCCTGTTTAGGGGACGGACGGAGCCTCCCCCACACATTGTGGTCATTCACCTGGGTGATAATGACCTTGGGCTGGTACAGGGCAAGGCCCTGTCGATGCAGGTAGCGGTAGACCTGGAATACATAAGCAGCCGATGGCCGGGCATGCTTATAGTATGGTCGGAGATGCTACAACGACGAATTGGGCGGGAGGCCTTAGATCCCAGGGCAATAGAGAGGGCCTGACGTAAGGCTAACCATGCCATTAAGAGGTCTCTGGGGCAAGGCTTGGGCATTTATCTGCCACACCCCACGATTAGGGCCGAATTTGCCCACCTCTACAGAGGAGATGGTGTCCATCTGTCACCTGAGGGCAATGATATCTTTTTGGATGACCTGCGGCAAGGGCTTCGGGTGGCTCTAGGCCACCTGTGGGGCGTGAGGGTCTAAGCAGAGGCTTGACCTTTGTGGTGGCAGGAGATTTTGGGAATAGGGTGCGGGCCGGTGAGCCCCTGTGGCATTCCTCAAGGTTGGGGAACAGGGTCTGCCATTAGGGTGGTATGCCTGTGGCGGCTACCGTCAGGGGGGGCAGACGCCTGAGGGGATCCCCGGATCAAGGCCTAACCTCATGCTAGTCGGCTGGGGCGCAACAGGTGCTTGTGGGGGATCCTATTGCCTAGCTGGCCGGGTTGCAGCCATTCGTGAGATGGCCTACACCCGGGGCATTGGGGCTGGCCCAGACAGGCAAGGCGGTGGCCAGTGTGCTGACCCCAGGGCTTGACCTGTACCGCTTAGTTAGCTCTTGCCATGCATTACCTTTATGGTCATTTTAATAAACGGCCCTTTATTCCAAACCTGTGTCTGTCTCTTCCTTCCGGCTGGGGTTGCAAAGGCAAGATAAATCTCAATACATCTGTAATATAGCTCCTCTCAAACCTGATGAAGGCTATTCTTTCAAATAAGATTTTTGTTTTAGTGGGATTTTTTGCTATAATGTTTAAAGGCATCTTTCACATAATAAAGTACTCGACATCCAAGTAAGAACATTAAATAGACAACTCTGAGACAGAACTACATAGTATGGAACTGCCAACAAAAATGGCACTGCCTTTTTAAAAAAATTATTAATTGATGGTGTTGTCATTTCCTTAGCTGAGGTCTATAGAATTTGTAAATTTTTGCTGAATGGCAATATTTACAACTACAACATTTTTTGATATCTGTGTATGATCCTGCGCACTGAGTGTTCCAGTGCCCCCCCCCCCCCGGCCTGGAAACTCCCATTGAATCTATGCAAAAAACAAAACCTACAATATTTGTTTATAAGTACTTGATATTGGTTAATAAATATGATATGCAGAATTTTAGGAACAAATGGAATAAGGAGGTAGATTGCCCAATTTTGACATAGGATAAAGCCTTAAATGGTACACTAGTTACTGCTAGGAATCTTAAACTGTGATTTACTCAGCAAAAGATTATGTTTAGGGCATACTGGACACCACAGCTCCTTTATAGTAAAGGACTAAATACAGTGTCTAATTGCTGATGCTGTAATTTACAGGATGCATCTCTTAAGTACATGCTCTGTCAATGTACAGTTATTTGACCTTTTGGGGAGGATGTTATAATTCATATTAATTTTGTGTTAGAATACCCATTGATCTTTGAAGATGTTTGTGTACATTTAAATACCCCGCTTGTATCCTAGAATCTAACTAATGGTCAATGGAAATGGACCCTCCATGCCCTTACTATGCTCATATTACAACATAGAAGAGATAAATGCCCACCTCCCCATAATTCAATGGATTGAAGACCTTACAAGTTTATTTATATGTGAATGTTTGGAATATAGGCAACAACTGTGAATGAACATATTTTTAGATATTTAGAAATATTTTATGGGTGCTTATGTGTACTTTTCTCACTACTGTTCTCATATGCCTATTTCTATCATGTATGAGGCTTATTTTTATTTTTGATGTTCAAATAAAATTTAAAAAATTAAAAATGGCCTGTGTTTTTAACTATGTTTTTTTGTCCTTTAGCTTGAATGTGAATGAAGCGCTTCTCTAGATGTGGATGGTGAGATGAGGGAATTGTGGCTAAACCAGCCTGATACCACCCAATCAAGAACTTTCCTTGTGAGAAAATAACCAGTTATCAAACCATAACGTAAAACCACAATTCTTCTAGAATGAAAGTTTGTGGAATTAATCAGGGATGAATTAGATGTGTTAGGAATTGGCTATGGAAATTACAAAAGGGTTGAATAAAAAACAAGGCTAGTTGCTTTTAACCAATATTTTCTGTAACAACATGAAGCAACCAGCCACCCACTTCAACTATTTTAGGGGGTTAACAATGAAAGAAGAAAAAAAAGTTTTTTCATACAAATAAAGACCAACCTACGATCAAGTTTTCTGGGATCACCTTGGGCCAGTCACACTGTCAGTTTAACCTACCTCACAGGATGGTTGTGATGATAAAATGGAGGAAGAGAGAACAATGTAGACTACTTTGAGCATCTTAGAGGAATGGTGGTGTAAGTATGTACTTAAAAATAATAATAAATTGGCTGGGATCCCTCTACAATGTATAATTATCTTGAAAAATTGTCACCAAAGCATGAGAAGAACAGGGAAATAAACTGCAGCACATAGATGACAAAAATGTTGAAAAGCAGGCTTCCTGGAATAATTTTGATCAAATGCTATATTTTTAATCTAAATGGATGGATATTTGGTACAGCTCAAAACAGTTATGAGATAACTCAGTGGTAATTTGAAACACAATTGATCTTAAAGAGAACAGGTTTCAAACAAACTAATGATCTTTGAGGTATTCCCATTAACTTTAACATTACATATATAATCATGCTGACACGGTTTTGCATATTTGCTGATCTTTTTTTTCTGTGGCAGTGTGCCATTGTACAACCAAGCAATGCAGCAATAAAACATTTCCCCCCTGCTGGAAGAGGAAGTCCAGGATTTGTTTTCAAGAAGTAATGTGCTTAAAAACACAAGGGGAAACCCAAAGTTCTCAGCTGTTTAAACTCGTGGGGGAAATGGTGGTGAGTTCTTAGTAGGAACAGTTTTAACTCAAACTAATTGGTATGCACGTCAATAAAGTATTAACATACCATGTCTCATATAGTGGGACTTATTCACTCTTCTTAAGAATTGAAACAACCCAGTTTTTCTTTGATGGGGTAATGCTTTATTTTTGACTATTTCATTATCTAAATGTTAAGTGGGGAAAACTGGTGTTAAAGCTCAAGGAAAAGAGGACTTCTTCCTTGCCCCCTTCCTTTCTCTAATTGTCATTTTCTTCACTTCTCATTCCTTGGTGTTTCTCCATTAGCAAATGGAGAATGTGTGCCAGAACTCTTTCCATCATCCACAAAAAAATATGTATGGGTAGCCAGAGTGGAAACAGTTCAGTTCCCTAAATCAACTAAAAGTGTGCTTGAGAATGCTAGTTCTGAGCCTTACCCAGAAAGTATTTTCTTTCTCCATCCTGTCTCTTTGTCCACTTGGGAAGCTGAAGACACAGGGAAGGCACAAAGGAATACCACTGAGGAGGAAATGTTTCTTATTTGCATGTTTATCAGCTCCCCCTCCCCACGTCCTGTTTTTGAGCCATCCAAGAAGCTAGTGAGGGAAGAAATGGCAAGGGCATTCAGGGGAATAAAGAATTTTTGTTTTGACTGAAAACATCAACTTCAAGATGGCTGGAGTGTGATTTCATAGCTGGAGGGTCAGACTAGGATCTGAGAGACCATGGTTCAAATCCCTACATTGCCAGAAAGTTTGCTGGGCCACCATAATACGGCACTTACCCAGCTGCTGCATCGCAGCTTTGCTGGGTGCCGGAATTTGCCCCCGCGGAAGGAGAGGGAGGCAGAGCAGTCTCCCGGGCATCCGGGTCCTGTGGCTGGGGGTGGAGACACGCGCCTTACAGGCGTCTCCGCCCTCCAGCCTTCAGTCCCTTCCACGCGATCGGCCGGAACGGACGAGCCTTCATTCTACCAGGGGGTAACTCTTCCTCGGCGTCCCCCTCCCTCTGGCTTGCTGGGCTGTGGTCGCCATTTTGTGGACGGGTGACGCGGTTAAATAATAGGGACGCCATTTCTGTCGGCCTCAATTGTTGCCCCCCCCACTCCTCCCCCCCGGTTTAAGGTGCTACTTATTGGTGGCACGGCTGATTTGCCTTTCCACCCACTCCTCCACTATTGCTGTTCTGCCTGTGGCTTACAGCTTTGGGCTATTGGGGGTGGTGTCTATTTGGTAGGTTTGGCACCAGTTTCATAGCAGCGGGCATGACTTCCCGGAAAGGCAAAGGCCCAGGCAAGGGCAAGCAGCCTGCCAAGAAACAGCCTCCCAAGAGGGTTTGTCCAGCTGTTTCTTCTTCAGAGGATGAAGGGGAGGAGAATTTCCATTTTGAAGTTTTAAAACGCCTGGAGGCCCTGGAGAAGGTTAGAGGAGGTGCAGTGGGTGCTGTAGAAACCCAGAAGCGTGCCAGACCTGTTCGGGCTGCCCTCAAGGTGGCTTTTAGGACTGAAATTTTAAAACGTATTTCTGCCCTTGAGTCTGCAGTGGGGGCGGATGGAGCTGGACCCAGCCAAGAAGGGGAAGTCGACTCTCCTGCAGCGGTTGCGGTGGCTGAAGCGGAACCAACTGAGCTCGGCGATGGGGAGCAAGTGGCTGTGGCTGTGCAGCCAGCCAGTGTGGAGGGTAAGTCCCCCCTGCCTATGCAGGCATACACATGGCCATGGGGACCCTGGGGTCAGGCCGCTGCCTCCGGGTCTCCAGGGCTTGCTCCACCTACACACTCACTTAGTGCTTCTAATCTGCCCATGGCTGGTTATTCAGGGTGGCCGGTTCAGGCTCCTGGTAACGCCAGTAGTACAGCAGACGGGAGTCATCCTCAGTTAGCTTGGGGGGCTGGGGAGGTTCTGCACCCCGGAACCCAAGCAGCTATGGGGCAGTTTACACCTTTTTCTCCTTGGGGGTTTCCACAGTGTGGTTTGTCCCCTTATGGAATGGTGCCTTACCGTGCCTTGCCTTTTGGTGACACAGCACTCCCGTTAGGCGATCATCTTACCCAGGCGACTAGGGATAAGATAGTCAAGGGGGAGTACGTCGATGTCTTCAGCCTTCTCTTCAGGGAACTGGAGAAGAAGGACAAGGAAGACTTGGACGAACGGGATAAGGAAAAAATTAAGAGGAGGAAGGTGGACCGCAACTGGCACAATTGGCTGCCAGGTTTTCTAATTTACGCAGGGGTACTGGGGAGAGCTCAGCCTTTTCGGGATGTCTCGCTTTTTCAGTACTTGAACATAATTTATCGGGGGTACACCGACTTCGTTGGTGCTGCTTGGTTGCAGTACGACGAAGAATTTAGGATGCGTGCTGCACTCCACCCTCAGTTGCCATGGGATCAGATTCACCAGCAGCTATGGCTGCAGGTCATGTCCCCGGCAAAGCCAAACTCCGGCGATAGGGCCGATAGTGGCCACCTGATTCATCGCCCTCAGGCGACATCTTCAACCCGCTCTCAGGCGGGGCAACAGGTTCAACCCCGGTTGCTCTGCTGGGACTTTACGTCCAAGGGAGTGTGTAATCGTAGGGCATGTAAGTATAAACATGAATGCCCATTGTGCTCGGGCTCCCACCCTTACACAGCCTGTCCGAGAGCTAAACCTGGAGGAGGGGGCCGTAGGTCAGGCGGCGGGGGATCCCAGCAGTTTACTGGTAAAGGGCCCCAGCCCGGTAAGGGTGAAAGTGCTTGAGATTTTGTTGAGGGGCTATCCGAAGCGGCAGGATGCCTTGTATTTGCTGAACGGTTTTAAGTTTGGCTTTAGAATACTGTTCCAAGGGGTTAGAGCCCCCTTCATGTCGGACAATTTGCGTTCAGTAGTCGGCATGGAGGAGGTTGTTCGTGCTAAAATTAGGAAAGAATGTGTTGAGGGTCGGGTGCTCGGTCCTTTTACCGTGCCTCCCGTTCCGTGCCTTAGGGTTTCTCCTTTGGGGGTGGTCCCCAAAAAGGTCTCTGGTGAATTCCGTTTGATTCACCACTTGTCATTTCCCAAGGGAGCTTCCGTGAATGATTTTATCCCAGGGGATCTTTGCTCCGTGCGTTACACCTCTTTTGACCAAGCGGTCAAAGTGGTACGCAGGTGTGGGCAGGGAGCTGAGATGGCGAAATGCGACATTAAGTCTGCTTTTCGCCTTCTCCCTGTTCATCCTGATGATTTTGATTTGCTTGGTTTCTGCTTTGAGGGAGGATTTTATATGGATCGTGCCCTGCCTATGGGCTGCTCAATTTCATGCTCAGCTTTTGAGCGTTTTAGTTCGTTTTTAGAATGGGAATTGCGCCGGCGGCTGCACTGCCGCGACACGGCGCATTACCTCGATGATTTTTTGTTTGTTGGACCGGCGGGCACCGCCCAGTGCGCCAGGTTGCTGCCGGGTTTCCAATCCCTTGCACTGGAACTGGGCGTTCCACTGGCTGAGGAGAAGACGGAGGGCCCTGCCCAGGTACTAACCTTCTTGGGCATTGAGATTGACACTGTCCACCAGACTTTTCGCCTGCCTGAGGACAAGGTGCTTAGACTCAGGGCACGTCTGGATGAGGTTAAGGGCAAAAGGAAGGTTTCCCTGCTGGAGTTGCAGCAGCTTGTAGGTTATTTGAATTTTGCGTGTAGGGCAGTTGCCCCTGGGCGGCCTTTTCTGCGCAGGTTGTGCAATGCGATGGCATCTCTACGCGCGCCTCATCACCGGCTTCGGATTAGCAAGGGTATGCAAGCTGATATCGAGATTTGGCACGAGTTCCTAGGGTCCTTTAATGGGATTACCTTCTGGAGGGATGACCTCCTGATGGGCGATGGCCTTCAGGTTGCCTCTGATGCAGCGGGAACTATAGGCTTCGGTGTGTACTTTCGGGGCCACTGGTGTGCTGACCGTTGGCCACGTGAATGGATGATTATGGGTTTAGGCAAGGACCTTACGTTCTTGGAATTTTTCCCCATCCTGCTGGCTGTTTTCATTTGGGGCCCAGAACTATCCAACCATGTGGTGCACTTTTGGTGCGATAACATGGCGGTGGTTCAAGTAGTTAATTCCCTTACTTCAAGGTCGGCTAGGGTGATGCAGTTAGTTAGGGCATTTACGTTGAGGTGCCTCCAACTCAATATATTGTTTAGGGCCAGACATGTACCTGGCGTTGACAACTGTTTGGCGGATGCTTTGTCTCGCCAACAGATGGACCGCTTTCGGCAGCTAGCCCCTGGCGCCGACAGGTTGCCCTGCAGAGTGCCCCCAGAAGTATGGCGGCTTGGGAGTCTGAAGTGAACAGGGCTATTTTGATGGCCATTGCTCCCAGTACACAGAAATCGTATGGACATGTGGTAGGACAGTTGTGGGAATTTCGGAACCGGGTAGGGTTGCTGCAACTCTGGCCTATCCCAGTCGAGCATCTGTTACGGTTCTGCGTTGCTCAACGCGAGCGGGGACTGGCAGCTAGGTCCATCAGGGGTCAACTTGCTGCCTTGGCATTTGTTAGCAAGGCACGGGGGGTTACTGACCTCACTGGTGATTTTCGGCTAAGGAAAATGATTGAGGGCTGGGCTAGGGAGTCGGCTGCTCCCCGTGATCAGAGACAGCCTATCTCCCCTGCAATCCTTAGGGGTTTGCGTGCAGTTTGGGGAGTTCTTTGTGTTTCTGAGTTTGAGACACGGCTTTTTCATGCAGCAGCGCTTATTGCATTTTTCGGGGCACTGAGAGTGAGTGAGCTGGTTGCTCGATCTAGGCTGGATAACTCTGGCCGTGCCCTTCAGGCGCAGGATGTGATGTTTCTCGGTGGGAAAGTGAACATAAGGATTAGGCGTTCCAAGACAGATCAGAAGGGACTGGGGCAGGAGCTTGTTTTGGGGCCCTGTACTGAAAAAGGTCTGTGCCCTGTTAAGGCCCTTCGGCGTTATTTGGCCGTGCGTGGCGAGGGCCCGGGATTGCTTTTCCGCCACGAGGATCTCGCCCCTTTGACACGGTACCAATTTTGGTCAGTGACCAGTAGAGCCCTACAGCGCTTAGGTTTAGCTGGAGTCTGGTTCGGCACCCATTCCTTTCGAATTGGGGCTGCCTCCACTGCGGCTGCAATGGGGTACCCGTGTGACGCTATTCAGCGGGTGGGCAGATGGCGTTCTTCTGCCTACCGGTCGTATGTGCGGCCGTTATGATGCGTGGATTTTCTACTAATTGATTTCTCTTTAGGTATGGCCAGGCGTCCTGAGCGGAAGCGGATCCTCATTGTGGGACACAGTATGGTGTTTTGGGCGGCCGTTCACGCCAGGAAGTCCCCTATTGGATCGCAGCTTGGGCTGAGCGACAGTGCCGTCGTTGAATGGTGTGGCCGGCGGGGTCTCCGATGGTCGGGGTTATTACCCCTTTTGTTTAGGGGGAGGAGTTGTCTTCCCCCGCATATTGTGCTTATCCACCTGGGTGGAAATGATCTCGGCCTTTTAAAAGGCCGGGCCCTGTCGCTGCAGGTAATGGCCGACTTCAGGGTAATCAAGGCACGTTGGCCTGGTACCTATATATTTTGGTCTGCGATGCTCCCTCGACGGCTGTGGAGGGAGACACTTGAACCTAAGGGCATGGCGCGCGCCTTACGCCGGGCCAATAGGGCCATTCAGAAGGCGTTAGCCGGGGGGTTGGGAATTTTCCTCCCCCATCCTCAGATTCGGGCCGCTTCTGCCAACCTTTACAGGTCTGACGGGGTTCACCTGTCTCCGGCAGGTAACGACATCTTTTTAGACGACCTGCGGCTAGGCCTCAGGTTGGCACTAGGCCACCTGTGGGGCGCGGGGGCCTAAGCTGAGGCTTGGCCTTCCGCGTTGGCAGGAGAAGGTGGGGAGTAGGGAGCGGGCCGGTGAGCACCCCCTTGGCAATTCCCCATAGGTGGGGAAAGGGGTCTGTCAGGAAGGAGGGCATGCTTCATGGCTGCCACCACCTGTCTAGACCGCCTCCTGGGAACCCCGGGTGCAAGTCCTTCCCTCATGCTGTATGGCTGAGGCTTAAGGAGCTTGAGGGGGAACCCTTTGCCTGGCCGCCTGGGTCCAGGCCATTCTTTGAATGGCTCAAGCCCGGGGCAGCGGGGCTCGCCCAGGCAGGTCAAGGCGGAGGTACTGGTTGGACCCCGTGGCTTGACCTGTACCGCAAGTTGGCCTTGCCACAGTTTATTGTTGTTGTTACGTTTAATAAAGCGGCCCTTAGTTCCAAATACTGTGTCTGCCTCTTTCTTCCGACTGTGGGGGGCAAACCAAGCACTCTCTGCCAGCCTAATCCATCTCACAAAGTTGTTGTGTGTATAAAATAGAGGAGAACTGTGGGTGCCACCCTGAGTTTCTTGGATGAAGGGTGGGATAAAAATATACTAGATAAATGAAAAGAAAAAAAATAAGAGAAGGGCTGTTCTACCTAACACCTATCTGACTACTTCTCAGGATGCTGCTGGCATGGTATGAGCAAGGATGTGCCTTAGCATGCACACTGCAGTTCTTTGCCCACCAGTACAGAAATTTGGCTATGTTTGTGAGGTTTTAAGAGCAGACATTTCCTCCTACCCCTATCACATTTTTATCTCATCCTTCTTCCAAAGAGCAAAAGGCAACACAACAACCCTGTGAGATAAAGTTGGCTGAGAATGTGTTACTGGCTCAGGGTCACCCAGCAAGCTTTATGATTGGGTGTGGATTGAACTTGAGTCACCCTGAGTCCTTTATCCAACAACATCCTAATTACTGGGTTAAACTGGCCAATATAACAACCATCCTCATTGAAGTTAAAGCTGTAGTGGCATCAGCTCATCTCAAAAGGAATGTCAGAAAAACTTCTCTGGTCTTCTCTGGCACTGGTTTGCCTCTCCTACCTCCTGGGCAATTGGATAGTCAATCAATGTGAGGAAAAGTACCACTGGGAGGGCTGAAAGAGATGCGTTTGATCAACCAAACTTGATAGAAGGCCTGATCATAGTCTTTCATGGTGCATGCTTTCTTTTGGTGTAAATAGAAAATGTGTTCCCCAATTAAACGTCAGCTAGTTCAGAGTTCCCTCCTATGCATTAACAATTTATTTCTCTTCAGGTTTTTGCAAGCCCCCCCCCCATATAGAAAAAATAGGAAAAAGGTCTGTGAGCCATTGGTCTACTCCGCCCCTACCTACCTGCACAGCAAAATAAAAAGTTATGGAAAAACAGGTCTGTTTGGACAGGGTGGTGGTGGTGGTATTATGCCACCTGCATGCCTATCTGCACTTGGGCAAAGGAGGAGATTGGTGGAAAATAAGGCGAGAACACCCCATTTTCCAGCAAAATGGTAAATGAGTACAAAAGTAAGAATTTGCTGCTGGCAACCCCTCATCAAGTGAACAAAACTGCAAAGCACAAAGAAACATGGCAGCAACATGCAATGGAAGGCTCTGGATTTAATAATTTATTGACACCATTCTCACTTAGAAAATGAAAAAAATGGAACATAGAATCAGGATTTTTATTTAATGCTGTCATGGTACTGTGCTGGTTGGAGTACTCTGCTGCTTGGGTGCTGCAGCTGTAATGCCACTACAGCTTTGTCAACCAGTTTCCTGCCATCGTGTGCCTGCCAGCACTGGCCCTCTTCGAACTCCATTGTGACATGTGTGGGTAGTGTTCTTGAGGGAAAGCCTAGAGGATATAAAGGGAGGACTGTGTTATGTGTGGTTTTGGTGCTGTTAAGTGCAAAAACAGCTGTCCCAGAGCCTCATTTCTCCATCTGGCTTGAAAAGAACAGTGTGCATCTGCGCATGCGCAGCCACACTTGCCTTGCACGTGCAATGGGGCTGAAACACATGATAATCATAAAAGCAAAACAGATTTGAGCTGAACTGGCAACAGCCCACCTCAAACAAACCAATAACAGTCTATAATTTGTTTGGAAACTCCAGATTCAAAAGTGTAATAAAACATTTCTCAGTGCACACCCCTACTGAATAATTCTTAACAATCCATGTTGTATCACTAGTAAGTTAGTTAGCTCTGCTCTTCTGCATTTATAAGATCTCATTTGTTCATTATCTTCTTAAAGTATTACAATGAGTGATATATCAGGCAGAGAATTTTTGTTTCCTTGTTTGTTTGTTTATAGTCCACCTTTCTCACTGGGACCCAAGCAGATTATGCAGTGCAAGTCAATATCATCAACAGCCAAGAAATTCGGTGAATAAATACAATAGAGTATGGGTTGCTAACATTTGAAAACAAGCATAAATCTGAATACAGAGATGAAATGTTGCTGAAATAAAGAATGATTTAATTAAACACCACATCTTTAACAACACAGAAACTACTTAGTAGGAGCTTATCTACATCAATAGACAGCAGCCAGTAAAATAGTTCATAGTTCCTGCTTCTTTACCAAGGCATCTCTCTGAGCCATTTCTTAGAGCACAGCTATATCACCTGAGTAAAAAGGCCCTCCTGAATAATATGGTTTTGTTTAGTATGAGGAAAGAATGAGAGTTTTCCTGACCTCCCCAGGCATGTCATTCCATAAGGTGAGGCCTACCACCACAGATAAAGTGCAAGTATGGGCAGCTGCTGGTTTTGCCCAGGTGCAGGGTGGTATCTGCAGAAGGCGTTTTACAGATGAGCAAAGCTGCCATATTGATTACCATAGAGTTTGGAGGGGGAATTGGCGTCACCCATGAGGGCCACTAAGGAAGAGGTAAAAAGCGCCATTTTGGAAGTCCATCGGGCTTCTTCAAAATATGCAATGAAGTGGCAGCTGCCTCACGAGATTTTTATTGAGTTTTCATCTAGGAGGGTCCAAGACACTATCCTATTTAACTCATATAATGTGGACTTGGACTTTCTGGGAAACAAAGTCAAGATACTGAAGGACGTTCCATTTCTAGTTCGGAAAAGAAGATTTAAGTACAAAAAGCTCGCAGCTCTCCTGAGGGAACGAGGGATAAAGTATAAATGGCTATTTCCGGAAGGAATTTGGTTTAATTATAAAGATCAAGCTTACAAGATAAACTCAGAGGATCAGTTAAGGGATTTTGTGGACAAAAATCAAGAATTCGGGCAAGATACCATGCAAAATGAAGAAGACTCGAAGCCTGAAGGGAGGGGGGAGGCAGCGAGCGCAGTGGCTGTAGCTTCTCAGAGAGAACTGCGTCCGAGGCCTAGGGGAGGGAAGAAGAAGATTTAATATGGGTTGTATTTTGTATTTTGCAAGGTCAACCACTCCATCATTACTTTATGAAGGTTTAAATTTTTAACTATGGCAGTATGAAGGGAAAACATTGTAGTGTAGTGTTTATTGTTTGTATGTTACCTCCCCCCCTTTTCCAGCCCTCCTTCCCCTTTTCTTTCTTCTTTCCCTTTTCCCCTTTCCTAGTACTTTTGTAGTTTTTTCTGTAGGTTTTTGTCTTAGATATTAAAAAAAAAAGAGTTTGGAGGGGGAGATCCTAGAACTTGATGCCAACTTGATGATGTCACTTTTGGATTTGCACCAGAAGTAATGTTCTGGCATTAGAACACCACCTATCCCCCCCATTCCACCCCTACTCATACCTCTTGTTGAATCATGGATGCCTGGAAGCCCTACTTAGTGGCATTTGGCATAGTAAATCCTTGAACTATAGTGTTGCCAGGTCCCCTTACCCTCTGGGTTGGAGGCAGGAGACCAGGCACTTACTTTTTTTAGGTTTCTTCACATGCGCACTTTGTGCATGCACACTCCTGGACTGTGCAATGATGTCACTTCCAGGAAGTGATGTCATCACTCAGGGCTTATGCTGCCCTTGCAAGCACTCCTACACTCTGCAGTGGTCTGATTTCAGCACATTTGGAGATGAATCAGGCCCGTTTTGGGGCAAAATTGGCTTGCTGAAGAGCACTGGAGTGCTGCCAGGGTGGCGTGATGGGCCCTGGAGTGCTCCTGCACATTGCAGTGAGCTGATTTCAGCCCCAAATAGGCCCAATTTGGCCTGCTGCAGAGCTCCTGCACTTCACAATGGGCCATTTGGGTCCCAAATTGGCCCACTGCAGAGCACCCGAATGCACCCTGGGTAGCGTGTTCCCTTGTCTTTTCCGCCACTGTCAAGGTAAGCAGGGGTGGGGGTGGAGGGTGAGAGCTGGGGATCTCTCACCCCCAGTGGGGGACTGGCAACACTATTGTTCTATCATATTATCAGAGACATCTGACAACCTTGTAAACACAATCTAAAGAGCTGCTGTAGCACTACAGTACACAACTAAAACATATGTGAAGGCCATTTTATATTTTTACTTACTTAATCAGGGTGAAACACAGTATTTTTAAAAATCTGCCTGTATGAGACATGAGTTGCATAGTGTTTAAATTGCTAGTGATATGGCTAAGGGTGCCAGAAAAAAGCTCTGAACTGCAAGAGAAAATGTAATCAAGTTTTAAGTAAGGGCTGAGTTAGTGTTCAGTGTAGTTTCGTTTCTAAAAATTACCATTAGTTTTGACATTTCTGCACAATTGCAAATTGGCATTATTTTACATCTTTCCCTCCTGTATTTTTATGGCTCTCTGAAACTAGTTGCTAACAAACCTAGATAGACTACAAACATGGGGAGGGAGGGGTGTAACCAAGCACCTCACAGACCACAATGAATGACTTGACAAGTTATATGCAGTCCTTAGAAGGTATGTTGTACAGGCTTAGTTCTAGGGCTACCATACTTGGCCTGGAAAATTCCTGATTTGGGGATGATGCCTGTGGTGGAAGGCATTTGGGAAGGAATTTCACCTAGAAGCTATGTCACACCACAGAATTTGCCTTCTGAAGCTGCAATTTTCTCCAGAGGGACTAATCTCTCCAATCTGTATTTTAATTGCAATTCAGGGAAAATTTCAGACTCTGTCTGGAGGTGTCTGACAACCTTATATATTCTATCAACAGGAAAACAAGTGTTCTTACTTTCTTACCACCAGGGCTTTTTTTCTTGGAAAAGAGGTGGTGAAACTCTCAAGAGGGATATGAGGGAGAAACACATGGAAGAAAAGTGTTGCTGCTTTCAAATGCCCCACTGCTTTTTTCAGCTGAGGGAGAGGAGGAGGGGGGGTCCCTCTTCCCCCTCAGCTGAAAAAGCGGCCGGAATTTTAAAACAGCTTTTTTCAGCTGACGGGAGGGGAATCCCCCTCCTGTCAGCTGAAAAAACTGCTGGCTTTGAAACCTTCCCCACTACCCTCAGCTGAAAAAAGCAAGCAGGCGTTTGAAAGCAGTGTTACTGCTTTCGAGGCCCACAGCTTTTTTTCAGCTGATGGGGGATCTCCCTCCATCAGCTGAAAAGTGGCAGGCTTTGAAAGCAACACTTTTCTTGCCACTTGCAAGTGGCAAGAAACATGTTGCTCTTTGCCTGAAGCTAAAGAGCTGAATGCCTTAGGCTGCAGACGGGAGGAAACAGAATCAAGGGGTGGGGCCACCAGACATGAGATTACTTTCAAGCAGTGCCAGCTAAAAAAAAGCCCTGCTTACCACTAACATACAAGGACAACTCTATAATATATTTTGATTTATGTTTATTCTGCCTTAAAAATAGCAGAGTAATCATAGACATTTGTGATTTTATATATATATATATATATATATATATATATATATATATATATATATATATATATATATATATATATATATATATATATATATATATATATATATAATATAATATAATATAAAATGAGATCTGATGCTTTTTATAGAGAAGAAACTAATTTCAATTTGTGGTTATATGTGCTTATAACAACAACAACAACAACAACAACAACATTCGATGTATATACTGCCCTTCAGGATGACTTCACATGCTCTCAAAGCAGTTTACAAAGTATGTTATTGTTATCCCCACAACAATCACCCTGTGAAATAATGGGGCTGAGAGAGCTCCGGAGAGCTGTGACTGACCCAAGATCATTGAGCTGGCTTCAAGCGGAGGAGTGGGGAATCAAACCCAGTTCTTCAGATGAGAGTCCTGTTGCTCTTTATCACCATACCAAACTGGATCACTAGTCATGGATCACATGCCATGGATCACATTACTAATAGAAGTTCTAACGAAGACTTCTGACATCAGGAAGTCTTCCATTTTTCTCTCCATGGATCTGTTCACATATTACAATGAATGCTCATACATCCTGTATGTAAATGCATACATCTGTTTGTAAAAAAGATTCCACATCTGTTTATGCTACACATGATACTGGGGACCGTTATATGGATAAGTGTTGGGTTTATATCACAAATTCTCATATACATGTATTGAAGAGAATGATGCAATGCAGGTATAAAGGAAAATCAAGCACATGGATTGTATGTGTGTTCGCTGCATTTTGTGAACTGGATTAGTGAGAGAAGGGAGGGAGGGAGGAGAGACTTGGAAGTATAGCAAGGCAGCCTCATGCATGCCTTTGGTTTGTTTTTGATGCCTGAATGCAGACACTATTTCCAAATCAGAGAGTTATAAACCGGCCCACAGATCTTAGTAACTTCTATGATGATATTCATCAGAACAATGCTTCCTTAATTTATGGGAACAGCACTTATGTCTGTGCCATATACTGTTGGCTTCTGCTGAAGTGAAGACAGAAACATTGTTTTTAAAATGGCAGATGCACTTTTCTTAAATATATATATATTTCTGCTACAGGGTAAGCTCTAAACACTGCAGTTATGCAGGTTTGATTTATGATTAATTTACTTGGAAAATTTCACTCTGCAGTTCAATGTACACAAATGTTCAGAACAGAAAAAAGTTCAAATTAAAAATACTGTTTAGAACACAAAATAACAAAAATCAAGCAATCTGTCTTGCCCAGGACACAGGCAAAACATAAAACACATTTCATCTGCTGCATGCAGAGATTTGAAATGTGCTTTAAAGGAAACATCTTAATTGCCCATTTAATAAGGTAAACTCTGTGTTGTGAATGGGAACAATTTTGTTGTGGAATGCTAAAGGTAGGTTGTGCCTAGACTTCACCAACTGATATCCTTCTGCAGACCTTGAATTAGTTTGAAAATCAATTCATTTTAAAAAATGGGGTGAGGGCTTGGTTATGTGAAGGCTGTCTAAAACAATAAACATTTATATGCCCCTGTACATGATTCCTGACTTCCATGAGAGATCCAGACAGTGGGATAAAAAACCCATAGTGAATGCTTTTAAATACTTCAGGAGGGTAGCCATGTTGGTCTGACATATCTGATGGAGAGAACTGTAACTCTCAAAAACTCATACCTTGGAAATGTAGTTGGTCCTTGAGCTGCTACTGGACCCAAACCTTGCTTTTAAATACTATGTCTTGGATCTTAGGAATGAGTTCTGTGCATGCTTGATAGGCTCTGCCTCAGAGCACGGTTGTTCAAGCATTTCTGTTTGTACAAGATCAATGGAGTTCAATGAGATCATTGCACAAATGAAAGTGCTAGTGCAAAAGTAAGCACATTCTGTAGCAGAACCTATCTGGAGTCCACAAAGGTTTTCAGACAGTAAGCTATGAATGACCCAGGTTCAAATGGGGAGACCCAGGTTCAAATCCCTGCTTTACCATGGAAACTTGCTGGGTGACCTTGGTCCAGTCAAACTCTTTCAGCCTAACCTACCTCACAGGGTTGTTATGGGGATAAAATGGAGGAGGAAGAATGAAGTCAACTGTTTTGGGTCCCCATTGGGGGAAAAGACAGGGTATAAATGAAGTAAATAAATACATAAATAAATGTAGCTATCCATTGGGCATGTTTTTCAAAAGGGGGGAGGGGTTAGCACTTTCATCTTTGAATCTTTTCTTGACTAGGTTCCGCATTTTGTTGTTGCTGCTTTATTCTTTCTTTTCCTTTCCTCCTTGCACGCCTGGGTCTGAAACAGTCCTGTTGATGGGGGTTTTAGAGGAAGGAAGTTTTGCAATGTTTACAACTAGACTAAAGCTTGCCTTTGACTGATGAAGGATAACGGCAGTAATAAACTGGTTCAGTGCTGAGATGTGTTATGTCCAAGCAAGTCTGGAATTTCCACTATTCAGCTAAATGCACACATATATTATCATAGGAATTTTCTGGCATCCAGTTGTGAAACAACATTTTGGGTTTGGTCTCAGATGAGCAAAATGAGCAAAAGTGGAAGTGAAACAGAATGACAGCTGTCAGGGATTTCATTCCATTTCCTCATTTCAAATCTCCAGGTTATAAATGAAAATAAATATATCTTTTTCAAATAAACCTTTCCAGTATTTCTCAGCTGAAATGTTAGTAGAACCGCACTGAGAAGCAGGAAATACATTTTTTAAATCATATGTAAGGAAAGGAACAAATGAAGCCCCCCTTTCCTGTCTCATTTTACATCTTGCTACTCTGGTCATTGATTGAAGCCCTTCATAAATTAAGGAACTGGGACTAGTGTGATTTGGAAGTAGATGAAACTCAAAGAGTCAGCTTTGGGTGAGTCAGTTTGCAGCCAGGCTCTATGGGATAGAAGCTGTCTCTCATTAAGCGTGTGAGGAATGCTGACCACAAATCTTGCATTCCTTCATCTGGTTTGGCAACTCTCTCCAGCTGTCACTGATGTGTATGGATTATTAATAACTGACAAAATTTCACTAAATCACTCAGACAGCTTTACCCGATACAAAACAGGAAATGTGACATTCATACACAGGCTGTCACGTTAGGAGCTACTGTCCTACTAAACAATATAATAGCGATATATTATCACAATATATTTAAGTCACTATTACTGTGGGCCACCCTGAACACAGTTGTGCTGATGAGCACAGGACTCCCTTACTCCTAACCAGTGCTTTTAAAAAAGCAGCAATACTCACATATATGGTTGCACTGATTTCCACCAATTCCCCTCTCAGGACTTGGCAGAGCCCCCCAAAGGTGCTGGTACCAGTGAGTACCACCAAAAAACCAACACAAAGCAGCAGCAACAAAAAAAGGCCTGCTCCTAACTATAATATAAAGGCAGGACAAATGTGAAGTTTTTTATTTGTTTTCTGTATTTCTAGATTGATAATCAACTAACAATTCCCATGGTGGGCTACAGAAAATCATACTGCTAATGTTAAAAACCATGAGACCAACGAGGCTAAAACTACATTTTATTAACACGACAACAGACTCATAAAGGAGAAGCATAAAAACTAAAAACAAAATGCACCAAAATACTAAGAAAAGGTCAGGTTTTCAAGTCCGTTCCAAAAGCATGCCTAAACAGGTGTGTCGATTCCCCATTAGAGGGGGGGGGGAAGAGGGGCAGGCAATGTATTCTCTGAAGTTCCAAGGGCAGAAAATGCCTTCATTTTGAAACCACTGCATTAAAACCTCATTTGTAACACCAGAAAACTCTGAAGGAGGGCATCTGTCTGTCTGTCTGTCTGTCTGTCTCTCTGTCTTTCTGTCTCTGTGTTATGTGCCATCAAGTTGCCTCCAACCTATGGTGCAACCCCATGAATGAAAGATCTCCAAAACGTCCTATCGTTAACAGACTTGCTCAGATCTTGCAAACTGGAGGATGTGACTTCTTTTATTGAGTCAAGCCATCCTGTTTTAAATCTTCCTGTTTTCCTACTGTCTTCCACTTTTCCTAGCATTATTGAATTTTCCAGAGAATTCAGCTCTCCCAGCCACGGCATATAGCCGCTCTGGCTGGGAGCCATCATTTGCTGCCCCATCCGGTTGAAAGGAAACAGGCTCCCTTCCCGGGCATCCAGGGCTTAGCCGGGCGGCGGAGCCAAGAGCTGTTTACGGGCGGCTCCGCTTCCCCAGGCTTTAGTCCCTTCGATTGCTCGGCCCACCCACCTCACCCTGTTTTAGTGCAGGATTAGCCAGCTGCTGTGTACAGAGCCAGGTAGGAATTTTTTCCCCTCTTTTCCCTGATTGGCATTTGGGAGAAGGGGTTTTTCGCCTACCTTGCACTAATGGCAGTGTTCTGAGTTATTGTTGGGTTGTGCTGTTTAGTTAGTGGTTGGCAGGAGATGTTGGGAATAGCGTGCGGGCCAGTGAGCCCCAGTGGCACTTCCCCAGGGGTGGGGAACAGGGTCTGCCATCAGTGTGGTATGTTTGTGGTGGCTACCATAACATGGGCAGTCGCCTGCGGGGATCCCCAGGAACAAGTCCTACCCTTATGCTAGATGGCTGGGGCATAATAGGTACTTGATGGGGGATCCATGGCCTGGCTGGCCGGGTTGCAGCCATTCGTGAGATGGCCTACACCTGGGGTGTGGGGCTTGCCCAGACAGGCAAGGCAATGGTCAGTGGGCTGATCCTGTGGCTTGACCTGTACCGCTTAGTTAGCTCTTGCCGTGCTTTATCTTTATGGTCATTTTAACAAACGACCCTTTATTCCAAGCCAGTGTCTGTCTCTTCCTTCCGGCTGGGGTGGCAATCTTGTCTTCTCATGATGTGACCAATGTACGATAGCCTCAGTTTTGTCATTCTAGCTTCTAGGGAGAATTCAGGCTTGATTTGATCAAGTACCCACTTATTTGTCTTTTTGGCTGTCCATGGTATCTGCAAAACTCTCTTCTAGCACCACATTTCAAATGAATCAATTTTCTTCCTGTCTCATTGTCCAACTTTCACATCCATACAAAGTAATTGAGGAATATCATAGTTTGGATTATCTTGATCTTGGCCTCCAGAGAGGCATCTGTATTTTTAAGGATCTTTTCTAGTTTTATCTTCCAAGTCTCCATCTTCTTCTGATTTCTTGGTGGCAGTCTCCCTTTTGGTTGATGATTGAGTCAAGGAATGGAAAATAGCAGATCCTAATGCTGTGTTGTCTCTTGGTCAGATCCAGCAAGACTCTTCCTCTAGTTGGGGATGGGGTAACATGTGTCATCATAAGCACATGGTCACACCACCGCTGCTGATGCTTTCTGAAATGGTAATGCTAGCCAAGACAGATAATTACATTCAATCAGCAAGCCTGGTATGAATGCTAGACTTCTTGAAATAGTAGCAATAGTATAGGGCAGGTTTTTGTCAAACAAACAATGTTAAAGGTTCTGTTATCTCTCTCAAAAAATTAAATGTCTGTACATGTCCTATGTGTCAGAAACTAAGTTGTTAGTGAAGTGTAAAGCTGTTGCCATAGCCAGAAATTCATTAGGGCTTGGCCTGTTTGAAAAAAGAGAATGTGAGGTTTCAAGTTTTGTGCAAGTTCTCATTGGTTAAAATGCTATAGTGCTGCTATAGTCCAGGGAAGCTCCATGTTGTCAGATCTCAGAAGCTGAAGCTAAGCAGGGTTGACCTTGGATGAGAGACCTCAAAGAAAGACCAGGGATTGCCATGTCAGCTATGATTTGACAGCACGTTCCACCACCATAGAGTACAAGGATTTTTAGAATGGAAATCACTTTACCTTCTTCAGAGGGATAACATTCTAAAGAAAAATTGTACCCTTAGCATTTTTCTTTAAATAATGACTTAACCAGAAGTCAAATGGCTGATAGGAATGAGTTGACTGGGATGGCGGTACCCATGAAGCTGCTGAATCAGGGAATGGACAAAAAATGAGTTTTGATTAAATGAAAACGGGGAGTGCCAAATCATCTTTTTATATAGCTCCAGGTTGGCAAATATAAGACACATGGAAGCAATTACAATAAGTAATGGATAGCTAAAGCTAGATAAGGTCTTTTGGCCCAGCTTACCTCCCCCTCTCCAAACACACATATATATTACAACCTGGACCAAAATATGGCTTCAAAGCAATGTTATAATAGTAGTTAAATAATCTGATACATTTGGTGGTGGAGCAAGTATTCCATACTTTGAGATACTTGCATGTACAAATGTGACGGTGGAGAGTGCCCTCAAGTCATTTCTGGCTTACGGCAACCCCTGGCAGAGTTTTCATGGCTAACATACATAGTTTGCCATTTCCTTCCTTTGCAACCCTGATCTTCGTTGGATGTCTCCCATCCAATTACTAACTAAAGCCAAGCCTACTTAGCTTCTGAGATTTGATGAGATCAGGCTAACCTGGGCTACTCAGGTCAGGGTATGTACAAATCTACAGGTGTGCATACTCAGGCATAAACACAGCACACAAAGCAATAGGACAGACTGCAAACACAATACTGCTCAGATACCAATAAAGTCAATTCTATGCAATACAATGTAAAAATGTTAGCCTCACTTCCCTCCAAGGTCATAGATCCAGAGGAGTTAGCCATGTTAGTCTGTAGTAGCGAAATCAAAAAGAGTCCAGTAGCACCTTTAAGACTAACCAATTTTATCTGACAAAGAGAACTGTGATTCTTGAAAGCTTATGCTACAATAAAATTGGTTAGTCTTAAAGGTGCTACTGGACTCTTTTTGACTTCCCTCCAAGACTTTTATGTGCATTTAACTGGTTTGCAAGAGATGCAACAGTAATGTAGTGAATGACTCACGATGTAGACCACTGAAACATTCACAAGTCTGAGTCCACACACTCTTATCTAGTAAAAGAACCAAACTGTGTCCTTATATAAAAATAAGTGAATAATCTCTTAGATTTTAGTAAAGCTGGTTAAAAGATTCAAAAAGGTTGTCATTCAGCCTGAAGGGTTGGACTACCCAGAGCTGGGAAGAGTGCTGAGCGTACATATGGTGAATGATTGTAGAAGCTGCTCTTTGCAGAGCTAGCGTTTTGACTGTCAGCAAGGCAATTAGAGCGAGTCAGTGAAATAAACACATGGAGATCTGAGTGTCAGGTACTGGCAGTCATTTGAATTTCAGTAATACTGGAACAATGGCAGAAGAGAGACTTACCTGCAAATCATAAGGCACTTAATTCATAGGTTTTTAGTGCCACCGTTATGTAACCCAGTGAAGTTGCATCAAATTAATTCTGACTTGTAGGGTAGAGCAGAGAAAGAAAACATGCAGAATGATTACCAAGGGTTTTAAAAAAATTGAAGGACTTTTTTGTTTCACTTGGCATTATCTCATTGTTCCCTCTTCCTTCTCCAATGTTTTAAGTGTTGCTTATCTTTTTTGTATTCATTTTAAGCCTTGACTTTAAATTGCTTTAATGATGCATTTATGTATAGATTTTAATGTTTCTTAAGATGAGATTTTAATTTAAAACTCTTCGTGGTCTTGGTTCACAATAGCTACAGCTTTCTTGACTTCCAAGGACTGCCTCTCTTCCTGTGTTCCACCATGGCAGTTTCACTCATCTGAACAGGGCCTTCTGCAGGTGCCATCTTGCATATGAACAAACTCAACAGCTGCCGTACATGTGCATTCTCTGTGGTGGCCCTCAACTTATGGAACAGCCTACCTGAAGAAGTCAGGAGAGCTCCCACTCTCCTGACTTTCCACAAATGATGCAAAACTCAGCTGCTAATGGAGTTCATAGGCTCATATCACTTTTAGATTTGCCCAGCCTATTAATTTCAGTGAGCATGTGGGACTCCAATAAATATAATAACTGGAACTGCCCAGTTTATAACTCCAACTTCATTATTTCCAAGCAACGTTCCCTATTTTCTGAGAACCATCCATAGTAAATCTGCCTGAATTATATCCCAGTTTTGCCTCTTGAGGAGATACATTTCTGAAAATGTATGTGTGAACACTTACGTTAGTGCAGGGGTCTCCAAATTCTTTGAGTCTGCAGGCACTTAATTAATTTGGATAAAAGGTGGCAGCTGTCAGCACAAAAAAAGCTGCTATGGGGATGGATCAAATCTCAGCATGGCTTTGTGGCTCAGGGCAATTCAAAATATGGGACGTTCCACACAGTGTTGGGTAGGGTTGCCAGGTCCACTTAACCTCCTGGTGTGTGTGTGGGGGGGGGGGGGGCGGGGGGGAAGACCTGGCAATTACCTTGGTTGTTGTCTTTGCATGTGTGCAAAGTGTGTGAGCACTCCCAGCAGGTGTGATGAAGTCACTTCCAGAATGCTCCTGCCCTGCACATAGGTTTCTTGCCTCCTGGCCTATTTTCTGAGGTCTTTTCCCCCTGCTGTCCAGGTGAGTGGGGCGACAGATATTGGCAGTGAAAAATCCCCAGCCCCCCTCCCCCCCCCGGACACTGGCAACCCTAGTTGCCAGATACTTTGAAATAGGCAAGGCTTGTAGACATGCAAGTGACATTTTCTTGGTTCTTCTGAAGCACCTCCTGCACTGAGGAGGCACAAGAAAGCTGGGATCAGCTCTTTACTTTGTGGGTCTGATGCTGTTATAGTTTCCAAAGAAAAGGAGGATTTGCTTTCTGTGTGCTTACAGCTTGCCAAGAACAAAGACATAAGAAAGTCTGTCTATGGCCAATTCACAGTCCTGTGGCTGTGATATCCCATTCCCTACCAGAGATGTAACAACAACAACATTCAATGTATATACCACCCTCCAGGACAACAGGAGTGGAGAATCAAGCCCAGTTCTCCAGACTAGAGTCCCGCCAATTTTAACCACTACACCAAACTGGCTCTCCAGTAATGGAGAAAGAGAGAAAAAAGGTTATCCTTTCAATATACCAAGAAAGGAAATAGCCCCAGTCACGAGGGATACACTAAAAATGGGGGAAAATGTAACAAATGCATCTAACACCCACAAAAAAATTAAAAATGAGTTTGTAATAAAGAAAGCATAAATTAAAAAAATCACATTACATCTAATATCTCACTATTCATACAATGTATCAACATGAAAACAATATATCAAAGAATATAAGCACAATGCATCAGTTAATGTCTACCCTAAGACCATATGCAGAAGGAATAGAATACAACAGAATAGAACAAAATGGAATGGAATATAAAAATATAATGATGTCTGCTAGGAAATTGTTTTGATACACAATCTTCTTCAGATCCAGAACATATTCTTCTCTTTATTGTCTCCTTATTACTACCGAAGTCATGTGTTGAAAGTTTCTTTATAATGAGACTACCTGGAACAATGAAAAAACAATTCCATCAAGACTCTTCCAAAAATAGTGTAGACCAAGCCTTTAAACTTCTGCAGATATATTGTTAGAATCATATTAAATATAATATAAGCACAACATTAAAAGAATATAATTACTAGAAAATACATGACTGTATAGGGTGGCAATAGGAAATGGAGAGATAATGTGCGACATCACTTGGTGTAAAATCGGAAATATTATGCTGGCATGATGTTCTAAGATTTACTCCAAACTAGACA
The DNA here is from genome assembly GCF_028583425.1 of Eublepharis macularius. Classification (NCBI taxonomy): domain Eukaryota; kingdom Metazoa; phylum Chordata; class Lepidosauria; order Squamata; family Eublepharidae; genus Eublepharis; species Eublepharis macularius. Next base: position 101,587,624 of record NC_072790.1, on the reverse strand, counting down.
TGGGCACGAACCAAAAAAATTTAATGACTCTGCGGTTCGTGGTTCGGTGCCGATGACGATCCCGAAGTCACGAACCGCAACGGACATTTCCCATTGCCGAACTGGTTCATGGTTCGTGGTTCGTGGTGCTCAGAATGGCCACCGTTGCACTTAGAGAGCCTATATTCACAGGGAGTGTGTAGCAGGCTCTCCTCCAGCCAGCATCCAAGTTTGATCAAGATTGCAATAGGGATCTTGGAGTTATACCCTCTCCAATCTGAGGCCCCCAGGAAACTCCCACAAAAATCCAAGCTCAATTATACTCTCTCTGTCTCTCCCCAAAGGCTAGCAAGTAGCAAGTAGCAGCTCTGTCACACTCCACTGCTAGCTGAAAGTGAAACCCAGCCTGTGAGCCCACTGCTATTTATAAGCCGAGGACTCATTGAGAAATGCAGGAGGTCTGTGTTTGGCCATCAGAGCTGCCTATCAGGGTTTGCAGGGATGAGATTGGAGTGCCCATGGCTACAGAGCACCCCCTCCCTCCCCCGGGTGTCTTCTCCCAACTTGTAACCGCTTTGCAGCTCCATAGTTGGCAGGAAGACCTGCCAATCAAAGTAAGCTGGGCTTCCATTCAGGTTTCCAGGGCGACAGAAGGAGTGCAGACAGAGTTCAGGCATTCCCTTGGCTCCATTGCCAGAGGAATTGATTGATGGCTCCTGACTGTCTGGCTTCCCGAACTGCGGCCAAACACACCGAACCAGGCCTCTTCTGAACGCTGGTTCGTTTGCCATGGACAATCACGAACCACCAGATCGCAATTGTGCGATCGCCAATTTCATGGGTTTTTGAAGCTTGTAATGCAGTTTGTGCCCATCTCTACTCCAAACTCTTTCATTTAAACACAGAGTTTTATGTGACTCCTAGAGCATTGCCCCAGTGCAATGACATCAGTCCTGGTTTCACATGGAAAGTGACATTGCACATCGGCATATTAGTGAGACCTTTCTCCCACCCCCAAATTATCCCATCATGGTGCCATAGAGGGCTGACAATCCTACTGGGATGAGCTCAGCACCTTGTCTATTATCCAATAGAGAACAATTTAAAATTTATTTTTTCTGTTCCATTCAACATCCTTTGGATTTTGTCTCCAAGATTCAAAAAACAAGCATGTACCAGGAAGCAAATCAGTGGGCAGCATATTGGGGGCTGCTGTTCTAGAGCAAATGATAATATTAATAATAACATTCGATTTATATACCGCCCTTCAGGATGACTTAACACACACTCAGAGCGGTTTACAAAGTATGTTATCATTATCCCCACAACTAAACACCCTGTGAGGTGGGTGGGGCTGAGAGAGCTAAGAGCTGTGACTTACCCAAGGTCACCCAGCTGGCTTCAAGTGGAGGAGTGAGGAATCAAACCCAGTTCTCCAGATTAGAGTCCTGCGCTCTTACCCAGTACACCAAACTGGCTCTCTTATTCTTATTCCTTATTACTTCTACCATCATAACTATCCTGATAAGAAATATTGCTGAATGTGCTGGATGGAAGCAATTCTATCATTAGCGAAACTCGTTCAACTATAAGGTTGAGGCAAACTTCTACAGCTGCTCTATGAACTGCTTTATGAAGCAACTAAACACCACAGTAGCAAAACTTAGAGAAATGCTAGCATAGCACCCTGATTACTTCATATGGGCTGGCATAAGGGCCAAAACAAGGCTGTGTGTGTGACATGCGAGGGGAGAAACAGGCCTTAGCTGGAATTCTAGACTCATGTCCTACCCCATAGCTCATAGTTCCTGTGAAATGTTATTCTCAAATGTGTAAGTTTGTGGGCCCAGCATCTGAGGAGGAGGAAGGACAAGGGGAAGGCAACAGAAGACATAGACAACTTGTTACGATTTAAAAGGCCACAGCTTTATTGATTACACCTTAGGAAGCCTTGGTGTACATAGGGTGGGGATCCCAGTATCGACCAGCCGATGAACCGCTCCCCTCTTCAGAACACCAGCTGAAAGGAGGCACCATGAGATGGCAGACTGTGGAATTCCACATAGGTGCACACCTCTGCATGGATCCCCCGCTGCCTGAGAGTGCACATGCCCCAACAGCCCCCACCTGGTCTTGTCCCTCTACTGCCTCACCCCAAGATCCTTTAAGAGGATCCCCAAGTCTGGCATACCTACGGGACTGCCTCCTTCCCTATGTTCCTCCATGGCAGCTTTGCTCATCTGAACAGGGTCTCCTGCAGGTACCAGGCTGCACACAGGTGAAATCAGCAGCAGTCTGTACAAGGGCTTTCTCTGTGGTGGCCCCTATCCTGTGGAATGACCTGCCTGAGGAAGTCAGAAGAGCCCCCACTCTCCTGGCTTTCTGTAAACGATGCAAAACCAAACGATTAAAAAAGGCTTTTTACTCAAATGGGAGGGCTGTATTGTAGGGATGGAGTCTCAGATGCTTCACTAACGAGTTGGGGATCATAGACTTCATCACTATTTTTGCTTTATATATTATCTGCTGCTTTAAATATGTACTCCCAGGGCTTTTTTTCAGCGGGAACGCAGTGGAATGGAGTTCTGGCACCTCTTGTGTCCAGTGGCCCCATTGTCCCAATCTCGAGAGGTCAGTTCCCCTGGAGGAAATGGCCATTTTGTAAGGGGGCCCGTGTGTTTCTCCTTCATTTCCCTCTTGAGAGTTCCACCACCTCTTTTCCCAGAAAAAAGCCCTGTGTACTCCTATGTACAACCAACGCTCCATGTTGTCTAATGTTAATCTTAGAATTGATTATGTTTTGCTCCAGTATTTTTTCTACTCTGCCTTGGATCCTTGCTAATGCTATGTCTTTTAAACTTGTATCTGTTTACCTTATGGTATTGTATTGAAATGTACTTGATACTGATTGTATTAACCTCATACTGTGTAATCCTCCTTGAGTCTCAGTGAGAAAGGTGGACTTTAAATGGTGTAAATAAATAAAAGTTTGGGGAAACTGGACTTTTGGCTCTGTTCTGCCCCCCCAAAGGATCTGTGCCCAATGCCCAAACAGCCTGTCCCAAAGTTGTGACAGGAATAGAATAGCGCCAGATTAAAGTGAAGAATTCAAACCCAAGACCTTATGTACCCCAGAAAGAGGGAGGGATGAGTGAGGAGCTATTTCAGGAGCAAAGTGCTGATGGCCTGACCAGCTCCATGGCTCATCCCTTCTGCCAGCAGCCAGAAGGAAACTGTCGATGGCCCAGCTCCAGAGGCGGGTTGCCAGGTCCCAGGTGATGGAGGCCACCTTCCCTGTGTCCTTCCTCCCCTGTGGGTCACAAACTGCGGTTGTGCATGCTGGGGAAGGGCCTTCAAGGGGCCTTCATGGAGTTAACCTTGGTGTGAAAATGAGGCTGGATATAAAAGAGAGTGTCCCTGTTTCCAGTCCTGAAATGCTTAAGTTGAGAAGTGTGCACTTAGTACTTCTCAACGTTTGTCTTGCCTTAGGCTATGAAAAGCTTTAAAGGTGATAACTGGCCCAGAAGCATTTCACATAGGTCAATAGAATCCACATGTATATTCCATTCACTGAGAAGAGTGCTCTCTTTGCTGCTTTTTTACTCTTTTCATCTTTTGCACATATTTTCCTTTTTTATAACATTTTAAAACAATTACATCAGTAGTCAACACAGTCAATTTAATTATCCACATGATTCACCATTTAATCTCATTATGAAAAGTCAATTTAAAAAACCTCAAGTAACAGAAACAACCCTGTTCTGCAATGGTGAAATATTGATTATGATAATTCCTCCCGGGTATGAAATAAGATTTTAAGAAAGTTGCTAAAAGGATTTATAACAATTTGATCTCTAGGCATCATTTCTGAAATAGTCAATGGACACCTTTCATCACCAGGAATCAAAGATAATTTTTTTAAAGTTAAGCACAATTGTCTTTATCCAGCAGAATAACACAGACATGGCACCAGGCTTCTGTGCGTGAACATCCTGTAATATTGGAAACCGTTCCGTATGACAAAGTGCCTATTTATACCTCTGTCTATGTACTGAGATCCATGAGCCCAAGGAGGCTCTAGGGCTGTTTGCCTTATAGAAAACTGGTTTTGAAACTCAGGAGTAGGGATGTGCGTTTCGGCATTCAGAATGCCGAAAGAATGCCGAAACAAAAGTGTTTCGGCTTCTTTCGGGGAATGCCGAAACGTTTCGGGGAATGCCGAAACGTTTCGGGTAGCCGAAAGAAAAAAGCCGAAACGTTTCGGGATTCTTTCGGCTTTCCTATGGGAAAATGCCTCCGTCTTCCAGGACGCCTGGAGGAGGCATTTTCCCACCGAATAAGCCCAAAATTGGTGGGGACCTTCCTCTAACCCTTCTCTAACAACCACCCAAGTTTCAGACAGATTGGACTTTGGGGGGCCATGTTATGGCCCCCCAAAGCAGGTCCCCCCATCCTCCCATAAGAAAGCGAAGGAGCAGCATATTGTTAGCATGCTGCTGCTGATCTTTCTTCATTATTTCCTATGGGGAAAAAATGAAGAGGCAGGCTTCCTTTGCCAGGGGTGGCATTTTGCATGCAAAATGCCCCCCAGCCCTCAGGGGCCCTTCTCCCACCCCTCCTCCCACCCCCCACCAAGGCTCAGCCTGCTCCCACTTGGGGGGGGCATTTCATAGCCTCCCCAAGTAGGTGCTCTAATCTCTACCACTGACAGCTGGGGGAGGCTTGTGTTGCCAGGGGTGGCATTTTGCATGCAAAATGCCCCCCAACCCTCTGGGGCCCTTCTCCCACCCCTCCTCCCACCCCCCACCAAGGCTCAGCCTGCTCCCACTTGGGGGGGCATTTTATGGCCTCCCCAAGTAGGTGCTCTGCTCTCATCTCTACCACTGACAGCTGGGGGAGGCTTGTGTTGCCAGGGGTGGCATTTTGCATGCAAAATGCCCCCCAGCCCTCTGGGGTCCTTCTCCCACCCTTCCTCCCACCCCCCACCAAGGCTCAGACTGCTCCCACTTGGGGGGGCCATTTCATGGCATCCCCAAGTAGGTCCTCTCAGCCCCTAAAGTCCACCCCTTACAGCCCCACACAAACCCAATTCCCCCCCAGCTGCCACACACAGACCCAAATCCCCACATTAGCCCCTCACAGACCCAAATCCACCCCCACCTGCCCCACACCCATAACCCCAGGAACAGGCTGGCAAAGGCCAGCCCTCTCCCTTTGTTCCCTATGCTGGGAACTTCTAAACTCTCTTTCCCTAGGCAATTCTGCACAGCCCAGGGGTGCCACAATGGTGGGCACACTTCTGAGTGCCAGCTGGTCCCTGTGAAAGAGCACCTGAACCACAGACACCCTCCCTCAAATTCCCCCACCACCTACAGAGATGGCTGGCCAGCCAGCCCCATTGTTCCCTATGATGGGAACCAACTGCACAACAAAGAATAAAACAAGAACAACACAAAATAAAGTTTTAAATTTTTTTTCTCCCTTCCAAAGTACAAGTAGGCAAAGCATTATGACACATTACACCAGCAGTCCCCCACACAGAAAAATAACACAACTCACTTAACATCAGAGAATCACAAAGCATGATACCTGTCAAAAACACTTTATTTCTTGAACAGCTTTAGGTTACACAGCAGGGGGGAACACCAAAGGGCATGGCAGCACTATCTTACACAAAAATAACACAACTCACTTAACATCAGAGAATCACAAAGCATGATTCCTGTCAAAAACACTTTATTTCTTGAACAGCTTTAGGTTACACAGCAGGGGGGAACACCAAAGGGCATGGCAGCACTATCTTACACAAAAATAACACAACTCACTTAACATCAGAGAATCACAAAAGCACAATTCCTGTCAAAAACACTTTATTTCTTGAACAGCTTTAGGCTACACAGCAGGGGGGGGGACACCAAAGGGCATGGAAGCAGTATCTTACACAAAAATAACACAACTCACTTCACATTAAAGAATCACCCCAAAAAATAGCTGTCAAAAGCACTTTATTTCTGTAACTGCTTTAGGTTACACAGTAGGAAGGCACCGCAGAGCAGGAAAGCAGTGTACTACGCAAAAATAACACAACTCACTTCACATCAGAGAATCACACAAACACAATTGCTGTCAAAAACGGTGAAGTGGGTTGTATTATTTTTTGTAGTACATTGCTATCATGCCCTGTTGTGCCCTCCTACTGTGTAACCTAAAGCTGTTCAAGAAATAAAGTGTTTTTGCCAGGAATTGTGTTTTTGTGATTCTCTGATGTTAAGTGAGTTGTGTTATTTTTGTGTAAGATAGTGCTGCCATGCCCTTTGGTGTTCCCCCCTGCTGTGTAACCTAAAGCTGTTCAAGAAATAAAGTGTTTTTGACAGGAATTGTGTTTTGTGATTCTCTGATGTTAAGTGAGTTGTGTTATTTTTGTATAAGATAGTGCTGCCATGCCTTTTGGTGTTCCCCCCTGCTGTGTAACCTAAAGCTGTTCAAGAAATAAAGTGTTTTTGACAGGAATCATGCTTTGTGATTCTCTGATGTTAAGTGAGTTGTGTTATTTTTGTGTAAGATAGTGCTGCCATGCCCTTTGGTGTTCCCCCCTGCTGTGTAACCTAAAGCTGTTCAAGAAATAAAGTGTTTTTGACAGGAATCATGCTTTGTGATTCTCTGATGTTAAGTGAGTTTTGTTTTAATTTTTCTGTGTGGGGGACTGCTGGTGTAATGTGTCATAATGCTTTGCCTACTTGTACTTTGGAAGGGAGAAAATAATTTTTTTAAAACTTTATTTTGTGTTGTTCTTGTTTTATTCTTTGTTGTGCAGTTGGTTCCCATCATAGGGAACAATGGGGCTGGCTGGCCAGCCATCTCTGTAGGTGGTGGGGGAATTTGAGGGAGGGTGTCTGTGGTTCAGGTGCTCTTTCACAGGGACCAGCTGGCACTCAGAAGTGTGCCCACCATTGTGGCACCCCTGGGCTGTGCAGAATTGCCCAGGGAAAGAGAGTTTAGAAGTTCCCAGCATAGGGAACAAAGGGAGAGGGCTGGCCTTTGCCAGCCTGTTCCTGGGGTTATGGGTGTAGGGCAGGTGGGGGTGGATTTGGGTCTGTGAGGGGCTAATGTGGGGATTTGGGTCTGTGTGTGGCAGCTGGGGGGGAATTGGGTTTGTGTGGGGCTGTAAGGGGTGGACTTTAGGGGCTGAGAGGACCTACTTGGGGATGCCATGAAATGGCCCCCCCCAAGTGGGAGCAGTCTGAGCCTTGGTGGGGGTGGGAGGAAGGGTGGGAGAAGGGCCCCAGAGGGCTGGGGGGCATTTTGCATGCAAAATGCCACCCCTGGCAACACAAGCCTCCCCCAGCTGTCAGTGGTAGAGATGAGAGCAGAGCACCTACTTGGGGAGGCCATGAAATGCCCCCCCAAGTGGGAGCAGGCTGAGCCTTGGTGGGGGGTGGGAGGAGGGGTGGGAGAAGGGCCCCAGAGGGTTGGGGGCATTTTGCATGCAAAATGCCACCCCTGGCAACACAAGCCTCCCCCAGCTGTCAGTGGTAGAGATTAGAGCACCTACTTGGGGAGGCCATGAAATGCCCCCCCCAAGTGGGAGCAGGCTGAGCCTTGGTGGGGGGTGGGAGGAGGGGTGGGAGAAGGGCCCCTGAGGGCTGGGGGGCATTTTGCATGCAAAATGCCACCCCTGGCAAAGGAAGCCTGCCTCTTCATTTTTTCCCCATAGGAAATAATGAAGAAAGATCAGCAGCAGCATGCTAACAATATGCTGCTCCTTCGCTTTCTTATGGGAGGATGGGGGGACCTGCTTTGGGGGGCCATAACATGGCCCCCCAAAGTCCAATCTGTCTGAAACTTGGGTGGTTGTTAGAGAAGGGTTAGAGGAAGGTCCCCACCAATTTTGGGCTTATTTGGTGGGAAAATGCCTCCTCCAGGCGTCCTGGAAGACGGAGGCATTTTCCCATAGAAAAAAGCCGAAAGAATGCCGAAATAATGCCGAAAGAATCCCGAAAGTCGAAAGCCGAAAGAGATTCTTGTTTCGGCTTTCGGCTTTAACGATAGAGAATCTTCTTTCGGCTTTCTACTTTCGGCTATAGCCGAAAATTTTTGGCTTGCACACCCCTACTCAGGAGCAATTCAAAAGAATTTCGGTTTGTATGTATTGCTACAGAATTGCTGCATGGGATCCAGCTGTTAAAAGCAAAGAAAAACTCCATAAGGCTAAGCAACAAAAAAAATGCCTCAATGAAAACAACATTCAACCCTCCTCTCTTTTGGCTCTGAGGTCAATCAAAGAACTTACTTATACATATAACATGAAGTCTAATCCTCCAAAGTAGGTCTGCCAGGATGTCTGCTGTAATGGGCAACCTCCAGTTCCCCTGGCTGCTGCCCTTGCTCAGTAGAGTGGTGGGAGCAAAAACAGAGAATGATATCATGCAACACTCTAGGAATTACCCAGATACCTATGGTTTTCACCATAGAGTTTTGGGGGACTTCTAGAGCGTTACACAATACCTTTTCAGCTTTTCTGTGCCCACAAAGTCTCCTGTCCCCCATAACTTCCCCATACCTTCTCAGCTAACAACCCTACTCTGAAACCAGCCCAGAGCAGAGAAACAGGAAGTATGCATAGTAACACTATTTACAGAACTATTCCTTAGACCACACAACTCAAACCTGGGAAGAACAGCTCTTGCAATAGAATTGTTAGGGCTAGCAAATCATTTGGCAGGAGATCCCCCACTTCTGCTTCTCATTTCCCATTGCTACAATGAAAATAACAATAAAAAATGTCTGCTGGCATGATAGCATCGTTTCACTTCTTAAGAAAACTCAGAAGTGATGTCACGTCTTTCAAGGAATCGCAGGAAACTATGGTGACAGAACTGATGTTACTTCTGGGTAGGACTGTCAGGCTGAGTCTATAAACTCATGGAAGATCTGGGGGCAATGAAAAGGAGGTATGTTTGTGTGGCATCAGCACATCACTAATGTTGCTAGGTCACTTCTAAGTACAACCCAGAAGTGACAAAGGTAGCACTAAGAATTACAAGAGCTACCCTTTGTCATTTACAGATTGTACCCAGAAATAAGGTAGCAATGTTATTGACATCTCTGTTTTTATTTTATTTTTTCCCCATTGCTTCTCCAAGTAGTGGTGGGTTTGCTAGCAGGAAGCCTCTTACCATAACAGGAGACCTTGCAAGCCTACTTCTGAGGAAAACCATAAGTGATTTCACTCCAATGACCTGGCAACTCTAAAACTTGTACTTGGCTCTTTCCAGCTTTGCTTTTTGGGACACTGGAAAAGCTTATCAGCCTGAAGAGCCAATGGACTTCTAGCAGATTTACCAAAGGATGATGTTAAGGATTCATAATATTTGTGTAAATGTAACTAGAGATGGGCACGAACCGCATTACGAACTTCAAAAAACCCACAAAAATGGCGATTGCGTGATCGCGATCTGGTGGCTTGTGATTGTCCACGGCCAATGAACCAGCGTTTGGAAGAAGGCTGGTTCGGTGCATTCAGCTGCGGTTCGGGAAGGCAGACACTCAGGTGCCAGCAATCAATTCCCCTTGCAATGGAGCCAGGGGAATGCCTGAACTCTGTCTGTGCTCCTTTTATCACCCTGGAAACCCAAATGGAAGCCCAGCTTACCTTGATCGGCAGGTCTTCCTTCCAACCATGGAGCTGCAAAGTGGTTACAAGTTGGGAGAAGACACCCGGTGGAGGGAGGGGGAAGGGGGTGTCCTGATCAGTGCCTGATCGGGTCAGGTCTGTGGGAGTGGTGGGCTAGGGCTCTAGTCCCTCCCTCCCTCTGGTGTCAGGGCTGCTGCCAGGCCCTGGGGCCAAGCTCAGTGGGCACCGTGGTGGAGGGCACACAGAGTCATCTCCTTTCCTGTCCTCCTTAATTCTAGTTTGGTGGCACAATGAGCCTTCCTCCTGTGTTCGCCACTAAGGGTGGTTGTGGGGTGAAGTGTGATGGCAGTCCTCCTGGTTCACTTGTGGAAAGCAGTATTGGGTGTGGCTTGGGGGCCGCAGAGAGTCCTCTCGCTCCCCCCAATTCACCTGTGTGGGCTGTGGAGGAGGCCAAAGAGCTCTTTGCGCAGGGGGGAGAGAATCTCTCTCAACATTTTGAGGAGGGGTGGGTGGGCGATGGATCCCTGGGAATGGTATGTGTGTTATGAAAGATCCCTCCCGTCCCCATCCCAAACTCTCGGTGGTGTCCCCGCCTGCAGTCCACCCCTCACCCCGTTGTCCATATTCAGCCCCGTAGCGCAGCCTGTAACCGTTCATCTTCCTTCCCCTGGGACAGTTAGCGGTCAACATTACAATGTCTCTGTATGGAGGCACTTTCGGGCCCTTCCTGATGACCCCCGTGTGGTGTGGTGCTGTGCCTGTGATATCCTGGTGTACAGGGGCAAAAACCCGAAGTACCTGTCTTCAACGGTCCAGACTTGGCACCTGAAGAGGCACCACCCGAGCCTGTCTCCCTCCTCACCCAGTGAAACATCCATTGGGGGAAGGGGGCCACCAGCTCTTCTAAGCGGGGGTCAGTGGGAGGATCACTTTGCCTTGAGGGTGATGCTGGTGAAAGCAGAGTGCTCCGGCAGGCCACGCTCACAGAGGTTGTCCCCTCGGGGTCTGGGACAGTGCCACTTACAACCTCAAGGCTGATGGCTCAGGAGGTGGCTGCCGCTGCACTGTTCCTCAGTGGGACCCTCGGGTGAGGACCGGCAGTGGCTGGTGTTGCTAAATAGGCCCCCTCTCCTGCTTTAAGGCCTGCCATGGACTGTGTTAAAGTTTCCTGCATTGCTGTTTTACTGCTGCACCAAAGATTGCCCTGCACATGTGTGCTCTGATACACGTGTCAGTTTCCTGCCTGCTTGTTAATTATCTTGCTGCTGCAATAGACTGTGTAGTTCCCTGACTCCATGCCTGGATAACTGCACAAAGGACTTTCTTCTTGGGCAACCCAGCCCAGACCTATATCTGGACCTCCCAGTGTGTGTTTGGACTTTATTGCAAGTGTGCCCCATGCCTGCACTGCCATCTGCCACGGACCACACCTGTTCCCTGCTATGGACTGTGTTTTATGTGCTGTTCCCCCTGCCTCCATGGAAGCCTGCCTCATCTGGGCCCAAGCCGCTGCTAGCAGCCGGGCGCCTTCCGGGGAGACCTCCAGCGAGCCTGGCCAGGTGGTCCCTGGTCAGTTCCCGCTTGGAGCCTCCTGCGGGCTGGTCCCCGAGCTTGCCCTCGCTACCGGGCAACCTGCTAACCAGCCCCTGCCATGCCCAGCCGGCGACCATGTTCTTAGGCAGCCAGAAGACCAAGGGAAGAAGCCTGCTTTGAGAAGCCATTTCAGCGAAGTGGACACCCCATGTCCGCAGAGAGAGAACCTTGCCCCGCTCTGCATATCTTAGGAGCCGCCCCGGAGAAGAAGCTAAGTGCCGACCATCCCAAGCACTTAGAGAATGCATCTCAAAGAAACCTCCGCATTCCAGAGCTGATGACATCAGGGTAAGCCCTGTCCGCTGGAACATCCATTCAGCCCACTCGGATTTCGCCCTCCCTCCTTTGTCCCCTCTTCCTGAGGTGTCACTTATCACGATCAGATTCCTAAAGTGGCCCATCTAAGCCATTCAGTAGCCCATTAAAGCCTTTGTTTTAATCTGTGAGAACCACCAAGTACAGCACCAGCCCCAGGGTACGTTTTGGGGTATTTAAGCTGGTCCCTCAGACCGCACGGGGCGTACGCCATTCCTATCCAGACCCCCTTGCTGTCAGGAGGGTGGATCAAGTCAGCCCCTGCTTCACAAGGGACTATCCTGTTACTGCTCCCTCCTTGGTTACACAGTTCAGTTGCGATCGCGCAGCTGATTGTATTGTATAGGGATACAGTTGGTTGACAACGTGGCGGCTCCCCTGTCAACAGGACTGATGGGACCCCTTTCACCTGGGTAGGAATGTGTCCCACAACACCCATCCTTTCTATCAAGGCAGGAAGGTGGGTACTGTTAGATGCCACCGTATTACTCTTCAGTGGGACCCTCGGGTGAGGACCCACTGCTGCTGGGGGATCTTCCCCCTCCCCCTCCTCATGTCGGACAGAACAAGAAAGAGAGACAGATAGAAAGATGTATTGAAAAACAAAAACAAAACCATTGGAAAAAGATGGACACACAAGCCTACATATGGATGATGATAAAGGAATGTAGAAAACAATATAGTTATTAAAAGAGAAAAAAAGACAACTAGAGATGGAAAGAAATAATAAAGGGCAGATATACGTAGAAAGAGATAGATTCAGATAAATAGTGGTGGAATCACATAGGAAGAGACAGAGAGAGATAGAAAGTTGCAAATAGACAGTGAGAGGGAGAAACAGAGAAACAGATAGAAAGGGGCACACAGATATCAACCATTCTAGAAGTAGAAATAGAATGCGAATGCATCAAGGAGATATAGAATCGAACAAAACACACCACATCCATGGAGAAAAGGATTAAAAATCAAAAATGGAGAAAGAGACAAACAGTACAGAATGTATCAGTATAATGCAAAAGACACTAGAATGTATGCACAAACATTACAAAATGAATGTTAACAGTTAGAGAATGGTATATGGTTGGAGAACTGTATGTAGATACAGATAGAGATTCCCAGCCCTTCCGCGCCGGGAATACCAGCGCGCTCTTCTTTGGCCTGGAGGTTTGGGGGGGGGAATCTTCCCACTTACCCCCCACATGACAGGTCCTCTCCCTCCCATCCTTTCCGGCACGGCAGGAAGGTGTGTACTGTTGGCTGCTGCCGCAGCACTGTTCCTCACTGGGACCCTCAGGTGAGGACACACTGTGGCTGGGGGATATTCACCTCCCCCTCCTCGTGATGACATGTCCTCTCCCACCCACTCCGGGAACACCAGTGCGCTCCTCTTTGGCCTGGAGGTTGGGGGGGATCTTCCCACACCCCCCACATGACAGGTCCTCTCCCTCCTATCCTTTCCGGCATGGCAGGAAGGTGTGTACTGTTGGCTGCCACCGCTGCACTGTTCCTCAGTGGGACCCTCAGGTGAGGACCCCCAGTGGCTGGGGGATATTCACCTCCCCCTCCTCATGATGACATGTCCTCTCCCTCCCATCCTTTCCAGCAAGGCAGGAAGGTGGGTACTGTCGGCTGCTGTCAAAATTTTCTTTAGTGGGACCCCGAGGTGAGGACCCACAGTTGCTGGGGGATCAGGCCCCCATCATAATGTCATGTCATCTCTCACCCACGCCGGGAATACCAGCACACTCTTCTTTGGCCTGGCGGGCGGGCACATGGGGGGGTGCCGCTGGCAAATGGCCAGAACCCCCACCCCCTGAGGGGAGGCAGCTCTTCACTGCCTCCCTGTGCCCGCCAGGCCCGGCTGCTGCCATCAGTACCCACCTTTTGTACACTGGGCCAACGTCAACCGGTGGCTCTAATTGTGTCGAGTGGGAGTTTCCTGGGGGCCTTGGATTGGAGAGGGTATAACTCCAAGATCCCTTTTGCAATCTTGTCCAAACTTGGGTGATGGCTTTAGGAGAGCCTGCAAAAGACTCCCCGGGAATATGGGCTCTGTAAGTGCCACAGGGGCCGTTCCGTGCCCAACGAACCATGAACCATGAACTGGTTTGGTAATGGAAAATGTTCATTGCGGTTCGCGATCTTGGGATCGTCGTTGGCACCGAGCCGCGAACTGCTGGTTCGTTATTTTTTTTTGGTTCACGCCCATGTCTACATGTAATCCTGCTAGGGCCTAGTGCTATGGAATGGAGATGATAATGGAGGACATTCTCTTTATTCTGATTTAAAAAGACATAAAATAGAAGATGGTCAGCAGGAATAATTTAGAGTTTTATTATTCCACAAGGCTCTGAGAATCATGGAGGGTGATGTCAAAGAAGAAATTAAACCTGTATTTTAAATTGTTTTAAAGCATTTTGAGAGACTGATGGTTGAAAATTAGGATAGAAATAGCTAATTAATAAATAGAATACGTAAGGAGCTTTTGGGATCTCAGCTGTAGTTCATGTACTCACAGCTGTGTGAGCAGTTTCTGGCATGAGACTGGAAGCTATGCACAAACTTCTTGTAATGAAGGAAGGTCCTACTCATTTATATCAGTATAACAGAACCACTTTGGATAGTGCTTTAAGCAATATGGGACTCTGAAGCCTGGGTCTTCCCCTTGCAGTAATCTGAAAGGCTAAGGTCATGTTGGATGAAGCTTCTTTCCAGGTAAGTGTTGGTCTGCCTTTGAAGAGCAGCAATGCTGGCATTCCTGCCTAGGAACTTGGCTTTCTGACATTACCAAGTTGTTCAGAGTAGAGGCATGCTGCACCAGCTTCCATGCTGGGGTTGCCAGGTCCAGCTTGGTAAATTCCTGCAGATATGAGGGGTGAAGCCTGGGGAGGGCAGAGTTTGTTAAGGGGAAATACCTCAATGGAGTATAATGCCATACAGTCCACCCTCTAAAGTAGCCATTTTCTCCTGGGTTCTGGCCTGGAGATCAGTTGTAATTTCAGGAGATCTCCAGCTACCATCTGGAGGTTCTAAGCCAAAAGTATTTGCTGTGACTAGCTGACTAACACTTGTAAACCTGTACTATGCAATAATTAAAAAGTAAACTTTTAAGTCAAAATAAACTTTTCTATGTTTCTTTCACAGTACAAAATAGAAAAATTGAAAAAGTGCACAGTATCCAAAAGTGCAAAGTGACATATCCAACTTTTACGACATTGGAAACTCCCAGTCTTATCACATATGCAATTCGTTCAGGTCAATAGCTACTAACAATGTGGAGTGGTAGAGAGTGCCCTCAAGTCATAGCTGACTTATGGCGACCCCTGATGGGGTTTTCATGGCAAGAGACTAACAGAGGTGGTTTGCCATTGCCTGCCTCTACAACTCCGGTCTTTGTTGGAGGTCTCCCATACAATTACTAACCAAGGCCGACCCTGCTTAGCTTCTGAGATATGAGGAGATCAGGGTCATTTGGACTATTCAGGTCAGGGCTAACAATGTAACCAAAGTTAAACCAGTCTTAATGGGCTTGGCCTGGCCTATAAACACTTAGATATAAAATCAGTAAAAACAGAAATTGAAAAGCATATAAAGCTTCTGAAGAAAACCTGATGCTGGAATGCAGATGAAGTGCAAAGAGGCTTCGTCGTCTGACAGGTGGCCAGTTTCCAAACCTGTTTTGCTCCTTTATCAAGGTATTACAGTCTATCCTTTTTCAAGAACTTTGTTGATCCATAAATAGTTCATGCTGTAAATTTCCCATATTAATTCATTCCGTTGTCAGCCTGCCTCCTACTGGAAAATTAATTCATTTTAAGTGCTTAGTCAATAACTATGGCTTGACAAAGTTCTTGAGGTTGGCAACCCTATGCCACCAAAGGTCATGTCAGAATGAGGGGCTTCTATCTCTGGATTATAAGGGTTTAGTAGCAGCTTGAATTGTATAACAGAGAACAATGTGGTGCAATCATTAAAGTGTCAAACTAGGCCTTGGAGTACAAATGTGAAGGCCTGGATGAGAAAGGGGGGGGGGTATTTTTCCCAAAAGGACTCCCTCCCTCACTTTTTCCAGCAGAAAAACTGGAAACTGAGAGGAGTACTAAAAAATAAGAATGAAATATTGTCTCTTATAGAATAAATCAATCCCCCCCCCCCCAGTCGGAATAAAGAGGCAGACACAAGGCTTGGGTAATACAGGGCCACTTTTTATTTTATGGCAACAACATGAACTGCAACAACTGAAACCTGGCAAGGGCCTAACCAGTGGTCAGGTCCAGCCCTGGGGTCACTCCCCTGGACCCTGCCTTGACCTGTCTGGGTGAGACCTGCTGCCCCGAATGTGAGCCATCCAACTGCATGGCTGGGATCCGGCCAGCCTGGTGGATGGTTTCCCCCTTAAAGCTCCAAGCACCCCCACCGTGGAGCATGAGGGAAGGACTTGTCCAGGGGATCCCACCAGGCAGCCTACCCTCTCAACTGACCACCGTAAAGCATGCCAGCCGATCCTGACAGACCCCTAATATCCCCACCAATGGGGATGTGCCAAGGGTACTCACTGTCCCGCTAACATCCCTCCAACTAAATCCTGCCAGTGATGGCCTATACAGCACCACCATAGCCGAATAGCCACAGCTCCAACAAGCAGTACAAGGTAGACAAAAAACTTCCTTCCCCAAGGCCAATCAGGGAAAAAAGAAAAAAATCCTACCTGGTCCCCAAAAGGCAACCGGTCTGAACCTGCATTGCCACTAGGTGGGCGGGTGGGCTGAGCACAAGGTGGTGAGTGCTATTATAATGGGCTAGGCAGCCTCTTAAGGCACCTAGCCCCACCCCCCACCACATGACCCATCAAGGCCGGGGGAAAGCTGCCGCTCATCCTCCGCAGTGGCAAATGCGGCCCCTGGCCTCAAGCCCTTGGCTGCTGGCCAGGTGAGGGCTGTAATGCATGTCAAGCTAAGGCTTCTTGCACTTGAAATTTTTCATATGGAAAAACTGGAAAAAATTTGGGAAGTGATGAAAAAATATCTATGAAATAGTTTCCCTTTCTTAAGTAAGAAAACCCTTGTCTTACAAAGCATTTCACTCTTCCTAAATGTAGAGCATGAAAAAGTCCAATGAAAAAATTAGAAAATTTGGGGAAGCACTGAAAAAAACTTTTACTGTAGATATCTATAACATTGTCAAACAAGTTTTTGCTTTACTTGTTTCAGTAGCAAGTAATACGACATACTTTATTTATTTATTTATTTATTTATTTATTTATTTATTTATTTAATCACATTTCTAGACCACCCTCCCCGTCAGACGGGCTCAGGGCAGTTTCAAACTGTTGTTAAAAACAGTAAAAACATTATAAAAACATTAAAACATTATATCAAAACAATTACAATTTGCGGGTATAAAATATTAAAATACAGCATTTTCCTGCATAGGTGGTGGAAGGTCTTCAGTGGTATGGCCAGCGAGAGGACAGCTTAGCCCCCACCAAATGCCTGGTGGAACATCTCCATCTTGCAGGCCTGGTGGAAAGATAATAAATCCTGCCGGGCCCTAGTTTCCTCAGACAGAGAGTTCCACCAGGTTGGAGCCAGAACTGAAAAGGCCCTGGCTCTGGTAGAGGCCTGGCGGAACTCCCTGGGGCCAGGGACCATCAACAAGTTCTTAGTGGCTGATCGAAGCAACCTCCGGGGAACATATGAGGAGAGGTGTCCTGAAGGTATGCTGGGCCCAGTCCGCATAGGGCTTTATAGGTCAACACTAAAAACTTGAACCGGTCCCGGTACTCAACCGGTAACCAGTGCAGCTGACGGAGGACAGGTGTTATATGAGCCATGATTGGTGCTCTTATTTAACAAAAGGACAATCACTATACCCAAAATGTGTGAAAAATTCATACATAGTTTTATACACCACCCTATCAGATGTGACTTACCCTGTACTCATAAACGTCTGTCCCACCACCCAAAGAGCGACACGTGTATCAGTACTCATGTATCGCTCCAAGTATCCCATTCTCTTATGTACGGACGCTCACTCCCTTTCAATTAGCAAGAAACTGCTTCATAAAGGTGCAGGAACCTCTCTGAAGTCTCTTCCAATTTCCTTATCAAGCCTAGCCGAGGAAACCTTGATAAGAAAGTTGGTTATTCAAACCCCTAGGTTTCAAGCTTTTTAATGAGACAATCCATTCAGCCTCCCGTCTTACATAAGAGAATAGGATACTTGGAGCGATACATGAGTACTGATACACGTGTTGCTCTTTGGGTGGTGAGACAGACGTTTATGAGTACAGGGTAAGTCACATAGGATAGGGTGGTGCATAAAACTATGTAACTGAAGATGTATGATTGTGACTGTATGATCTTGAATTGTACATAAGAAAGTATTTGCTGGTATTGTACATGGATTGGAGGACATGTGAATGGTGCATTTCAAATATTTTATTGCTTTTGTATATGATCTAGTGGTTCACCAGCCCCTGAGGAAGTCATGAGGATGAAATCTGCCGCTTAGCCGGTTGCAGTTAGGGCTGCTTTTTGGTTGGACACTACAAATAACATCTGGGAAGACACCTGTATGGAAAGAAAAGAGAAGAAAAGACATCAAACACATTAAGGATCATAAGTGATTCATACTTACCATCTCTTCTACCCATGGAGTACTTGCCTTGTTCCTAAGAGAATCGGAGCGGGGCATGGAGTTCCCTGCATGGTTTGGACTGTGAGAAAAGGACATTCTTTGAGATAATTAGAGTATAGGAATGCACTGTTTGCACATTGTATGAATTTTTCACACATATTGGGTATAGTGATTGTCCTTTTGTTAAATAATAACAACTGAATATTTTTCTAAATACCCGGGTGATTTTTCATTGTGTAGTCTTTCTGCTGTACTGGTTATTGCCTTGTTATATTGTATGATTGGTGCTCTGGCAACCACCCATGCAGCTGCATTCTGAACCAGCTGCAGTTTCTGGATCAAGCCTAAGGGAAGCCCTGCGTAGAGCAAGTTGCAGTAGTCTAATCTGGAGGTGACCATTGCCCAGATCACTGTTGTAAGGTCATGGGTCGATAGGTAGGGGACAAGTTGTCGAGCCTGTCATAGATAGAAAAAAGAGGATCTAACAACCGCTGCAACCTGTGCCTCCATAGACAAGGAAGCATCCAGGACCACCCCCAGGCTCCTCACTCTTGACACCGGCGTAAGTGGCGCTCCGTCGAGAGCAGGGAGCCGGAGTCCTGCACCCATGGACCCTAGACCCACATGCAGGATCTCAGTGAGAGATCTCTGTCTTTTGGTGCTACACGTCTGAAGATGCCACTCACAGCTGCTGGCGAAACATCAGGAACTACAATGCCAAGACCACGGCTATACAGCTCGGAAAATCCACAACAACCATCGTTCTCCGGCCGTGAAAGCCTTTGACAATACATCGAACACCTCTACAGGGAGGAAACATTTCAACAGACCCAGAGATTGGAAACACTTTGGAACAAGAAAGCACATCTACTTGTGACACTGAGAGATCTCTGTCTTTTGGTGCTATACCTCTGAAGATGGCAGTCACAGCTGCTGGCGAAACGTCAGGAACTACAATGCCAAGACCACAGCTATACAGCCCGGAAAATCCACAACAACCATCGTTCTCTGGCCGTGAAAGCCTTCGACAATCCCAACTATCTCTGTAGATGAGAACAGAGGGGAGCTGTCAGGGGCATAGTAAGTCTATGCAGAGTTGTTGTAAAGATAGAAGAGAGAAGAACCATGTAAACTTCCTTCTCCTTACAGGAATGTTGAGATCAAAATTTAATAGAAAAGAACAAACATTTCCCACATTCAAATTTTATCATGGGAGCGCCATGCATGGACATTTTCTATGAATGAAAATCATTATATGAGTGGGATAACTGTTATAGCACAAGAAATCAAATAGCATTTTACAGCAGAACGTCCCCATTAATGTGACCAGCACATTGTCTATACAGAATGTGCAGCCACACTGAATTGGTTTTGAAAAATAACTGCAGTCACACTCAAGTGCAGTTGGGGAAAATGCCTTGTTTTTATTTGCAGTACTCACTACAATCTCCAGGCATATTTAACATGCCATTCACTCTAAATAAAAGGCAGCTTTGAAAGTATGCCTTTGCTTCAATGAAAATACAGCCCAACAACAATTGATTCTGAAAGCATGATGCACTTTATAATGTCAGCTTTGCTGAGTGCAGTTTCTCAAGTGAGAGTATTTCAGCGCTGGAAGTGTGGAACTAATAAGTCTACTGAGTCTATATTCAGGTCAGAACACTGAACGGGAAAAGAGAAATGGGAGGGTTTTGTCTGCACCTTTTCTGCAATGAGACCTGCTGTTTAAGAGGAAAGGGTGGAGTGGTTAAGAACTGAAAATGTGTAATGATTACACAGCAGTTATTACATCATTATGATTAAATCTGGCTCAGAATCAGGATATGCAATTGAAGCTGATATGCTGGAGCTTGACTCACAAGCAGCTATAAGTCATTAAAACAGCTGGATTATATTAATCTACTAATACTTGGGCATGCTTAAGCCACCATTATTTTTGCTTAAAGATAGGGCGTTTCAGACGGTAAAGCAGATGATAAGGGAACATTTGAGCCAATTTATACATTGGCTCTGTAGCATAGTTGCTGCTTTTCCAAGACTGGATCTCAAGACATAGTGGGATAGTGCCCCAGGCCATCTTCACAATCACACACACTGGCATGCAAAAGACATGAGCCCCAGCCCATGCTATTGTTTTTTTAACACACACTCCCCCAATATGATCTTATGCAGCTGTGTGTGTGGTTGGAGACCACAATTTTGTAATAGTTTACAATTTTTGTAATAGCTTAGTAGATGTAACCTTAGAGTTCCATGAACTGAACTCCCCCCTTTTCCATGTATGGAGCCTATACTGCAGCAGTTGGTGGGGGCTAGGCTGTCCTCTCGCTGGCCATACCACTGAAGACCTTCCACCACCCATGCAGGACAATGCTGCATTTTAATATTGAATATTCTACACCCGCCAATTTTAATGGTTTTTTATACGATGTTTTAATGTTTTTATAATGTTTTTACTGTTTTTAATTTGTTTTCAAACCGCCCTGAGCCCGTCTGATGGGGAGGGCGGTCTAAAAATGTAATTAAATAAATAAATAAATATTTAAATAGTAAGATCAGGACCATGGGATAATGGGGAGTGAGGTGGGGTTAGATTTCCCTCCTGATCTGAAATGGAGCTTCTATTTTTGCAAATGAGGCAAACATACAGGTACTCATATCAATACTGGTATGCAACCATGCAAAGTATCAAACATCCTTGAGGACTGGCAATGGTCACAACTCACCTGTTTTATGTAACTACTAGATTTATACACAACTGCTGCAGTATAGGCTCCATACATGGAAAAGGGGCAATTGCATAAATTTATTTATTTATTTTATTACACGTCTAGACCACCCTCCCCATCAGACAGGCTCAGGACGGTGTAACAACATACAACCTCTACATAAAAATTAAAAAAACAATAACAACATTATAAAAACATTAAAACATTCTTCCATATACAATTAATATTGGTGGATATAAATATTAAATACAGCATTTTTAGACACAGGGCTTGGCTCTTGCATCATGCCCTGTGTCACACTTATGAGCTCCTGCATGGGTGGTGGATGGTCTTCAGTGGTATGGCCGGTGAGAGGACAGCCTTGCTGAAGAAGACTAATGCAGCCTGAACTCATATAATATGTTCAGACAAATCTTGTGATGTTATTCTTGTTTACCTCAAATCCAGATACCATCATAAGATGTTGTGGAAGGAGTATGTGGTATGCCATCTTCAAAGAAGCTGGTTTGGTGTAGTGGTTAAGATTGTCAGGACTCTAATCTGAAGAACCAGGTTTGATTCCTCACTCCTCCACTTGAAGCCAGCTGGGTGACCCTGGGTCAGTCACAGCCTCTTAGAACTCTCTCAGTCCCACACATCTCATAGCCTCTTGACAGCCCCTTGTTGGGGTTTCTGTAAGTCAATTATGACTTGATGGTACACACACACACACAAATGCCAGAAAGTTACAGCCTGCTGACTTACTGGCTGGCCAGTTTGTGGGGCCATAAACTGCAGAGGCCCAGGCTCCTCTTGCCTTGATGGGTTCTATGTAAACATTTTTATTTGCTGCATCCCAAGGCATAACTCCCATCCCCCCCACCCCGTCCAGGTGGGATAAGAAGATGGTAAAAGGGGAGGAGGCTGGATGCAACTTAGCCAGTTGGTTGGATGGCTAAACCATCTTTATGGGGGTTCTACAAGCAGCCTACTCAGAGAGGGGGTGGCACTTTTTGAATCAAATGGTGAATGTATTGCACTCCTGGGTGCTCACCGGGGATGTGGCAACCGTGAATTGTGATGAGGTCTTCCTCAAGCAGTCATCTCACAATGCCAGGGCTCTCTAGGACCTCATCAGTCACAAACTGTGGCTGGTGGGTCCTCACATCAGGGGTAGGGCAGACCTCCCCTGGGTGGGTAGAGGGGGCCCCAGGCATGACTGGGCCTAGCGGGAGGTCTGTTGGGAGTGCAACCAGAGGAAGAGTCAGTATCCCAGGTGCAGTATGATCATACTTGAGATGTTGCTTTGAATCTCACCTTTGCCCTACCTGCCCCCCCGGTCCTCAGGCAATCAGTAGCCCTTTCAGGTCAGCTGCCCCTCCTCCTCCAGCACCCACAAGGATGGGGGGGTCTGCTGGCACTGGGGCCCAGCCAGCCTCCGCCGGAAAATAGCTCTCCACAATTGGCGCTGGGGCTGGCCTTTTCTCCATCTACAGGGCAGCCCATCACCTCTTGTTGGACCTTTTCTCTAACAAAGAGGCTGCCTCCTTTGTCTCAGGGATAGAGGTGGGCATGGACCAAAAAAATGGTCCAAAATTTGACATGGACCTGCCCAGTTTGGTGTTCACAAACAGGCAGGTCATGGGACACATGTTTTTCATGGAAGTGATGACTTTTGGGCTGGTCTGTTGGTCTGTTGGTCCATGAAAGCAGACATCCCAGTGCTGAGCAATCAGTTCCCTAGGCAACATAGGGGAGTCACCTGCAGAACTTCTCTTGCCTTTGGAACACACCAATCTTAGCCCTGAAAACCTTTGCAGGCTGCAAAGGTTTACAGGCTGCAAATCAGAGACCCCTCCCCTATTATTCAGTGATTTGCTCTGGCTGCAAATCAGAGACCCCTCCCCCATTATTCTCTATGATAGCAAGCAATATATATAACTCCCAGGGCTGAGTTGCAGTTTCACTTTCCAGCTGGTTACCAAGGGAAGAACTGCTTGTTGTGTGAATTTTTTGGATTGCGCAAGAGAGAGGCTTGGGGCTTGAGCTGCAGCAAGGCTCTGGGAGCAAGCTGATTGGGTTTCCTTGGCTGAAGGCTCACTCTTCTGTTTAATATATCTTTATTTCAATTCTTATTTGCTTATGGGGTGGTGGGCTAGCCTAGGGCTCTGCCCCAACCAAGTCTCAGGGATGCAATCAGGCTCTGGGATCAAGCTTATTGGGATCCCTGAGGGCTCACTTTTCTGTCTCATTTCCCCCCTTTCAGTTCTTTGATTGTGGGGTGTTGGGCTAGCCTAGGGCTCTGCCAATTGCTGCAAGCCAATTGGCATTTACGGCTCCTGTTCTATCTTCTGGTAGTATCATGGGGTGAGCAGTTTGGGGATCTGTAACTTGGACCTCCGAAATGCAATCTTGGCCAAACTTGGAGGGTGACTGCAGGATAGCCTGCTGAAAACTCACTGTGAGTTTGGCATCTCTGCGCATGAAGGAGGTGGTCCTATGGCCCCCAAAGTGACAGACCACAGACCAACGAACTGATCTGTGAACAGGGGCAGGTCTGTGAAAAGTTTGTGTTCTGTGGTCTGTGAAACATGACGGACCACAGACTAATGGTCTGTGCCCATGTCTACTCAAGGATTTCAAATTCCATTCAAGGGTCCCAGGGTGGCCACCAAGTCCGGCAACCTCAAATACACCTGGACTAGCTAGAGGTGGTGGCCAAGGAAGTTGTCAGAGAGGTTGCAACCAGCTGCGTCATAGACCCCTTTGCAAGCCCACCCCTCCCCAACTTCAGGGTGTCTCTTTTGCCCTATCTTTTAACTTTTCTAAAATCAAAATAAAAAAATAGGATCAGGGCAGCCATGGTCACCACAAACCTGGGCCTTCCCCCTCACCTTGTCTGGGATCTCCAGACACCTTGGTGATTCAGCTGGGGGAGAACAATTTAAGTCGCGACCAGGCTTGAACCTTTTGCATGCCATCATCAAAAACCTGCGTCTCCTGCATCAGTGATTTCCAAGAACTCTCTTGCTATGGTTGGACTTACTTGAGTGGTTCTCATGGCTGAGCGCCTCTTCAACCAAGAAGATGGATTTGGCCAGGCAGTATATGGCCAAGTTAGTGGGACATTTCCAGGAGGCATGGGGGAGGGGGCGCATTATCTACCACTCAGACATCTTGTTCTGGCTGGAGGCTTTGTACTGTCCTGACAACTGCATCTGTCCAGCTGGGGAAGGATATTTGGCTACAGGACATCTGGGACTGCCTATGGAATCACTTGCAACTTTAGAAACTTTGGCAAGAGCCATTTGGGGGCTCTTGTGGTGGTTTGGCATTGGGAACAGATCTACTTGGGGTTAACACAGCCTGTGTGCTCTGTTGCCACATAAGAGTTCCCGCTTACTGTCATCCCACGGTGCCCCCCCTCAGCTGGCAGTCTGGGGGGTGAGGGGGTGATAAGCTGGCAGGCACCATGCAGCACCAAAGTTCTGATAAGCAGTAAGCAAGAAAGTTGTGGCCTCTTTTACCTTGAACATGGTCTCTGTGTCTCCTTCATCTGCCCTAGCCCTCTCCCCTCAAGCTGGCCATGCAAACTATCTCTGTGACACTCACTTCTGTGACATTTGTTTTTGTGACATTTGTTTTTTCTTTGCAGCAAGTCATTGCCTCCATCAGTGATAATACAATTTGCTAAAATTATTTTATCAAAACAGAAAATACTATTTGTTTGTCAGACTTTTCACTTTGTGGCAGAAAACTTGCCAAGCCAAAAAATTTCACATTTGTTTCTCATTACACTTGACAACTTGCCTCTTAGTTCAATAAACATGCTGCTCTTAAAAGTGATTTCTTTAACCC
This sequence comes from Eublepharis macularius, assembly GCF_028583425.1. NCBI lineage: Eukaryota > Metazoa > Chordata > Lepidosauria > Squamata > Eublepharidae > Eublepharis > Eublepharis macularius. The sequence continues at coordinate 101,562,895 of NC_072790.1, read as the reverse complement.
ACCCCCATGGTTTGCTGTGGACAAAGAGAGGATGAAAACTATTTCAAAAGTTACTTTACAATTACATCTATGAAGTGTTTGTACAAACAGTTACTCTGTGAGGGAAAATCTGGCATGTAGCAGCTCCAATGGTGGTTGTAATTGCTAACCATTCAGGAGACATTATTATTGCTGTTACATTGTTAATTGAGCATTGCAAAGAGCACATTTAACAATTGGGACTAGATGCAGTCCTGTTCAATCAACACATTACTATCTAAATGTTGCATACATCTTTTCACAGTAGACTCACTTGTCCACAGGGGAACTGTTTGCAAGAACTTTGCTATCTGGTGATAGCTTCTTCACAATGTTGGCACAGAAGGGCACAGATAAGATGTTGTATGTTTATGCCAATCAGTGAAAATGCAAACACAACAAATGTGTTTGCGAATACATGGAGCATACAAGCACAGATGTATTTGGGATTAGCCATGGCTTCCCATTAAGTGTGCACTTAGTGGAAAAGCAGGGGCAATTGACCAGGGTGGGAGATTATGAGTGTATAGGTGCCAGTTGTTTGTAAGACCATTTGTAAGAACATTTGTCTCCCTCCTGTTGCAGGTACTTAAAGAGTGAGTGAGTAGAAGTGACAGCGCCAAACTTGATGTTGCAGCAGCCTGATCCTGATCAGGCCCATGGTGTGGTGGCACAATGTTATTGTCCCTTGCCCCATGGTCTAATCAAGTACCCATATACTGGGAGGGGGGAGATTGTGAAGGTGATGCTGCACTGTAGCAATTTTTAAACAGCTAAATTCACCTCTAAAATGGAGTTGGTGACCAGGGGTTGGACTTATGGCTGTGGTAATGTTTACTTTGGTCCAGAGTGCAAGAAAGCTGCCAAATGTTTCTAAAATCCAGTCTGAGTATGTGTCTTCCTCCTGATGCAGTTATTTAAAGACTGGATGGGTTCTTGGTAATTGGCTCTTAGTCTAAGGCTTGTAGCCTACTGTCTTGATGAATGAACTCAGTGGACATCATCCTAGCCAAGGATGTTTTGTACATCTTTTGGGGGTTGCATCTTTCTTTACACTGTATTCTGTTTAAATTTATTTTTATTGAATTGTTATTTTTGGAGCTGCTTTGGATCCCTGCTGGGGAGAAAAGTGGGACAGGTGATCCAGATCAGGCACACACCATTATTATAACTGGAAATGCTGCAGGAGTGCTGCTATTTGCCCTGTTGGGAATACACATTGCCCATCATCAGTACACATACGTTTCCCCAATGGTTCAAGTAGCTATTGCAGAAACTATTGTAAATATCTGTCTCTTTGTTGCAAGGTCCCTGCAAAAATGTTAAAGTATGCACTAGTGATATCCTGACATTTCTGCATGGTGCCAGATAATTTGATGATTGTCTCATTTGCTGAAAATTGCTTTTTATCTTACTTTGTTGTGTCTACATAGTATTTCATAACAGAGTTCTGATGATTCATCCTGCTTATTATGGTTTGTAATAAACAAATTGGCTTTTTTGCTCATCCAAGTGGCTTCTTGTTACAAAACATACATGAAATACAAGGAATGAATTATCAGAGGATGTCTTCTTGACTAAGGCTTCATGCAAATGGTTGGTCTGCTTTTGGCAACTGATTCTTTCTTTGCTTTCAGCAGGTCCTTAAAGATGGCAAACGGGTTGACTGGCATTGTCGGGTATGAATAAAAAATGGGGTTTTTTGTAAACCAATATTTTGAAAAAAGCCAGCTTCAGGCTTTGATAGAGTTATGCAAAATTATGGACATTTACATCATTTCTAAGAACCTTATTGTTATGAGGCAAATGACCTGGCTTGAAGAATTACAGATTTGCTGAATCTTTTTCTATACAGATAAACAGCCAAACACCTTTATTATTTATCTTCTGTAACACTTTTCATTAAAAATACACAAACACAATCTACAGTTATAAAACAAAAATACATTCAGTCATATAAACCAGTGGCATAAAAGCAACTGGCAACCAACCAAAGAGCCAAAAGATAGGATATGCTGTGAGTTATGGCAGCAGTCATAAGAACACTCTTCTATGAGAATGTGGCACTCCCAGCAGGTGGCAACAGCCACCCTTAAGCCGGGTGCCATGATTTGCCTCTATGGAAGGAGGGAGGCAGACAGGCACTTTCCCAGGCATCCGGGTATGTGTGTGTGTGTGGGGGGGGGGCAGAGCTTGTATGCCTTTTCAGGCTGCTCTGCCCCCCGATAGCCCAGTTGCACCTTCTGCTTGGCCCACCCACCTCACCCTATTTCAGTGCAGGAATAGCTGGTCGCCTGTTGTTGGGACCAGGTAGGAATTTTTTTCTCCTTCTCCCTGAATTGGCCTGTGGGTGAGGAGTTTTTCGCCTACCTTGCACTGATAGTTAGGGGAGCTAATTGGCTTGGTGGGTTGACTTCCTGTGGGGGCAGGTGAGAAGCTAGGGAAAAAGGAGTGGGCCAGTCAGCACCCTTGGCATATCCCCATTGGTGGGGAAACTGGGGTCTGTCAGGAGCAGCTGGCTGCTTTACGGCCCAGTTGTGAGGACAGACATCCTGGTGGGGAACCCCTGGACAAGCCAGTCTTATGGCTGGGTGGGTGAGCTTTAAAGGGGTAAACCACTTAGCCTGGCCAGGCTGGGTCCCAGCCATACAGTGGATGGCTCGCTCCCGGGGCAGCAGGTGACTCACCCAGACAGGTCGGGGTGGTGGTCCAGGAGTGACCCCAGGGCCTGTACCACTAGTTTAGGCCCTTGCCATGTTGGTTAATATGTTTGCTGTTATGTTAATAAAGCGGCCCATTAGTTCCCAATTATATGTCTGCCTCTTCATTCCAACTATGGTGGCAATGCCCCACTGAATGAAATAAAACCTATTTCTGAATAGGCCTACTTAGGAGTATAACTGTTTCAGACAGTTATTGTGTGGAGACCTGATGCAGATCAGGAATGCAGCCTTTTCCCCTGAATTGTTTTCTTGATTTGAAACAGCCCTGCCGAACTACTGTTATTTACCCTTTGAGGTTAAAGTTACTGTTACTGAGATAGATCTTAAATAAGCAGCTAACAAGCATTTCAGGTCAGAAAAATGGCATGAAGGGAAAGGCTGACTTGACATCTTCTCTCTATCTGTCACGGGGCCCCATATTTAGCTATTTTAAAAAGGAAATAAATGCTCTGGAGCTCATAATCAGACCTTCCAGCTTCTTACCAGGTTTGGCCCTTGTATTAAAATCACAAGCCCTCATTTCTCAGTAGCCATATAAACAGCAATGTAAAGCAGAAGGAATGTAAAACATTGGACCAAAATAAGTTCTTTAAAGTTTTCCCAATTGGTTTCCATAAAATGTAGAAATCTTCTCAGCTGATGCAGAATGATCAGGAGAGTTTTGATGCCCATCTCTTTTCAGCAGCTGAAAGTAGTTTGGAGCTTCTCGGAATCTTAGATACTGAAAGGAAACAAATAACTTGAATTGCTGAGGGTGAGAAATGAACCTTGAAGAGGGAAGTGAGAGAAAACTGTTTGACATGACAGGAAAAAAATGTCATTTTATTTTGGTTCCAGTAATAATAAAAAAAAAAAGTGGAAAGCAAAACCAAGGATGTTTACATTCATCCATATGGCTGTTAATTTCTTGGGGAATCATTGCAGAAACCTCTGAAGGGCCCAACAGAAACAGCTAAAGAAAGCAGCTCCAACAGTCTGGACAATAATGGCATTTTGTGAGTTGATGCTCAGAGGTTCTGTTTTCCTGAGCCTTAATCCCATATATTCTCAGCTACTGGAAGAACCGTCAGCACACAAGCATAATGCTGGTGCACTTCATTTTCTCCTGCCAGCACATCAAGCACTGATGGGCAAAATACTAGTTTGCCGGGAGACCTGGCAACCTCACTTTATGAAGTTCACATACATGTTTGTGAAGCCAAACTGCTTTCAAATCCTTGTGAAGGGAAGTGGAAGAATGTCTGGACTAGAGGAATGGCAAGTATGAAAAAGGTCAGCATAACTTTCTCTGTGACTTCTCTATTCCCAATGACATCAAAGAGGCTTCTTCTGTCAAAATAGTCACATAGGATAGCATTTCATTACTGAATAGTTAAACCAATGATACTTGCTCAGTGGCTTTGACATGTCACTTGTGGCTTTCCTGAGTTCTGTTACCCAGTTTGGCGCTTACCCCATGTTTCAGGAAACTGGGAAAGGCCCTTGTCAGAGGAGGGGGGGATTCTCCCTCTTCTCCCTGACAGAGGTTCCTTCTCACTATATTTCCCATGGAAACTTGTGAGAAACTGATTCATGTCCTCCATGTGTCCAGGCGTCTCTTGTAGTTTAGCCCGAAGATGCTTGGGTATAAAGTTGGGGAGTGTGAATTATACTGCTTTGTATCATTTGCATTGTCTGTTGCTGTAAGTTGGATCCTTCTATGTATTTTTAGCATCATTTTACATATTGTATTAATACTTTGCTTTGCTTCAACTCTGTTTCAGATTTCTGGTTGGTTTCAAATTTCTACAATCCAAATCCTATTGCATTATTTATTGGATGTCTCATATTAACTAATTTCCAAGAAAGAATGTGCTTTATTGTGCTTCATGGTTATAGTGATTTATAGTTAAATTTCAAAAACACCCATATCTACTTGAAAGGAAGAGAACTCTGAATGTTATGAGAACTTTAAAAAAAGATTATGCATAAAAGATTTTGTTTCTGTAATTTGTATGCAAAGTTAAAATGCCCCCTCTTTTTCTTGATGGCATATGTTGAAGAACAGTGAGTCTTCCTTTCAGGTAAACAGAATATGAAAAAGAAGGAAACAAACAAGGCTGGTTGTTGTGGGTTTTCTGGGCTGTATTGCCGTGGTCTTGGCATTGCAATACAGCCCAGAAAACCCACAACAACCATCGCTCTCCGGCCGTGAGAGCCTTCAACAAGCAAGGCTGCTTTGGACATAATTTTACATTTACATTTCAAATTTACTAAAGCAATGCTTTCATCTTTCAATACTTTCACTTGACAGTGAAATAATTAAGCACTGGTTTGTGAACCTTTTTTGATATAGAGAAGTCACCACAAAAGTGAAAAGTGACCATAAAAATGAAAAAAAGATCATTAGTTCTCATTATAAAGCATGAAGCATTGTATTGCTAAAAGAAACTATGTTACCAATGCACTTACAAAACAATTGTTAACTTTGAACACTGTTCTACATAACTGTGGGACTCAGCTGCTATAATTTAACCCAGCCAAAGCCGTCAGTAATGTAAGTATTGCTTTCAAGAAAAGAAAACTAGTATGTCCTTTTTGCAATAAATTCCAGAAAAGGAAGAGGAGAGAAAAAAAATGGGAGTAATTGCTTTTTTAGGCTTCACTGATATATTTCAGATCTACTTTGGTATGGCTGTGAATTACTTATCAGAGCTGTTATGATTAGTTTTGTTTTCATAGACCAACTTTCATCTGCTGTGTCAAAGCTTAATGTTATTATTGTTTAAAAACTTTTCATGGCATTATCATTTCATGGCATTTTCATGGCATTATTGGAAATGAATTTCCCAATAATCCTTTTCCTTGAGTTGAAACAGTCCCCCCCCCATTCTTAGATCAAGTGTTTCACAGAACGTCAAATAATTTAAAAAATCAATTATTTTGAAGTATTAACTGTTGAGAAACACTCCCCACCCTCCCAAGCAACTACTGCAATAAATCATCTAATAGGCTTGAAGAAGATGGCTAAGTGATAGGGATCCCATTCCCCTGGTGGGGTCAAAGAAGCCCCTGCTCCCACCTTTCTTCCCCTGCAACCGCTTACCTGGCCAGTGGGGGAGGAAGGTAGGGAATGGGCCTCCCAGACATGTTCACAGAGGCAGCAGGATGACATCACTGACATCATCGTGCCACCCCAAGAGCACTCCCACACTTTACAATGGGCCAATTTAGACCGAAATAGGTCCATTTGGGGCCCAAATTGGCCCACTGTGAAGCATCTGTGCACTCCCCTGCCTTGTACAATGACATCACATCCTAGGAGCATGAACATGTGAGGCATAAGCCAGAGCAAGAATAAGGTAAGCACTGGGTCCCCCACCTCCCAACAGGAAGTTAAGGGGACCTGGCAACCCTACTAAGTGACGCATCCTGACTACTTTACTTTACTTTACTTTAATTGAATTTTTATACCGCCCATCTCCTGAAGGACTCAGGGCAGTGTACAGCAAAGATAAAACATACAAATATAAAACAATAAGAATATAAAATATAAACATATTAAATAATTTAACTCAGAAACAGGACAACTCAATTAAAACACATTTAGGCCAGCTCCGCTTGTTGGAATAATAACGTCTTAAGGGCACGGCGAAAGGTGTGTAGATCAGGGACCATACGTATCTCCGGGGGCAATTCATTCCAGAGGGCAGGTGCCCTGACAGAGAAGGCTCTCCCCCTGGGGGTCACCAGCTGACATTGTTTGACCGACGGCACCCTGAGGAGGCCCTCTCTGTGGGAGCGTACCGGCCTGTGGGAGGCTATCGGTAGCAGCAAGTGATCTCGTAAATACCTAGGCCCTAAGCCATGGAACGCTCTAAAGATGGTAACCAGCACCTTGAAGAGCACCTGGAAGACCACCGGAAGCCAGTGTAGCTCGCGCAGGAGAGGTGTTACATGGGCGCGCCATGTCGCTCCCATAATCACCCGCGCGGCCGCATTCTGCACTAATTGCAGCCTCCGGGAGGTCCTCAAGGGGAGCCCCATATAGAGAGCGTTACAGTAGTCCAGACGGGAGGAAACGAGGGCATGGGTGACTGTGCGCAAGACGTCCCGATCCAGAAAGGGACGCAACTGGTGAACCAGACGAACCTGATAAAAAGCCCCCCTGGCCACGGCCGACACATGATCTTCTAACGACAGCCGCGCATCCAGGAGAACAACCAAGTTGTGAACCCTCTCTGTGGGGGCCAAAATCTCACCCCGATAGTCAGCGATGGAACCAGCTGGCTATAACGGGGTGCCGGAAACCACAGCCACTCAGTCTTGGAAGGGTTGAGTCTTAGCCTGCTTCTCCCCATCCAGATCTGCACGGCCTCCGGGCACTGGGACATCACGTTAAGGGCATCATTGGGGTGATCCAGGGTAGAGATGTACAACTGAGTATCATCAGCATACTGATGGTACTTTACCCCAAAACCACGGATGATCTCACCCAGCTGCTTCACATAGATGTTAAACAGAAGGGGCGAAAGGACCGACCCCTGCGGCACCCCACAAGTGAGGTGCCTCCAGGTCGACCTCTGCCCCCCTGTCAGCACAAACTGCGAGCGGTCGGAGAGGAAGGAGGAGAACCACCGCAACACAGTGCCCCCCACTCCCAATCCCTCCAACCGCTGCAGCATGATACCATGGTCAATGGTGTCAAAAGCCGCTGAGAGGTCTAATAGGACCAGGACAAAGGAGCAACCCCTGTCCCGAGCCCTCCAGAGATCATCAACCAATGCGACCAATGCCGTTTCCGTACTGTGCCCAGGCCTGAAGCCCGACTGATACAGATCCAGGTAGACATCTTCCTCCAGGTGCTGGGGAAGTTGTTGCGCCACCACACTCTCAACAACCTTCGCCACAAAACGAAGGTTGGAGACTGGATGATAGTTTGCTAATACAGCCGGATCCAGGGAAGGCTTCTTGAGGAGGGGCCTCACCAACGCCTCTTTTAGGGTCATTGAGAAGAAACCCTCTCGCAAAGAAGCGTTAATAATTCCCTGGAGCCAGCCTCGTGTGACCTCTCGGGAGGCCACCACCAGCCAGGAGAGACATGGGTCCAATAAACAAGTAGCAGCGCTAAGCCTACCCATTATCCTATCCATGTCCTCGGGAGTCACAGGGTCAAACTCTTCCCAGATGACATTCACAAGACCCACCTCTGTCCCCCCATCTATACACACCCAGTCAGAGTCCAGACCCTCCCAAATCTGAGTGATCTGGTCGTGCAGATATTGGACAAAATCCTCAGCCCTGCCCCGCAAAGGGTCTTCCCGTGTTCCCTGGTGAAGTAGGGAGCGGGTCACCCTAAACAGGGCAGCCCGGCGATTATCTGCGGATGCGATCAAAGCGGAAAAATAATTGGATTTCGCCGCCTTTATCACCCCTATCGCTAACCCAACTAACCCAACTTCTCATTGTATCTCCACGAATGTTGATCTTTTGTCGAAGGCTTTCACGGTCAGAGAACGATGGCTGTTGTGGGTTTTCCGGGCTCTTTTGAGAGATCTCTGTCTTTTGGTGCTACACCTCTGAAGATGCCAGCCACAGCTGCTGACGAAACGTCAGGAACTACAATGCCAAGACCACGGCAATATAGCCCGGAAAACCCACAACAACCAATGTTGATCTTGCTTCAGGTTTTTCTGGGTTTTTTTGTTGTTTCCTCAGGGATTGTAGTTGGAGGGGGGAGGGACTTTTTTCTTTCTGGTTATTTTGAAAATAAATGGATTGCCTTGGTTTTGTACTGCATTATTACTAAAAGGGTTTAAAGGGCTTGTGCTCTGTTCTTGGTTCTCTTCTCTTGGCTTGTTTTAGAGTTTTTAACTGATTTTCATTTTAATTTTTAAAGAGTTTGCGATAGAAAGGGATTCCAAGATCTATTATAAAGGTTTATCTTGTGGAATTATTCTGTTCTGGTTTTATACAGTTGTTATTTTATAGTTATTTTACAGATCTTCCTGAGTTGTATTTTCTTGCGGAGTAGTTTCAAGGAGTTTTGGGATATTCCTATTGGTTTTGAAAAAAATTATTATTCTGAAGGAAAAATCTGGTTAGATATTAGTAACAGTTAACTGTAGCTGGGAAGTTCGATATTTAAAAAACAAACAAAATAAATTTTAGATTACAGTTCGGAGGACTCAAAAAATAATAACTACACTTTGATTAGGCTTCCAAAATAATAAGCCAGTTTTTTTTAAAAAAAAACCTATTTGGAGCATAGTGTTTACAGTTGAAAAAATTATTAGGCTGACCTGGACTTCAAAACAATTGAAGCCAGGTGGTTAAGTCTGGTTTTCAGAAAGTCTAGGGGTTAAGGCTTAAATTTTGATTAAAAATTAGGCTTTGTTTGTAAGGTTAGAAAATAATAATGTAAACAGACATTTTTTAAAATTCTATACTTACACCACAGCTTGCAGTTATTAAAATTATTTAGCTTTTAGGCTAGAAAGTCAGAAGCAGGTTTAAAAAGAATTCAACTAAGGCAAACCTAGGTGTAGTTGTGGGTTTTTTAAAACAGGCAATTGCAACAATAATATAACAACAATTGCAGTTGCATTAACTGGTGGTCACATACAGTACTCAACTCAAACTGACATCTTCAATGACTTGCAGCCCACCCTGGACAATGATACTCTTCCCTCACAAGCATTGGGAGGCAAACCTTTTCTTGCCCACAGACAGCCTCCTAACCTTATACAACTTCTCACTCATAATAATTTACTTTCCAACACTGACAGGGACTCTGGAACTAGAGCCTACAATAAACCAAGATGTCAACTCTGCCTCCATATTTACTCTGAAAGCATGATCACTGGACCTAGCAACACCAGTTATACCATTTCAGGATCATTAACTTGTTCAGTCTTCCAAAGTTATGTATGCTATCAAGTGTCAGCAATGCCTTTCTACTCTTTACATTGAATAAGCAGGTCAGTCCCTACACAAAAGAATAAATGAACATAAATCTTAATTTAGGAATCACATTCACAACTCTCAAAAAAACAAGTGGGAGAACATTTTAATCTTCCAGGTCATTCCATTGCTGACCTAAAACTGGCTGTCCGTAAACAGAGAAACTTCAAGGGGAGATTACAACATGAAATGCTGAAATGGAATTTATTCACAAATTCAGAACAATAGAGCCCCCTCCACAGCTGAACAGGATTCTTATCTCACTACAGATTCCAATTTCTGCTCTAATCAAACTACACTACCTTTACATTCTGTTGCTCTCCCTTGTAACACCCCATCCACCTTTGGTTGGTATATAAAGGCTCATTCCTACTCATGTCTGAAGAAGAGAGTTCTGTTTCTCAAAACCTTACACTCTGAAAATATTGTTGGTCTCTAAGGTGCCACTGGTCTCAAATCCTACTGTTCTACTGCAGACCAACATAGTTACTCACCTAACTAAGCAAATTGTAGGTTATTGCTGAGAAGGAAAAAGTCAAGGGCAGCAGGTCAGATTCAAGGACAGATTAGTTAGTGCTCAGACTCAGAGTTAAGTGTAGCCTAGTGTAGTAGCTAGATTACTTGGTGAAGTAGTTCAGGGAGACAGAATGAGAAATAGGAGTGGAGTGGGGCCCTGGAAGAAAGTCTAAGCAGAAGAGTAGACGGAAGGGGCTTTCCTGCAACCAGTGCAGAAACCTCCCCCACTGCAATATTCCACTACCTGGTCCTCTTCATTGAGGCTACAGTTGGAGCTCCACCTGCAGAGGTGCCTGAGGTAGGTGCTGGCACTGGGCAGGAGTCTGCTCCCCAGCCTGCCCTCTCCTTCCACTGTTGTGACTCAGCGGTAGAAGGAAAAGCTTGAGCTGTCTTTTGGGCTGATCATAGGGGACAAGAGTTTTGGGGCTCTCTAGTTCATCCCAAGTACCTAGAAGTTCATGAAGGAATTGGAGAAGTTGAGTGGTAGCATCCCTTCTCCAATTCCTTAGAGTCCCAAGAAGAGGGAGAATGAGATCCTGGAGGTTGTGTAAGAGGAAAAGATGGAGGTGTGCTGTCATAGTCTGGAAGCATTAGCAAAGGATGGAGGATCCCCAGTTTACACTGTGCCTCCTGGGTAGGACTAGGATCGGTTAAAGAAAAGACCCAAGTCATATTTCAAAGATGGGGCTCAGAAACCAGTTGAATTCCCATTTTTTAAAAGCAAGTCTTCTAGTTCCTTTTCTTGCAGAGCTATAAGGTGAAAGATCTATCTCTGCAATCTGGAGACTTATTCTAGGGCAAAATGTGGGGAAACCTGCCATATGAAAATCCTATCAGTGCTATTCTGTATTGGCAGATGTCGCAGCAACAGAGAAAGCACATAACCTTGTCCCTATGTGGAAATCACTACCGATTCAAAACCAAAGAAAAGTTTATGTGATATAGAGGGTTTTAAAATCATATCAGCACTTCCTTCTCTGTATATCTACACAGTGTATATAAAAATAGTGAACACAGTCTGAATTTAAAATAGCGAAATAAATGTCTAGTGACAGACAGTTCATTTGAAACTGGGAAAACAGGAAGACAGGACACATGAATAAAAGGCAACACTGTTTTTCACCTTTTTTACATTCTTGGATGTAAATAGAGTCCAAAATAGCTAGCTAGCTCCTTGATTTCCATAGATTAATTTTAGTACGTTCTTATTATGTAAAATAAGCAATTTGATTTTAATCTGGTGTGCATATTACCAGAATAATTAACAGATGGGCCACAAAGGTCAAGAAATCATCTGTCTTTGCACAGGGCCAATGAATGTTGCAACTTCATTAATAAACTTACTGAGAGCCATGAAGAACCAAATAAGTCAAGAAGTTGGCATAATTTACAAATAAAGTTTATTTCATGCCTTGGAGAGATTAAAAGATTGTTTTACATAGAGGATTGAAACTATTTACAATTCTATCACATGCTGGGCACAGTCAGTTGGAAGATGATACAGTTAAAATTTAGAGTTTAGAGGCAGACAGCAACTATCCACCAAGTTTATGGACTTTTCTAGTAACCCTTAAATGGTTAGTACTTTTGGTTCGTTCTTCAGGAGATACATCCCTCAGGTTAGTTAGAACTCCTACTACTTTTTAACAGACACCAAATGGGATCCTTTAGTTTTTCAGAAACATAGAAAGATTAAATCTTCTCCTAGCAAGCACATTTTAATAGCCGGCTTCCTCAGAAGCAATACTATGGGGTTTTCCACAAAGGTTATTTGCTCTGTTCTCACTGCTTTAGGAAGCAGGTGATGTATTTGTGCACCTCTGGGGTTTTCCCCAATCTTTCTCAAACCTGCTTTGCTCTAAAGTTTTGGGAAAGATCATGGTAAAACCTTGATACCTGCGGTCTTGGATGGGTACATTTGGATTTTCTGGCCCACCTGGCAACCATTTTCCTTGAACCCAGTCCAGTGGCAACCATTTCCTCCCCCTCCACCATGGGCCTTTCAATTTTTTAAATCAGCACTAGAGGTGGGCACGGACCGGCATTTTCCCACGGACCGCTGGTCCGGGGTTTGTGGGCTTCCACGGACCACGGTCCACGAACTTTTAATGGACCGGGCCCGGTTCGCGAACCGGTTCACGGACCGGTTCAGATCAGAAAAGGCCTGGTTTTCCCACACATTTTCACTTCAGGCGACTTTCCCCACCAAAGGTTCTCATGTAACGCTCCTCAATTAGCACTTTTCCAAAGAGACAAACAACAATTGCCCCTCCCCTATTCTGACTGACCCTTACCCGCCCTTGGGGCAAGGAGGGAGACTTGTGCTCCTGTCCAGGAGAGGTGGCTGCACACAAAACCCACCTACATGGGGCTGCATCAACAAGAGATGCCCTTCCTGGGGCATATCCATGATGGGAAATGAATGGATGGACTTGAGTGAAAGCCAACTCCAAAACAGGAGATCATGCAGCAATTCAAAGGCCCCTTGCTGGAATGGAAGGCACGCGAGGGAGGGAAAGGATGTCTTCCACACCTTGAGGGAAGGAACTCATGCTACCCTGTTCAGAAGGAGCCTCTTTGGGCAGTGGACAATGAGTCCCATTTCAGTGATGTGGTGTGTCAGCTTGCTTGCTTTCAAGCAAGCTGACCTGGGCCACTGTCCTCCTTGTCACCGGACTGTGGGGATTGACCCTCAGAGGGGCCCTTGCGCTCACAGGAGCAGGACAGTCGCCGATGAAACCCACTTCACCGAACGTGGCAGTGTTGTCAAAGGAAGGATATGCTGGTTGGGGTTCGAGTGGCTGGCGAGAGGGCGGCCACCATGTGGGGGAGGTGGGTTTCGATGGCAGCCACCCCCTCCCTGAGGGGGCCCCCTTCACTGGCCCTGATTGGGCTTCGAGTGGCGGGCAAGAGGGGAGCAGGGTGGTATTCCCCACCAGGAAGGAAGGTGTCTGCTGGCAGCGGCTGCTGGGCCTAGCAGGGAGCGGGGGGTCTGGCCGCTCGCCGGCAGCACCCTCCATGTGCCCGGCCGCCGGGCCAAAGGAGAGCGGGGCAGAATGGGCCCGGCAGGCCCGGGGAGGCGGGGCCCAGCCACCTCCCCTGAGGGGGCGGGGGGTCTGGCCGCTCGCCGGCGGCACCCCCCCATGTGCCCGGCCGCCGGGCCAAAGGTGAGCGGGGCGGAATCCCCGCAAAGGAAGGCAGGTGGGTGAGGACGGCAGCCGCCAGACCCGGCAGGCCCGGGGAGGCGGGGCCCAGCTGCCTCCCCTGAGGGGGCGGGGGGTCTGGCCGCTCGCCGTCGGCACCCCCCATGTGCCCAGCCGCCGGGCCAAAGGTGAGTGGGGCGGAATCCCCGCAAAGGAAGGCAGGTGGGTGAGGACGGCAGCCGCCGGGCCCGGCAGGCCCGGGGAGGCGGGGCCCAGCCGCCTCCCCTGAGGGGGTGGGGGGTCTGGCTGCTCGCCAGCGGCACCCCCCATGTGCCCGGCCACCGGGCCAAAGGTGAGCGGGGCGGAATCCCCGCAAAGGAAAGGAGGTGGGTGAGGACGGCAGCTGCCGGGCCCGGCAGGCCCAGGGAGGCAGGGCCCAGCCGCCTCCCCTGAGGGGGCGGGAGGTCTGGCCGCTCACCGGCAGCACCCCCCATGTGCCCGGCCGCCGGGCCAAAGGTGAGCGGGGCGGAATCCCCGCAAAGGAAGGGAGGTGGGTGAGGACGGCAGCTGCCGGGCCCGGCAGGCCCGGGGAGGCAGGGCCCAGCCGCCTCCCCTGAGGGGGCGGGGGGTCTGGCCGCTCGCTGGCTGCACCCCCCATGTGCCCGGCCGCTGGGCCAAAGGTGAGCGGGGCGGAATCCCCGCAAAGGAAGGGAGGTGGAGCGGGGTGGTCTGGCCCCACGGGAGTGTGCCAGTACTGTCACTGGGGGAGAGTTGACATTTGCCCTTTGGGCAGCCTGATTCCCCCCCCCGCTATCGGGAGACCACACCTGAAGTGCCAACTACTGACTTAGCATCCTTCGGAGGCAGCTGACCTGACACCTTCCTGCATTTCCAGAAAGGGGCAGAGCGTGTCACCCTTGGGAGGATTCAGGGAGGGACTGGATGTGTCATCGGGAGGAGAGGGAGGACCATGAAGTACCACAAATGGCCAGTATCCTGAAGTCAGGGACCCACCCCCGAGGAACATTTCGGCGGCAGCTGCCGACCTCACCCATCTTCCTGTCTCGCCAGAAACGATGAGATGGACAGCGGTCGTGCCTTAGCCTGTTCTGTCATACAAATTATACTGGAAGTCATTGAGTTCATAAAGAATAAGAGGAGGTACTTAGAAGGTGCCAGGGACAGGCCTTGTAGTTGGGAGGGGGATAATATATGTTTGTATAAGCTCAGTCAGTCATCATGTGCCTTACACTGGTTTGTTAAGACAGAAATCATATCAAGAAAAAGAGGAGGGACTTAGAAGGTGCCACGGAAAGGCCTTGTGTGTCTGCTTGCTTGGGTTAGGGGCAGAGCTCTGACCTGGGCCACTCTCCTCGTCACCGGACTTTGGGGACTGACCCTCAGAGGGGCCTTTGCGCTCGCGGGAGCAGGACGGTCGCCGACGAAACCCACTTCACCAAACGTGATGCAGTCAATCAAGGAAGCTCATCATGTGCCTTAGACTGTTTCTTCAACGTACAAATTCTAATGGAAGCAGTAGAGTTCATAAAGAATAAGAGGAGGTACTTAGAAGGTGCCAGGGACAGGACGTGTCGTCAGGAGGAAGACACCAGGGACAGGGCTTGTGTGTTTGCTTGCTGCCGCCAAGACAGGGAGGTGGGTTCTGGCGGCGGGCGGCCCCTCCCTGCGGGGGCCCCCTTCACT
Source organism: Eublepharis macularius (assembly GCF_028583425.1). NCBI lineage: Eukaryota > Metazoa > Chordata > Lepidosauria > Squamata > Eublepharidae > Eublepharis > Eublepharis macularius. Next base: position 101,547,849 of record NC_072790.1, on the reverse strand, counting down.
TGCCCCAGTTGGGGTACGAGTGGCCGGCCCAGAGGGCGGCCGCCACGTCGGAGAGGTGGGTTTTGACGGCGGCCACCTCTCCCTGCGGGGGCCCCCTTCACTGGCCCCGGTTGGGCTTCAAGTGGCCGGCCCAGAGGGGGCGGCCACCACGTCGGAGAGGTGGGTTTCCACGGCGGCTGCCCCTCCCTGCGGGGGCCCCCTACACTGGCCCCGGTTGGGGGTGAGTGGGGAGAGGGCAGCCGCGAAGACAGGAAGGTGGGTGCTGGTGGCGGCCGACCCCTCCCTGCGGGGGCCCCCTTCACTGGCCCCGGTTGGGCTTCGAGTGGCCGGCCCAGAGGGGGCGGCCACCACGTCGGAGAGGTGGGTTTCCACGGCGGCTGCCCCTCCCTGCGGGGGCCCCCTACACTGGCCCCGGTTGGGGGTGAGTGGGGAGAGGGCGGCCGCGAAGACAGGAAGGTGGGTGCTGGCGGCGGCCGACCCCTCCCTGTGGGGGCCCCCTTCACTGGCCCCGGTTGGGGTTCGAGTGGCTGGCGAGAGTGCGGCTGCCACGTCGGAGAGGTGGGTTTCGATGGCGGCTGCCCCTCCCTGCAGGGGCCCCCTTCACTGGCCCCAGTAGGGGATGAGAGAGGGTGGCCGCGAAGACAGGACTTTGTCATCAGAGGAGGAAACCAGGGACAGGACGTGTTGTCAGGAGGAGGGGGAGAGGGAGCTTCCCCCCGTTCCCGACAGGACAAAATGCAGTGTGCTTGTATTTCCACCGAGGGGGGTGGGGGAAGGAGGCCACATTCACCCAGGGGAAACCTGATCCCACACCTACCAGGTGACCACACCTGAAGTTCCGGCTTAGCGTAAACTTGGCGGCAGCAGCCCTCACCCACCTTCCTGCCTCGCCAGAAAGGGACAGCAGTTGTGCCTTAGACTGTTTCTTCAACATACAAATTGTAATGGAAGCAGTAGAGTTTATAAAGAACAAGAGGAGGTACTTAGAAGGTGCCAGGGACAGGACATGTCGTCAGGAGGAGGATACCAGGGACAGGGCTTGTCGTCAGGAGGAGGAGACCAGGGACAGTGCTTGTGTGTCTGCTAGCTTGGGTTAGGGGCTGGGCTCTGACCTGGGCCAGTGTTCCACTTGTCACCGGACATTGGGGATGGACCCTCAGAGGGGCCCTTGCGCTCATGGGAGCAGGACAGTTGCCGACAAAACCCACTTCACCGAACATGGTGGCGTTGGCAAAGGAAAGATATGCTGGTTGGGGTTCGAGTGGCTGGTGAAAGGGCAGCCACCACGTGGGAGAGGTGGGTATCGACGGTGGCCGCCCCCTCCCTGCGGGGGCCCCCCTCAATGGCCCCGGTTGGGCTTCGAGTGGCTGGCCCAGGGGGCGGCCGCCACACCGGAGAGGTGTCTTTAGATGGTGGCCTGGTGTCACCCCTCCTTGAACATGCCCTGCAATCTGCTGAAACTGGCCTCCGCACTCGGGGAGGCCCTGCCCCTGTGATTTGGGGACCACCACCGATCTGAGCATGACCTGATCAGAGCACTGCACCACCAGCAAGTGAGGATTTGATACGAGTGAAATAGGAGAGGAACCCCCTAGTTTCAACTTACTTCTCTGAAACAGGCCTGTGCGGAGCCCCATGCCGCAAGCATGGGCAGCAGCACAGTGTTCTTTTACAAATTTGTCCCAGTTGAAGTTGAGTCAAAGGACAGTACAGACTGTGTTAATGAAATCGTTAAGAGGAAAATTAATAAAAATCCTTTCTAAAAAAGGATTTATGTGATTTCCTTTTAATTTGTGTTTGTATCGTTGATGTGAAGGCAAAATTGAACTTGCACAAAATAATGAAACTGAAGAACGGCACAACAAGAAAGGACAGAGAGAGGAGATGCTGGGCCAGACTGATGGTCCAGAAAAACGGACTCATAGCCTGCTCCTTCGGGACAGAGGATCTACTGAGAGAGTGGGTATTGAAATGATGGATCTTGGATTTGCTGTTAGGTTGCAGCGGGTCGTAAGAGATTATGAAGGGAGAGGCTTAGAGGTGTGAAAGGAAGTCTGGAGCAGAGAGGGAAGGCAGCTGTGGTGGGGAAGAATGGATGAGTTCAGGAGGAGGGATTCCTATCCTAACATGGACTGGGGGTGCTCCGGAGCCTGACTTAAAGTGAAGCAACCTGCCATCGGTGCAGAGAGAGACTGGGGTTTGTCAGAGCCAAGATTCCGGGTCCCCAAGGTCCAGGGAAGGATACCCCAGCAGGGGGAGGTTGATCTTGACGAAGCCAATTGATCCACTAGGGCGGGATCCAGGCGTGAGCGGCGGGGACGGAGGATGTCTCCCAGGTGGGAGAACACCCGCTCGCTCTGGACACTGGTGGGAGGGCAGGAGAGGAAATTCATGGCCACAGACGAGAGGTCTGGCCAGAAGGCAGATTTACGTGCCCAATACTCCAGGGGATTGGATTCAGGGGACTCTGGGGTCTCGGCAAGGTACTCCCGCACCATCACCTCTGCTGAGTCCTCTGCGGGTGCCATCCTGTCCTTCCTCATGCCAGCAACCTCCCAGTTCAGCACTGAGGACCAGTAGTTGGAGTGTGGTGGGCTCTCATGGGATGAAGTGCCAGGCTCATCCCCTGCCACTTCCCCCTCCTCCTCCTCCTCCTCAGCCACCAGCCCCTCTTCCATGCCCTCTTCCCTCCAGCCGTGTCTTTTAGCCTGAAACCTGCGAACCTCTTTGCGAAGCTCCTTCTTCCACCGTTCCAGCTCACACTGGTGCATGGCAAAGGCGCCCTTCACGCGTGGATCGCACATGCAGGCCATTCTGTACGGCCACTGTTTGCAGAGAGGATGCAAGCGGGCGGCCACTCCTGCCTGCAACCTGTTCACCAAGGCCCTGACACTTGGAAGGGTTTCCCCCGCTCCAGTTCTTTGGCCAGTGCCCGGTCCAGCCCACGAATCAGGGGGATGGCTTGCCCCAGGCTGGACTGGTAGGAACAGAGGAGATCGGTGGTGTCCCGAAATGGCTTGAGGACACGCACCATTTGAGAGAGGACAAGCCAGTCCACAGAGCTGATGCTGAGCACATTTCCTGCATGCATGATGGGCGTTGAGGACATGATGTCTTCCAACACATGTCTTTGCTCCACCAGACGAACTATCATCACGTAGGTGGAGTTCCAACGGGTTGCCATGTCCTGGAAGAGCTCATGCTCTGGATCTCCCCCCTCCCCCTGCTTCTTGTGCAGCTGTCGGGCAGACTTAATGCTGAGAGAAAAATGAGCACCGAGACGCTGAAAGCCCTCCAAGAGGTTGCGTATCTCCAATGTTTCCTGGTCCCAGCTGGGCTTGATCGCGCTACCCAACCCGAGAGCATCCCCCACGACCAGGTGCAGCTTATGGGCCAGACAGACAATGCCCTCCAGGGATGCCTCATTCAGGGCCGCCAGCATGTTTCTACCGGCGTCCGTGACCATGTAGCCACGGACAGCAACGCCTGGGGGCAACCAGTCCCTCAGTGAACCCTTCAGCACGGCGGCAATGTTCTTCCCGTTCTGATCCTCATCCATCCCCCGTGCCTGTAGAAGAACCACTCTGTAGCCCACCGGCAGGGGTGGCTCCTCCTCTTGGGCCCCCAATTTGACCGCGGTGTTCCGGAGGTCCTCCGGTTGCCACCAGTGGGCAGTGATGGCGAGGTAGCCGTGATGACGGCTGCTCCACAGATCTGCTGTGAAGTGCACAGTCTGCCCTCTTGCTCTTTCCAGCTGGTTCCTGACCATCTCTGCCACACCGTTGTAGATGGTGGGCAAGACTCGCCGGCCAACAGTCCGCCGCAAGGGCGTCGTGAACCAGGGTACAAAATGACGCATTGCCCTGCGAAAGCCCACACCCTCCAACACAGACAAAGGGAGTCCATCCAGGGCTATCATCTCAGCCAGTACACGAGTTCCCGCCTCCTGAGCTTTCCCCCTGAATCTTTTGCTTGGCAGGGACAAACCAGAGGGAACAAGTTCCTGAAGGGTAGCCTGCCTAGAAGTTCCACTCCCACCCACAGCCCTCTCAGGGGTTTGACCCTTAATAGGGGTGGATTCCCGTTCCACCTGCCCTTCTCCCTGCTCAGCAGCCCTCTTCACCCCACTGCTTGATGGCTTTTCTTGAGACAGCAGGCTTGGGTGATGTCTCTGAAGATGCCTGCGGAGGACACTGGACGACAGGTGTTGGGGGTCCACACCCCTACGCACCAGGGCATTGCATACCTGGCAACGTGCCGAACACGGGTCATTTGGGATGGTTCGGAAGTGCCGCCAAAGCATGGGGTTAAAACGGACACAAGGAATGTGTGGCTCGGGAGGAGGACAAAGCCTTAATGGTTGAAGCGTGCGGCGGGGCGGGGCGGGGCGGGGGGTGGAGTGCAGGCAGGGGAAGCCACAGGAGGTTGGGATGGGAAGGAGCTGGATGTTTCTACCGGACCCTCCGGTGCCCCCTGAGATCGATCCACGGAGAGTGTTGTCAGCTGATCCTCAGTGGGCAATGCTAAGAGCTCTTCTGCCTGCTCCTTGATCCCCAAGAGCAAATCTGTAGAACGAGGTGCTGCCTCTGAGGTCTCCCTGTCCCTGGTGCCACTTGTACTGGGCACTGATGGGCACCCAGGACAACCTTGACAATTCTTCCCACCACGACCACTCTTGTTCCTCTTTCCAACCCTCATGGTGCAATGAGAAAAGATCTCTACAACCAAGTGAGATTTTTAAATGAAGCAGAGAGCCCCAAAAGCTTGGAGCAGGGTAGGGCAGAGCCGAGTGGCACCCAGCTGGACCCCAGTTGAGGGAAGAATGCACCACAAAAGACACTCTAGAGAGGCTTTGAAAGGAGTGAAGCAGAGAGAGCCCGCCCAAAGCGAGCTGCCGGTCACAGGAGAGTAGGTGTTTCACAGAGGCCAGGAGCAATCTCCCCTTGCACCTCAAAAGCCAGGCTGGAAATGTCCCCCCAAGTCACCCACTGTTGAGGGAGTGAAAGGCTTTGAAAGGAGAGAAGCAGACACAGCCCCCCCCCAAAGCGAGCTGCCGGTTACCAGAGAGTAGGTGTTTCACAGAGGCCAGGAGCAATCTCCCCTTGCACCTCAAAAGCCAGGCTGGAAATGTCCCCCCAAGTCACCCACTGTTGAGGGAGTGAAAAAGGCTTTGAAAGGAGAGAAGCAGACACAGCCCCCCCCCAAAGCGAGCTGCCGGTCACCAGAGAGTAGGTGTTTCACAGAGGCCAGGAGCAATCTCCCCTTGCACCTCAAAAGCCAGGCTGGAAATGTCCCCCCAAGTCACCCAGTGTTGAGGGAGTGAAAAAGGCTTGGAAAGGAGAGAAGCAGACACAGCCCCCCCCCCAAGTGAGCTGCCGGTCACCAGAGAGTAGGTGTTTCACAGAGGCCAGGAGCAATCTCCCCTTGTACCTCAAAAGCCAGGCTGGAAATGTCCCCCCAAGTCACCCACTGTTGAGGGAGTGAAAAAGGCTTTGAAAGGAGAGAAGCAGACACAGCCCCCCCCCAAAGCAAGCTGCCGGTCACCAGAGAGTAGGTGTTTCACAGAGGCCAGGAGCAATCTCCCCTTGCACCTCAAAAGCCAGGCTGGAAATGTCCCCCCAAGTCACCCAGTGTTGAGGGAGTGAAAAAGGCTTTGAAAGGAGAGAAGCAGACACAGCCCCCCCCCCAAACATGCTGCCAGTGCTCCCCAAGAGTAGGTGTTTCACAGAGGCCGGTGGCAATCTCCCCTTGCACCTCAAAAGCCAGGCTGGAAATGTCCCCCCAAGTCACCCACTGTTGAGGGAGTGAAAAAGGCTTTGAAAGGAGAGAAGCAGACACAGCCCCCCCCAAACGTGCTGCCAGTGCTCCCCAAGAGTAGGTGTTTCACAGAGGCTGGTGGCAATCTCCCCTTGCACCTCAAAAGCCAGGCTGGAAATGTCCCCCCAAGTCACCCACTATTGAGGGAATGAAAGGCTTTGAAAGAAGCGAAGCAGAGAGCCCCCCAAAACCTGCTGCCACTGGTCCCAGAGAGTAGGTGTTTCACAGAGCCTAATAGCACTCTCCCTCCACTTCAGCAGCCAAAAAAAAAAGTGGGGGGAAGAAGGCAAGAACTGAAGCAGACAACGCCCAAAGCTGCCTTGCACCCACTGTGGGTCTATGAGTGGGGTGGCGTCACAGCAAAATAGAACCCCCAGCAAACCCAGAAAAAAAGGAAGAGATTTGGGGGGGGAGGGGGGATTAAGCCCGAAAAGAACCCAAGGACTCAGAACGCAGAAACAAATCAGCGCGGTAAAAGGATTTTTTAAAAAAGTGCTCTGAATAGAAACGAGGAGAAATGGAGAAAAGAGAAAGCTCTCTTGCAGCTGAAGTCGGAAAGCCCCAAGGCACAAGCGCTCTCTGTCACACACACACACGCACACAAAAATTCCCCACAGCAAGCAGTTGCTGATGCTGAGCATAGAACTAACTCGCGTCCCCGTGCCAGGAGAATGGAGCCGACGCTTTGCGCGCGTTGTCTTTTATGCAGAAAGGCTGGTGATCTCTGTTTGGCTGACACAGCTGCCAATCAAGGTTTCCTGGGCTAGGATTGGTGTGTTCCAAACGGGGAAGGTGTTTCCACCGTTGCCTAGGAAATTGTTTGAGCGGGAATCCTGGCATTAAGGGGCAACGGACACACGGACAGAAAGCCCCAATGTTCGGCACTTTCGTGAGAAAAACACAAGCCCACGGCCCGCGTGTTCGCGAAGCACGAACAGGGTAAGTCCGTGGAAAAATTAGGTCCGTAATGCGGTCCGTGCCCACCTCTAATCAGCACTAAAATATCATTAAATCTTTTTAAAAAGTTTATATTTATTTAAACAGACAATATACAAATAACAAAACTTAAAATAAATAGAGCATAGAAAGAATAAAAAAGAAGAAAAGAAAGAAAATAAAAATGAAGAAAGTAAGAGAAGAAGGGGGAAAGAAAGAAAGAAAGAAAGAAAGAAAGAAAGAAAGAAAGAAAGAAAGAAAGAAAGAAAGAAAGAAAGAAAGAAAGAAAGAAAGAAAGAAAAAGAAAGAAAAAGAAAAGTGTTACGACCCTTACTCTCTCTTGGGTAGATTTTGCCTTTTATCTTTCCCTTAACACCCTCTGGGTAGTTTGCTGCCACCAGGAATATTATATTCCAAGATATTTTATTTAAGTTTTCCCTTTTGTAACATGCCTAAGCGTCAGGCTCCTTCATGGTTCTATGTGGCCCTGAGGATAAGAGTGGGATATAGCAATGACAGCTACTCTGGGATATAATAAAACAAAATAAACTTTTTTTTTTAAGCGTATCGGTTTCATAAAAGTAGTTCTCGGTTCTTAAAATTACTTCATTTAAACTCATTCACACAGATCTCTTCTAAGACTTCACACACAGTTAGCCTCTTTCTCTGACTCAATATTTCTCACAAACGTGCTTAAAGTTACTCAGGCACCCCACAGCTTGCCTGCTTTCTCTTGACTAAATATTTTTCACAGAAATGTTTAAACTGCTCAGGCAGCACACAGCTTGCCTGCTTTCTCTAAATATTATTCACAGAAATATTAAACCTGCTCAGGCAGCACACAGCTGGCCTCTCTTTCCCTGACGGAGTGTTCTTTCACACACATGCTCAGTTCAGGTTCCATACAGGTTATATTTCTCTCATAAATACTTCAACATACTCAGGCAGCACACAGCTAGCCTGCTTTTTTCTGACTGAAACTTTGCTCTCCACTCTCAGTCTCAAACTGCCTTCACTCCGCCCACACACTGTCATCAACCAATCATATCGCTCACTCATCCCTCTCTTTCACCCCCACTCTTCACCTATCTTACACCAAGCATTTAAAGATACATGCACACATTTACTTGAAATCATTACAGAAGGCTTCTGATTTTCTCTGAGGCAAATAAAAGTACAATTATAAGATTATCTCTTACTCTATGGTTACAAAGAAAAGCTCTCTTTTTTCTATTTATTTTTTTTCTTAATCATCAAAATAATGAATCATCAATTCATTTCTGTCTGTTTAATGCAAAAAATCTATAAGGAGTTTCTAGTTAGCAATAAATGTAGATATCGTCTTTTCTCTAATCAAAGAAGTAAGTTTAGCCATCTCTGTTAGTTTCAGCATCTTCACCAACCATCCCTCTATTGTAGGTATTGCCAAACCTTTCCACTTTTGCACATATAATAATCTTGCTTCCATTGTCATATATAAAAAAATGTTCCATGGGTTTTTCCCAACTGTCTGTCTATTAGTCCCAAAAGAAAACTTTAAAGATCAATATACAATTTAATCCGGAGAGTTTTCTTTTGGGATCTTCTAATTTAATGAATATATTTGTATCCAACATTTTTTGGCTTTAGTTCACGTCCAGCATAAATGATAAAATGTCCCTTCACATTGTTCACATTTCCAGCATACGTTTGAAATACCTTTATACATTTTAACCAAACTATTGGCAAGTATATCCATCACTTATCAAATCTTCTCTTGATTTCATTTTACATTACCTTTATACATTTTAACCAATTTATCGTATAAAAATTGTCTTTAAGATTAGAGTTTAATATAAATTTCAGTCCTTTCACCCACATATTTTCCCATTGTTCCATTTGTATATTATATCCAAAATCTTTTGCCTATTTTATCATGGATTCTTTCACTTGTTCTTCCTCTGTCTCAAACGTCAACAAAGGTTTATACATTATAGCAATAACATATTATTTGTACACAGTTCTGTTTCAAATTCAGTCTTGGCTTGTTCAAAACCATAAAGTCTTTTATCTACTTTAAATCTTCCTAATAATTGAGCATAGGAAAACTATTGGCAAGTATATCCTTCACTTATCAAATCTCTTGATTTCATTTTACATTACCTTTGAGAGAATTCTAACATATCTCAATATGTTAACCATTTGTGCTCACTTGTCATTTCTTGTATATAATGTGCTTCTTGTGCTGAAAGTGACAATGGTGTTTTTGTACACTGCCCAGGTTTATATCTATTCCATATTCTCAAAATGAAACGTCTATCATAGTGGTTTTTAAACTGCACGTTAACCTTGGTTTTATTATACCACAAATATCCATGCCACACAAATCTCAGCTCATGTTTTTTCTAACTCCAATAACCTATTCCTCAGCACCATTCACTCTTTCATCCAAACGAAGCAACAAGCATCAAAGTATAATTTCAAATCAGCTAAACCCAGTCCTCCTCTTTCCTTTGCATCTTGTAGTACCTTGTATTTAACTCATGGTTTCTTACCCTCCCATACAAATTTAGATACAGCTTTTTGCCATTGTTTAAATGGTGCCTCAGTTGTCAAAGTAGAAAAGAGCAAGAGTCTAGGTATAGTCTGAAATAAAATAACATTCTGGGTAAAATATTCATCTTGATCACATATATTCTCCACAACAGTGACAACTGCAATTTATCCCATCTTAACATATCTTTTTAAATTTCATTTCAAGTCAAAAGCATACAGTTCATATTTGTTAAGGTTATCCAAATATTTTCCTTCTTTTCAATTTTAAAAGCAGTTTTATTCATCAATTTCATTTGCTCTTGAATTTTCATATTTCTGTTAACATCTTTGTCTTCTGTTTGTTTACCTTGAAACCTGCTAATGCACCAAATTCTTTCAATTTGGCCATTAGTATTTCAATTCCTTTTAAAGGATCTTCCAAAACCAGTACCAAATCATCCACAAAATTTTAAAGATTCTTAAAATCATCCACAAAAACTTTAGAATCATGCACAAAAGCTCTTTTTAAAGATTCTTTTTAATCCTTACACCCCAATCCTCTCATCTTGTCTTATATCTTTATTCAATATTTCAATAACAAGAATGAACAAGAGAGAGGATCGTCTTGTTCCCTTCTGTATCTCACATACTTTGGTCAAGTCTCCATTAACAATGGGTTTTTTTCTGTGTAGTGTAAATTGATTTTACCCATGTTATGAAGTTCTCTCCAAAATCCATATCTTCTAGCACTCTAAACTAAAAAGTCCAGGTCAGGTTATCAAAGGCCTTCTCTGCATCTAAAAATTTCAATGCTACTTTTTTTCATTGTTTTTCCAAATTCTCAAAATATCTAATACAATTCTAATATTGTCCTTTAATTATCTTTTAGATAAAAATTCACATTGATCTTCCTGAATAAATTGTTGTAAAGCTATCTTGACAGCTCAACCCTAAGCTGTGAGACAGCGCCATCGCTCGCACATGGACGTAAATGCGGCACCACTCCAATCCTCCCTATGGACTTTTGCCAGAGAGTCCCACTGGCAGCTGAGCTCAGCAAGGCGAGGCACAGCTGCTGCCAAGAGCACTCGCCAGCCGTTCCTCTGACAACCCCACCCACACCAGCCAATGGCTACACCGCTCTCCTGACAGGCGGGCGAGGGGCAAGCAGAGGCACAGCCAATGGTGAGGGTGTGATCCCCACTACTCACCAATACCCCCTCCATCTGGGAGCAGACATCCCTGCCAGGGAGAGGGGACAAAGGTAACACTGAAGGTGCGGATCGGACACCTACCCACTTGCCCATCCAGCCCCCATTTCTGATGAAGGCCTGGCCAGTGGCTGCAGCTCAGTGCACCACCAGATCCCCTCATCGCTGGCACTGCCGCCACCACAAGAAACAGGTTCCCCCTCCCTGAAAAGTAGGGCCAGATAGTAGGGAACAGATCTCTGTTGCCTAGAGATCAGTGGTAATTCTGGGAGATCCCCAGCTACCACCTGGAGACTGGCAACCCTAATTAGCCCCCAGGTTCCAGAGATGCAGGTGGATGGGGAGGTGAGTTCTTCAATGAGTGACAGGAACACCCATTGGAAACCATGTAGGAGGCCAGAAGGCTGATTGGAAGCACTGGGGATGAAAAGCACCCACAAACGTTCAGCGGTGCCACTTGAACACATCACTGCATCTCTATGATGCAAGAACACGGCTTGGACCTCAACAGCCATGCCCCAGTTCTGGGGTGATGCTCCCACCAGCATGGACTGACAGCCCCTCCCCATACCAGATTTCCCAAGTCCATTCCTGCGTCTGCAAATGGCGAAAAGGAGGGGGATGTCCAGAGAATCCAAGATGTAACTCCACATCCCTGCCCCCTGGCAGTAATTTCCCGCATGCAGCAACCACCTTCCTGGCTTATCAGATGCCAGCAGCAGACTATCAGAAAATGAAAGTCCTCAGTTTCCCCCCACCCCAGACATTTATGGGCCACACCCCACTGCCTGAAGTTACATTGAAGGGAGGAAGGGGTCAAGGAAGCTGGAAAGGGCATCACTTGACACCTGCCCCTCTTGGCAGCAGAGCCCAGCCCTCCATCCCAGCTCTGAGCCAGAAATTTGCAGGGATGTGTGAGAGGACATTTGGATGGGGGGTTGGGGGGGCGGCTACTGGCAATGTCAGACAAACATGCAAACACAGCAGTTTGTTGGTTTTCAACACATTTTATTAAACTGGAAAAAGTGCCAATGTCCCTCTGCTGGAAAGGGTGCCAAGGCAGTTTGCATAGCCCTCATTCTGCGCTCCCAGGGGCGAGGTTGAGATGCGGACTGCCTTGGGAAACCACTCCCTGCTGAAGCAGACATGCTTTTTCACCTCCCGAATGAGTCATGACGTGCCTGCAAGGGAAAGAGACACATGTGTTTCAAGTAACCAAGCCTGGTCCATGTCCGAGGCCAAGCCCACTCTGCAACATCTGGGAAAATACACATAGTAGAGAGCAGCAGCGGCAGCCCCACAGCTGCAGCCAGCAACCAGATGATGCATAACCCTCTGGCGCATCTGCCTTGGGATTATTTTATCCTGTAAGGGACAAAGTCAACAGATAGTTACGAAGACCCAGTCAATTTGACCTGTGCCCACACTTTCTCCTCTGCCATGAAGGTCTCCAGCTGAGGGAGTCTGAACAGAGCACCCAGATGGGTATTCGGCAGCCCCTCAATGGCTGTGTCAAGAGTAGTTTTCTGGGCAACTGCCTCTGGGGCAGGCAGGGGCTGCCACCACCACCCCCTTCCCTGCCATGCCTGACCTGAAGAGGCTAGCGATCAGGTGAGTTCAGGTGAGGGGGCAGCCGGCACAAATCAGCGAGCTGGGTTAGCCGCTGCCCAATCTCCTTCTTACCTGTCAGTGCTCCCTCGCTCCTTACTGAGTTGGAACTTCAGAGTCAGATAACCTGCAAGGAGACTTGAATGGTTGCTGATAGTTAGCCAGACATTCTGGACTTTGCCCTTCTTTCCTTTAGAGAGTGCAAAGATCTCCCATTTTTCCCACTAAGTCCCCCCCAGTGCACTCATGGCTCACCACCATGAGTACCCACTTTCCTGTCTTGTGCACAAAGTCTCCTCAGCAGGAGGCTGATGGGCAGAGCCTCCTGCTGTGTGCTGAAGCTTTTGAAGGGTGCATAAGCAGGTGATTGGGTGTGAGGAGGGGGGCTCACCCACCCCGGAAGTGCATGCGGATTGGCCGCCATAGTAGTTCCCATCTTATGCTCCTTTGGGCTGCGGGGGTGGGGCTGGGCACCGGTAGAGGCACCTGAGTTTTCCCCATTCAATTGACGCCTATGGGCTATGCCTCCTTTTTTGGTGGCATAATTTTCCGCCACTGCAGGGGGCATTCCCTGGCCTGGAATGGCTTTGGAAGTGGACTAACTTGCAGCCCATCCCCTGCCTCACCCCTTTCCACACCGGTGTGGGAATTTGCACCTCACGCCTCTGCCCGGCCGTCAAGCTTGCCCGCCAGTGGCAACCCATTTGTGGTAGTGTGCCTTGGGCAGGCGCCAGCGGAAAGGAGTTTACGTCGACATAAGAGTTATTTACACCCGCACAAGTCTTAGTTCTCTCCCTGTGCACTTTCCACCCCCCTCTTAGGATTGAGCTGCCCGTCTTTCAGGTAAGATCATTGTAAATAAATTATAATCATTATTCAATAATGAAATTGGTCTATAATTTTTTGTCAAAGTGAGGCCTTGGCCATCTATATTGGCCTCTTTCCATGTCTCAGGCATCTTCCCTCCGTAAAATGCAATCCATTGTATGTTGTAAAGGTTGTACAAAAGTTCATCCTCAAAACACTTATAATATAAACCAGCAAGCTGATTTCATCCAGGAGCCTTTCCTGGTTTAATCTTTTTTTATCACTTCCACAACTCCCCTTATTGTTATAGGTCCATTCATAATTTGTCTTTGCTTTTTTGTGATCTGGGTAAATTTTGTTTTCTAATATATTCATCTATTTTCTGCAATGGAATATCATGACATTTATATAGATTAGAATAATACTAATAAAATATTTTTTGTATAGTCACATTGTCCATTATAACAGAATCTCCCGCTTGTAATTTCAATCTGAATTTTTTCTCTTTCTTTTTGCAATTTATATGCCAGCCATTTCCCTGGTTTGTTTGCAAATTCAAAATTTCTTTGTTTGACATAATTCAATTTTATTTCCATTTCTCTTATTGTTAACATAGATAACTGTTGCTGTAGAATCCCAGTTTGTTGAGAAATACTTACATTCCCTGAGAAGTTCTTTAATTCTTCTTCTTTTCTTTTTATTTCATCCAAAATCTTTTGTGCGTTCTGTTGCCTCTTCCTCTTAATTTCACAATTATGTTGTATCAGATGACCTCTAACAAAGGCTTTGCTTACATTTCAAACCATTCTTAAGTCAGTATCTTTGTTTAAATTAATTTCAAAAAATTCTTTTAATTTCTTTTTACAGTCCTCAACAATTTCTTCTTTTCGTACCAACATTTCATTTAATCTCTTTCTAAAAGTGCTTTCTTTTATAAACCAAACCCACAGGGGTATGATCTGAATTTTTTTGGGTAAAATCTCTACTTTAGAGAACTTAGTAGCAGAGTCTTTAGAAGTCAAAATTGTATCAATTTTTGAAAAAGATCTATGCCTTTTTCTTGCACTGCCATTTTTCTGTCTCCAAATATTAACCAACCCCATTATCCATCAAATCAAAAAAGACTTTTGGAAGTTTACCTTGAGTAATTTTCATATTTTTCTCAGAAGCTCTATCAAATTGTGGGGAAATCACTCCATTCCAGTCCCCCATCAAACACCAACTTTTATACGATTAAACTATTAGTCTCACCATAAGTCATTTACAGAAGATGATTTTATCATTTTGGACATAAATTCCCAACACCATAGTTTGACCCTGAACAAGTTAACTTCTACATCGACAAATACACGCTTTGGTTTTCATTGAGGTTTGATATACAAAACAACTACATTTTTCTTTTTAATAATTGTTGAAATAATTTCTTCACCCAAAATTTTGTAAGTCAAATATTTTATATCTTTTTTTATAATATGAGTCTCTTGTAGATAAATAATATCATATTTTAGTTTCTTCAGATAAGAAAATATTTTTCCTCTTTGACATGAATTTGCTCCATTTATTTTCCATGTTAAACATTTGTAAATCATAATCGGACCAATTTTTTAAATAAAAAAATACTGTTTAAAGGGCACAGTACTAGAGATGGGCTAGAACAGGAAAAATTCCAAACCAAATGGTTCATGACGTTTCATGAACCATGAACTTTCACAAACTTGCCCCAGTTCGCAAACCAGTTTGTTCGGTTTGTGAAAACATCACTTCTGGGTTAGCAGAAGGTCTTCAGAGAGCCCATCCCCCCCACCATTGCCTAGGAAACTGATTGATCAATGACAGGCTTCTGCAGTGATGAAGTGACATATGAACCAAATGAATCTGGCTAAAATTTGTCACAGTTCATGAGAAACGAGCTCTCACAAACCACCAGTTTGTGAACCACGAACTGGCCTAATTTGTGACAAAGTTCAGTTCATATTTTGGTTTATGCCCATCTCTAGACAGTACCTGTCGCATCTAGATTCAAATCATCATTTCCCAAATCCTGTTGTTTACATCCTTTTAGGTTTTCCAGTTGCATCTTCTCCAATTCTCTTTTGAATCTTTCTAGGAACTCTCACCTTTTGAACTGAATTCAATCTAAATCTCTGCCATTTAAAAGTAAAAATCACACTTTCCAATGTATCCCATCTAAATTGGGATTCTGTTTTAATTTTTCAGTCAAAAAGGCATATTATTTTCTCTTACATAAAATTCCTATAGGGATTTCTTTCAGAACAATTACACCTTATCATCCATTTTCAATCTTCTGTCAAAATGCTGTTGGAGCACTTGATCTCTCACCTTCTTCCTAACAAAATGCACCAAAACATCCCTTGGGACATTTCTTGTTTTGGAAAATCTAGAATTTATTCTACAGATCTTATCAATTTCTGTCTCTATTTCTTTCTCTACTTTTCCCAAGAAATTTGCCAAGTCTTTGATAATCCTTTCTCTATTATTTTCATCCATAACCTCGTGAATACCTCTGAATCTCAAACAGAATTCTGTTTTGAGCGCCTTGTTCTTTGTCTTATTTTCTAAAATTTCAACTTTATCATAAATTTGCTTTACATCCTCTGATATGTGCTTTATAGAACTTTTTAAACTTCTCCTTTCATGTCCCATTGCATCTTTTCCTGCGCCTTTGATCCATTATTTTTGCAAAGGCTTCCATCTTATTTCCCATTGGTTCAAATAATTTCTAAAGCAAGTCAGGTGTAACTTGTTTTTTTTACAAGTAGATCTATTGATCCCCTTCTGCCCTCCTTTGCATTTTCTCTAGTAGTTGCCATTCTATATAATAATCCAAAAGCAAGTCTCAAAGTCTTAGAGTCCCTTTGTAAATTAAGCACTTTCACTATCCGCAAGTTTAAACCACATCCACATAACAAGAAGAAGTCACAGACTGAGTTACTGACATCTTTTGTTGTGTAAAATCATCTAATTAACTGCAATCTTCATCAATAAGCAAAAAGCAAAAAGTTGTCCCACAGAGTTCTGCTCTCCCCAGCACACTTTCACCAAAAATGAAAATAATAGAAATAAAAATTTAAAAACATTACTGTCCCCCTTTCCATTTTCAAAACATTCTTGTCTTCTCTTCATTAAGATCCTTAATGTAACATTTTATATTTATAATCCCAGAAAAAAATGTCTCACTGTAAGGAGCCTCTTCTTTGCCACACAGATAATCTCTCTTTATCTATAAAGTAATTATATTCATAAGCAATTAAGAAATGAAGATTGCCAAGCTTAGTTTCCCTGCGGCTACACCAAATCTGTAAGCTTTGATGGAATCCCAAGACTCCTGTTTGCTTAACTCACGAGCTGACCACAAAAACGTCCATTCCTGCTGTTAACTCGAGAGGAGCAACCATTCAGAGTACATGTGGGTTATCTCACAATCTCCCTTTGATACAGGGAAATTACATCAGCCAGAATCCACCTTCCAGATGGTATTGTCATCCTTAGTATTCATCTGTTTCTCCAGAGATGTCAACCCACCATATTTCCTCACTGGAAGCCCTCTAGGATATCATTATATCAATTTACCATTGTAACAGTAGATGTCTCACATTCTCTGAATTCTCATTTTTATTATTTTTTCAAATGTTTCTTGCCCCTTCCCTTGTGGAGATATAAGGAAATAGGTAAATCTCCAAATAGAAGGGGCTGAAACTTACATTTTAAAAAATGAAAGCTGGAATTTAAGAAAACATGCTTTGCCTATTATTGCAATGGTATATCACTATAACTATATTATTGTCCCATTTTTTTAAAAAAAAATGCAAAAGCCCTGGTTGCCCAGGAAAAGAGAAATTGTCACTTCCAGGTAATTGGGGCCAGGAAATTGTGGGGGAACCTGACATGTTGAATCCCCATTGTTATTGTGCTTTATCTGTAGCCAACCCAGCAGTGAGGAAACTACAAAATTCCATCCATGTGTGGAAAAAACCTATGAGGCCTCTGGTCTTAATCCCTGTCTGACTGAAAACAGCAGGTTAATGAATTTTTACTGTCAACTTTCTCCTCCAAACTAGCTTGACCAAAGTTCCTTGGGCTCCGATTTGTTGTTACCTGCTCTTCGCACCCTCCAACCAGGAAAAAATGAGATTGATTTTGTATAAAAAGGAGCAGGAACAACAGGACCTTTCCCCATCTGCCATAGTCACCCAGTGAGCTTCATGGTTGAATGGGGACTTCAATGTGGGTCTCCTCTGGGTCCATTATACCACACATGATGATTAATATGTTTGATTAGCATTATAAGCAAATAATTGACATAATATGGAAATTAGATTACATAGCTTTGGGGCTCTTGAACATGACAAACCTACTTGAAATGCTGTGTTTGTGCATGCTACAATCTGATCCAAGATGAATTTAGCATGGGCTGACTGACTAACATGGCCTTACAAACTAAAAGAGTTGTGGTAGGACTAAGGCCAAACATTCCATGTTGTCATTAGGGATTGTGAGGGTTTTATGTGGCAAAAAGAGTGTCTTCGTTGATCATATCTTACATTTCTGATCAGCTTCTCAGAAGCTGACCTAGTGGTTTTAAATTTAGATTGTTTGTGTTCCCATTTTTAATTCATATCATTACATCCATTCCTGCTCCTTTCTCTGTTCATTAGGGGCTTTATAACATAAGCCTGAGGAAATTCTGTTAAATGAATTGCATGCCCTTTGCAAGAGCTCTTTGAATGACATGTTTAATTATTGACAATTAACAAGATGCTAATTATACCTTCAAATTATAGCCCTATTGAGCAAAATAAAAATCTTTTATGTAAGAAAAAAATGTTAAAGGCACAAACACTATATTAAACCAAATGACAAAAACTTTGGCAACTGGCAGCAGCATAAATCAGCTAAACTGCTGAACACATCACACAGCTTGCCAACATGGATGAAAGCCAAGGCAGCATTTTATTGTATCCACAATAGAATATGTGTGCATGTGTTTTAAATAGCAAGATTTAACAGCATTGCCTCTGCTCAATCAATAAACAGAAATCAGAAAACCTTAGCAGCTTAAGCTTTGCAGAATAGCTATATACACTAACTGCAATTACAAAATCTACAGTCACTACAATATAATTGCTCAAGGTCCCAGTAACCGTCAAACCGTTAAGTACTTGCTCAATCACCATTCGGGCATCCTGATGGGGGATAGATGTATATAATGACTGAACGTCCATGGTAAGTAACTGAACCCCCTCAGGGACATCCATATTTTCTATAAGTTGAATGAAGTCCGTGGTATCCTGAATATAAGATTGTACACCTTTAACAGCAGGTTGTAATAGGCGGTCAATGTAGTATTACTGTGTATTGTCAATTTCAGACATTGTGGCCTGAAGAAAGACATTTTTGTCTGAAACGAGCGAAGAAATTGCCGGCTCGTACTCGTTGCCAACCATCTACTTGGCTACCTACTTGTCTGGAGCGTTGTCTTCGGACAACGCGTCACGTCACAGCCTGTATCTACATGAACTGTATATTTATACATTGTGATGAGAGATTGATGGTTACTGGGACCTTGAGCAATTATATTGTAGTGACTGTAGATTTTGTAATTGCAGTTAGTGTGTATATGTAAATTACGAACTTTTGCATAATTGTGCCTTTTCACTTCTTTTCCTTGGTGTGTTTACTCTAGTGGAAGTGAACCCCCCCCCCTTCTTCTTGGTTTGTTGCAGAATAGCTAAGCAAATGGACAAATCAGCATTATAACAGCTGTGTAAAAAACAATACAAAATGATTTATTGTAATTTCAAGTACTTCATTAGTTTTACATTTGTAAAGGGAAAGGCAAACAGCCTACAAGTTGCTGAAGGGTAAAACAATGTATCTCTGATCCTCCAAAGCTAATACAAGGACAGAGTTTTCAGTGCATAAACCTGATTTTTTAAAAATGGATCTTTTAAATATTATTTATTTAAACACTTATGCTGCTTTCCCCCCCCCCCCCCAATATGGACTCAAATCAGCTTACAACAATACCAAAATTCAATGAAACAGAAAAGAATATGGTAAATCATATTTCTTGGAATTAGTCCACTATGTGGCTCTTCCACCCAACTCAGATTTTCCTACTTTCTGGTTCATAAATGTCACTTGGGCACCACAATCTCTCATACATGCCCCATGCTCAGTGAAAATTTATTTTGGTCTTACACTCTCCATCCCTTTCCATATTGTCAGTGGTTCAACTGTGTATTCTTTAGGTGTTCTTTCTCCCAATGGCTACAACCTGGCAGAGTTCATAGGTCATGAACCAAAGAAGCATCCAGAAAGTTCCATTATAGAAGTGTTTACAGCCAGCTCTTATCTGCTGCTCCTCCTCAGCAGAAACAAAGACCTTCTCGCTCTCACCAACTGCTTTAACAGATCTTCCAACTGTCACTAGTCACATCATTCTGCCAGCTCTTATTGGCTGTTTCCAGGGAGAGGCAGAGCTGGAATTCATCACATCCATTACACACTCATATACCTACATCCCAGAAATGAACTTAGCATGTTAAGTCCCTGATTTCAATGGGCTAAAGTGTGGTCAGTTCTGTATTGGACTGTGAACATATCTTTTTGTTGTTAGGAAAGAAAATATTATGTCTTCATGTCCTTATGAAAGAAAACAGCATTATGTCTTGAATAAGTATATAAAATGTATATCTCAAAAGAAGTTATATGTGTCCGGGGTCTGGGTCCCAGCCCCCAGACTTGGTAGGAGGGAACAGCAGGTCAGCCGGGCTGACAGGCAAACAGAGGGGGCAGCCAGCAGGTCAACTGGTCAGCCAGCTGACAGCAGGTCAACTGGTCAGACAGCAGACAGCAGGTCAACTGGTCAGCCAGCTGACAGCAGGTCAACCGGTCTGACTGGCAGGCAGAGGGGGCAGCCGGGGGACAGCAGGTAAACCCCTCCCATGGGCAAATGGAGCCAGAACCTGCTGGTGCCAGGGGCAAGGGGCAAAAGCCCAGGGCCTCAGGAGGCAGGGGGAGACAGAGAGAGGCCAGCAAGTCCCACTCCCCTAGGGAAGGAAAGGGGACTAAGCAAGGCGGAAGGGGGCAAGGGCAGAGGGATTGGGAGCCCAGCAGTCACCCACCCAAAGACCTTACCTGAGGAGGAGAAGCAGCAGCAGCCCCAACAGCCCAAAGCCACGCCCCAGCTGGGAAATAGTAGCCTGGCCCAGGAGTTGCCAAAAGCCAAGCCACTCCAGGTGGGGCTATTGGAGGCACTCTGCAGGAAGCCCTGGGCAACCAGCCAAGGAGCCACAGCTGGACCCACCTTCAGCCATCAGCTCAGCCAGGGAGGCTGGGCTGCTAGCCAGGGGACTGCAGATGGACAGGCCTTCAGCAATCAGCCAAGGCAGGGAGGCTGGGCAGCCAGGGAACAAGGCACAGCTGGTGCTGGTCAGTGGGGCCAGATCAGCTACCCCAGCTGCAACTGCTTGGTGCAGCCCAAGACCAGACTGGAAGAGGGGTGGGGCAGTAGAAGGAAGCCCTATAAAAGCTGGCTGGGAAGAGCCCTGTGGTGGTGGGTGTGAGTGAGGAGTGATGATGTGGAGTGAGAGCAGTAAGATGCAGGGGTGGAGGCTTGGAGGAGAGTTCTGGAAGGAGGAGATGAAGGAGGACACAGAGGGTAAGCAGGCCAGGTTGAGCAGGCCAGCGAGTGGACTGAGAGGGAGTCTGGGTGAGGTATACCGCCCCTCCTTCCACAGAGCAGGGTCCTGCAGAATCCCTGGCCCCCCTATGATGTCAGGAGCAGACTACCCAGTGCCACACCCAGCGGCAGTAAGCCCTGACAAGATGGTGGCCCATACGGGGAGAGATGTTCCGACGCAGTCGCTAGTCAAGGGGCGGCCTCCCAAGGCCGCCGCCCCAGCGGAGCTCGGACCGTGGCTGGAGGAACCCCTGGATGGGATGTGGGGAAAGTTGGAGACAGCCTACCAAGCCGCTCCGGCGGAACTAGCACAGGCAGTGGAGCCGTGGATGCAAGACGGCGCACTCATAGAGCCCTCACCAAGGGTTTGTGCCCTCGTTTGGGAAAGTAACCCACCACCCGGCAAGCAGGTGCTGAGTCTATGCACCACCGTGAGGATAGGCCGGCTGATCCTACAAGCCCTGTTGGACTCCGGGAGTGCAGTCTCAGCAATTCGGCCCCAACTCCTCCCAGCTGCCGCCCCAGTGCACCGCTGGATCCTGGTGACGGATGTGATGGGCCGCACCCAGCCGTACCCTACGGCCCTAATCACGGTAGAGTACCTAGGGGTCTGCCACCAAATGGAAGTTGCCCGGGTAGCTCACCTACCCGTGCCAATGCTGCTGGGAAGAGATGCCCCGGGGTTCTTCAGGCTCCTCCAGCAGGCAGCGGAGAAATTGGGAAGAGACGCCCCAGGGATCGCCAGGCATCGGCTGGAGGCGGCAAGGGAATTGACAGATCCACAAGTTGCCACCGCTCTGCAAGTGGAGGAGGCCAGCGACCCGGGAGAGGGTCCCTCCATCAGACCAGGGGCAGAACCACGGACTGAAGACCCAGCTGGACCCCCGGCAGACCGCCCATTCCGCGAGGCCCAAGGGGCAGATGAGTCCTTGCAGCGCTTACAAGAGACAGCCGCCCGTGAGGAGGAGCTAGTGCGGGATGAGCAGAGGTCTCATCGGCTTCCTCGCATCGAGAGGCAAGGGGGTGTGTGGGTCTGCCATGCCCGTGCCCCGAATGGCCAGGGAGAGGTCCGCCAACTACTTGTGCCAGCAGCCTATTGGAAGGAAGTCCTCCGCACGGCCCACGAGCACACTTGGGCCGGGCACCTGGGGCACCACAAGACCCTGAGGAAGGTTCTTGAGCAGTTCTTCTGGCCCTCCGTGAATGCAGACGTGAAGGCCCACTGCCGCTCATGTCCCACCTCATGTCCCACCTGCCAGCGGGTGGCAGCCCGCCGCCCACCGAAGGCCCCCCTCTCCCTGCTGCCCATCATGGAGACGCCCTTCCAACGCATCGCAATGGACTTCATCGGACCGCTGCCACGCACACCCCGGGGACATCGCTTTGCCTTGGTGATTGTGGACTATGCCACGCGGTTCCCAGAGGTCATCCCGCTGAAGACCATGCAGACCCCAGGGATGGTACGGGCCCTGTCCAAGTTTTTCGCGATGGTGGGGCTGCCAGATGAAATTTTGACGGATCGGGGGGGCCCGTTCCGTACCACAGCCATGCGCCAGCTCTGCCGGAATTTGGGGATCCGGCAGGTGTTCACCTCGGCTTACCACCCTCAAACAGATGGTTTGGCAGAGCGGCTGAACCAGACCGTCAAGGAGGCCCTGAAGAAGATGACGCGGGACAAGCCTCACCAGTGGGACTTGTACATCGACCCGCTCATGTTCGCCCTCCGGGAGACCACGCAGGCCTCCACCGGCTTCAGCCCATTCGAGCTGCTATATGGGCGCAAGCCACAGGGGATGCTCTCCCAGCTGACGGAACACTGGGGGCCCTGGGCCAGCAGCCCCACGCCCCCCATACAGGAGTACGCGAGGCGGCTCCGTGACCGGGTGCAACAGTCCCAAGCGGAGGCAAATCGCAGACTGACTCGCACCCAGTCAAAGCAAAAGGCCGCCTATGACCGGGGTGTGCGGATGAGGACTTTCCAGGCCGGAGAGAAGGTCCTCGTGCACCACTCGGTGTTCCCAAGAGAGGAAGGGGACCCATGGAGGGGTCCCTACCAGATTCGAAGGGTGCTTGGCCCCACCACCTACAAAGTCCAGTGTGGGGTCGGCCGGCATCGGCGGAAGGCCCTGCATGTGAACCTCCTAAAGCAGTGGCACGACCGCCCAAAAGAGGAGTGCGGCATGGCTGAGGACCCGCTAGAGCTCCCTGACAGTGTGCTGCCTTGGACCACTGATGCCCCGGAGTTCGAGGAGCCCAAGGTATACCCTCAGCTCGACCCAGCTCAGAGGGCCCAACTACAAGACCTCTGGGCCCGGATTCCCGGGGTCTCCTCCCGCAGGCCGGGCAGCATGAGCCTGATCCAACATGCCATTCCAACGGACCCGGGGCAGACAGCCCGGGCTACCTGGCGCCCCATCCCCAGGAAGCGGTGGGAGGCAGTGGAGAAGGAGACTGACAAGATGCTCAGGCTTGGGGTAATCGAGCCCTCGCGAAGCGCTTGGAGGAGCCTGATAGTCTTGGTGCCCAAGCCGGATGGGACCACCCGATTCTGCATCGACTATCACGAACTGAATAAGGTGGCCCAGTTCGATGCATACCCCATGCCCCGAGCAGATGTGTTGGTAGACCACCTAGGGACCGCCTGCTACCTGTCGGCCCTAGACTTGATGAAGGGCTACTGGCAAGTGCCCGTGCGGCCAGCGGACCGGGAGAAGACAGCCTTTGCCACCCCACGAGGCCTCTTCCAGTTCAAGAAGATGCCGTTTGGTCTACACAGGGCGGCTGCCACGTTTCAGCGGCTGGTGGACCAAGTGCTGGGAGAGTGCCGGGCGTATGCAATGGCATACATAGATGACATCATCATCTTCAGCCCGGACTGGCCCACCCACCTCCAACACTTGGAAGCTGTCTTGAGGGCCCTCCAGCGAGCCGGACTACGGGCTAACCCAAAGAAGAGCCACCTGGGGTTCCAGGAACTCCAGCACCTGGGCTTTGTGGTCGGGGGAGGCCGAGTTCGCCCACCACCAGACAAGGTGGCCTCGATAGCTGATGCCCCACAGCCCTGGACCAAGAAGCAGGTCCGACGTTTCCTGGGACTACTGGGGTATTACAGGCGGTTCATCCCCCACTTCGCCTCCTGAGCCGCCCCCCTGACAGACTGCTTAAAGAAGGGGCTGCCCAACCAAGTCCGGTGGACCCCAGTGCTAGGAGCAGCTTTCAAGGACCTGCGGTCAGCCCTCTCTAATACCACAGCCCTGTGGAACCTGGACTTTGACCGACCCTTTACGCTGGCCACAGACGCTTCTGACACCGGCCTTGGGGCGGTACTCAAGACCACGGCAATACAGCCCGGAAAACCCACAACAACCACTGCCCCGGTTCATTAATCGATTAATTTTGGTTTGTGAAAATGTCACTTCCGGGTCAGCAAATTACCACTTCTGGGTCAGCAGAAGGTCACTTCCAGGTCAGCAGAAGGTCTGCAGAAAGTCTATCCCCTGTTGCCTAGGAAACTGATTGATTGGTGCCAGGCTGTCTGCAGTGATGAACTGAAAAATGAACCAAATGAACTAGCCTAAAGTTCATGGTGGTTCATCAGAAATGGGATCTGACAAACCGCCGGTTCACAAACCACAAACTGGCCTGGTTCGTCATGAATTTTTGTTCGTATTTCGGTTTGTGCCCATCTTTACTGTCTTCTGCTAAGTCTTATTTCAAGAAAGAAAGACTTCTTCCAACGGAAAATGAATTTTTCTAGTGGAAAAAGGTATCCTGTGATGGATCAGTCTTTATTAATGGAAGTCTTTCTCTGTTACAGGAAGACTTGATAAAAGGGAGTCATAAGATACAAGTTAGTGGAAAGCATCCATAGGATCCAACTTCTAAAGCCCTAAATTTGATAGTAGTCTTATAGGCAATCTAGTCTAACTACTTGTTAGTGCAAGATATCCAAAGCTAGAGTATTTCCAGTGTATGGATATCCACGCTGTCCTTGAAAAGCTCTTGGAAAAGGAATGCCAGGAATATACAATCAACAAGGTCTTCAAAATTTATAACCAAATTTTTAGTGCAAAGCGTGCAAAAGTGCAGTGTGCCAATCAAATAAATATAATTTATACATACAAGTAATAAATATGTCCGTGATAAAGGGTAATTTATGCCAGCAATGTGAATACTTTATGGTGAGCTGTTTAAGCTGGAGACTATCAGGACGGTGATCTTCCAATAATTGTGCCCAGGAGGAAGTTGTCAATACGAAATGGGAATGGTATAATATGCAAGCATGATCCTGTTGGCACGTCAGTTTTTCATCTTGACTTGGACTGTGATCACTTTTCCCTCTCTTTGAAGACTCTCCACTTATTTCCAACGGGAGCATTATTGCAGCTCCCATCTATTTGCTCGCTTATGAATAATATGGACTAATGAATGTTCATATTTATTACTTGTATGTATAAATTATATTTATTTGATTGGCACACTGCACTTTTGCACGCTTTCAACTAAAAATTTGGTTATAAATTTTGAAGAACTTGTTGATTGTATATTCCCGGCATTCCTTTTCCAGTTTCTGACTACCCGGGGTTTCCCAGCTCTTGTTCTGTCTTGAAAAGCTCTTGGCAAAGGACAGCCCCCATCCCAGTAAATTGTTTCCATTGTTGGAATGTTTTTACCTTTAGGAAGTTTCTTCTAATGTTCAACTAAAATCTACTTTGCTGTAACTTAATTCCCACTAGATCTAGTCTTGCCATATGCAGCCAGTCTTTGCCCTTTTCTGTCTGACAGCTTTTATGTGTTGAAAAGTGCAATCATATATCTCTCTAATCTTAGAATAATAGAACCATATTTTTATGCAAACTTAATCCTTTCACACCCTCATCCAGATCATTTATAAAAATATTGAAAAGCACTGGGCCCAAAACCGAGCCCTGTGACACTCCACTGGACACCTTCCTCCAATCAGATGTGAAGCCATTGCCAATTGCTCTTTCAGTACAGTTATCCAACCAGTTCCTTATTGATTTAACCATCCTAGAATCCAGTCCACTGTCCACCAGTTTATCCATCAGAACATCATGAGGAACCTTGTCAAAAGCTTTACTAAAATTCAGATAAACCACATTGACAGTATTTCCATGATCGAGTAAGCCTACAATTTCTCTTCTCCAAGTTAAACATGCTTTCAATCTGTCCTCATAAGAATTGTTTTTCATGCCCCCAACCATCTTTGTTGCCCTCCCCCCCAAATTGTTCCAGTTTGTCTAGCTCTTTCTTAAAGCACAGTGCCCAGAACTGGACACAGTACTCCAGATGAGGTTTGATTAGCAGAGTAGTTTAGTATTACTTCTTGTGACTTGGAAATTGTGCTTCTATTAATGAAGCCTTCATTATGGAAGTTTAAGCCATGGTTTAAAGAGATTGCACAGGAATTTTATACATCATAGGATCCAAATGGATAAAAATGATATTAAATTTTTGAATATTTTTACACAATTCCAAGATTTTACATCAAACTCTTGCAGACCCCAAGCACAGGAGCCAATCTACAGAAGAATAAATGAAACTAGCTTATTCCTAATCTGAAAAATTATTCTTAATTTGAAAAATAATAAAGCTTTTGGATTCAAAGGTTTCTTTCATATTTTATGAATCACTTGGTATAAACTTGCTGAGACACTAACTATACTTAGGAACATGATTAGGTATGCCACATACTTCACAGAGAACAGTTTCAACAGGCAAAAACTCTGCAATCAACAGTCATGATTACTTGTAATACAAGCTTCAGAATTCTTCTCTTGTACTTATCCACCTCAAAGAGCTATTGAACAACTTTGCAGATGTGCAGTAACTGTGGTGGTTGAGTTTCATTTCTGTCTTCTTTTGAATCTGCAAGCCTCTTTTGAATCTGCACAGTATGTAAAATCAATTGGTATTGGATCAGTAAATTAAATGATGTGAAGGTACTACAACTCTCATAACACTGTTCAAAACTTTGCAAAAATAACTTTGACAATAAAACAGACTTAAAGAACGTTAGATGATAGGACTTTAAAAATATATAGTGGGTAGGATCCAAACTAAATTGTAAATTTCCACTAATTCTCCCTTCCCTCTGCAGAACCCCCTCATGTTGTTCCTCAAGATCCATTATCCCCCAGGAGCCACATTACATGGAGATCATAAGGCTCAGAGGTAGGAAGAAGGTCAAAAATTTCTGTTAAGCTGTTAGAAAATTTAGCCTGGATAAAATTTATTACTTATTTATATTCACTAGCAGAGCAGGTAATTTACTTTATGACTGTAGGGGAAGAGGGAAACTAGTACTCCCATTTGGCTGTGGAAGAGTATACTAAAGTTTTGAATAAGTGAAAAATTACCAAGTATATAGGCTTTAACTTTTCCCAACAGCCTGTCCAAAATTCAACTCCCTGCTTGCATCCAGTGAACAGAAGCCAAACCAGCAGGCATTTTAGTATCTCAAAACATGACACCAGGAGGTAAAGTGACATGGAATAGCCTGGTCTTGCCAGATCTCAGAAGCTAAGCATGGTCAGTTTTGGGACAGGAGATCACCAAGGAAGACTGCAACCACATCTGCTTTTCACTTGCTTTGGAAGTCTCTTACAGGGGCTGCTGTAAGTCAGTTGAGGCACATGTAAACACAATACCAAAAAATTGAGAGAAGACAAAAATTATACTAGCAGGGACCCTTATCTCACTCAGTCTTATTGAACTACATTGCTATTTATTCAGGATTTTAAAACTTGATCCATATTATGGTCAAAATTAAATTTAGGATAACAGAGGAGTTCACCAAGAGAAGGCTTCTGTCACATAATTCAAAAATATCATTTAATATAATATATCATACTCAATAACTGGAAGCACAATGGGTCCTTCTCAGCACTGAAAAGGCATTTGATAATGTTAAATGGGTTTATCTTCATCATAGAATCATAGAGTTGGAAGGTACCTCCTGAGTCATCTAGTCCAACCCCCTGCACAATGCAGGACATTGACAACTATTTTCCCTCATACAACCAGTGACCTCTACTCTATGCCCAGAAGATGGCAAAAAAACCCTAGGATCCCTGGTCAAACTGGCCTGGAGAAAATTGCTTCCAATCCTGACCCCAATGTGGCAATCAGTATTATCCTGGGCATATAAAACAGGGCCACAAGAATTAAGCACTGATGTATTGATACATTTTTGATAAGAGATAGGTTACATCAATAGACTGATACAAAATATGTATAATACTTTATTTGTAAGGACACAATAAGGCTGCCATATCTCACCTCTGCTTTTTCTGACTCCATTAAGCTCCATCCGTAACTTGGGCTGATAGAATTAAAGGAGTAAAGTGCTAGATGGATAAAATTTCCCTATCTGGGTAGCTACTACATTACTCTCTACAATTTCAAATTATTTATGAATAAATTAAAAGCACTGGTAACAATACAAATCCTTGTGACCCCCTCTTCGTTTCCCTCCACTGTGACAACTGACTATTTATTCCTGCTCTCTGCTTCCTGACATTAAATCAATTTTTAGTCGGTAGAAGGACCCATCCTCTTATCTGTTAATTGCTAAGCTTACTTAGGTGATGTCAAAAGCCTTTTGGAAGTCCAAGTACACTGGATCATCCTTATCCACATGCTTGTTAACCTGCTCAAAGAACTCCAAAAGGTTTGTGAGGCAGGACTTCCCTTTGCAGAAGTCATGCCGATTTTCCCTCAGCAGGTGTGGTTCCTCTATATGCTTAATGATTCTTTCTTTAATAACAGTTTCTACTAATCTACCTGGAACAGATGAACTGGCCTGAAATTCCTTGAATTACACTTGGAGCAGTTAAAAAACAAAACAAGACAAGGTGACATTTTCTACTTTCCATATGTCTTATATGAGTCAGATTTTAGTGACAAGTTACATATACTTGTAGATGATCAACAATTTCACATCTGAGTTCTTTAAGAACACTTGGGTGCATGTTATCTGGATGTGAAGTTATTAGCTTTCAGTTTGCCTGGTAGTCCTACAATGTCATCTCGCGTCACCAGAGCAGGGCCTCCTGCAGGTTCCATCCTGCAAATGAGCAAGTTCAACCACTACCTGGCCCCATTTCAATCTGGATTAAAGTCAGGTTCAGAGTCCTTTTGCCCAGCTTTGGTTGGTGTGTCAGCAGCACCCATTCTAATTCTTCTGTTAACTTTCTTCCGACTAGTTCCCTCATTTTGGCAAATGAAAAAAATTGAGAGAGACAAATCCCCCCAGGATGCCTGGAAACTATTTAAAACTACACTAATGAATAGGATACATAAATCAGGAATGGTACAACCAAGTCTAAAAGGATGCCTGCATGGTTAATGACTCAAGGCAAAAAATGAAGCCATAAAAGACAAATCTTGTTTCAGTCTCATGATGTGAAACATATTTGCCCAGTCAATGTACAAGTATTTGAAGTCATCCAGTATTAGAACATTTTTCACTTCACTTACCTTATTTCCCCCTATATCTCAAGATCTACCTCATGGTTTTGATTGGGATGAGGGGGGGAATACACTTTTACATCCTGGTACCTCCACCTATAGAGATTTTGTAGGGGAATTTATTCCACTAATGTTTTCCAGCTTATCTGACTCTATGCCATCTTTGATATACAAAATAACATCATACCAACATATTTCTTCCTGTATCTAGAGGTGACAGCAGCCCACTTATTTCCCCCAATTCCAACAGGTTTCTGAAATTTTAATTTAGCACCAAATGCTCCTACACCCTCATCTTGTCTCAGAGATGTCTAGAATTGGCTTGTGGGTACCTGTACCTTTCCCTCTCTAAATATCCCTGCCTCCGTTGGCACTCAGGTTACCTCACAAAGCCCCCCTTTACTGTCCTATTCATTCTCAATACTCTCCTAAGAATATATCATACCATCCCTTTGGGATGAGTCATTCTAAACCAGAGGGTCTCCAGCTCCTGTTGCCTCTCACCTAGGGGTTACTTACAAGCTGTTTTGTTACCTTTTGGATATTAAGTACAAGTGGATTGGTTCCTTTTGACTTCAAGCGAAGCCAGACTCTTTAGTACTGTTTCAGCTTGTCACAGAAAATCCTCCCAGTGCCTAACCAATCTAAACTCTTCTTACCAGCAGTACTTTTTGATCTACACATTGAGTCTCTTAATTTATGCCTGTCAAACTGGCCTTGTGAGTAAAAAAGGTAGCAATTCTGAGAATACTACTTCGGAGGTCCTGACCTTTCGCTTTCTGCCTAGTAGCTTAATTTTTTTTTCTTCCAGAACCATGAAACTACATTTCCCAGTGTCATTGGTGCCAACATGCACCGTAATAACTGACTCCTAACCAGCACTATCAATCTTTCTAGACAGTGCATAATGTCCACAACTTTCACACCAGGCAGGCGTGTCATCATGCAGTCAAAATACCTATCACAGACCCCACTCTCTCTATATTCCTGATGATCAAATCTCCCACTACAAAAAGCCTATCTTACCCCAAACTCAGAGGGGCATCCTTAGTACAAGAGGATATTGGTTTGTCATGCAAGTGGGAATTCATTCTAAGGAATTATTTCTACTCTCCTCAGGCTAATGCCTGAGAAATGAAATGTTTAATTATTGTAAATCCTGAATGTGAGTGAATTAAAGCAGACTGCATTAGCAGGCCCCCCTTGTGGGAATGAGAAAAGTACACATTATTGGGGCTTGGAGATCCAGAGGGGGCAGGCCTAGGATCCAATCCCCTGTATCATGAGGAAAAAATGAGAATAAACTGTAGATCATGCCTGAAGATATTTACACAAACGTATTTCCTTGTATCTATATATCTATTGTCCAGATCTTGTGAAATCTGCTGGAGCCAATCCAAAGCAGTGTTAGTGCAGAAGTCTCAACCAACATTCTGAACTGCTGGGCCTCCTGGATCTATCATATAAAAAACTACCAGTCCTAGAGTTTCTTCTGCATAAGCAGGAGGGAGGGACATCTGGTGGGAAGGGCAAAACAAAGCACTGTAAAACAGTGGGAGCAAGTGCTACTGCTTCTTCTGATAGGATCTGCAAGCCCAAGTATACACGTGTCTAATTCCTTCACAGTCACAAACACACATGTTCCCTTCTGCCATGTCTAGTCATGGTTATAAATCTATATCAGGCATCCAGAAACAGAAGTAGGTAAAAGAAAGTGAATAAAAAGAAGCTAAAGGAAATCAATCCATCCTCCAGTTTTTCAAATCAGATAAGGCCTTTTTGCAGTCAGCCATGGTGAAAGGGCTGTTTTGGAACTTGGGCAGGGACAGCAACAGCACAGACCTTGGCAACTCCCTGCATGCCCTCTTGCCGCTGCCATGGTGAGCAGTTTAAAGGACTCTCTGGCTGGCTCAGCTGAGCTCAGCCTCTGGATCTGACCCAAGGGTTGGCCTGGAGAACCAGCAAACTTGGATTATGCCAAATTGGTATAAATCTGACTTTAAAAGCTGGTTCCTGAAGCCAGATTGAATACTCACTGGAAAAGACAATGATGCTAGGGAAAGTTGAAGGGAGTAAGAAAAGAAAAGGACCTACCATGAAGTGAATTGACTCAATAGAGGAAGCCATGGTCTTCGGTTTGCTAAATTGGAAGTGACTTGACAGCACATAACACACACATAAAGTGGTTAACTTCACACTTTCCAAACTGTTCCTTTTCCTTCAATACACCTAATATGGACATGGTAATAATAAATAATAATAATAACATTCCATTTATGTACCTCCCTTCAGAGCAGTTTACAAAGTGTGTTATTCCCATTATCCTCACGACAATCATCCTGTGAGGTGGGTGGGGCTGAGAGAGTTCCGAGAAGCTGTGACTGACCCAAGGTCACTCAGCTGGCTTCAAGCAGAGGAGTGGGGAGTCTGCTATGGTAACAGCAGATACACTCTCCATCTCTCTCAGGTAAATATCCTTCCATTTGGTAATTGCTTCACAATGTTATATGTGTATTTTCTGTTACAAATCATGTTTTTAAGTCTTTGGAGGAAAATAGACTTCAAAATTCACAGGAACAAGTTAAAAAAACAGCAAGGCATGGAACATTCTAATACTAATGCAACTTCAAAATTCCTTTAAAATGACAGTGATGTTTTCTGGAGTTTTTAAAAAAAAGTTACAGAAAAGATCATCTGAAGATTTTGACTTCAAAACCTTTTTTGGTCATTGCTCTTTTGCTGGAGAATATTAATGAAGAAACAAGTTGGGAATTAGAGTGGGAGCCACTCTGATTTGAAATGCTCTCAAATTCCTCATAGATGTTTATTTCACATGTTTTTGTGTGCCTGTGTGACTGCTGGATTAGCACAACACAGTGGAGCCAGCATGAATTATAAAGTCAAGAATCTGTGAAATATGAGAGATTTACATTGTATGCCATATTGCTTTTCCCTGCAGCCTTTAGAGTGCAATAAATGAGCATTACACACAGATCATAAATTCTAGATACATATTAAATATGTATTTACTTGATAAACAATAACTAACTCAATGGAACCAATTTTCTCTATGCATTTAGACTAGCAGATAAACATATAGGAGGAAAAAACATGAAGTATAGAAAATATAGATAATTTTGAGTTAATAAAAGTGGTATTTATCTGCGAATTGTAAAGGAAGCTGACGACTTACCTGCTAGCTGTGTTGGCACCAGGTGCTAGACGAAGTGGAGGCGGGATTAAGAAAGGAGGAGGAGCGTCCATCCTGCGCTGGCCCAGCCGCATGGTCAGCACCATTATACCGACAATCATGTACAAATGTACTTTGATGGAGGATTAAGTCAATTGATAGACACTACTAGGGATGTGTGTTTCGGCTTTCCGAATCCCGAAAGAAAGCCAAAAGAAACGTCTTTCGGATTATTTCGGGTTATCCGAAACGTTTTGGGGAAAGCCAAAACGTTTCAGGTTATCCGAAACAAAACAAGCCGAAACGTTTCGGCTTTTTTCGGCTTTCTTTTGGCATTCAAGAATCGCCATTTTGTTTTTGCTAGGCGTTTGCCTTAGCAAGCGTCTAGCAAAATCCTGCTGGAAGCTAAGGCTTCCTGCAGGCTCTTCGAAGAGGGGAGGAGGGGAGAAGGAGTGAATCACCCACTCCTTCTGTCACTCCCCACCCCTCTTGCAAAGGAGGATAGGGAATCCTGTGCTTTGCCTTGCAAATGCAAGGTGCATTGCTAGCACTGCACTTTGCATTTTCAAAGCAGTGGAAGCAGAGATTCCCGCCAAAATTAACAGGTAGGGGAGGGGGAGCAGGAGGAGGGTGACTGTTGGAGTGTGGGTGGGGAAAGGCAGGGGAGGGGGGACTTTAGGAGTCACCAATCCCACTGCTGCATCCTTCTGCCAGCCAATAGATTTAAATCTTTGGCTGAGGCTGCAGCAGTGGATTTAAATTGGGGGCCAGACTGGTCTGGAACACTTCTGTTGCTGCTGCTGACCGAGAGAGGAGAAGAGAGACTGCACCTGGAGGACATCTGCCTGGAGGATCAACTGTGCTGGACCTCCTGAGAGGACACCTGGTAGGCCTTTTTTAAATTTTTGTAAGTTTTTTGATGCTGGGCACTGTGCTGCTGTGGCCTGCCTCTGCAAAAAGGTGTTTCAGTTAAGTCTTGGCATGGCCTGGGGGGACAGGTTGAGCAGACAATGTTTGGGGGTGGGGGTGGGGTTCGGCATTGGTTGTTGTGCTTGCCTTCTTTAATGTTTAATTTCTCATGCTTGAGTGTGGGGTGGGCTTGATCTACTGTTTCACAGGAATTTAAAAGGAGTGTGCCAGCTTTGGGCCTACACAGGCCAGAAGGTCTGCTGGGTGTCTTTGGTGCCTTTCTTCTGGCTGGCTCTCACAGTTATGCTTCACAAACTGGAATGGTGTGAGGTTGTTTTTCTGAACAAGTGTGCCAGCCTCTGGCCCACACACAGGCCTGCTGCTCCAGCTTTGGTGGTCACCCCTCTGGTAGCTGGCCTGGCACTCACAGTTATGCTTCATAAACTGGAATGGTGTGAGGTTGTTTTTCTGTGTTTGGTCCACTGCTTCCAAGGCTTCCCACCAGGCTCCTGAACAAGTGTGCCAGCCTCTGGCCCACACGCAAGCCTGCTGCTCTGGCTTTGGTGGTCACCCCTCTGGTAGCTGGCTTGGCACTCACAGTTATGCTTCACAAACTGGAATGGTGTGGGGTTTTTTTTCTGTGTTTGGTCCACTGCTTCCAAGGCTTCCCACCAGGCTCTTGAACAAGTGTGCCAGCCTCTGGCCCACACACAGGCCTGCTGCTCCGGCTTTGGTGGTCACCCCTCTGGTAGCTGGCTTGGCACTCACAGTTATGCTTCACAAACTGGAATGGTGTGGGGTTTTTTTTCTGTGTTTGGTCCACTGCTTCCAAGGCTTCCCACCAGGCTCTTGAACAAGTGTGCCAGCCTCTGGCCCACACACAGGCCTGCTGCTCCGGCTTTGGTGGTCACCCCTCTGGTAGCTGGCCTGGCACTCACAGTTATGCTTCATAAACTGGAATGGTGTGAGGTTGTTTTTCTGTGTTTGGTCCCCTGCTTCCAAGGCTTCCCACCAGGCTCCTGAACAAGTGTGCCAGCCTCTGGCCCACACATAGGCCTGCTGCTCCGGCTTTGGTGCCTGTTTGCTGGCTGGCCTGGCACTCACTAGCACGCTTCAAAAAACTTTTTTGTGTTGTGTTTTGTTGTTATGGAGGAGGTGTCGAGGGGATGAGCAAATTAGTATTTTATTTCATGATAGTTGTGTTATTTTCCGACTCAGAGTCTGAGACAATGCTGTCCTGCCTGTGGGTGTGCCCTGCTGCCATGTTGCCTACATCTGTCCAAGACAGAAAGTGTTTTTGACCCATTTTGTGCCCCCGCTGTGCAACCCACATCTTGTAATGCTGGTTACAAGTTTTACTGATTGTCTAATATTAATTGAGTTGTGTGTTATGTTTGTGTAGTGTGAATCACTGCAAGCATGCTGTTTCCATGCCCTTTTGTGTCCTGCTGCTGTGTAAATTTAAGCAGTTCATGGAATAAAGTGTTTTTGAAAGCTCTTGTTATGGTTTTGTTTAATCTGTGATTTGAAGTTCGTTGTGTTAATTTTGTCTAGGAGACTTCTGTTTTCATGCCCTGTTGTGCACTCCTACTGTATAACCCAATTCAGTTCAAAAATTTTAGTTTGTTAAAAAAAAATTTTTTTAAGATTCTCTGATGTGTAGTGAATTGTGTAGTCCTTTTGTGTGGGGGACGATTTGTGTGATTTGTTGTGATTTTTGGACCCATTGTACTTTGAAAGTGATAAAATAAAGTTTTTTCAAACTTGAATCATTGTGTGTGTGTTCCCTTCTTTGATGTGAGGTTGGTTCCCAGCATTGGGAACAATGGGGCAGGCAGGCCAGCCTTCTATGTAGGTTGGGGGGGGTGTCAGGGGGTGGTTGTGTGTCAGGTGCTCTTTCCCAGGGATAAGTTGGCACTCAGGAGTGTGCCCACCATTGTGGCACCCCTGGGCTGTGCGGAATTGCCCTGGGAAAGAGAGTTTAGGAGTTCCAAAAGGGGGAGGGCTGGCCAGCCTGTTCCTGGGGTTATGGTGGGTGTGGGGCAGCTGGGGGTGGATTTGGGTCTGTGAGGGGCTAATGTGGGGATTTGGGTCTGTGTGTGGCAGCTGGGGGGGGAATTGGGTTTGTGTGGGGCAGTAGGGGGTGGACTTTGGGGGCTGAGAGCACCTACTTGGGGAGGCCATGAAATGGCCCCCCAAGGGGGACCAGGCTGAGCCTTGGTGGGGGGGTGGGAGTAAGGGTGGGAGAAGGGCCCCAGAGGGTAGGGGTGGCATTTTGCATGCAAAATGCCACCCCTGGCAAGACAAGCCTCCCCCAGCTGTAAGCAGTAGAGAACAGAGCACCTACTTGGGGAGGCCATGAAATGCCCCCCCCAAGTGGGAGCAGTCTGAGCCTTGGTGGGGGGTGGGAGAAAGGGTGGGAGAAGGGCCCCAGAGGGTTGGGGGGCATTTTGCATGCAAAATGCCACCCCTGGCAAAGGAAGCCTGCCTCTTCATTTTTTCCCCATAGGAAATAATGAAGAAGAAGATGAGCAGCAGCAGTCTAACAATATGCTGCTTAGTGCTTCTTAATGAGAGGATAGGCGGACCTGGTTTGGGGGGCCCCCCAAACATGGCCCCCCAAAGTCCAATCGGTCTGATACTTGGGGGGTTGTTAGAGAGGGGTTAGAGGAAGGTCCCCACCAATTTTGGGATGATTCGGTGGGAAAATGCCTCCCCCAGGCGTCCGGGAAGACGGAGGCATTTTCCCATTGAAAAAGCTGAAAGAAAGCCGAAAGAAGCCGAAACAAACCCGAAAGCCGAAAGCTGAAACGGCTAGCTGTTTCGGCTTTTGCCTGTATCCGAAACAGATTCTTGTATCCGAAACAGATTCTTCGGAAACCCGAAACAAGAATAACGAAATAGAGTGTCTTTGCACACCCCTAGACACTACCATAGATTTAGAGCCTTAAAGCATAACATTACTTATTTGCAAGATTTCCCTAGATATTTTTCCTGTTTCCTCTAT
The DNA here is from genome assembly GCF_028583425.1 of Eublepharis macularius. Classification (NCBI taxonomy): domain Eukaryota; kingdom Metazoa; phylum Chordata; class Lepidosauria; order Squamata; family Eublepharidae; genus Eublepharis; species Eublepharis macularius. The sequence continues at coordinate 101,511,652 of NC_072790.1, read as the reverse complement.
CTGCTAAACGAAGTAGATTTTGCATTTGTTTCATTGTATTTTCCTAGCTTTTATTGCATCTTACCCTACCATGTAAGTTCTCTTAAATGAATTCTAGGTTACATACTTGGCGTTTAACTCTATGATCATTTATATGTCTGGAATCACGCAAACAAATGCATATTCTAAGGAAAAAATTATCAGTACAGCAGTAAATCTCAGGCACGGTTTCTTGCCATCACTTTCTGGCATATAGAGAGGAGACTGCAATTAAATGGCTCAAAGAAATATATTTTATCTGAGATTTCTTTTTCATCCTTGCTGATGCTTCATTTTCCTGAAAGAAATTCAATGGTCATGTCTGGCCTAGTCAGATGGAGGCTATCTTGTGATATGCTTAGATCAGAATGGTTCTTGCCTATGCTATTTTTCTATATGAAGTGGGGCTTCTTTATTAAAAACATTCAACATGAGATTCCCATTTGCAATCTGGAGTGGAATAGCTTCATCAAAGATTACAAACTCTTCTGCTGTTTATGAGAATTAAGTTTCTATCTTTTTAATCTCTTTTTGAAAGCTTTGCACCAACAGAAGTTAAAAAAGAGATATAGCCCTACAAAGCGTATATTGATCCAAATATCCAGAGATGAACAACTGACAAAATTTTTACTGAGTTTCCCAAGCTTTTGGAAACATAGTTCAGTTCTTGGGAACATTATTATCCCACCATGTCTCCGAAGAACTCAATGTGACATATAAGGTCTCCTCCCTCTTAATCCTCTCAAAAACTCTTGGACTTCCGGTTTGGGATCCATGGAGGTCTAACGCAGCTCTAAGTGCAGAGCTGACCGGGCTGCCGTTTCAGCGGCCGGAGGGGCACAAATAGCCCCCGGCCACCTGCTCTCAGGCGGAGAACAGGCAAAGAATGCTCAAAGACCTCAGGGCGCGTTGATCTCGGGCGAGGGGGGGTTCTGCGCTAAGGATTCTCTCTCGACCCTTGAGGTCCCACCCTTTGACAGGTCGGCATAGATCTCTGCGGCAGACCCGGGGCCAGTGCGGCTGGCATAAGACCTTCGTGCCCAAGCTTCAACAGGGGGAAAACAAACGGAAAGAGAACTTAAGATTGAAGCAGTGATTACAACCCAGAAAGACGTTTGAAAAGGTAAAGATCACTATCTCCTGAATTGGGATGGATTGTTAAAAGTAACGAAGTTTTAAAAGGACTTTTTAAACTGCAACAGACTTACTATAAGGAGGGGGAAACCCGGCAAGAAATAGATTCCAAAAAGGACTAAGTAAAAAGAAGTAATTTCAGAAAAGAGACATTTGTTTATCATACCTGTGGTTGAGAATCGATAGCAGGCTGTGGGAAAACTTCTACCATCGCGAGAGCTGCAGCGGAGAGTCGGGAAACAGGAAGTACGTAATAGTGATAGAGTCGCCAGAAGGAGACGGCCCCTACTGGAAGACAGGAAGAAGGGCATCGCCATTTTTGAACAGGGAAGGGCTTTGGTTTCAGCAAGGGCGGAAGTAGGACATCTTGGATTACAAAAGGGTACAGAGAAACCATAGAGAAAAGACGCCCGACATTTTGGATTTTTGAAGCGATTTTTGTTCATTTAAAAGACCGGGACTTTTAAATTAATTAAAAGGACTACCAATTTGGACGCCACGGAGCTAAGAAAACGTGCAGACTCGTGGGAGCGAGGTAAATCAAGCCCCACGATGTCGAAGAAAGAGTGGCAAGCAGCCATAGAGAACTTGGACAAAAAATTTTGTGAAATGCTAAAGGAGCTTAAAGAAACAAAATTGGAGTTGGTGAAAGAAGTCAAAGATGTCAAAGAGACAGTTAAAAATGAGCTGGCAGAAGTAAAAAAGGGAATGGAGACGATACAAACCGACCTGCAGGCAGCGCAGCAAAAAGTTAACGATGTGGAGAAGGCGATGGACAACCTTACAGAGACGCAGCGAACGGACATGAGAGTAATGAGGGGAAGAATGGCAGTTGCGGAGAGTAAATATATGGAAAAGCAGCTGAGGTTTCGAGGTTTGTTGGAAGTAGAAGGAAAGACAGCACAAGAACAGGTGACTGAAGTGTTAGCTGAATACCTGGAAAAGGAGGAGGAGGAGGTTGTGGCTTTCCTAGATGTGGTGTACCGAATAAATTCCAGATTTGCGACCCAGAGAAAGGTACCAAGGGATGTGATAGTGCAATTTACGACAAGGAATGTAAGGGAAATGATAGTGACTAAGCAATTTCAAGATCCATTGATAGTTGATGGCAAGACAATTATCATCATGAAGGAGTTACCCAGATCGGTGCTCTTGGACCGGAAAAAATACAAAGTGTTAGTCCAGACTTTGAAAGACATGAAAGTAAGATACCGATGGGAATTACCGGAAGGGATATCTTTTGAATTTGGAGGGGTAAGAAAGCGCATCAGATCTGAATTGGAAATGGAAAGGTTCATGATGGACAATGAAAAAGACTTACCAACAACAAGGCTTTGAATATGGAGTGCAAAGTTTTATCGTGGAATGTAAATGGACTTAACTCACCTAATAAGCGAAAAAGTATTTTCCACTGGCTATTAAAACAGAAATGTGATATAGTTTGCTTACAAGAGACTCATATTAGAAATCAGGATGTAAAATACCTTAAAGTAAGTAAATTGGGCATTGAATTTGTAGCGGCCTCAAAAAAGAAAAAAAGGGGAGTGGTACTATATATAAAAGAAGAGCTGCAACCAAAGGTGATAATTAGAGATGGGGAAGCCAGATTTATAGCAGTGGAATGCATTTGGAACTTAAAGAAAGTGTTGGTGATTGGAATATATGCGCCTAATGGAGCTAAAGAGTGCTTTTTTGAGGATTTAAAGAAGCAATTAGATGAACTTTCATATGATCAGATAATACTTGCAGGAGACTTCAATGGAGTTACGAATTTGGAACAAGACAAGAAATCAGCCACTACACAAAAGAAAAGAGGACTATTACCAAAGACTTTTTTGGATTAATGCAACAGGAAGCGTTGGAAGATGTGTGGAGAACGCAGAATCCCACAATCAGACAGTATACCTTTTTCTCTGCAAGACACTCTACCTTATCGCGTATTGATATGATCTGGGCCTCAAAGGACTTAGTACTTTGGACTAAGGAAGTAGAAATAATGCCTATGGTAGGCTCAGATCATAACCCAATTATGTGGAAATTTGGAAAAAGAACTAAGAGAAAAGGATGGAGAATAAACGAGGATTTGTTGCAAGAGGGAGAAAATATGGAAATGTTGAGAAGGGAGACTAAATTCTTCATACAGTACAACATGAATCAAGAAGTACCAACCAACAAGGTATGGGACACGTACAAGGCAGTAATCAGAGGTGTATTAATGGACTTAAATGGAAGACTTCGAAGGAAAAAAGAGGAGAAGAGACAGGAGATTATGGAAAAAATAAAAGCCAAAGAAATCCAGTTGAAGAAAAGACCAGGGAAAAAGAAAATATATCAGGACATTAAAATCCTTCAGGAGCAGTTGACGGCCATGAATAATAAAGAACTGGAATGGAATCTGAAAAGACTGAATCAAAAGTCGTTTGAAGGGGCGAACAAACCTGGGAAATTTTTGGCATGGCAATTGAAGAAAAGAAAGGAGAAAAAGATAATAAATAAAATATGTGATGACAATAAAGTACACCTGGAACAGGTCGCTATTAGCAGAGCCTTTTATAAATTTTACGCTAAATTGTATGATAAGAAAGAAGTGAATAAAGATGCGATAGCCGCATATTTGGAGAAAATGAAGCTGCCAGTAATGTCCGAGGAGTGGAGAGTTAAACTAAACAGTGAAGTAACAGAAGAAGAGATAAGGAAGGCAATACAGTCAACAAACTTGGGAAAAGCGCCAGGGCCTGATGGACTCACAGCTAAGTTTTACAAGGCAATGGCCAATGAACTGGTACCGTTTTTAAAAGAGGTGATCAATGGTGTTATGAGGGACCAAAGGATCCCAGATACCTGGAGTGAAGCAAATATATCATTGATCCCCAAAGAAGGACAGGACTTGACCAATGTTAAAAACTACAGACCTATCTCTTTACTTAATAATGACTACAAGATTTTTGCAAAGATCTTGGCGGAGAGAATAAAGGGGTGGCTAGCCGAAGTTATTGGAGAAGAACAAGCAGGCTTTTTACCAAATAGACAAATCAGAGACAACCTAAGGACAGTCATAAATGCTATAGAATACTATGACAGGCGATGTGATAAGGAGGTTGGTTTCTTCTTTGTAGACGCTGAAAAAGCATTTGACAATTTGAACTGGGACTTTATGTTTGCCACCACGGAACAGCTACAAATGGGGGAAAGGTTCATAAGAGCAGTGAGAGAAATTTATAGAGACCAGAGTGCAGCAATTGTGGTGAATGACGAGCTGACTAAAAAACTGATTATTGGAAAGGGTACAAGACAAGGTTGCCCGCTATCCCCATTGTTGTTTATTTTGGTTCTTGAAATTTTGATGATGCAGATTAGAGAAGATAATGCAATCCGTGGTATAAAGATAAAAGACTTTTCCTATAAGGTCAGAGCGTTTGCAGATGATATAATGTTAATTGTGGAAGATCCAATTGAAAACATGCCTAAGGTAATAGAAAAAATAAAAGAGTTTGGAGACTTGGCAGGTTTCTATGTAAACAAAAAGAAATCAAAGATTTTATGTAAGAATATGATTAAACAAAAGCAACAGTTATTAACGGAAATAACAGACTGTGAGGTAACAAGTAAGGTGAAGTACTTGGGAATTGAATTGACTGCAAAAAATATAGATCTATTTAAGAATAACTATGAGAAATTATGGACTCAAATAGAGCATGATTTGATCAAATGGAATAGGCTGAACTTGTCATGGTTGGGAAGAATTGCAGTAATCAAGATGAACGTGTTACCAAGAGTTATGTTTCTGTTACAGACGATACCAATCATTAGGGACTCCAAGCAATTTGATAAATGGCAGAGGAAAATATCAGAGTTTGTGTGGGCAGGCAGGAAGCCTCGAGTGAAAATGAAAGTGTTACAGGATGCAAAAGAAAGAGGGGGAATGCAGCTGCCCAACTTGAGACTTTATTATGATGCAATCTGTCTGGTATGGTTGAAGGATTGGATCACGTTGAAAAATCGCAAACTGCTGGCCTTAGAGGGATACAAAAAATTATTTGGATGGCATGCATACCTATGGTATGATAAAGTAAAAGCAGATTCTATGTTTCTGCATCACTATATTCGGAGAAGCCTCTTCACAATTTGGAAGAAGTATAAAGAATACCTACAAGAAGGAATTCCCTCCTGGGTGGTTCCATATGAAGTAATAGATCCAAGAACGGTCGATAATGAACAACAGTGTTTAACGTATAAGGAGATAACTCAAATAGAATCCTTTAAAATAAGAATAAGAACGCAACAAGAGATGTCTCCAAACTACGACTGGTTTCAATATAGATAAGTTAGAGATCTTTATTACTCAGACTGTGCGAAGGGAGGGATAAGGATGGAAGACTCAGAATTAGAGAAAGTAATTTTACAAGAAGACCAAAAGGAAATTTCTAAGGTCTACAAAGTGTTGTTAAAATGGTATACTGAAGATGAGACAGTCAAAGTGCAAATGGTGAAGTGGGCTATAAACTTTAACAAAGAAATAACAATGGAGGCGTGGGAATACTTGTGGAAACATACATTGAAAATCACGACATGTACCAATATTAAAGAGAATATTTACAAAATGATTTACCGTTGGTATCTGACGCCAAAGAAGATTGCGCTAGGGAACTCGAATATGTCTAATAAATGCTGGAAATGTAAAAAACATGAGGGATCAATGTATCATATGTGGTGGACTTGCGAGGTAGCTAGGCAGTACTGGGGGGAAATAATAAGAGTAATGAGTGAGATTTTACAATTTCAAGTTAACAAGAACCCAGAACTCCTGCTACTGAACTTGGGAATGGAAGACATCCCAGCACAACATAGGACATTGAAATTTTATATGGCGGCAGCAGCCAGACTTTTGTATGCGCAGAAGTGGAAAGTACAAGAAGTGCCAACTACTGAGGACTGGATTTACAAATTGCTGTACATGGCGGAGATGGACAAAATGACAAGAAAACTGAGAGACCTTGATCCAGGGCAGTTTAACACGGACTGGGGAAAGCTGAAACAATATTTGGTGAAAAAATGGGAGGTGGGAGGAGAACTGTGGCAGTTTGAAAATTATTGAGGTACACAGGAGGAGAGAAGTGACTATACCGAGGGGGTGGAGAGTTAATGGAAAAATTCTAAGCAACTTTATATGATTTTTAAGTATTATATTAAGTAGCAATAGCGTTGATACTATGAGAATTAATGGGATAGAAATTAATTAATCTATATTTTTTGGAAAGATAACCGTATAACATAGAGTGAATATATACATACATACGTAAATTCAAAGATAGGTCTAATTGTTAGACTTATGGTATATGTATAGATAAAGAACAACATATAGAACAGAAGCCTAAGTAAATGACAATAAGTGTGTATAATAAGTATGTGTATAGAAGTATTGGAATTGATGTATAAAGGGGGGCAAATTGTTTGTCCCATATTGAAGAGAATAGAAGGAGTAAGATAAAACACAGGTTATCAAAATGAATATTATTAGTAGTTTTAATGAAGAAGATAGATTAAGAGGATTTTATTTATATGACAATTTATATGACAATTTATATGTGAAAGGAAGTGGAAATAGTGCTTAGAAGAATCTGAAAGTATATTATAATAAACAAATAAAATAAATATGAAGGAGTAGAGCGAAAGTGGATAGGGGGTTGGAAAACTGTTGGAAGTCAATAAAAAGGGGGGGGAAAGGGAGGGGGTTAGAATTAGAAAAAATTAAAGAATGTGATTATAATTGTTATTATATGTTTCTAATCCAATAAAAATTCTTTTAAAAAAAAACTCTTTTAGATAAGCTAGACTGAAAAAGAATGACTAACCCAAGTTCATCCAGTATTAGGAATACACAATTTGATATTGATATTATACTAAACTAGCTTGATGCTCGTGCTTAGCTACAGTATTTAATTACTTTAATTCCAGTTATAATACTTAAGGGTATGTAACATTTTTCGGTTTGTGGGGGGGGGGGGTTAGTTGGTTTTGTAGTATAATGGCATAGTACCCGAGAGTCACAAAGGTGTTTGTATAAAGTGAAGCGTATTGATGCTGAAAACGTATGAAGTGAATTTTGAAATGTACCATTTATTGAAGAGATTTTTAAAAGGAAAAGATTGTAGTGCAATAAATAAAGTGAAAAATATGTACAACCGGGTTTTTTTCTACTGAAGGACCGCTTTGTAGAACTCATGGGTGGTTTTCCCCTCAGGTGCTAGGATCACCAGGCTGCTGGATGAGCTCACTTGGAAGCAAGCCAAATAGAACTGCCCATGTGAGAAGCAGTCCTCCCTCAAGTCAATTTTTACCACCTTCAGTGTCTGCTCCTGGGACTTGTTGATCATCATAGCAAAGCAGACCTTGAGGTGGAACTGCAGTCTCTTGAACTCAAAGAGGTTATCTGATGGTATGAATGGTGTGCATGGTATGAACACCGATTCCCCTGAGCACTGCTGGTGAACAATGTAGCCTCGATGATGTTCCTGTGGAGGGCTTTCACTCGTAGTCTGGTGCCATTGCAGAGTCTGGGTGGGCTGAGGTTCTTGAGTGGCATCACTGGAGCCCCCACTTTGAGGAGAAGCTTGTGGTCTGGGAAGCCTGGAGGGTTGAGCATGTTGAGGAACTCCACAGGGTAGTGGACAGCATCATCCATCTGCACCACTGAGTCCACAGATCTGCACTCCATTTCTGCCCCTTCAAGGGAATTAAGTTGTGTTTCATTAATGATGGCAGCGTTTTCATTCTTTGGGGTTAGAGTGGCATGCTTGCACGGCCCGTCCATAGACTTCTACGTGCTAGTGATGATATCAGGGTATATCGTGGCTCTTAGATGTAATCTAAATGGGAGAAATGAATGGCATAGGCCCATTAGTTCTGTTCTGCCTTGTCTCTGGTTTGATGTTGGTTGCCTTGCTTTAGTTTGGCTCTGTTGGGCTTTTTTGGTTCAGCTTGCCTTTGCTTCCATTTTCTTTTTCCTCCTGTAGGCAACAATACAGAATGGCTGGGGCAGCTTGTTCAGGTGCCCATAGAATTGGACTCCTGGGTCCAATATTCCTGAAACTTGGGGGGGGGGGTCTTCAGTGGACAAGAAGGACTAGATTTGCAAATTTCGTGGAGTTTTCTTGAAAAACACTGCCTCTCCTGGATAGTTTCCCCAATATAGAATAGTGTCCTGATATATTTGCTGTTTTCTAATAAAACTGAATCTGAATAGAGAATCTCACCCAGACATCAGGAATACCAAATATTTGTGGTATAATTGATATCTGGATCTGAATTATACTATTTTTTACTTCTGCCCACCCCTACCCAGTATATTTTGTGGCTGTGTGGGAATTTGAACATAGGTTTCACAATCCAAATCTAACATACTAAATAAACATTATACAACATTCATCTCTTTATTCAGGGATTTTCTAGGACCCATTTTTTTACCAGATAAAAGGTTTATTTGAAAAGAAAAAGACAATAACAATACATAAAAAACATAAGCAGAATATATAACAGCACATTTGAGCTATAGAATATTGCTTGTCTCCATCTCCTTACTTAGTTATATTCAAGATTTTATACTCCACTTTTTATATTCAACATTTTATGTTCAACATTTTGAAATATTAATTTTCTAGTTTGTACACTTCTATAATAACAATTTTCTAATTAGTATGCTTCCATAATAACTATTTTTAATTTTTCTTTATTACCAGCTACATAGTCAAAAAGGTCTTTCCATTTTTCCTGTAATTCTCAGATTGGTCTTTTATGTGTATAGGAAGTTAATTAGGCATAGATACACATTCACACAATTTGTTCATCCACTCAGTCACATCTGTGCAAGAATCTGCCTTCCATTTTGTTGTGTATACTACCCTTGCTGACATCACCATGGCCATTTCCACATTACTCACCTTCATCCGGAGTGGGGCTCTCAGGAAACAAGTTAGTTCCCTTGAGGCTAGGGTTGCCATCCTGGAGAAGTTGAGAGAGACCTGCTAGAACAGGCCCTTTCCTGTGCTGACAGCTCTTTTGCTGTCATGGAGATTGAGATTTTTGAGGTTAGATAACAGGCTGAGCAGGAGAGACATGATCCCATAGATGGGACTCCTTCCTCAGTTAATGGACCAATATCCTACTGAGAATAGCCCTCAAAGGTTGAGGGCGGTGGGCTTTTGATAGTGGGTGATTCTCTTTTTAGGAATATAGAGAATGGGGTCTGTGACAGGCATTTGACCACATGATGATTTGCCTGCCTGGTGTGAATGTGGTGGACATCACACACTGCCTAGATAGCTTGATAGACAGAGCTAGGGAGGAGTCAGTGGTCATGGCACATGTTAGCACTAATGACACTGGGAAATGTAGTTGTGTGGTCTTGGAAGAAAAAAAAGGTTCATTGGTCTTCCTTTCAGAACTCTATAGCTGATATTTATGAATAAATGTGTGAGCTGTGTTATGGCTGTGTCTCACTGTTTAATTGGGGCTTGATAGACGGGCATCAGTTTCCACCCTTTTCATTACTAACCTCTGTCTTCTACACACAGTTCAGACTGGGTGAGGCTGTTTACAAACATATGCTCTTGCAAGGGGATGAGCAGGCTTCTCAGGTTACAGTACCCCAATTTATTCTGGTGCTTTATAAACTGACTTAGCAGGTAGTCCAAGAAATATGAGAGGCCTGCTGCTGTTGACCTTAAGCACCTGAACGTGAAAAACAACACAGATTTTTGAAGGGTGTTTTTTGTACTGCCTAAGAATGCTAGGTTTGTATTACCATTCTGGAGAATCACATCAACAATCCAAAACAGTGATTTTTGTGTCTATTTTCATCTTGGGAATTTCACATTGGGAGCCAGTGTAGATGAGCCAAGACTGGAAGCATATGTTCCCTGTGATTCACTCTAGTCAACATCCTGGCTGCAGCATTCTATACCGGCTGAAGTTTCCAAACACTTTTCAAAGGCAGCCTCATGTAGAGTAATCTAGTTGTAATCAGGGCATATACCACAGAGGTTAGATCTTTCCTACCCAGGAAAGGCTGCAGCTAGCTAACCAGTCAAAGCTAGTAAAGACATTCTGACCACAGCAGTAGGTCTGGGTCCAAGAGCACTTCAAATTATAGACCTGTCCCTTCAAGAAGAGCACAACCCCATCCAGAATGGGTGACACCTTAAATACCAGATCAGGCCTTCCATTCACAGTCGCACTTTCATCTTGTTGGAATTAAGCTTCAGTTTATTAGCACGCATCCACCCAAAACAGCCTTCAGACAGTTTTGGGTGGATGCATGTTTTGCACTACCCTCCCTCCCACTTAGACCATCCCTGTGTGTGGGATGGTGTTTTATTACATGGTCACAATGAAGATTCTATTGGTGTACCATATCTAATAAATAGTTACCTGGAGGAATCAGAATCCCCTCAGGCAAACAGAAAGTTAGACTTAAGGTTTTCATGCCTGTATATAGATTTTCTAAAATTGAACATTCTCAAAAGGTTTTTATATAAAATGAGCAGAGAAACCAGCACTCTGATGCCAAATGTTACAGTGCTTTTCCATGGTTTCTTACCTACTCTTGTTTTTCAATCCAGAAAATCTATTAATATAATATAATATAATATAATATAATATAATATAATATAATATAATATAATATAATATAATATAATATAATATAATATAATATAATATAATATAATATAATATAATATGTGTGCGTAAGTTTTCAAGAGTCAGAGTTGAAGAAGGGAGCTCTGACTCCTGAAAACTTACACTCTGAAAATCTTGTTGGTCTCTAAGGTGCCACTAGACTCAAATCTTGCTGTTCTACTGCAGACCAATATCACCTACCAGCTGTATAACCTCTTGGCTGTGTTTTCATTTCCCCTTCCAGATATAAAATTTGGGCATGGCCAGAGCTCTGAGCCTGGTAGCCTTGAATGATCCAGCCCACTGAATCTAGGACTGACCTGAGATGTCGCTTACTATTTTGTTTGTTTCTATAGTATTTTTGCACTGTTGTAAACTATTTTCTATCACTATCAGGGAGGAAATAGAAGTATAAATATTAAAATAAATCAGCTACCAAAGCATTCTCTATCCCAAAGCCAGGCCAGAAGCCAGATTGTATTATATCCCTTTATACACATATCTTAAAACATCCATGTCTAATAAAACCAAAAGAGGTTTCCCTATTATAATATCAGTTAAATTTAAGCAGCCAGCAGAGTAATACTTTCACTAATATTTTATTTCAGTTTGTTTTCCAAAAACATAGAAGTCAAAAGTAAAATATAGTCATAAGTGTCTTGTAAATTGAAGGTCAATAATATTTCTAAACTAATGGATCCCATATATTTGCGGAATTCTGATATTGTCAGTTATAATTTCTTTTTAAGAATAACTTCATGGATGCCAAGATACCATAGGCAAAGTTTAGATTTACTATAACAGTTTATACACATAAGCATGAACACACACGAAGTGTTTTATACTGAATCAGACTACAGGCCCATCAAGATCAGTATTGCCTACTCAGACTGGTACTGGCTCTCAGGCAGAGGTCTTTCACATCATCTGGTCATTTTAACTGGAGATGCTGGGGACTGAACTGAGGGCCTTCTGCATGCCAAGCAGAGGCTCTTCCACCAAGCCACAACCCCTCCCTTCTTCAATTCCATCAAAAGGTAGCCATTTTCATTGTCAAGACTGCCAGGTGCCATATTCCTTATTTCAAGTGACTAAGCACTCCTAAATGTTTTTCCTTTCCAATTCATGTTAATCTTTGTAGGTGTGGTAAGAATCCACTGTTACTTAACATTAGAGATGGGCATGAACAGAAAAAAGACCCAAACATGATGTTCGTTGTTCATTGCCATCCATGAACAGGGACTCACGAATATAGATGGGCACGATCCCAAAAAAATTAACGATCCAGCTGATAGTGGATCGGCGCCGGCGACGATCCCAAATTAACAATCCACACCAATCATCTCCTGTTCCCGAGCCATGGATTGTGGAGGCCAAAGCGGGCCGCGCTATTCCCAGCTATGTGGGAAGGTGGGGGGGGGGGTGGCGGCCGCTGGGCCTGGCGGGCACAGGGAGGCGGCGATGAGCCGCCTCCCCTCAGGTCCCATTAAGCAACACAGGAGGTCTGTGTTTGGCTGCCAGAGCTGCCTATCAGGGTTTGCAGGGATGAGATTGGAGTGCTCATGGCTACAGAACACCCCCTTCCCCCTCCCTCCCCTGGGTCTCTTCTGCCAACTGGTGACGGCTTTGCTGCTCTGTGGTTGGAAGGAAGCCCTGCTGATCAAGGAAAGCTGGGCTTCCATTTGGGTTTCCAGGGCGACAGAAGGAGGGCAAACAGAGCTCAGGCTTTCCCCTGGCTCCATTGCCAGGGGAATAGATTGCTGGCGCCTGAGTGTCTGGATCCCCGATCCGAGCCCGAATGCAATGATCCAGGCCTCTCCTGATTGCTGGATCATTGGCCGTGGACGATCACAATCCGCTGGTTCAATCGCCATTATCGTGGGGTTTTTTCTATCGTAATGTGGATCGTGCCCATCTCTACTCACGAACAACCATGAACATGGCCCTGTTCACAAACATGTTTGTGGTTGGCTCTTTGTGGCAGCCAGCAGTTCTCCTCCAGCCATCATCCAAATCAAGATCCCTACTGCACCTCTCCCAGAAACCTGACCTGAGTGGGCAGCAGGAAATGTACCAATAATAAATAATAGCTTGGCCCCAGAGCCTGGCAGCAGCCCTGGAACTTGAAGGGGTAGATCTCTACCGCACCACTCACAGAAACCATACCTGAGCAGGCAGCAGGAAAGGTACCAATAATAAATAATAGCTTGGCCCAGAGCCTGGCAACAGCCCTGAAACTTGAAGGGGTAGATCCCTATCCCACCACACACAAAGAAAATTCAAGCTCTAATGCACTCTCTCTATCAAAATGCCAACAGCAGCTGTCTCTCCCTCTCCAAAGCCAGAGCTGGGAGCCCCCCTCCCCCCTGGTCTTTATTCCCTTGTAACAAATTTGGAGCTCCACACTTGAAAGGAAGACCTGCCTATCAAACTAAATTGGGCTTAGATTGGGGTTTCCAGGGCAACAGCAGGAGTTCAGACAGAGTTCTGACAATCCCTGCCTAAGTTGCCAAGGGAATTGATTGCAGGTGCCAGACTGTTTGGCTTGACAAACAGCAACGAACAGCAATGAATGAGGCTTGCAATAACCACCTGTTCATTTAGAATGGGGCTTTACATACAGCTTGTTCGTGAACAGCAGAGTGGGCTGTTCGTGGCTTTTTTTGGTTCATATTGCTGTTCATGCCCATCTCTACTTAACATAGCCAAATATCCAATTCACAGCATACATGGATGCGTACATGACAACCTTATGTGCACATATGGGTGTTTAAACGTGTGTATATATTGATATATGATGCTCATAATTCATGTGTTTGCAACAAGAAATTCCAGTTTAACTGTGGTGTAGAGATGCAGCTACTACATATAGTATCATGTATTTTCACAAACTCAGAGGTATCAAATAAAAGCTATAAAAGATAATACACATTTGTTGTGATCAGGTCTTGTCATTAGTTGATATAAGTAAACAATCTTGACATAGTATTGCAGACTAAGAATCCTAAAACATGGAGGAGACAGATATTCCATATAGAAGTATTTTTATGTCTTGGTGGTAGAAAGTGCCATCATGTCTTAGCTGACTTATGGCAACCCCTGCTGAGGTTTTCAAGGCAAGAGAATAAAAGAGGTGGTTTGCCATTGCCTGCCTCTGCAACTCGACTTAGCTTCTAAAATCTGATGAGATCAGGCTTGCCTGGGCTACCCAGGTCAGGACATTATGTGTCTTACCAAATTTATTTCGAAAATGTATGTCCTGGTTTTCCAGAGACCTGCTTGAGGTAGCTAAATAGCCTAGAGCTGACCTTTTTTTTAAAAAAAATCTGTTGGATCCAGGCATTGCCAGGCTGCATAAAAGGGGCTTCTGGGCTTGCCAGCAGGCAACATTGCAGCTGGGAAGTGAAACTGAGAGGATGGCAAAGGACTCTCATCTGTGGTGGGGGATGGTGCATGCTGGGAGGAGTGCGGAAAGAATATAGGAGTTGCCTGACTCCTCTCCAGCAGCCCCTCATGGTTCATGCTGCCATTCCTGTTGAGTGGTAGAAGTGGACAGATGGTCACCCTTCCTCCTCGGTAGCTGTGGTTGCCTATCAAATTTGTTGGTGGTTTTGAGGCATCGGGCCAAATCCACTGTGGTGACTTGTGCTAACTGGGAAACTCCCTCCCTCTGAAGAGTACACACCCAGGCTGGCCACTGCCAGCTTCAGCTGGTCAGGAAGGACTGCCGGGGTGACACCTGGATGGGTGGTACATCCCCTTCCATCCCACAGTGCCCATAATGGGTAATGTGTGACATCAAGTGACAAGAAAGTGTTTGATGTACTGGATCTGTCACCCTATGCTGTGCCAATACTCCAATGGCTGTAATCAATAAAGCTGTGGCCTGTTTTCATCCAAAAAAGATTGTATGTTGTGAATTTTTTGCCCGGACACCAACCACACAATTAGCCTATATGGAAGTAATGTTGCTTCTCAGTTCTTAGTATTAATATCCAATGGATTTATCAGTATCCAAAAGAAACAAGGAAGCCTGGGGGGAATCATAGTTTTAAAAGTTTTCCCCTTTGACTATATTGATGTCGCAGGTAATCAAGCAATTGCCAATGAAGTCTCTAAAGGGCCAATCTCAATTATACTTCATTAAGGAATTCAAATAGTTTAATCAATATGCATATGTACTGGCTGGTAGATGTGTGATAGTTGTCTTATTCTATGCCCTTTGAGGACATGTCCTTGGTTCTTGTGGCTTTATCCACAGTAAGCATCACACACACACAAAAACCCCTCCCATTCTGACCAGTATGCGTTATTCTTGAAATAATTGTGGCTTCCACCTACTTGGCTATAGATTTTCCTGTATTATTTCCTTAAGTGCTCAAGGTGATTGCAACAGTCCATATAATGATTAAGCATGTCATCTGAATTTGTGGTCTGCCTTCTTTTTACTGGGGATTTTTTAAGAAGAAAAAATTTACTCTGGGGTCCATATATGAAGCTGGAGTAAAGAACCAATAGAATAATGCCTTCCTGGATACCAGAAGATGAAAATTATGTAAAACCCCACAAATGGATTGGGAAAGACCAAGGTCATAATATGTTTCCCTGATTCATTAAGAGTCTGTTTCTATGAAGATTTTCAATAAGTCAATATCATGTAGATACAGTATGAATCTTTATATAGAGAGACTTAGGTCTTGGTCTGCTATAAATCCAGTGAGTTAGGCAATTGTGAGGATAAACAGGCTACACCCAAGTATCCATGCTAAGCTCATGGAAGGAAACATAGGGCACATATGAAATAAAGAAATAATTGATCTTTTATCAGTGGTATTAATCACACTCTTAAGTAATCATTTGATCTTAAGTACAGTTCGTTTCATAATGTAAAGAGATGTATGGACTTAGTCTCATTCCTGGTGTATTATTTCAATTGTGCTTTCAAGTCTGAGAGAGGAAAAGAACAAATGGCTCATTTCTGGATGTCTAACAGATCAAGCTTGTCAGCAGGGATTGTCTCAGACTTCACAAGCAGAGCAAGCCAGGGACAGCCTGTTAATTTTTTTGACACAATGCAAAATATATTATGTCTTGTTTTTCAACAATCACACCATTTATCTGTATTCCCTGGCAATAATTCCGACAATGACCATTCCAAGTTAGCTACTACTAGCAAAAGAATTATTTTGCTATAGCTAAATGAAAAATTATTGTTACTGCCTTTTTGGAGTAATACTAAAATCTGCCAGCAGAAAAGCACACTTAGGAATGCCAAATACTGTTTCATATTACACACCAAATGCAAACACATTGAATGCAAGGGGCTTTTCTTAAATAAAAATTAAAATGGACCAAATTTTCCAATGATTGCTAATGCTAACATAACTTGTAAAACTGAGTTAGCAGTTACACAAATGATGTCTAATAATTCCAGTTTCGTAAGCTCCACTGCCCATAGCAGAGACTTCACTTGAGATGTTGTCCATCTGCTGGGCACAATACTGTAATGGAGAATTAATTGCCATTTAATTTCAGATTTTTAATTTTTTATGTGCTGGTTTTACAGCTCTCTGTGCAAGTGTTCTATGATCCTTGAGTAATTAGTTGTATCACTTTATTCATATTGATGATAAAAAGCCACCTCAAGGCCCATAAATAGCTGTGAGTGTGGAGTTTAAAATAAATAATAAATAATGAGAAGCATATAGGAAAACCTGGCTCATGTGGTATGGCTCTTTGCTAGAGTGCACCACATTAAGAATTCTTTTTATCCACTAGTTTGAGACAGTTTCAGTCTATCATTATGTTCTGGATGACTCAGGTCAGATCTAATTCAGATATAGGCATACACTTAAGCCCTAAGCATTTAGTTAGCCTTCCTATATCAGATCATGTAATTCTTGGCAAGATGTAAACATCAACAATGTTTTTGATGTGTTATGGGTTTTGTACTCAAATAATACTATCAGCTGCAACCCTGGGAGTAAACCCTATTCATGAATATGAGATTTACTTCTGAGTAGACATGGGCACAAACAGGGGAAAAAAACAAACACCCTGTTCGTCGTTTGGTGCCATCCATGAACAATGAACAACGAAAATGGATGGACATGAACTGTTCCCAGACATGTTCGTCGTTCGTTGTTCATGGGGGCCAGAACCACCCCCACCTCAACCCCCCACTTAGCCCCCCTCCCCTCAAACACACTCACCTGGCCCTTTAAAGATCCCTTTAAACTATCCGCTGGCAGGCGGCAGAGGGAGAATTCCCCCTGCCAACTGCCAGCGGATAGTTTAAAGGGCCCAGAGAGCAGTCGCACAGCCAGGCTGCCTGCCCAGTGTGAGAGAGGTGGGGAGATTCTCCTCGTCCTTCTCGCACCCGGGAGAATCTTCCCAATATCCAATACCCACCAAATTTGCAGGGGATATAATCTCCACTGTCCTCTGAAGACGCCGTCCCCCAGTTTCAGAGAGATTGCAGCCCGTAAAAGCATGATCCATGGCCCTCCCACTTTAGTCCTCACTGTCCTCTGAAGACCCCCCCCCCCGTTTCAGAGAGATTACAGCCCGGAAAATCATGATCCATGGCTCTCCCCCTTTAGACCCCACTGTCCTCTGAAGACCCCCCTACCAGTTTCGGAGAGATTTCAGCCTGGGAAAGGCATGATCCATGGCTCTCCCCCTTTAGTCCTCACTGTCCTCTGAAGACCCCCCAGTTCCAGAGAGATTGCACCCCAGAAAAGCATGATCCATGGCTCTCCCCCTTTAGTCCCCAATGTCCTCTGAAGACCCCCCCCCCCCCAAGTTTCAGAGAGATTGCAGCCCGGGAAAGGCATGATCCATGAATCCTTCCCTTTGCTGTCATATTTTGTTCATAGTGGCAAAAACAGACCTGTCTATTGGAAAGCAGCTACTTTGAGGGTTACATACTGACCTTTCCAATGTCCAATACCCACAAAATTTGCTGGGGACATAGTCCTCACAATCCTCTGAAGACCCCCCCCATTTCCAGAGAGATTGCACCCCGGAAAAGCATGATCCATGGCTCTCCCCCTTTAGTCCCCACTGTCCTCCAAAGACCCCCCAAGTTTCAGAGAGATTGCAGCCCGGGAAAGGCATGATCCATGAATCCTTCCCTTTGTTGTCATTTTCTGTTCACAGTGGCAAAAACAGGATTCTCTGGTGGAAGCGACTTTGAGGGGTTACAAACTGACCTTCCCAATGTCCAATACCCACTGGATTTGCAGGGGACATAGTCTTCACTGTCCTCTGAAGACCCCACAGGCCAAGTTTCAGAGAGATTGCAGCCTGGGAAAGGCATGATGCATGGGTCTCCCCCTTTGTTGTCATTTTCTCTTCACAGTGGCAAAAACGGGACTCTCTGCTGGAAGCTACTTTGAAGGGTTAAAGCCAGAAGGAAAGCCAGAAGTTCAGACAGAGTTCAGTCCCTCCGGTTGCCAAGGGGATTGATTGCAGCAGGCTCCAGACTGTCTGGCTTGCCGAACAGCTGCCAAAGGCAATTAACAAGGCTTTTAACAACCACCTGTTTGGTTAGGATGGAGCCTCACGAACAGCTTGCTCGTGAACAGCAGATTGGGCTGTTTGTTGGTTTTTTCTGTTCGTAATGCTGTTCGTGCACATGTCTACTTCTGAGTAGACTGGTTTAGGATTGCACACTTAGAGAATCTTTTTTTCCCATTTTATTACAACACAGATATTTATATCTTTAATGTTGACTAACTCCAAAGAAAATTATACCAACAATTACTGCTACATAGATAATTAAAGAAAGCAAATACCTGAGTCCATAAAAACATCTTACCCCAAGATAAGCTGATCACAGACAATGAGACCCTTATAAAAAGAAGCTCTCAGTCAGTTCAGCCTTCCATATTTATAGGTTTTTAAAATCACCTCCTAACAATAGCTAGCTGTCCCTCTTGCTATGGGTGCACATTCTTGCCTAACTAATTATCTTATAACTTTAAACACCATGCAAAGCTATCTATACTTGAATATCTTCCTAAAATATATAAAAGAGATTAGTTCATTGTAACTACTTTTTGTCATAACATGGTTAATTTAAAAATAGCGATTACAAGTTTCTCATGCATATGAATTCCTGTTGGTCTTCAAGCAATATATTCCATCTTTGAACTAGGTCTTCACTTCTGTCAAGTTTGGACATTTTTGATGTTATATTCGACACTTCTGCTCCTGGGTCTCTACACATAATGTGGAGTTCATTTTTTGAATTTCCTAGAATGTTTATTACCATACCTCCTTGCAGTACCTTAAACTTTTACCTCAGGAGGGCTCTGGTAATTATAACCAACACTCCTTTCCCCTTCACTTACACAGAGCTTCAGGTATTCTCTACTTTGCCCAGGCTTTTTACCTTGAGAACAACTTCCCTTTGGGGTTTGAAACCCACAGCTAACACCACATATGGTGTTTTGCCTCCTTTGTCTGACTTATATATTGCTGCCTCTCTGACTTCCTCAGTGTTCCCAAAAGGTTTTTGCTGCCACCAAAGTCTTTTGCCTCAGATCTCTTCAGTTTAACTGCCATTATAGGAAGACTTAATCTTAGATGACAGAATAGTCAGTATGTGGGGGCTGCTGTGAGGTTAAAAAAAGCATCTTATATCCCAGATGAAACAGGCATTTTGCTTAAGAAGAAATGAAATTTATTTATAAGTACAAATATGTAATGGTTGTGGAGAATTAATAAGTGCATTGGTTTCAGGATCGGGTCATAAGCTTGGTAGTTTCAAATTAAATATAGAGCCCTTAAATCTTTATTCACAGACCAAGTCACAAAGACTAATTTTCCACACAGTTGCCACTTAGGTTAAAATTAATAAACTGGCTTGTTGTGTTACCCCTTTGTTTCTTACCCTTCTTCAAGGCTATTCTATTCTGGGTCACTAGACTCCTTATTTGGCATGCTTCGCTGAGAGACTACATCTGCAATCCTTTCCTGGGAGTAAACCCCACTGAATAATATGGAACTTATTTCCAAGTAGATCTGCTTAGGATTGCTCCCTAAATCAGCTCTGTTGCAGAAACATTCTCCATGATCTTTTTGAATCAGCAAGTATTCCCTAATATTCCTGGGCTGTATCTGTAACTGTTAGTTATGAATAAATAATGTCCTCCTAAATTCAAGAACAGTTTGAAAATTATCCTTGATAATTACACATACAAACCTGTTTTTACTGCTTCATGGTTGTATAAGTAAATTCAGAATTCATGATCCTTTTTTAATGCAGAATTCTACTTTAACAATTTTGGCAGTTATACCCAAACCTGCTGAACTTTAGCACCCTGTTACTATAGCAGCTAAATCCCTTCCTCTAGAATGGAGAACTAAGTATGGACTTTAAGAATGCAACATTCATGAACAGAGCCTGTTCAAGGGACTTTGTTACCCAAAGCAAGGTAATCCAGCCCCTTCTCCCTTGTAACACCCCAAGGGGCTCAGTGTGGACCCTGCTTGTTGGGACTTAGGTGATGCCAGTGAGCGAGCTCAGCCCTTGGGTTCACTGTCCTTCTGATTGTGCCACCCCAAGCAGTTCTGTGAGTAGCTTGGCCAAAGACCCACCCCTGGTCACAGAGCTAATGTACTAAGGAATTTAGGCAACCTTTTAACAGACCAGGAACATGAAATTATATCTAGCCATTTCTGAAATGTATTGTCGAAGGCTTTCACGGCCGGAGAATGATGGTGGTTGTGGGTTTTCCGGGCTGTATTGCCGTGGTCTTGGCATTGTAGTTCCTGACATTTCGCCAGCAGCTGTGGCTGGCATCTTCAGAGGTGTAGCACCAAAAGACAGAGATCTCTCAGTGTCACAGTGTGGAAAAGATGTTGGCAGGTCATTTGTATCTACTCAGGAGGGGTGGGGTTGAGCTGAGTCATCCTGTAAGAGTTTCCCAGGGTGTGGAATGCTAATGGCGGGAGGCTTCACTGTATCCTGAGGAGGTTCTTTTGCATACGGAACTCCTGGACCCTCCATCTACAAAAAACTAAAATGAGATCCCACCTGCAAAATCACCAGGCTAACAAATGCGCTGATCAAGAATTCCTCACTCCATCCCGACACGCACAGAAAACTATGCAAGACAGAAGCACAGCTACCTAGACTATATGGACTCCCTAAAATACATAAGGATTCAGTCCCACTCCGACCCATTGTGAGTGCCATTGGTTCACTGACATATGAATTAGCTAGACATCTGGCCAATCTCCTGCAGGACCACATCGGGAAAACCTCGTCTTACATCAAAGATTCAGCAGATTTCATCAACAAAATCAGTTCTCTGAAACTCAATCCACAAGACATACTTGTCAGTTTTGATGTTGTATCCCTGTTTACCAAGGTTCCAGTAAAGTTGCACTTATTAATCAGATTTTCCCAGAGGATGTAACAGCCTTATTCCATCATTGTCTGACAACCAGTTACTTCCAATGGGATAAAGAATTCTATGAACAGATGGATGGGGTGGCCGTGGGGAGCCCTCTCAGCCCAGTTATAGCAAACTTCTACATGGAACATTTTGAAAAAACAGCTCTAGAATCAGCACCCCACAAACCTAGTGTATGGTTCCGGTTTGTGGATGATACATTTATCATTTGGAGCCATGGGGAGGAAGAATTGATGGGGTTTTTGAATCATCTCAACAACATCCACCTGAACATACAATTCACAATGGAGAAAGAAATCGAGGGAAAACTCCCATTCCTGGATACCTTGGTCATCCGCAAAGCAAACTTTCAGTTAGGTCACAAGGTCTACAGGAAACCAACTCACACTGATCGGTACTTACACAAAAACTCCAATCACCACCCCCGACAGAAAAGAGGCATAATGAAAACATTCGTGGATTGTGCAAGACGGATATGTGAGCCGCACTTTCTCAGTGAGGAAATTAATCATCTAAACCACGCACTTCAGGCAAATGGCTACTCCAGAAATGAAATCCGAAGAGCAATCAAACCCAGGATGAATCAAACAACCAAGGAAAAACAGTCTTCTACAGGAAAAGTGTTTTTGCCATATATCAAAGGAATTACTTATCAGATGGGAAAGCTTATGAAAAAGCATAACCTTCAAGCAGTATTCAGACCCACCCGAAAAATACAACAGATGCTACGATCAGCAAAAGACAGTAGAGACCCCCTCACCTCTGCAGGAGTATACCGTATACCCTGCAGCTGTGGACAAGTTTATATCGGGACCACAAAGCGTAGCATCCAGACAAGAATAAAAGAACATGAAAGACACTGCAGACTTGGACAACCTGAAAAATCAGCAGTGGCTGAACATAGCCTAACTCAAACAGGGCACAGTATCTTATTCCAGGACACCAAAATACTGGACAACACTTCCAACTACTTTGTCAGACTGCACAGGGAAGCCATTGAAATTCACAAGCATAAGCAAAACTTCAACAGGAAAGAAGAAACCTTAAGAATGAACAGAGCATGGTTTCCAGTTCTGAAAAACACCAGACTAACAAAAAACTCTACACCCGACAATAGCCCCGCAGAGAAGATTAGCACATCAAGCACCAATCCATATGCAAAAGAACCTCCTCAGGATACAGTGAAGCCCCCCGCCATTAGCATTCCACACCCTGGGAAACTCTTACAGGATGACTCAGCTCAACCC
This sequence comes from Eublepharis macularius, assembly GCF_028583425.1. Classification (NCBI taxonomy): domain Eukaryota; kingdom Metazoa; phylum Chordata; class Lepidosauria; order Squamata; family Eublepharidae; genus Eublepharis; species Eublepharis macularius. The sequence goes on along the minus strand of NC_072790.1, from coordinate 101,489,151 downwards.
CACCCCTCCTGAGCAGATATAAATGACCTGCCAACATCTTTTCCACACTGTGACACTGAAAGATCTCTGTCTTTTGGTGCTACACCTCTGAAGATGCCAGCCACAGCTGCTGGCAAAACGTCAGGAACTACAATGCCAAGACCATGGCAATACAGCCCGGAAAACCCACAACAACCATCATTCTCTGGCTGTGAAAGCCTTCGACAATACAAATAAATACCTTGCTCTTCTTTGCCCATATGCTTAAATTTGTACTGGGAATGCCTCGTCTGCATCATAAGTAACCTGATTACAAGCCAGGAGATCAATGAGTACTTCAGACTCTAAGTATGTCTCCCTTTCTAGGTTCTGTTGAACTAGTAAGCCATGAGAAGTTGGTTTAGGTAGGCCTCTCTTCTTAAACCTGATGCTTTGGGACTTTTGCGGACTGATTTTCTATAGCTTCTCTTTTGACTGACCCACTGTGTATGCATCGACTGTAACCTATTTATGAAGGGTAATCCTTAAACCAATGAATGAAATCTTACATCCAACACCATAGCATAGAACAGGTATTAAAAGAAACCCTGCCCAATGATGGTATTAAAGGAAACCCTGCCCTGTTCTCAGAATAGGAGCCCAACATTTCTCATTTTATGATTTTCATTAACCATTTAGAACTTCCATTTATCAGCTAGACATGTCAGGTGGATAGGAGGGTGTCACGGGCTGGGCTAGCCCAAGCAGGGTGGTTCAAGTCCAAACCTTAAGGCCAAAGTCAAAGGGGAGTTCCAAGAGCAAAAGCCAAGTCAAACCGGTGGTCAGAGCACAAGATAAAGCCAGGAGTGAGTCCAGAGTCCAAGAGCAAGGTCAGGCACAGTCCAAGGTCAGTCACTGATAGCATCAGGTCTAAAAGCAGACACAGGCAAGGTTCACAGAACAAGGAGTGGTTGCAGGCAGTAGACACGTTGCTTCCATGCCCGGCAGTTCCTCCAGACTGGCTTTTATAGCCAGGCGTGGTTTTCAGCCAGCTGCTGGGGCTCCATCCTGACGCTACTCATCGTCACTCTCCAGCAGCTGGCATTGGCTCAAGAGGCGAGTGCTGCACCATCTCTCCTGCAGTTCCAGTCTCTGGTACTGCCTGCGGCGTTCCTTGGGTGTGGGTGAACCTGGGGGGGGGGGGGTGGAGGCTCTTGGCTGCGCTGCACCTGTAGAAGTCCCTGGCTGAGCTTCCCCTGTGGTATTGGAGCTAGAGGGTGCTGGTGTCTCAGCTGCTGGCTGCAAGCTCTGATCAGCCAGCAGCTGTTGCTCCTGATTGCTGGCTTCTGCTGAATCAGGGCTAGAGCTGGCTACACAGGGCTCCTCTTCTCCTGAGGAGTCCTGGCTGGCTACACAAGGTTCCTCTTCCCCAGAGGAGACCTCGCTCTCAGACTGGGCCACAACAGAGGGTCACTTGTGTGACCCAGAACAATACTGGGAAGAGGCATTTCCATTTTAAGTCCACAAAGCTGTGCCAACCTCAAATTGAATGGCCAGTACAAATCTGTTATGCAACCCTGCCTCTGTGCCATTCTTCCCATCCCTCTAAATCAGTGTGGACTAGGGGGATTCCATTATGCACATGGAAAGAGTTTCCATGTGGATCTAGAAATTCCAATAAGTATCAGTGGATTTTGCAGTGGCCATTTCTACAGTTTCTGCATCAACAAAGTTCCTATACATATTTTCACTCAAAAAAAAAACTGGTTTATGGGTGGGACATATTATACTATGAGTGATTCATATTGTATATAAAAATAACATTTTAAAACCTAGTTGTAGATTTGGAAATATATCTGCTGTCTGCTGTCTCTTCAGATTCCTACCTCTTGTTGACTTATTTCATTTATCAGCTTTGAGATTTGCAGAGAAATGTGTCTGTGTGTGTGTGTGGGGGGGGAATCGCTGTGTTCAGAGCAAGCTGAGAGAAGGACATGCAGTGCCTTGATAGCATCATGTTACAAGAGATTCATGTCAGCAGCATGAATAAGTCTCTCAAGATCCAAGTGCTTTTTTAACCTCGTGGCAAATTGCAAATATTCTCTGAGCTCACAAGTTCATCTGACCAAATCTACCAAGAACACATTTGATGCTGCATGCTTCAGGTTAAATTTGAAGTGCCATTTTATTGCATCAGTTAAAAACAAAGTGATTCCATTTCAGAGATAGCTATTTTTTTAAAGGTTAATGTATAGTGTGGCTGTAATGATGATGAGGTAGGGACCATCAAGACCATGTGCACTTCCTCTCTCCCTATGAGGTTCAACCTTTAGAAGCCATAAAATCTGGTTAGTATAACAGAAGTGTTTGTAATTAGAGTTAATGGAGTTAGCTAAGACCACAGGAGGGGGAAAATAGCTTTGATTCCAGGTGGCCCTGTCACAAGAAAGCCCATAGTGAGGGACTGCTCAGAATTGGAAAATATTACAGTTATTTGCTGCAGTTCCCAAAAGTCCCTGCTAGAAAAGCCAAAACACTAGAATCTATACACTGAGCAAATTTAGTTTTCCTGCTACATTCTTTCAACATTTTCTCATCAGACACAATTTTAACTGAAGTCATAACCATTCCCTTTGAACTGTGTGTTTCTATTACAGGAAAGAGAAAAGGGCATAAAATATCTTGTGCTATGGATACTTAAGACATATTGTCCAGTATTGTCACAATAACTGGAGCCTAATAATCTCTTCTTGATTCTCTTTGCCTTCCAGATGAAGTCATTATCATTTGCTGTTAATTGATTGGCAACTTTCAGGTCTGAGGAAACTTGTCAGGTTTGACAAATGTTATATTGTGATCTCTGCTCCTTTTAAAACAACTCATGTCATATTCATTACTTTTGTAGCAGAGTTTTGGTTCATCACTTAGAGGATTTATGTAATTGTTCAGCTTGCAAATAATTGTAATACATCAGTACACTGTGAAAATTTCAGGAGTAGATAAACACATAGATGTGGAATTATATGACATAGCCTCTTATCATTAGATCTCAGAACTAACCAAGGTTGCACTTGGAATGGCGGGGGGTGTAACCAAGAAAGACTCTGCAGAGGAAGAAACAGCAAAACACTTCTTCTCACTTGCCTTGGAAGCCCCTTTCTGGGGTTGCCATAAAGCATTACAATGGATTTTTCCTTAAGAGTTATATGTGTGTATAAAGTGCCATCCAGCCACATCCAACTTATGGCAGCCCCAGCAAGGGGGCTTTGAAGGCAAGTGAGGTAGTTTGCTGTTGATTTCCACTGCACAGCCTTCCTTCATGGTCTGCTATCCAAGTACCAACCCTGCTTACCTTCTGAGATCTGATGAGATTGGGTGTACCATGCCACCTTCCTTCAGTTAAGAGATATACACACAACCTTTTACACACACATGCGCAGTCATGCACACTTTAAAATGATGTCTTCATACCCCAAATTACTAACTTTACTTATGGTATCTACACAATAATGAGAAAAGACGATAGTATTGTCGAAGGCTTTCATGGCCGGAGAACGATGGTTGTTGTGGATTTTCTTGGCGTTGTAGTTCCTGACGTTTCGCCAGCAGCTGTGACTGGCATCTTCAGAGGTGTAGCACCAAAAGACAGAGATCTCTCAGTGTCACAGTGTGGAAAAGAAGTTGACAGGTAATTTATATCTACTCAGGAGGGGTGGGGTTGAGCTGAGTCATTCTGTAAGAGTTTCCCAGGGTGTGGAATGCTAATGGTGGGAGGCTTCACTGTATCCTGAGGAGGTTCTTTTGCATATGGATTGGTACTTGATATGCTAATCTTCTCTGCGGGGCTATTGTCGGGTATAGAGTATTTTGTTAGCCTGGTGTTTTTCAAAACTGGAAACCATGCTCTATTCATTCTTAAAGTCTCTTCTTTCCTGTTCTTTCCAAGGAAAGAAGAGACTTTAAGAATGAATAGAGCATGGTTTCCAGTCCTGAAAAACACGAAGCTAACAAAATACTCTATACCCTACAATAGCCCTGCAGAGAAGATTAGCATATCAAGCACCAATCCATATGCAAAAGAACCTCCTCGGGATACAGTGAAGCCTCCCTCCATTAGCATTCCACACCCTGGGAAACTCTTACAGGATGACTCAGCCCAACCCTACCTTCCTGAGTAGATACAACTTACCTGCCAACTTCATTTTCACACTGTGACACTGAAAGATCTCTATCTTTTGGTGCTACACCTCTGAAGATGCCAGTCACAGCTGCTGGCGAAACGTCAGGAACTAGAACACCAAGACTACAGCTATACAGCCCGGAAAATCCACAACAACCAAAGACAATAGTGGCAGTGGTAAGGCAACATATGAGTTTAAACTCAAAGCCAGCAGTCTGGTACTGGCTAACTCAGCTTGCTGTATGAAATCTGTAACACTGCGGGAAAGTGGGTATCATTATTGGGTATCGTTCTTATTGTCATATCTGCAAGAGTGTGATTCATGATAAAAGTTGCCTTTAAACTAGAATTGGGCAAATATATGGGCAAATAATTCAAAGTATATCCACATACATACACACGCATGCAACATAATTAAGTTATTGCAAAAGCTTCTCTAGCAACAGCTTCCACTGTGTATCCTGTCCTCTACCAAAAATTATTTTTAAAATGATGGTTCTAACAATCACTTGCACATAGAAGATATTGAAAAGGGAAATGAAATTTCCCTTCTGCAACCATTACACTAAGTCTTCCAAGGAAATTCTCAAAACAGTATGTTTATATCTGTGTCTCATTTTTGGTTGTATGAGATAGGTCTGTAGTATAAATAAATGTATTTGACTTGATCCAGCAATTAATCAACTAATTAAAATTAAATACATTTACATATCAGTGAAAATTATGTGTCTTTTAAAGATACTGAAGAGATAATTTTACAATTGAATAAACAAAATCTATCACTCATTAAGATGAAAAATTTACTTTAATATTTTCTTTAATTCCATAATACAGTAACACACCTGAGAAATAAATAATTACAAAAAGAGCAAGTATTCCTTTAATTTTCAGTTTCATCTATTAAAATTGGTTCCAACATATAGAATTTCTACCACTAGTTAATTTATTAATCAGCTTTGATTCACCTCTCTGTTTAACCAATTGACCCCTCTCGTAGGTCTAGTTCACACAGTGAGCTGTAGTTCAGATTTGGGGAAGGAAAGCGGCACCCATTTGAGCACCTGTTTCTATAGCACTCAGGGCTAAACTACCAGTGGTTACTGATGCCGTTTTAAAAGCATTTGCAGTTCTTTAAAAATTGCCACAAGGCCCCAATCCAGATTGTGCACACAGTATAGAGGCCCAGGAGCTCTTGTGCCCCCCCCCAACTTGTGTGCAGCAATTGGCAACTGGAAAACTACAGGGGAAAACAAGAACTTCTGGGGCTGCTGTGCTAAGTGTGTGATCCAGATCAGGGCCCCGCAGCAATTTTTAAAGAACTACAAATGCTTGTGAAATGATGTCAGTGGCCACACAAAGGATCTGTGGCTGCTGTCACTTGTAGTTTGGCCCTCAGTATCGGGTAGCCCCACTGATATTATCACACTGGTGGTACAGTTGGGCTTCCGTGACACTGCAATTCCACAGGCAAACCCATTACCAGAGTCTGATTTCTTTGTCTATCATATGAAATGAGGCATTCATGAACAAGGATGACAATCCATAAAAGTGAGCACCTACAGGCTGAGGTTGAAATGTCCAAACAACACTGCTCCTCCTATTAAAGGAATTTAATACAGGGTGTTTTTGAAATAATGGTTGGACATTCCATTGCTATTTCAGCAAACACTGACTGGGAAGGGGCTACTGAAAACTGAAGCCTTTTGCTAGCATTGCTGGCTCCCTAGGGATGGACAGGGCATTTAACTTACAGGGAAAGTTCCTGGTGGGCCACTGTCTTGGAGGGCTGCTGGGAGAAAACATAAATCCTCATAAATCTGCTTAGCACTGTAGGGGCCACTCAACCAGCCTTGTTCCAGGGCCATTTTAATTTCCTGGCCCATGCTAGGCTACTCCTTGGTCTCAGAATGTAATAAAACCAACAAATAGGTTATTGGGAAAGGTGGTTTTCACCCTTAGTTACTGCTTCTGCATACTCAAACATGGACATTTTAAACATTTTAAAGCTGCCTTTCCACCCAACTTAGAGCCCTCAAGGCAGTGAACAATAAAAACATTTAAACAATATTAAAATATAGAGAACCCTACAAAGACCATTAAAAGAGAACACATAAACATTAACACTTATGTTAGGAAGGGTCAATGAGAATCAGTGAGGGAATGACAGGCAAAACAAAGCAAAACAAAAGTCTTCAGCTGCTGGCAGAAGATAATAATATAAGGTGACAAGTCATCCTGGAGGTAGGGTTCCCAGGTGCCCATTGGTGGTGGGCAAACTCCCGGGGATTTGCCCCCTTGTCTGCCAATCACTCAGTGATTGGCAGGAGGGGGCAAACTCCCAGAGCTTGCCCACCACCGACAAGCACCTCAGAAGCACGCACTGTGCACACACTCCCAACCAGCGCTCTGGCAGCAGGAGCATCCCTGCACTCCATTTGGAGCCAATTTAAGCCCCAAACCAGCCAAATATGAGCCGTGTGGAGCACGGGAGAGCTCCTGTGGCCAGCACAACAACATCACTTATGGAAGTGACATCACTATGCACTCGGTGTAGTGACATCACTTCTGGAAGTGATGTCATCACACCACGGCCGGTGCGCTTTGTGTGCACGCGAGGATTCATACCAGGGCAGCACATGTAAGTGCCAGGTCCCAACCCTCCTGCCGGAAGGAGAACAGGACCTGGCAACCCTACCTGGAGGGAATTCCATAATTTTGGTGCCACAACCAAATAATGCCCTTTCCCAACTTGCCACTATCAAGCCATAGATGGTGAGAGCACCCAAAGCACAACCTCCCTCCAAAGATGACCATGGTGTTTGGGTAGATTGATACAGAAGTAGGTGGTCCTTAAAGTATGTAGGCCCCAAGCTGTAAAGGGCTTTAAATGTTAGTACCAGCACATTGACTTGGGCCCAGAAGCAAATTGGGAGCCCATGTAGGTTGGACAAGACTGAAGAGACAGTGTCCCAGTGTCCACTACAGTCAAAACTCTGGCTGCTACATTCCATACTGTGGCTTCCAGATATTCTTCAAGGGCAATCCAATGTAGAACACATTCATGGAATATGAGATACATTCATTCACTGAACATTGTAATAAGAAAAGCGGCTCATCACAGTATGCATGAATTGTCAGGTAACACATTCTCACACTTCTGAGATGACAGTTTCTGCTGAGCTTTTGAATAATTCAGAATTTAGATGTTAGACACAGGCACTGCACGAGGTTAGAAAAGGCAAAACTGCAAATTTTCATGAAGAAGGCAGCTGGAGGAAAACTTATAAGAAGTTAGTTCCTACATGTGCCATCTACACAAGTTGTTACACAATAGTTTGATAATTGATAGAGTAAAAAAGGGACTAAATCTAGAGTACTATATTTTTGGGGAAATATTCCATGGTCAGAAGATCTATACTCCATTCCTAAACTCTCGTCCTTGTGCATTTTCCTTCAGAGCTAGTATAGAACCATTGTGCTGATATAGTAGATACATATCCTACCATTTATCTGCTGGTGCCTTAGGACTGCTTGCTTATCAAAGGAGACCATCTACTGTCTCATTACTTGCTTGCCCCCAAAGAAATGGCTAATTAATTTCATTAACTCCTAAGCAACCCAATTTGTTCTAATGAACAAAAGTCAATTTACTCAGACAGACTCCCTGCTGAGTCTTCCGTTGAGAAGGTGAGAACACCTTCAGGGCTGGCCTGTTTCTCCTCATTACTTCTCCTTTGGGGAGCTGAGGGAAAAGGGAGTCCCAGTGCAGTTAGATACCTCAGTGGTGAGAATTTCATTTCATTGTTACATGAAGTCTTGTCAATCTTCTCTTAGTCTTATGACCTCAATATCCTGCTTCAGGAATGCTTGTTTAAGTATAAACATTTTGGCTTTATGATTGAGCGCCAGAGAGACACAAAGAAAGACAGCACGCAGGTTGACCTTAGATCTCTGGTAAATGCTCAAAGCTCTCCTTTGACATTATTGTAGCTCTATCATATATCTACAAAAAGAGCTGTGTGTCCATCAAATCTTTAAATGAGAATAATTAAAGATGGTATTTCCTTCTCAGAGCAGTGTCTGCCTGCTTTTTCTATTCCCACATTTGGCGTAGGTAAAAAGGGAAGTGAGAGAGCCATTTATTTTCTTTTTATGCATGCTTTACATTTTTTTAATCTACCTGCAAATTATCAGTGTTCTTCATGGAAAACAGCCATTTCCTATTATTAGAATCAAAGCAGAGCAATGTACTTTGTGGGGGGCAAGGAAGAACCTTTCACTGTAAGGAGCAGGTACTGATTGGGTTGGTCAGCCATGATGCCGTGTTTAATCTGCTGCTTGTTTTATACATTCTTTTATACACAAACCAAATGTGTTTCTCTCAGCAAAGGTTCAGTATTATACAACACAACTTAAAAGGAGTGGGATGAGAATTTATGTCACAAACCAATCACTACAGTCATTAGAAACAAAAAGAACAGAGTACTCAGAGAAACAGGCTGTTTTGCATTCTTAAGGACATCTTCAAAAAGCCACGAAATATTTATGTATGATGTTGTGCTGAATTTTCCTTGGGTTGGATCCAGTCCTTCCATGAACACAGCAGGTTAATGGAAGTGATTTTGCTGCTATCCCAGTGCAGCCTGGGGATGAAGGGAACCATGCCCCCCCCCCCCCCGTAACAAAATGAAATGTGACACATGTGTGAGAATGCAGGAAGAAGGGGAAATCTGTAGAAAGCGCTTGCTATGCTTGCTCTAGAGTAGAGGTGTGATGCATTAGGACCCACAATCTGATCCAATTACTTTGTAAATAAATTCACCACCACCATTTTCTTACGTTAACCATTTCTTTCCCGGCAGGGGAAGCCTTAAAAGTGTCAGGGAAGCTTCCTCAGGAAGAAAATTCATGGCGGCAAGGCAGGGGCCTCCAGCTTCAGCCAAGCTAATCTTTCAGCGACTACCCTAATCTCTTGTTCTCTGAAGTCACACCAATGTGGAAAACTCCTGCAGTTGCAGATTTGCCAGGCAGAGAGGGACTTTCCTTTTTTAAGAAGTTTATTTTAAGGTAAAGAACAAAACAGGGAAGAGGATTCAAACAGGCAATTGCAAAATAAAAGCAAAACATTACTTTGCATATACATAGAATCTCAAATCTCCAGGCAGATCAAATTGTGTCCCTATAATTCTAAAAGGACAAGGTATTTAAGGCAGCTGACTTCTCTGAGAGACACAGTCCATCAGACCTTGACCTTAGGCCTGATGTGATCACCTCTGCTATAGCTTCAGGTACACTATGCAATGTAAGAAGGGGGGGGGGGAATCAGCAGCAATTTCACAAAGTGAACTTTAACAACAACAAAAGTTGTTCATTAGCCCCACCCCCCTTCTAGGGAATGTTAATTAGGGAGCAAAATAACAGAGAGCTAAATAATCATGACAAAAGATGAACAAACAACTAAGAATTAGTTCTTGTACAAATATAAGTCACTCCAGTGTATGGTTTGCGGGGAACAAGAGGGTGAGGGTGCAGCCTGCAAAGCACTTTTTTTTGTTAAAAAAGAAAAGAATGATTGATTGAATTGCAGGCAGAAATAGATACAGGGCATATGTGTAGCTTTAATCAACATCACTTTAGAGTAACAGTGGTTACTCCTGGATAAAATAGCCCTTAGCCTGGCTCTTCTAATACAACTCTGGGAAGTGAAACATATTTTTTCTGCTACATGCTAGGTTTCATTTTAAAGCAGGAATTGGATTCTTTAGGTTTGCATTCTTGAATTGTATTTTCATAACAAATAAGAGTCTCACTTACTTCCTCTGTGACTTTCTGACTCCCTGTGTCTAATTCAGTAGCAAGCTTACCATCATTACTTAACAAAATAGCTGGTGATTTACTTAGAAACCATGTGTGCTCCCTTACTTGAAATAATGGAATGTGCCCAGGAAATCTGGGTTTAATTTCTGGCTGTGTTTGACTTCACTTTTTGATCTTGGACAAGCTTTAAAAGTTAGTGGTACTTTCCCATTTATCTATAAAATAGGGATAATTTTTAATATCTCATTTCATGGGGAGGTAACTGATAAATTTAAAAGGGCAGAGTCTGGGAATGTAATCAATATCACAGCAAATCCTAACAGCATATAGGTCTTATTAGGAAAGGGTAATGTTTCATCATCTAGCACATATCACTACAGGAAATTACTTCAGTGCTTTAATTCTCCTATTAAGTTACTGTTGGAGATGCTATCGTTTGTAGGGGACCCAACCTATTTACCTATGGTTATCACATTTCTTATAACACATATCTGGTGAAACAGTGATATCTTGATTAGTATTGCTTAGGCTGTGCTACTAATCATAGCAACTGAGAAGTAAATTCCACTGAAATTAATAGAACATTAGGCAGGTACACATAATATGGCTACCTTGATGCAATCTAAATAGTTCATGGGTAATGCTATCTTCCTTAGCAAGCCACTTTTGAACAGTAATGATTTTTGTATCGCTACAGATATCTTTTCACATCAGTAGAGAAAATTGTCTGATCTACAAGGAAGATAGTACTGATCAGTGATCACCACTGGATAAAACCACCATGGTAAGCAACTTGCAATGGTTGACCTTCATGGCTCCAAGTAAATACATTTAGGAATGAAATATACATTTGACTTCAAGGTCACTAGAAGTCTGTTATTAGCCAATCTTTAGCTGTCTTCTTGATCATCCAGTCACATATTCCCCATCTAATCTCCTAACTTTCTGGCTCCTTTCTGGACTGAAATCATCTTCCTGAAGCTGCTCTTTGCCCAGCAGTGGAAAATATGGGAACTCTAATTGAACCTAAGAGTTTCTTCTTACAGTACATAGCAGGTTTTATATAACATATTTTATATAACCATGTATTTTCACAATTTGGGAATGTTAATATGTACAAGCTAGACTGGGAATGAAAGCAGCTTAAGAAAGAATCCCATGGCTTTCTATCTCTTCATGATGCTATGCAAGTAAGTATATTGTTTCCATCTCAAACTTTTCCTGCCACTGGCATTTTAATTCATTGTAATTAGCATGTACAGTGATATAAGAGTAAGGTTTACAGTTCACTAAGCAAATTACTGGGAGGCAAATACTGTGTGTTACTTTACAGCAGGGAAAAGGTGAATTTCCTTTTGTTTTAAGAGGTCAGAAAAACTAGAATAATTGCTTCTAATCTTCATTCTTCACGTATGTTGTCACTCTGGGTTAAAAGGACAAAATAGAGACTTTCTCAGTTACTTCTTAGCAGAAATATTGCATACAGCTGTGTTTTGGAAAGTTTTTTTATTCTATTGAGGATAGAAGATATCTCACCCCAAAGCTGGAAACACCTCTTTCTTGGATCATTCCTGCCAACAATTTAGTGGTTGCTAGGGAAGTTTAATTTACAAATTCTTAACTGGAAAATATCTCTGGATGGAGAAGCCTTGAGAACTTATATTTTGCAGAGGATAAGAAGAAAAGCCATCCGTGTTTTTTTAACAGTTCCTTCTAGAATGTCCTGGGTGCTGAGATATGAAATTGGCTCTGATGATTTTTTACATTAGCCCTGGACACACGATCCCTTCTCACAGCATTAACTGAATGCCCAGAGAGGGAGAACAAGCACAATCATGCTGGATCCGCTCCTGCCTCTGTGTAATCCCCAGCTCATGAGTACGGTGCCCTCCATTGTATGCTCCCTTCTCATGATTGGCAATGTTTGGAAAGAACATTCCCAATCACAGGAGAGAGACTTTATACGGAAACTGCATCTGTGCATAAGTGTTGTGCTTATGAGCCAGCAATTACATGGACATGGACCAGCATACTTTTGTTCGCTCTCCCTCTGTGCAAGCTCAGCCAACATGCAATCTGAAAACATGCAGAGGGAATGTATGTATAGGGCTATGGTCAGAGTTGGATTGGCCATTAAGGACACAGAGAAGAGTCCCAGTGGGATAATAGTCTGGGGTCTTGCTCGTCCCTAGTGGGACCAACTAGTCCCGGGCCCAGTCCTTTGCCAGGGCCTCCTTAACACAATAAGAAGGGTGGGTGTCACGTCTCCTATGTTATTATATCTTTGTACCTAGGGGCCTATTGAACAGAAGTAAAGGATGATACAGAGGGCCAAACTACACATTACAATGGCCATGGATCCAACCTGTGACTGCCAACAGCATTTTAGAGAAGAATCTAAACATTTAAAAATTGCTGCGAGAGCATGATCCTATTCAGGCTGGTGGTGTGGTGGAACCATGCCATCTTGTCCCCCTTCTGCCTTTTCAAGTGCCAAAACCATCACGAGGAGCTGTTTTGGCACTTGAAAAGGCATAGGGGGAAAGAAGATCTCATGGTGCCACTATGTCAGGAGCCCAATCAGGATTGGCCACTCACAGAAATTTTTAAATGACTAGATTCTCTTCTAAAATAGAGTCTGTTATTTCAAGGGGATATCAAATAAGCCTTTTAATATCAAGCTAGCTTTTAATTCACCTTTGACTCCAGCTCTAGGAAATCTGATCTCTTCTCAGGAAGGAGAAGCCATGAAGAGGTACTGGAATGTCCAATAATTTATGCAAGTGCAAAGAAAGATCAGTTAAAAAAAACTGGCAATTTGGATAAATACAAACTACATAAGGATGGTGCTAAAAAGACAGGGAAAGAAGCAGTTAAGTGACCCTCACTATTACACCACACTTGAGCAGTAGAATCAGTATAGAGATTTTTGATTAACCACAATAATCTCCTCTCAATTATGGTTTGCTTCAATTTAGCCCACAGACAGCTTCTAGATATTTCCTGTATATTTATCTATCAGTCCTACCAGGACCTTAGAATCCTGCAACTTAAAACTTTAAAAAGCTGCAACTTTTTAAAAGTACTGTTCACCAACACATACCTCACTGGAGCCTTCTTGTGATTGCCTAAAAAGTTTTTTCATGGTATTTATTAACTATTTCTATCCATGCATCCATATTTATCATCTTCTAGAATGTATTTGCTACTTCTATAAACAGTCAGCTTGGTGTAGTGGGTTAAAGAGTTGGACTAGGATCTGAGATACCCATATTCAAATCTGTACTCTTCCATGAAATTTGCTGAGTGACCAGCAAATCACTCTCAATCATTCTCTTGCAGCCTAACTTACCTCACAGGAAGCTTCTGAGGATAAAATGGAGGAGGGGAGACCAATGTGCACTACCCTGTACTCAGGAAAATGGCAGGAAAAATATATTACTTATATAATACATACAGTGTTTTGTTTCTTTCATAAGATACTTGGACTGCTTGTATAGCTAATACACCTCACCCTAGATCCTGATTCAATATCTGTGAGATAAGATTCTTTGCTTTCTGGCCTACAATTGATTTCCATTTTTTTTAAATAGTACCTAATCTTTCTAAACTAGATAGATAACATTATTTCAAAGAGTATATCACAAATGGTATAAACCATGCAATCTATTCTTTAGGGGAAATTGCATTATAACTAGACATGGGCACAAACAGCATTATGAACAGACAAAACCCACGAACAGCCTAATCTGCTGTTTTCGAACAAGCTGTTCGTGAGGCCCCATCCTAAACGAACAGGTGGTCGTTGCAAGCCTCATTCGTTGCCTTCGACAGCCGTTCATCAAGCTAGACAGTCCAGCACTTGCAATCAGTCCCCTTGGCAACCGGAGGCAGGGAGGGACTGAACTCTGTCTGAACTCCTTCTGGCTTTCCTTCTGGCTTTAACCCTTCAAAGTACTTCCAGCAGAGAGTTCTGTTTTTGCCACTGTGAAGAGAAAATGACAGCCAATGGGGAAACCTGTGGATCATGCCTTTCCTGGGGTGCAATCTCTCTGAAACTTGGGGGGGGGTGGTCTTCAGAGGACAGTGAGGACTATGTCCCATGCAAATTTGGTGGGTACTGGACATTAGGAAGGTCACTTTTGTAACCCCTCAAACTAGCTGCCAGCAGACTGCAGTTTTTGCCAGGACAGGACCCTTTAAACTATCAGTGGGCAGGCGGCAGGGGGGGAATCCCCTCCTGCCGCCTGCTGGCTGATAGTTTAAAGGGATCTTTAAAAGGACAGGAAAGTGGGTTTGAGGGGAGGAGGGGCTAAGTGGGGTGGGGGTGGTTCTGGCCCCCACGAACAACAAACATTGAACATGTCCAGGAATAGTTCGTGTTTGTCCATGTTCGTTGTTCATTTTTCGTGGATGGCAACGAATGACGAACAGGGTGTTCAGGTTTTTTTTCCGTTAGTGCCCATGTCTAGTTATAACCTTTTGCTTTTGTGCTCCCTAGCCTACAACAAATACAAAAGTGAATCCTCTTTGCCTGTCAAAAAATCCACCTTATGCTGGCATGAGGTGGTTCTCTTAATATCATGACCAGAAAACTCTGTTTAAAATCTATTTTTCCCTCTTTTTAATTTTGTAACATGAAGAATTCGGGGAAACCTGATGAAGAGTTCTGGGGAACTCAGTTGAACCATTGGATTGTAAATACCTAAGAAAGGTCTTACGTTGATTGTGTTTTTTGGATATGTGCTAAAAATAGCCTATTAAACAAATACAGCCTATTGGGTTCCATTGTTTTCAACTGGGGGAATAAACACTTGCTGTACTCTAATTAAAATTAATAGGATAGAGTTTAACATTGTTTAACATAAGTTTAACATTGTTTAACAATGATTGTATTGTGCCGCATTTATTTTAAAAATGCACATCTGCTTAATCCTTGTCACTCAAAGTCTGCCCAAGCAAGGTTTTATGTTATTTCTGGAAAATGTAATCTAGAAATCTGATCATTTTCTAAGTGGAAGAGATCTCCTCAGGTGCATGCAGCTATTAATAATCCTTCTGTATTCTCTCTTGATAGAAAACGTTGGTGGGTGGATGATTCATTCAAAATAATGGTCTCTGTTGATTAAAAGATTACAATAGATTACAAAACAGAAGTTTTCTGTGTAGAGTCCAAGCAATATAAGTTTCCATAGGTGAAGGTCATCATTTTGGATAATGCCCATTGATACCAAGGAACAACTACCAAGGAACTCCTTGACGATATATCCTAATAGGAGATGGGCTACCATAATCTCTTGTGATTTTTAAGCATATGTATTTGCTTATATAGAACAACATTGATACCACTCAAAGTGAATGTGACCAAACACAAGTGAGACTGGACTATCATGTGTACTCTGTGGTAATGATGGTGGCAAAATGAGCTCACTTGTCTGTCTCTGTATCCATACAATGCCAATGCCAATGGGTTTCTGGGTTGAGAGGAGGATCTTGTTTCAGGATCCTAGGCAAATACATCCAAAAAACATAATACCTGTTGTGACTTTTTTGTGATACTTCTTGAAGATAAAATTGCTCACCATGTATTAGATCCTGCAGTTGGCTCAGTGAATCTCAGGATGCCTTTGAAGCACAGTATGATCCTAGTATGGTCCAATTTCAGTTGGTGAGGTATGAAGTGGACATGGTGTTTAGGAGTCTGAAGTCCACCATGTCTAGAAATGACCCTTGCCCTTCATGGTTGGTCTCAAGCCAGGCTCGGTTGGTCTACTGGCTCTGAGAGGTAATAAATGCCTCTCTTTGGGAGGATGTAGTTCCAACTGCTTTGAAAGAGGCGGTTGTGAGATGCCTTCTGAAGAAGGCTTTCCAAGACACAAGAGAGATCTCCAGTGCCAATATTCCTTTTTTCCCTTGGACAAAGTGCTTGAGTGGGTAGTGGCTATGCAAAATTCAGACATTCTTGGAGGAGATGGATTAACTAAGGGGACTTTCACATTACCTGTGTAAACCATTGTGGCTGCTGGCTGCAACAGAAATGTTAAAATGAAAATGTGAAATTGCCCTGAAAACTGTATCCTATTGCCCTGGCCTGCTTCTGAACAGTTTGTATAGGCCCAACACTCCTGTTGGTGTGTTGCTCCTCCTGTCCTGCACTGAAGTCCTTTGGATTAGCCTTTTAAAGAGACAGTACACCAAACTATTTGCAACTTAAGTCAGGTTTCCCCCTGCAGTTTAAGAGACCTCATACTCCCAACCCACTCTGCCCGCTTCTGCTCAGTTGAATGGTGGAGGAAAACTGGGGAGGGGGGAATGGGCAATCAGTGGTGCTAGTGACGCCATGGCATCACTTCCAGCATGGACCAGAAATGACATCATCATGTTGGGTGACACTCCAGCATCTGCCCAAAACTCTATGGTTAAAGTAGTGACATTGTAAGCAGTCAGTCTGACCTCTGCCATCTTTAATAGCTACTTAATATAGTCACTTGTGATATTAAAACTCACACCCCTGGATTAAAAGCAGTTTGGCTTGCAAACACAGGAATTCCAGCTAGCAGTTGCTGAGTCCTGCCTAGGAGACCCAGGCATGAATGGAATGCCACATGTAAATGCAGAGTGACCAGCGGTGATTAGTTTATAGTCCCCTCAGCTCCAAAAGGAATCCAGAGCAACAAAGGTCTCAAAGAGTCATCCCACTTAACACATTCCTTTCCCCTCCTTCCATGATGAGATATCCTGACCATGATTGAGAAGAAAATCAATTAGCATTCATAAACTTTTATAATTCATTCCTGGGAAAGGTACATTCCACAACTAAATTCATCAACTTAGCTCCAGTGGACTCGATTAACAAACTGCCCCTTTTGTGCAGTTCCAGGAGAGATTTTGCATTCTCTTTTACACACCCCAGCAGCAAGTAACCAAGGTAATCAAACCTTTGTTACTCCCAGGAACTGACTTTTGGGACCTTTGTTCCAACAGTTGGGAAGGCTCTCCTACCTCAGGGCACATTTTACTCTATAAGAACAATACCCTTGCCCCATTCAAATTGTGTACACTTATTGGATCCGAAGTGCTGCTCCCTTGAGGTTACCCTAAGCCTCTTGTTCTCTTGGCCAAGGAGGCTGGATGTTTGAAGCTACTCTCTTCTTCCTTGGACTGGACTATTCTCCAGTATAGGTACATATACCTTCCCCTCCCTCTATTCCAACTTCTGGCTAGCTTCCTAGGACTCTCTGTGTGTAACCATTTTATTAATTACTGTGTATGTTTTTTTCTTCTTTAATAAAAGTTTGATCTTAGAAGCTTAAAGCACCAGCTTTGTCTGCCAGTCCATAAAAATTGGTGGAAAAGATCCCATAGTTACTGCCTCTCACATCGCCATCTCCGTTGCTCCTAATTCTCCCACTCTCTATTACTCGCAAGGAGACCAATTCAGGTAACAACGTGATGACATTACAATGGTAATGACATCACTGCATCACTGAAAACATCATGATATCGTAATAAGGTCCCATGTCCAGTTGCGTCTCCTCACAGTTGCACAATATGGACACTACTATTTTCACATTATGGGACATTCATTCTCTAAGATTTCATACCTGAGTTTGTTTCCTCCTTCCTTTCTTGTCCCCCCACCCCCAGGCCCTTTTGTGTTGTGTAAATTATGTTGTGTTCAGTCGTTTTGAATTTTTAACCAACTTGGATAATGTACAGAAGGTAGTAGTAGTTATAAATGCATCACTTAAATAAAGGTTCAGGGTATAATTAGTAAACACAGGATGCCTCCTTCCAATGTGTTATTTGTTAGAAATGCTTCCTCTAGTATAAATTTAATCTTGGCAAATCTGAAATTTGGGATCACATGTCCAACAAAATAATATGTAATTGCACTTTATGAGTCAGTAAATAGTTGTAAATGCTTGTGTAAACCACAATTTGTGGCTTGTAATGTAGTACAAATTGCACTATTTTTTAGGTTGTGAATAGATGATTTATGTCTCTCGTGTACAAGGGAAGAAGGAATGTAGCATAAAAGCAGAAAGAAATTGTTAAAGAAAATACAGTATACACTGAACCAAGTGAAAGCATCTCAGAACTCTCCTGCTATTTCTGCTGCTACAGAAAGCCTCTTCTCAAAGACTCTATGATTTTCACATTATGTGATATACATGCATTTATTCTGTATGTGAAAAGTATGTTATGAAACTTTCAATATAAAATGTTGTAGTTCAATGGCAGAATGCATTATTTGCATACATAATGGTCAAGGTTCAGCCCCTGGATTCTTCAGCTGGAGATATCATTAAATTGACTGAGACAGACCATTATCTAGCTGAGACCTTGGAGACCTGCTATCAGTCAGAGTATACAGTGCTAGATGGATCAAAGATATGACAGCATATAAGGAACTTTTATGTGTGCTTAATGCTAAACATCACTGTTTCCCCTTGGATTGCTATGCACCCACAACAATAAAGCCAGTATGACATAATGGTTAGATTGTTGGACTAGGATCTGGAAGGCAAGGATTCAAATCCTCACTCTGCCATGGAAACTCGCTGGCTCACCTTGGGCTAGTCACCCCCTTTCATCCTAACAAGGGTACTGTAAGGAGGAGAAGATAATGATGAGAACCACTTTGGATTCCCATTGGGGAGAAAAGCAGGGTGTAAATAAATATTGCAGAAAATAAATGATTAACTTATTTTGTAAAACAAATATCCAGAATTATTCTAAATACTTGGAATTTTAACATTTAGAAATATTCAGAATAGTATAGTCCAAATATACCATTATTATCAACATTTCTGATCCAAATTGCAAGTCTAACAATCCCATTTTTGCTTTAATTGTTCTCTTTTGTCCTGGGACATATTCTCTGAATGTTTTAAAAGATGTGTGTGTGGGGGGGGGGAATAAATCACAATACCAGACTTTCTTAGGAAGATTGTGAAATCACCTTCTTAGGAGGTTTTTTTCAGAAACAGCTGATGGGCATCTACTGAGTATGCTTTGATATCTCTTTAAGGATAGATGACTGTCCCACTTCAGAGAACAGTAACTCATAATGATTTCCAAATTAAATCTGGAAACATAATGCAAGTGTAGCTTCATTCCAGTTTGTTTCACTATCATCTCTGGTTAAATCCTATTTAACCATCAGAGGAATTAGTAAGAGAAAATAAATGAATGTCAACAACATGGGCAATCTCATTAATCTGCTTTTAGCCCTCTTAAAAACCATGGCTTTCCTATAGCCCTAATAACATAATCTAACCTACTTACTTGGAAGAAAGATTCATGGGTTTAATTTGCACCCACATATCCTGTCAAGTGCACAGGGAAGGCAAGGGAGCTTCTCCGTCTCACCCTAGGGATGTGGCTGTCAGCTTTCCTCAGACACTCCCAGCTTTTCCTCCCTGGCCTGCTGGGGAAGCCTCCCTTTTATGACACTGCTCATCTCCTTGGCTCAGCCAATCCCCACCCTGCCTGCCTTTGGAGGGGACTAGCTCATCCACCTTGCCCCTGTCCTGTCCTATGTCTGCCAGCCCCAGCTCGCCATTGGGTTTGGCATTGCTGCTGGTTCCTGTGGGCCTGCCCTCATCCTAGACTTTCCAGGCCATGCTCCTGGCTGTGCGTGCTCAGCCCAATCAATCTTGAGGACAGCCTTCTGCTCCGCCAGCTGGGGGAATTCTAGGGGTGTGCACCTAGAAATTTTACATTTCAGTTTTGGTTCTGGGGGTTCTGGAACAATCCTGTTTCATTGCTCATTTGTTCTGGCTTGGCTGCTCCTGGCTTGGAACTAATCCATTTAGTTGTCTTCATTTTGGTCTATTGCACATGCTTTGGCCTAGACATGGGAACAAACAGCATTACAAAAGGGAAAAAAACAAACCAACAGGCCGCTTCGCTGCTCGTGAACAGGCTGTTCGGGAGGCGCCATTCCAGCTGAACAGGCGGTTGGCACACGCCTCATACGTTGCACTCGGATGCTGATCGGGAAGCCAGACACTCAGGCGCCTTCAATCATTGCCTCAGCAACAGAATGGGGGAGTGCCTGAACTCTGTCTGCACTCCCTCTGTCTCCCCGGACACCCCAATCAAAGCCCAACTTAGCTTGATGGGCAGGTCTTCCTTCCAGGCGTGGAGCTACAAATTGGTAACAATTGGTAATGTGGGAGCAGACACAGGGGGGAGAGAGGGAGGGGGGTGTTCTGTGGCCATGGGAACTCCAATCTCATCCCTGCAAACCCTGTTAGGCAGTTCTGACTGCCAACCACAGACCTCCTGCATTTCTCCATGAGACCTCTGCTTATAAAAGGGCACTACGTTACCAGTTCTGGCTTTCACTTTCAGCAAGCAGTGGAGTGGGACAGAGCTGTTAATAGTGTTTTGGGAGAGTGCATTACAGCTGGGATTTTTTTCTATTTGGTTAGATAGGGATCAATCTCTCCACTGGTTCCAGGGCTGCTGCCAGGCCCTGGGGCCAATCTCAGTGGGCACCTCAGCTGAGGGCTCACATTACTATCAGTGCCTGATCTGGTCAGGTCTCTGGGAGTGCTGGGCTAGGGCTCTAGCCCCTCCTTCTGGTTCCAGGGCTGCTGCTAGGCCATGGGGCCAAGATCAGCGGGCACCTCGGCTGAGGGCTCACAGTGTTGTCCCCTTTTCTTTTCTCCTTGTTTGCTGGCACAGATGAGGCTATGGGTGGGGGCAAAGGGTGGTCGTGGGGGGAAGTGCAAAGATTGTCCTGGTTGCCCCGCAGGAAGCAGTACTGGGCAGAGCTCTGTGGCAGCAGAGAGTCCTGCTCCCCAAAAATCACCTTTGGGGGCTGTGGAGGAGGCCAAAGAGCTCTTTTCACAAGGCGAAGAGGAACTCTTTCAAATGTTTGAGGAGGGAGGAGGCTGAGGGATCAATGGAGGAATGGTTTGGGTTCAATGAAACATCCATCCCATCCCCATACCAAACTCCTGGTCCTGTCCCTGCCTGCAGCCCACCCCTCACTCCATCTTCTGTTGCCTGCTCCGCAGCGCAGACATCAACCCTTTGTCCTCCCTCCCCCAGAAGAGTTCACAGGCCATGGTTCAAATCGGCTGCATGGAGGCACTTCCAGGCCCTTCCAAATGACCCCCGTGTGGTGCGGTGCAGTGTCTGTGATGGGCTGGTGCGCAGGGGCAATGACCCGAAGCACCTGTCATCGACGGTCCTGACCAGGCACCTGAAGATGCACCACCCAAGCCTGTGGTCTCCGTCCTCGGCCAGTGAAGCATCTGGCGGGGGGAGACAGAGGGCTACCAGCTCCTCTGAGCAGGAATCAGTGGGATGGTCACTGGAATCCACCCCAAGCAAGAAGCCTTGCCTCAAGGGTGCTGCCGGTGGGAGCAGAATGGTCAGGCAGGCCACCCTTGGGGAGGTTGTTCCATCGGGCTCGGGGATAGTGCCATTGAAAAGGGTGAGGCCAAGGGCTCAGGAAGTGGGTGTTCATGTGATGGCGGAGATTATTGCCCTGCAAGGATTCCCCCTATCCATCGTGGAGGACATGGGCTTCCAAAGGCTGCTTCAGCACTTTGCCCCACAGTTCTCCATGCTGTCATGGCGCACCGTTGGGTGTCGAGTCCTGCCTGCCCTCTACCAGTCCATGCAAGACATGGTGCTCATGGAGCTGTTGGCTGCCAAAGGCCATACCATCCACTTCATGGCTGAACTCTGGAGTGGCTGCCATCACGGGTACCTTGCCATCACCACCCACTGGTGGCATACAGAGGACCTCCGCCACCCCAGGCCAAGAACTGTTTCCCGGACAAAGGTGCCATGCTTGACACTGGGCTACAGGGTGGTTCTTCTCCAGGCCCGGGGGATGGATGAGGTCCATACCGGGAAGAACATTGCCACCACCATGAAGGTGGCTCTGAGCGAGTGGACGGCGGGGCAGAAGGGTTTGTCCGTGGCTTCATGGTGATGGATGCCGGAAGCAACATGTTGGCAGCCCTGAAAGAGGCATCCCTTTCTGGCCTGGTGTGCATGGTGCACAAGCTGCACCTGGTGATGAGGGATGTATTTGGGCTGGGGAGCAAGCCAAGGGACAGCTGGGATGAGGGAACCTTGTGGACACACAATCTGCCGCCACATCACTTCCCACTTCTCCCGCAGCATCAATTCTTCCCATGAGCTGTTTCAGAGGCAGGGGGAGGGGGGATCCTGAGCACCAACTCTTTCAGGACCTGCCCACCCGCTGGAACTCCACCTATGACACGATATGTCATCTGGTGGAGCAGAGGGGCCCGTTGCAGGACATCCTGTCATCCACGGATGTTCTGAGGAGGGGAGAGGAGCTGAGCCTCAGCTCCATGGAATGGAGAGTCCTTGGCCAGATGTCCCAGATGCTGAAACCCTTTAAGGAGACCACCGAGCTCCTGTGCTCCTACAAGGCCAACCTGAGTCAGGTCATCCCCCTGATCCACAGGCTTGATCCACTTCCTGGCCAAGGAGCTCGAGCACAAGAAAGAGCTGCTCCCCAGGGTCCGGGACTTTGTGAGGAGGATCCAGGTGTGAGTGGCCAAGCTCTTGTATCCTCTGTTCCATGAGGTGCCATACCAAATGGCCTCCCTCTGTGACCCCCGGATAAAGGGCAGTATCGCCATGCGGGCGGGTCAGATGCTTTGCTGGAAAAAGGAGCTCCGCAAAGCGGTGCTCCATTACCAGAAAGAGAAGCCTGAGGGAACCGGGCAGGGGCGAGGGGCGAGCAGTGGAGAAGGAAGAGCAGGAGGAGGAGAATGAGCAGGAAGAGAAGGGGCAGGGGGAGTTGGGAAGAGCGGCATGCCAGGAGAGACCCTCCCAAACAACCCCATTTGATTTCTGGGCCTCATTGGTAGGCTGCGTGGTTGGCCGCAGCACAGTGGGCGCATTGCTCGCAGTGGAGGACTTGGATGGGGCGATGGTATGAGAGTACCTGGCAGAGCCCACTGAACCCCCCACTTTATTCCCTTGGAGTATTGGGTGAGAAAATCTTCCATCTGACCGGACCTGTCCATCCTGTCCTGCCATCCCACCAGCGTGTAGAGCAAGTGGGTGTTCTTCCACCTGGGAGACCTCCTCCGTCCCTGCCGCACATGTCTGTACCCAGACCTGGTGGACATGTTGACCTTAGTGAAGGTCAAGCTCAACTTCCTAGGGCATCCCTTCTTGGACCTGGACCTATCGGTCCTCTGAGCCTCCCCAAGTCTACTATGGCTCTTGGACAAGGTGCTGTGCAGCGGGCTCAGCATTCCTCAGTTCTTGGGGCTGCCTCCATGGCTGGCAACCTCTGGTCCTCCTCTCCCATACAAGTTCCCTGACGGTCCCTCTGTCTACCGCTCCCTCTCTTGATGGCAACTCTACGACCCTTCCCCACAACCTGTCCTGCTCATCCTGTCCTCTAGCTGACAATTCCCCGGATGGTCCCTCTTTCATCTTTGCTGTCTGCTGTCTGCGGTTGCAACTGCTCCAACCCCTCCCAACCCCTCCCAACCCCTCCCAATGACCTCTCCTCTCCTGTCCACCCCATCCTTTCCACGAAGGCCAGACGATGGGTGATGTCAGCTGCCGCCGCTTATGGTCACTGAAGACAGCTCTGATGCTGCTGATGGTGGTGGTAGGGCAACATAGCCCAGGGCCCCTTATCTATGGGCTGCCACTGACCCCTCTGGGCATGGGGGGGATGGGGACCTCCCACCTACTCTTTCCGCAAAGGCAGGAGGGTAGGTGAGGTCAGCTGCTGCTGCTCTTGGCCATGAGAGGCCAATCCGGAACTGTTGCACATGTAGTTGTGGAGCATGCCCCCCCATTCCATGGGCACCTGCTGCCCCCTTCCCTCTGAGCAGGGGGTTGGGTCCCAGCCACAACACCCGTCCTTTCCGCGAAGGCAGGAAAGTTGGTTATGCTGTCAGCAGCCTGCCTGAACTGCCTTGACAGGTAAGCTGTCTCTGATTGGAGCAGATTCTGTGGAACTGCAGTGCTCTGTTGGGGAAACCATTCCCCTCTCTCTCAACCTCTCCCACTATGTATGGCGCCAATACCACCCCACCCCACTATTTGTCCTGCCCATCCCATCCTGTCCATGACAGCAGGAGTGTGGGTGATGTCAGCTGTCTCCAGCTTTGGGCATGGGGGAATACAACACTTTGGCTGCCATCTTTGGACCTTCCCGGTCCTGCTCTGTGATGCAGCTGTGATAACCCATTGTGATCCTCTCCCTGGCAATGTCCTGGACGTTCCCTCTTTCGACCTCTCCCTCTCTGAAACCCTCCAGTCCCTCCCAACCTCTCCTTTCCTGCCCACCCCATTCTTTCCATGAAGGCAGGAAGGTGGGTACTGCCAGTGACAGCCTGCACTGCGACACAGGAGGGGCGGACCAGCCTTTGCTGCAGTAGTCTGCGCAATCTGACATGTTGGATGTTGAGGTTCTCCTCGTCCTCCTCTGCCCATCAAACTCCCCCTCCTTCTATGAAAACAACTATCTCTGGAACCACTCTGGCCCTCCACAACAACCTCTCCTGACCTGTCCATACTGTCCTTTCCATGAAGGCCAGAGGGTGGGTGATGGCTGCTTCCGCTGCTGACAAGATCAGTGGGTTTCAAAGATGAAGGCTCCCAAATCTTTGGGTGTTTCCCAGTCCTGCTCCACAAGGTGGCAAGGAAGTGGTAACCCTCTGCCCCTGTCTCCCTGATAAGTTCACCATCCATCTTCAAATCTTGCCTGCTCTTGAACCGCTCCAGCCCCTCCAAAGAACATCTCCGCTCCCTCCCCTCCTGTTCGCGAAAGCAGGAAGGTGGGCGATGTGAGCTGCCGCCTCTGAGCACATGTGGGTTGCTCAGAGGAGGCCTTGCAGCAGTCAGGATCTCCCAGCTCCCAGTTGCTCTTTCAACCTATCCCTCTCTGAAACCAGTCCAACCCTTCCCAATGACCTCTCTTGTCCTGTCCCTCCCATTCTTTCCGCAAAGGCAGGACAGTGGGTGATGTTAGCTCGGCTGCCGCTGCTTTTGGACACAAGGGACAGCTCTGCTGCTGCTGCTGCTGCTGCTGATACTGCCCTCTGTTGCCCTATCTATGGGCTCCTGCTGACCCCTCTGGGCAGGGGGGGGAGAGAATAGGTCCCTCCCATTCTTGCTGCGAAGGCAGGAATGTGGGACATGTCCGCTGCTGCCACCAGCCCGTGGCTTTCTCGGCTCATGGCTCTCCAAAGAAGGGAAATTACAGTCCTGCACCATGATGCAGCTGGCGGCAACCCGTTGTCCTCTCCCCAGCAAGGTCCTGGACATTCCCTCTTTTGACCTCTCCCTCTCTGGAACCGCTCCAACCCCTCCCGACCGCTCCTCTCCTGCCCACCCCATCCTTTCCGCAAAGGCAGGAAGGTGGGTGATATCAGCTGCCGCCGCTACCCATCTCTGCTGCTGCTGCTGATTGTGGTAGGGCAACACAGCACAGGAGGAGCTATCTATGGGTTCCTGCTGACCCCTCTGGGTGTGGGGGGGAATTGGTCCCTCCCACCCTTTCCTCGAAGGCGGGAAGGTGGGTGCCATACTGCTGCCACTGCTTCTTGGCATGAGGGTCAGCTCAAAAGCTTTTGCAGATACAGTTTTGCAGAAAGGTAAGGTGCGCCCCCATCCATGGGCACCTGCTGTTGCCCCTGTGCATGGGGGAAATGGGTCCCGCAACTCACTTCCTTTCCATGAAGGCAGGAAGGTGAGTGATGCTGGCGACAGCCTCCACTGTGACACAGGAGGAGATGACAAGCCCCTCCAGTAGAAGTCTGCACAATACAACACAGTGGATCTTGGGGTTGTCCGTCCCGATCATGCTGCGCAATATGGCCAGGAAGCCTTTGTCCTTTTCTCCATGTCAACTCTCAACTTTCCCTCTATCAACCCCCCCTCTCTGGAACTGCTCTGACCCCTCCCAACCACCTCTCCTGTCCTGTCCATCCCATCCTTTCCACGTAGGCAGGATGGTGGGTGATGCTGATGGGATCCTATGCCACTCATTTGAAGTGCCTGTCCTGCCTGCACAGGAAAGGTGTCTCTGAGTGGTGTGTGGACTGCTCTATCACCATTCAGTTCCTGGGGCTGCTGGTCCCTCTTTCAACTTGTCTCTGTCCGGAACTACTTTGACCCTTCCCAACTTCTCCTGTCCTGCATATCCAGCCCTTTCCGTCAAGGCAGGAAGATTGGTGCTGCACTGCTTTCTGCTGGTTTTGGCCACGAGGGGCAGCTCAGAAGCAGTTGCTGTCCCTTCTGAGCAGGGGGGAACTGGTCCCACACAGCGACTCCCATCCTTTCTGTGAAGGCAGGAAGGTGGGTGATGCAGGAGGCACACGTGGAGCTGCACACGTGGACACCTACCTGTCCCCCATGAGGGGGGAGGGCATCCTCCACTGCCTTGATGGCCAGCACATGACCCTCCACTTCTACATGTTAGGGGCAGGCCCCACCTCCCCCCCTTGGTTCTTTCCTTCCAACTTTCCAGTGATGGGATAACACAGACAGTAATGCAATCCACCTGTCTCCCCAATATCAAGACAAACAACAGTGGAGACAATGGGCAACCTTGCCTTGTACCCTTCCGTATTTCCAGTCTCTTAGTTAATTGGTCATTTACTACGATTGCTGCACACTGGTCTTTATATATAGTTCTTACCGCTTGGATGAACTCTTTTCCGATCTGTAACTTCTCCATTGTGGCGAACATAAAATTCCAATTTAAATTGTCAAAAGCCTTCTCTGCATCCACAAAAAAGAAACCAACTTCCTTTTCACAGTGTCTGTCATAGTATTCTATTGCATTTATTACAGTCCTTAGATTGTCTTTAATTTGTCTGTTTGGTAAAAATCCTGCTTGCTCTTCTGCAATAAATTCAGCCAGCCATTCCTTCAGCCTTTCTGCCAATATTTTCGCAAAAATCTTGTAATTGTTATTTAACAGTGATATAGGTCGATAATTTTTTACATTACACAGGTCCTGTTCTTCTTTTGGAATCAGTGATATATTAGCCTCATTCCAGGTTTCCGTAATCTTTTGTCCCTTTAAGATCCCATTCATCACTTTTTTCAGGAAAGGCACCACCTCTTTTGCCATTACTTTATAAAATTTAGCCGTTATTCCACCAGGTCCTGGTGCCTTCCCCAATTTAGTCGACTGTATTGCATCCATAATTTCTGTTTCTGTTATTTCAGCATTTAGATTCCCCTTCCACTTCTCAGATAGCTTTGGTAAGTCAATTTTGCTCAAATATTGATCAATACTATCCTCCTTTACCACTTTACTCTGATATAATTTGGCATAAAATTTATAAAATGCTCTACTTATGGCTGATTGATCCATTAATGTCTTATCTTCTTCTATAATCTTAGTTATCACTCTTTTTTCCCTCCTCTTCTTTAATTGCCAAGCTAAATATTTCCACGGCTTGTTGGCACCCTCAAATGTTTTTTGTTTTAGTTTCTTCAATTCCCATTCCAATTCTTTGTTCTCCATTGCTTTTAATTGTTCTTGCAGAATCTTTATCTCCAGGTGTAGTTTCTTTTCCCCCGGTCTTTTCTTTAATTGAGTCTCTTTGATTTTTATCTTTTCCTGAATTTCTTTCCTTTTTTCTTCTTTTCTTTTTTTGTCTCTCGCATTTAAGTCCATTAAGACACCTCTCATTACAGCTTTGTATGTATCCCATACTTTATACGTTGGTACAGATTTATCCAAATTATATTGTATAAAAAATCTGGTTTCTTTCTGTAACAAATCTTGATTGCCCTCCTGTTGCAGTAAATCTTCGTTAATTCTCCATCTAAATTTTTTAATACATTTCCCAAATCTCCACATAACTGGATTGTGATCTGAGCTTACTTTGGGCATAATTTCAACCTCTTTAGTCCATATTGCCAATTCCTTAGAGGCCCAGATCATATCAATTCTCGATAGCGACGAGTGCCTTGCCAAATAATAGGTAAATTGCTAGGCTTTGGAGTTATTTCTTCTCCACACAACCTCCAAATTTTCTTGTTTTTGTATTTCAAAAAAAGATTTTGGCAATAATCCCCGTTTCTTTTGAGTCCCCTTTGTTTTCTTGTCTTTCTGTAACTTTACCACTCCATTAAAGTCCCCTGCCAGGATTATTTGTGCATAAGTCACTCCATCTAGTTGCTTCTGTAATTCTTTAAAAAAATTGTCTTTAGCTCCGTTTGGTGCATAAATCCCTACTATTAGTGTCTTTTGGGAGTTCCGAATAATTTCCACCGCAAGATATCTGGCTTCAGAGTCACTAAATATCATTTTAGGTTGCAGCTCCTCCTTGATATATAACACAACTCCCTTTTTTTCTGTTTTGCTGCGGCGACAAATTCTTTTCCTAATTTGTAATTTTTTAAGTACTTTTGATCTTGTTTTTTAACATGGGTCTCTTGTAAACAAATTATATTACAACGTTGCTTGGATAGCCAATGAAAAATAGTTTTACGCTTGGAAGGTGAGTTAAGTCCGTTTACATTCCATGATATTACTTTACACTCCATAATCAAATTCTGGGTCTTTTAGGTAAGTCTTTATCATTATCCAACAAGAACATCTCCATCTCATGCCGTGATCTGATAGTTCTCCTAATTGCTTGAAATTCAAAACTCAGACCCTCTGGAATCTCCCATCTATATCTTATATTCAACTCTTTCAGAATCTGAGTCAGATCTCTATATTTTTTCCTTTCTATTAGGATTTTTTTAGGTAACTCCTTCATTATTCTCACCTTTTTTCCTTCCATTACCAGTGGGTTTTGAAATTGCTTGCTCACAATGTCTTCTTTCATTTTTTTGGTAGTAAACTGCACAATCATATCTCTAGGCAGATTTTTTTGAGCTGCATATCTTGAATTAATTCTGTACACCACATCCACATGTCTTACGATCTCTTCCATGGTTTTATTCAAGAATTCTGCTAATATTTCCGATATCTGTTCTTGGGCTACCTTCCCCTCCTTCTCCGGAACGCCACGAAATCTAAGTTGTCTCTCCATATATTTACATTCCATCACTGCCACTCTTTCATTCAAGCCTGTGGTTTCTGCTTTAAATGTAGTGGTTAGCTTCTCTGTCTTTTCTTCTACCTCGTTAACTTTTTGCTGTGTCGTCTGTAGTTCCTTCTTGACTTTGTCGATACTTTTTGTTAACTCCGCCACTTCAGATTTAATTGTCTCCTTGAGATCCTTCATCATCTCTTGTATTACATCTTTTAGTTCTTTGTTGCCTTCAGCCACTTTCTTATCCAAATTATCAAATGCCGACTGCCAGTCCTTTTTCGACATCGTGGGGCTCGATTTGCTCTGCTCCCACGAGTCTTCTCTCTTTCGCAATTCTGTGGCTTAAATATTTAAGTTCCCAAATTAAAATTCTTGTTTTACTAGTATTTTGTCCAAAAGTTAGCGCTTTAACTGTCCAAAATGGTGGGCGTCTTTTCTCTATGGTTTTAAATCAAAGCTTTGCCCTTACCCTTCTCCAAGATGGCCCACTTCTGGTTGCAATGAGGGCTTGTCCTTGCCCTCTTTCAAAATGGTGCACTTCTGCTTCTGCCTTTTCCTTCACAGCTGATCTAGCCTTGCATCTCGATGTTTATGATGCACTTCCTGTTCCTTCCCCGTTGTTGCACCGCTACTTTCTCTCGCGATCCAGAGGAGTTAGCCGTGTTAGTCTGTAGTAGCAAAATCAAAAAGAGCATCTGACAAAGAAAATTTGATTCTCGAAAGCTTATGCTACAATAAAATTGGTTAGTCTTAAAGGTGCTACTGGACTCTTTTTGATTTTTCTCTCGTGATGTTTCTCTGTTCCCACAGTTCACTATCTCTTTAAACCACAGGTATATAAATAATAATCCTTTCTTCGCCTCTAATTCTTTTCTAAAAGCTTCTTTTCATACAATTCTTTTACCAGGGTGAACTTAATTAGTCCTTTTAAACTTTCTACTTCAGCTTTCTGCTTGAATTTAAATCCTCTAGTCCAATTTCAAACTCGTAGAAGAGATAGCGATCTTTACCTTGCTGGGTCTTTTCTGGGTTGTAATCACTGTTTCAGATGTTCAAATTAGTCCAAATTAGTTACTGAAGCTTGGGTACGGCGATCCTATGCCAACTCAATGACTCCAAAGCTGCTGCAGAGATTTCTGCCACCCTTCTTAGAGCGGGACCTCAAGGCTGGGAAGGAATCCTTTGTGCAGAACCCCCCCTCAGCCGAGATCTACACGCCCTCGGGGTCTCAAGCGTTCTTGCCTGCTCTCCGCCTGAGAGCAGGGGGCCATGGGCAATCTAGCACCCCACCAGCCCTGACAAACAGCAACTTGGACAGCTCAGCTCCCCAAACTGCATCAGACCACCATGATTCCCAAGCCAGAAGTCGGAAAAATAAAATATTATTAATGGTGTGATCTTTAGCAGTTGGACTCTTGGTCATATGTTCTTTGTCTTTATCAGTTGAATACTAGTTGAATTTCATGATACTGTATTAATTGTTTAACAACTATTGTCTTCCGGTTGGGGATTATGGTGGTCTGACATGATCCAGGGAGCTGGATCATCCGAGGTGCTGTTTTTTGGCTGGCGAGGTGCCTGGACCACCCGCAGCCCCCTGATTTCAGGCAGAAATCAGGCAAGAACGCTTAGTGGCCCTAAGAGTGAGTGATCTCAGTGAGGGGGGTGTTTTGAATTAAGGATTCTCCTCTCAGCCTTGAGGTCCCCTCCTAGAAGGGTGGCTAATATCTCTGCAGCAGCTTTTGGAGTCATTAAATTGGCACAGGACCGTTGTGCCCCAAGCCTCAGAAACGGATTTAAGCAGATTTGAACAAAAGAAACAGTGAGTACAACCAAAAGGAGTTTAAGAAGTAGAGATTACTATCTCCCCTAACGGATTGAATCACTAACCAAAGACCAAAAAATAAGGAGTTTAAGAGACAGAGACCCAAGTGGAAAGATGTTATAAAGAGGTGGAAAGTAAAATTGTGACTTTTGAATTTGGAAAAAGGCTAAAAAGACTGAAAAGAGAATATTGTTTTGCATACCTGTGGTTGGGGAGATAGCAACGGGAAAGGGAGGATCATGGGAAGCAGCTGAAGAATCGCGAGAAGCAGTTTGTTTACAGTACCAGCGAGAAACAACTAGAGTGGCAGGAGATAGGTCAGGAAAAAGTGGAAGTAAAACAATGTGTGGAAGAGGAAGAGGAAACCCAGTGAAGGACATTTACCATAGAGAAGAAATAGCTGACGTCACTACCATAGAGAAAGTTCGCCCGGCATTTTGAAGACAGAGTGAAGTGTGAGTCGCCATTTTGAGTGAGGGTGGAATTATCAGATATACAATTGAGAAAAAGATGCCCAACATTTTGGAAGAGGGCAATTTTTTTTTCATTTTATCTGCATCTTGTTGCAAATTATTGAGTTTAAGTTAATTAAGTGAGTTTAAAGTAATGTTGAGACAAGGGAGTTGAGGAAGAGAGCAGATTTGTGGGGAGCAAAGGTAAGCCCAATGATGTCATCAAAAAAAGATAAAGACTGGCAAATTGCCATTGAGAATTTGGACAAAAAAATAACAGAAGGTAATAAAGAGACTCAGGAAATGGTGCAGAAATTACAACAAAATTTAATGAATTAGATTAGAGATGTTATTTAAAAAGAAGTGGCAGAGGTGAAGAAGGATATTGATGAATTAAGGATGGAGCTTCAAGTGACACATCAAAAGGTACAACATGTAGAAAAGAAGACGGAAGGCTTAAAAGCGGATACAACTGGTGTGTGTGATAAGATGGTGGTGATGGAATGCAAAGCAATGGAAAAACAACTGCGTTTTAGGGGTATTCCGGAGAAAATGGGTGAAGTAACCCTGAAGCAAATGGAAGAAATAATAGCAGAATTTCTAGATCAAAAGGAAGATGAGGTGATGACATATTTGGATGTAGCATATAGAGTTAATTCAAAATATGCACAACAAAAGGACTTGCCAAGAGATGTTATTGTCCAGCTGACGACTAAAAGAATGAAGGAGGAAAATATTAGAAAGCATTTTGAGTCCCCATTGGAGATTGAAGGGACAAAGATTCGGATAATGAAAGAATTACCGAGGAAGGTCTTGCAAGAGCGGAAAAAATATAGGGATTTAACGCAGAAATTGAAATCTATGAATATCAGATATAGATGGGAGCTACCTGAGGGTTTGAGCTTTGAATTTCAGTCTGCGAGACAGGTGATTAAATCAAAATATGCAATGGATGTGTTTTTGATGGACAACGAAAAAGACTTTCCAAGTTCAAGTAAATCCTAAATAAGGAATACAAATTATTATCATGGAATGTAAATGGACTAAATTCACCCTCTAAAAGACGAGCAATATTTCATTGGTTGGCCAAGCAAAGATGTAATTTGATTTGTTTACAAGAAACCCATATAAGAGATCAAGATGTAAAATGTTTTGTTAATAAAAAATTGGGAAAACAATTAGCAGCGGGAACAAAGCAAAAAAAGCAAAAAAAGAGGGGAATTGTAATTTATATTAGAGAAGACCTGCAACCAAAATTAATTGTTTCTGATAAAGATGGTAGATACCTGGCAGTAGAATTTCAATATAACGCTAAGAAAGCACTGATAGTGGGAATCTATGCACCAAATGGATCCAAAGAACAATTTTTTAAGGAAGTAATGAGTCAAATGGAACAATGGACTTATGAACAAGTAATTTTGACTGGAGATTTGAATGGAGTTGTGGATTTACAAATGGATAAAAAAACAGCTGTGAGCAAAAATAAAATGGGGAAATTGCCAAAGTCTTTTTTTGAATTACAAAAGCAAGAAAATTTGGAAGATGTTTGGAGGAAGTATAACCCTAAGACTAAACAATATACTTACTTTTCAGCAAGCCACCAGTTGTTTTCAAGAATAGATATGATCTGGGCGTCTAAAGAATTGGCAGTAGCCACAAAGGAAATAGATATTCTACCAAAAATTAGCTCAGATCATAATCCATTGATGTGGAGATTTGGAGGGAAATGTAAAAAACGGAGGTGGAGAATAAATGAAGATCTTTTGGGAGACAAAGGAAGCTTGGAGGTATTAAAAAGAGAGACTAAATGCTTTATTCAAGATAATGTGGAGAAAGTAGTTCCAATATATAAAGTTTGGGATGTGTATAAAGCAGTAATTCGAGGGGTTTTGATGGACTTAAATGGGAGAGACAAGAAAAATAAAGAAAGGAAATTAAAGGAAATACAAGAGAAAATAGCGCAAATAGAACAGTAATTAAGGAAAAGACCAGGTAAAAAGAAATTGATATATGAAATTAAATTATTGCAGGAACAAATAAAAATAATGGAAAATAAAGAAGTGGAGTGGGAATTGAAAAGAATGAAGCAAAAGTCATTTGAAGGGGCTAATAAACCAGGGAAATATTTAGCATGGCAGTTGAAAAAGAGAAGAGAGAAGAAAATAATAAGTAAAATAAAGGAAGATGGAAAAGTTATATGATTAAGGCTCAATAGAGAGAGCATTTTATAAATAGTATGCGAAATTATATCAGAAAAAATTAGTGGATTACAAATCAATAAACGAGTACTTTGACAAATTGAATATGCCAGCTGTGCCTACAAAATTGAAGGAGAGATTAAATGCTGAAATTACAACTATGGAAATTCTGGAAGTGATACAGACTACAAAGGTGGGAAAGGTGCCAGGACCAGATGGACTTACAGCCAAATTTTATAAAGTAATGGGTGAGGATTTAAAACAATTGATGCAGAAAGTAATGAATGCAATATTGGAAGGACAAGAGATACCGGAAACATGGAATGAAGCAAATATTACATTGATACCAAAAGAAACTTTAGATTTAAGTAATGTGAAAAATTATAGACCGATATCATTAACAAATAATGACTATAAGATTTTTGCAAAGATATTAGCGGAAAGACTTAAAGGGTGGTTGGTGGAATTTATAGTGGACGAACAAGCCGGTTTTCTGCCTGATAGGCAAATAAAAGACAATATAAGAATAGTACTGAATGCCATTGAATATTATGATAAGAATCCAAGTAAGCAGGTTGGCTTTTTCTTTGTGGATGCTGAAAAAGTGTTTGATAATTTGAATTGGGATTTTATGTTTGCCACAATGGAAAGAATGCAGATGGGAGAGAAATTTATGCAAGCAATTAAAGCAATATATAAAAACCAATTTGCAACGATAGTTGTTAATTCTGAGTCAACGAAAAAATTGGAAATAAGAAAAGGAATGAGACAGGGATGTCCACTCTCCCCACTACTATTTGTAATGGTATTGGAAGTTCTACTTAGACAAATACGAGAAGATGATATGATAAAAGGATTGAAGACGGGAGGATTTTCATATAAAGTGAGAGCTTTTGCAGATGATGTGATGGTAATAATAAGATCCGACTCAGAATATGTTAAAATTAATGGAAAAAATGAAAGAATTTGGAGATCTAGCAGGATTTTATATAAATAAAGATAAATCCAAAATATTATGTAAAAATATGACTAAACAACAACAGCAAGAATTGATGGAGAAGACAAAGTGTGAAGTGGTCCACAAAGTCAAATATTTAGGTATTGAACTGACAGCTAAAAATATTGTTATTTTTAAGAATAATTATGAAAAATTATGGCAACAGATAGAGACATGGTGAAGTGGAATAAGTTGAATCTTTCATGGTTAGGGTGTATTGCTGTAATTAAGATGAATGTACTCCCAATGGATAATGTTTTTACTACAAACAATACCAATTGTTAAAGATAATAAGCAATTTGAAAAATGGCAAAGATGTGGAAAAATGGCAAAGATGTGGAAAAATACAGTTAAAATTTCAGAATGTACCACTGTAAGAGACAATGTTTATAAAATGATGTATAGATGGTATTTGATACCAAAGAAGTTAGCCAACGGTAATAGTCAAATGTCAGATAAATGTTGGAAATGTAAGAAACACTAAGGTTCATTTTATCATATGTGGTGGACATGTGAGAAAGCTAAACAGTTCTGGGGAGAAATAATAGAAGTTATGTCAGATGTTTTACAGAAAACTGTGAATAAATCCCCATAATTGATGTTATTGTGTATGAACCTAGAAGAATTTGATAAAATGGACAGAATAATGGAGTTTTATATGATTAGTACGGCTAGAATGTGTTATGCACAATTATGGAAGACTCAAGAAATACCATCAGTGGCAGACTGGATTTTGAAAGTAATGAATATGGCTGAAATGGACAAGTTAACAAGAAAGTTAAAAGAACAAGACACTTTGGACTATGTTATGAACTGGAAGAAATGTAAGAATTATGTGGGGGAAAAGTGGGACATGAAAGGAAAAATGTGGCCTTTGGATAATTGTTAGAAGGGGAGAATAGATCTTTACTTGTTTGAAATTAGCGATGGAAATATGATAGTATATGTTAAGAAGAATACAGTAATATTGAAATAAATATTAGAGATATATTTGGAATATGATAGACAGAGATGAGTATATCATGGTTGTATTGTACTAAAGGTTAGCTTATGTTATATTATATAGTATATATTATAATGTAGAAATACTTAAGGTTATATAGTAGGAGATAGTGATTTAGTATAAATGAAGGGAATGGAAAGCTGTTGGAAGTCAACTGAAAAGGGGGGGAATGGGTGGGAATAATATAATGTGATGGTTGTTACGAAGTGTGTATGGTGATTTATGTATATATTGACCCATCCAATAAAAAATTCTTTAAAAAAAATTGTTTAACAACTATTGTCTTTGCACTTTGCACAATTTAAAAATTGTGCAAAAATTCTTAAAAATTGATTGACTATCTCATGAAATTTTTTTCCCCCAGTTTGTATACAGAAATTGTCAAACTTGGGTGATGGCTGGAGGAGAGCCTGCTGCACATTCCCTGTGAATATGGGCTCTCTAAGTGCTAAGGGGGGCGCTCTGGTGCCGACAAATACCAAACACTGAACACATTCGTTAACAGGACATGTTCAGTTCCATTCGTCTGTTTGTATTCGTCGTTGGGAATGAACACCGAACAGCCTGTTCAGGGTTTTTTTCCCGTTCGTGCCCATGTCTACTTTGGCCACACATGAGCAAACACATGCTGTTCTTTTCTGGGACAAGTGGGTAAACAAGGCTCTGGGGCAGCTATTTTTGTGTTTAACCAAAACCAGTATCAACCATTAGTCCCCTTCCTAGTCTAAACAATTGATCCACTGAGTTTTTCCACAAAAGCAAAGGACTAGTAGAAGGCGAGTGCTGGCATGTGGAGTAATGGCAGCGAGGAGTTCCCAAGTAGGAGAGCACTGAACAAACTATCCTGCTTCATGTTCATTTCTTTTCCTATAGCACCAAGAACATATTATTTTTGTACTCAGCTGTTGCCTTTTGGTTTCATGTTTCCTTGTTCTTTATTCCTACAATGAGGAGTGAATCCAAATCCTACCTTTTAAAGCTCAGCATTCCACTGCAAAACAGGGCATTCCTGCTGCCAACCTTCTCCATCACTCAAGTGCAAGCTAGCAGTCAGAATGATTGGCTTAATCTCACACACACACACCCCACAACAGACCTATGTTTCCCCCATAAGTTTTCTTTTTGCTGTGGGGGCAGGAGGGATTTTTTGAAAGGGCAAAGTAGTACAACGGTTCACAGGATGAGGTGGGGGGGAGCAATCCTAAACAGGACTATTCAGATGTATGACCCATGTTATTCAGAAGTACTTCCTCCCAGGGAAGGGTCTTTCGAATTTCAGCCTATAATTGAAGTTTCTTTTTCAAATGTTTTTAAAGCTGTTAGGCAGGGAAGGGAGGGGCCTCCCCTTGAAAGGATTTGATTGGCCGGGGCGGGGGGAATGCACTCAAGCACATTAGTCTCATTCCCTCTTACTGCCAGCAGAGTTAATTAATAATGTAAAGTCTCTCTCCCTTTGGGATCTGATTGGTGCTGTTCAGGAAAATAAGCTGCTCTGCCCAGCAAGGTGAGCCTGCCAGTGCCAAACGTATGAAACAAAACAAAACGTACAAACATTTTATCAGGAGATATTTGTTTCAATTTAGTTTCCCAATTTAGTTTCAGCATTCCATAAGCTGCTTTAACAAGTCAAAACAGTGAGTTCTCTGTGTAATTTTGGCTCGTTATGCACACCTCTATAGAATTCTCCTCCACTCTGAGCGTGGCCCTGCTTGGCCAGCCTCTGCCTGGCTTGGTGAGCACAGGAGAGAGTATCACAGAACCAAATCAGTGAAAAAGACAACAAGCTGTGAAAACTAAGTCTCCAGTCAAAAAGTATATCTTACATAGTCTAAATGGAAAATTTAGAAAACCAGAGGCAATGAAATTAGGAAAATATATAATTAATACTTAGAAGGATTTTTTTCATAGCTAACAGAATCCTCTAATAATTCAATACACTCTTTATATTAAAAGGGCTAGGTTGGGTAAACTTCCAAGCCACTCAAAGTGCTGTGTGTGCTTCAATGAGTGTTAATGGCAACATAACCAAAATTACTATGTACAACAAGAGAATCTCAGACCAATAAAGTGTTAGTGCATTTTGACCATTCACAAAGTATACAGTCAATTGTCATATGCAATCATATATATGTCAGTTTGTAGAAAAGTATTTCACAACTCATCTAGACTTCATAAAATAGAAATAACCTTAAAGAGACAGTGCAACATAAGGTCTTTTCCCTATTTCCAAAAATCTTCCTCAGAGTAGTCACAATGTAGAGGGATTCTTATACAGTCAGAAGCATCACATCCTCAATCTTTATCCTGGAAGGTCTGTTAGAGGTTGAGAAAATTTGTTTGTGAACACAGGGCAGCTGCTTCCATCTGTTCCCAACCTGCCGCCATTGCCATGCCTGCCCCCACTGTTGCCTCCAGCCTCTGCACTATCACTCCCACCTCAGGAAAGTTCTGCAAGGGGGGGAAGGAGGGGGTTGCCCCAGCCACTGAGCCTGTGTTTGGCAGAGCCTGGGGTCTATGGGGATTAGCAGTTGCTTCAGTGGCCCCCCTCTTCATTTTCTCTTCACAGGGGAAAGACTGCCTTGTGTGTGCTGTTGGCACCCTTCTGCCCCTGCGGCTAAAGGGTGATCTCCCCAAGTCCAGGCATTCTGGATATCTATTAATATTACTTTAAACTAAGTATAGTTAAGATCAGGAGGATAAATTCTGGATTTCTTCAACAGAGAAGTTAATGTCTGGCCATATGGGGAGTTTTGAGAAAAAGGCACTCCCGGAGCATGCGTGCACGCTTACCCGGGTGCCTGGCTTTGCCCTCATGCACGGAGGGAGAGCGGCAGGATTTCCCGGGCATCCGGGTGCCTGTTGTGGGAGGGGTTTTGGAGCCGTTATTGGCTCAGCCCGCCTTTCCCTCTGTGCAGTCTCGGGCTGGTTCGTCGAGGTGACGGACGTGCGGCCGAGCTGCTGCGGGACGTCGGGGCCACGCGCTCGGGGGTCGTCGGCGGAGACTGCTGAGTGGTTTGCTTGGCGGGGGAATTCTCCTGCAGCGTCGGGGCGCCTGCGGCGCCAACTTTTGAGTGCCGCTGGGCTCTTGTTCTTCGGGGGTGGCGTCGGGGCGGTTGGGCCTATCCCCTGCCGGGTCCCCTTCTCTTTACGGCGCAGGCTGTCCGGCGGTGAGGGCCGGTTTCGCTGCGCCTCGGGCCGCGCCGCTGCTTTGGCCGGGCGGCTCCTTGCCTTGTTTGCACCGCGGCGCGGTCGGTGTCGCATTGCTGGGGGTTCGCCATATAGCTGCCCGCGTCAGGTTTGGCCAACACCTTCCCGCCCCCCTTTTTTCTTCTCCCCCGGTGGGGTTGAATTTTGAGCCTCAGGAGTGGGGCAGCAGCGGGACCTCTGTGGCTCCTGGGTGGTTTCTGCCCTTCCTTTCCTTGGGATACACATTTGTGCCATTATTATATTCAAAAAAAAAAAGGGTTGTAAACCCGGGTCGCTTGGGCTAGGCTGTTGCGGCCGTGACCTGGGGGCATGCTTTGATCGTGTCCCTGGTTGGGTACTTGAGTTTGCCTGGGGCCTTGTGAGTCGGTGGGCATTTCTCGCCCCCCCCATATTCGGCATTATGCCTCCTAAAAAGGGTGTGGGCAATAGCAAGGGCAAGCAGCCTGCTAAGCGCCCCAGAGTCAGAATGCCTGCCCCTGTGTCGTCCTCGGATGAGGATGATGCAGGGTTGCTCCGGCAAGAGATTTTGGACAAGTTAGCCGCATTGGAGCGGGCTAAGGGGGCCTCTTCTGGGCAGGTAGTTCCCAGTAGGGCTGGTAGAGTTTCTAAGAAGGTTTCTCAGGCTACTTTCCAGCAAGATGTCCTCACGCGTCTTTCTGTTCTGGAAAGTTCTGCAGGTGGTGTGGTAAGCGATGTGGGCACGCATCAGGAGAACCCGGACGGAACGGAGCCTGCGGCACGGGCGGAGGAAGATTCGGCTGAGGTGTCGGATGTTCCTCACGTGGCGGTGGCCGTGGATCAGGCTGAGATGGAGGGTAAGTCTGCTCTGCCACAGACATCTCAGACATGGCCATGGGGGCCTATAGGGACAGCTGGTGGTTCTGCCAGCTGGGGATCTCAGCTTGCACAAGCTTCCTCTTCCAGTTCGGCGGTTTGGCCTGCAATCCCCGGGCAGCTGCAATCGGTTGGTGTAGGACCATGGCAGTCTTGGGGTCACGTACCTGTTTCAGGTCAGCAAGGGCTTGTGGGACCTGGTCAGGTTCCTGCTACGCCTGTTGCTGCACCCCTGGTGGGTTGTAGTCCGCAGCTGTTTGGGCAACCTGCTGCCTTCTGGCCTCCCTATCTAGGGGGTCCTTACTATCAGCCGACCGCCCTGGAAGCGTTGCCCTATCGGGCCATGCCGTTTGGGGATGCGGCCCTCCCTTTGGGAGACCACCTGACTCCTGCCACCAGGGACAAGATATTACATGGCGAGTTCGTAGACGTCTTTACCCTTCTTTTCCGGGAATTGGAAAAGAAGGATAAGGAGGACATGGATGAGCGCGATAAGGAGAGGATGAGGAGACGTAAGGTTGACCGATCCTGGGCCAACTGGCTGCCGGGTATGTTGATCTACGCCGGAGTTATTGCCCGCACGCAGCCTCAGCAGGCGGTCCCCCTGTTTTAATATATTGACATAATATACAGGGGATACACGGACTTCGTTGGTGCTGCTTGGATGCAGTACGACGAAGAATTCCGTATGAGGGCTGCATCCGATCCCACCTTGCCTTGGGATCGCATCCATCAGCAGCTTTGGCAGCAATTGATGGCCCCTGCCAAACCCAATCTTGGTGATAGGGCAGATAGTGGGCATTTGTTGTATAAGCCTGCTTCCACCTCTGGTACCCGCACCTCAGCGGGGCAGTCGGTTCAGCCCCGGCTGCTTTGTTGGGATTTTGCCTATCAGGGCGTGTGTTCCAGAAAAGGATGTGGGTTTAAGCATGAGTGCCCACGGTGTAGGGGTTCCCACTCATTCTCAGCCTGTCCCCGTCCCAAGGCACGGGGCGGTGGGAACAGGCGCCCGGGAGGTGGCTCCGGGCAGGCTGTTCCTGACAAAGGGCCCTTCTCCCATAAAACTGAGGGCTCTGGCTGAGGCCCTGCGGGGTTATCCTGATTGAGTTTCTGCGCAGTTTTTGTTAGAAGGTTTTACGTACGGTTTTAGGATTCCGTTTCAGGGCCCCAGGGCCCCTTTTATGTTCCAAAATTTGTGGTCAGTTAAGGGTTTGGAGGACGTGGTTAGGCGTAAGATTGACAAGGAATGTGCTGAAGGGCGCGTCTTGGGCCCATTTGCTGTTCCTCCGGTCCCCAATTTGAGGGTTTCCCCCCTTGGAGTGGTGCCTAAGAAGGCGGCTGGTGAGTATCGGCTGATACATCACTTGTCCTTTCCCAAAGGGGATTCAGTTAATGACGCCATTCCGGAGCATTTGTGTTCCGTACGGTACACGTCATTCGATGAAGCTGTTAATATGGTTAAGAGTAATGGTTTGGGTGCGGAAATGGCAAAATGCGACATCAAGTCAGCATTTCGCCTTCTCCCTGTCCACCCAGGGGATTTCGAACTGTTGGGGTTCTCTTTTGAGGGCCAATTTTACATGGACAGGGCGCTCCCAATGGGGTGCTCTGTGTCTTGTGCAGCTTTTGAGAGGTTTAGTTCCTTTTTGG
The DNA here is from genome assembly GCF_028583425.1 of Eublepharis macularius. Classification (NCBI taxonomy): domain Eukaryota; kingdom Metazoa; phylum Chordata; class Lepidosauria; order Squamata; family Eublepharidae; genus Eublepharis; species Eublepharis macularius. Next base: position 101,447,993 of record NC_072790.1, on the reverse strand, counting down.
AGTGGGCCTTGCGTCAGAGGCTGCAATGCCGTGACTCCGCCCACTACCTTGATGATTTTATTTTTTGTGGACCGTGGGAATCTGGTCAATGTTCCCGTTTGTTAGCAGGCTTTCTGGCGTTAGCGGAGGAACTAGGGGTTCCTTTGGCACATGAGAAGACCGAAGGGCCCACCCAGGTATTGACCTACCTGGGGATTGAGATAGACACGGTGGCGCAGACCTTTCGTCTCCCAGTGGCTAAGGTATCTGATTTGCGTGAGCGGTTGTCCGCCATGCAAGGAAAACGCAAGGTGACGCTGCGCGAGCTGCAACAGCTCATTGGTCACCTGAACTTTGCTTGTAAGGCTGTGGCGCCTGGGCGTGCCTTTTTGCAATGCCTGTGTGGGGCCATGGCTGGACTTCGTTTGCCCCACCATAAGGTTAGGTTGTCTCAAGGTGTTAGAGATGACCTTCAGGTGAGGGAGGATTTCCTTTCCTCGTTTAATGGAGTTACTCTATGGCGGGAAGAATTTCTACTGGAGGCGGAATTGAGGGTTGCTTCAGACGCTTCTGGGGCTTGGGGCTTTGGTGTCTATTTTAGAGGGCACTGGTGCGCTGAGCCTTGGCCGGCGGGGTGGCACACTGGGGGCGTTACCAGGGATCTCACGTTTTTGGAGTTTTTTCCCATCCTGGTCACGCTTTGGTTGTGGGGGGATGAGCTCGCCAACCATGTTGTCCACTTTTGGTGTGACAATATCGCGGTGGTGCACGTTATTAATTCCCTCTCTGCCAAGTCTCCCAGGGTCATGGGGCCGGTCAGGCATTTCACGCTCCGCTGCCTGCGCCTGAACATTTTGTTCAGGGCAAGGCATGTCCCGGGTATTGACAATGGGGTGGCGGACGCTCTGTCTTGCCAGCAGATGGAGCGCTTTCGCTTGCTCGCCCCCGAAGCCGACCCCTCGCCTTCTCCGATGCCCATGGAGTTGTGGAATCTTGGAGGGACGAAGTTCACAGAGCCATCCGTCTAGCCATCGCCCCCAGCATGAGAAGGGCGTATGATCGCGCTGTGCAGCAGTTTGCGAGCTTCCGGATCGGAGCCGGTTTGGAGCAGAGCTGGCCCATTCCGGCTGAGCATCTTCTGCAATTTTGTGTGGCAAGGAGGTCTGGTGGCCTATCTGTCAGGTCCATTCGGGGGCTCTTGGCGGCCCTGGCTTTTGTTAGCAAGGCGAGGGGATTTCCGGAGGTGACTGGCGACTTCAGAATTCGTAAGATGCTTGAGGGCTGGTCTCGGGAGGCCGGCGCTCAGCCAGATGCCAGGCAACCTATTTTGCCAGCCATCCTGAAGGGCCTGGTTGGCGCCTGGCAGTTGGTTTGCTCGTCAGATTACGAAGCTGCGCTCTTCCATGCAGCCGCGCTAACAGCCTTCTTTGGGGCCCTCAGGGTAGGTGAGTTGGTGGCTCAGTCTTGCTCAGACCTCTTGCAGCGTGCATTGCTACTTAGGGATGTACGGTTTGTGGGGGAGAGAGTCTCTTTATGTATCCGGTCGTCCAAAACTGACCAACGTCGTAAAGGGTCCATTGTTTGGCTGGGCTCGTGTGCCGACGCTGAACTTTGCCCGGTTCGGGGCTTGAGGGCGTACCTTAAGAAGAGGGGAGGGGGTGAGGGCCTTCTTTTCCCCATTACGATCAGACCCCTCTTACTAGGTACCAGTTTTGGTCTGTTACTGGGCGGGCCTTGGCTAAGTTGGGCCTTGAGGGTTTTAAGTTTGGTACCCATTCTTTTAGAATTGGGGCGGCTTCCACGGCTGCAGCTATGGGTTACCCAGAAGTTGCTATTCGCAAGGTGGGGCGATGGTGCTAGGCGGCTTACCGGGGGTATGTCCGCCCTCTGCCTGCCTCGAAATGAGCTGTGTCTGACCGTTCTTTCTTTTAGGTGCTGGTGTTCGCCATGGGAGGTGTCGGATCCTCATCTGCGGACACAGCAGTGTCTTCTGGGCCGCCCATCAGGCCAAGAGGACCCACCTTGGATCCCAGCTTGGCCTCAGTTGTTGGGCCCAGATTGAGTGGCAGGGCCGTCGGGGCCTACGTTGGCCAGGCCTGTTGCCTCTCTTGTTTGAGGGAAGGTCTGCCCCTCCACCACATTTCTTAGTTATACATTTGGGGGGTAATGATTTAGGTTGGATTAAGGGGAAGGCGCTTACGCTGCAAGCGCAAGCCAATCTTAAGTTTATCTTGAACCAGTGGCCTGGCGTCCTCATTATGTGGTCGGCCATCCTCCCCCGGCGGGTGTGGAGGGAGGCATTGGATCATGATGCTGTTGAGCGGACGAGACATAAGGCCAATAAGGCCATGTTTAAGGCTTTGGGTGAGGGCCTGGGGGTCTATTTACCCCATCCTCAAATTCGGGACACGTACGCCGACCTCTATAGGGGGGATGGTGTTCACTTGTCCTTTACAGGTAATGAGATCTTTCTTACTGACCTGCGGCAAGGGTTGAGGTTAGCCCTGCAGGAGATGTGGGGCGTTGGGGCCTAAGCAGAGGCTTGGCCCTAACGATGGCAGGTTAGCTGGGGTAGGCAGAGCAGGCTGGTGAGTACCCGGTGGCACATCCCCATTGGTGGGGAATGGGGGTCTGTCTCGGATCGGCTGGCGGGCCTTACGGCTGCCAGCTGAGAGGGCAGACTGCCCTTGGGACCCCCCGGAAAAGGCATTACCTCGGGCCTTACGGCTGGGGTGTATGGCGCTTTAAAGGGGGGAACCATTAGCCTGGCCGGCTGGGTTATAGTCATGCAGTGGATGGCTTGCGCCTAGGGCAGGGGGGGCTCGCCCATGCAGTACGAGGAGCTGGTCACAGTGACCCCCTTGTTCGAACTGTACCGCTAGTTTCACCCTTGCCGTCAGTTAAGTCTTACTCAAGTTTTCAGGTTTAATGGTCAATAAAAGGCCGTTTCTCCCAAGCCTTTGTGTCCGTCTCTTCTTTCCGAATATGGGGGCAAAAAGGCACTCCCGGAGCGTGCGTGCACGCTTACCCGGGTGCCTGGCTTTGCCCTCATGCACGGAGGGAGAGCGACAGGATTTCCCGGGCATCCGGGTGCCTGTTGTGGGCGGGGTTTTGGAGCCGTTATTGGCTCAGCCCGCCTTTCCCTCCGTGCAGTCTCGGGCTGGTTCGTCCTGCCCTCCTCGCCCTTAGGAAGGCAGTACAGGTATAGCCGGTCGCTGTTTTGGGGCCAGGTAGGAATTTTTTCACCCCTCACTGGATTGGCTGTTTGTGAGGGGTGTTTTTCGCCTACCTTGTACTGCCTGGTTTAGGTGCAGTTTGGTTGTTGGCAGGTTAGCTGGGGTAGGCAGAGCGGGCTGGGGAGCACCCGGTGGCACATCCCCATTGGTGGGGAATGGGGGTCTGTCTCGGATCGGCTGGCGGGCCTTACGGCTGCCAGCTGAGAGGGCAGACTGCCCTTGGGACCCCCCGGAAAAGGCATTACCTCGGGCCTTACGGCTGGGGTGTATGGCGCTTTAAAGGGGGGAACCATTAGCCTGGCCGGCTGGGTTATAGCCATGCAGTGGATGGCTTGCGCCTAGGGCAGGGGGTGCTCGCCCATGCAGTACGAGGAGCTGGTCACAGTGACCCCCTTGCTCGAACTGTACCGCTAGTTTCACCCTTGCCGTCAGTTAAGTCTTACTCAAGTTTTCAGGTTTAATGGTCAATAAAAGGCCCTGTTTCTCCCAAGCCTTTGTGTCCGTCTCTTCTTTCCGAATATGGGGGCAAAAAGGCACTCCCGGAGCGTGCGTGCACGCTTACCCGGGTGCCTGGCTTTGCCCTCATGCACGGAGGGAGAGCGGCAGGATTTCCCGGGCATCCGGGTGCCTGTTGTGGGCGGGGTTTTGGAGCCGTTATTGGCTCAGCCTGCCTTTCCCTCCGTGCAGTCTCGGGCTGGTTCGTCCCGCCCTCCTCGCCCTTAGGAAGGCAGTACAGGTATAGCCGGTCGCTGTTTTGGGGCCAGGTAGGAATTTTTTCACCCCTCACTGGATTGGCTGTTTGTGAGGGGTGTTTTTCGCCTACCTTGTACTGCCTGGTTTAGGTGCAGTTTGGTTGTTGGCAGGTTAGCTGGGGTAGGCAGAGCGGGCTGGGGAGCACCCGGTGGCACATCCCCATTGGTGGGGAATGGGGGTCTGTCTCGGATCGGCTGGCGGGCCTTACGGCTGCCAGCTGAGAGGGCAGACTGCCCTTGGGACCCCCCGGAAAAGGCATTACCTCGGGCCTTACGGCTGGGGTGTATGGCGCTTTAAAGGGGGGAACCATTAGCCTGGCCGGCTGGGTTATAGCCATGCAGTGGATGGCTTGCGCCTAGGGCAGGGGGTGCTCGCCCATGCAGTACGAGGAGCTGGTCACAGTGACCCCCTTGCTCGAACTGTACCACTAGTTTCACCCTTGCCGTCAGTTAAGTCTTACTCAAGTTTTCAGGTTTAATGGTCAATAAAAGGCCCTGTTTCTCCCAAGCCTTTGTGTCCGTCTCTTCTTTCCGAATATGGGGGCAAAGCTTGTTTGTGATTTGGTTTCGATCATGATTTTTTTCCGAGTTTCAAGTGCAGCACCATTCTGTGATCATGATCATGAATCATGATTAGTATTGTCTCTTCTTTTATTTTTAAACATCACAAATGCATAAATAACTGAGGAACTATACGTTTTTTGGGGATTTCATAGCAGTGAGAGACTACTTGTTCAGCTTGGCTAGACTGAAGATAATGAACATTGTAATACATGCAGAATTCACTCCCAAAGTATCTCCCTCTAAATTAAAGTTTGATTCCTGAGTAGAAATTAAGAAATTGTGATATTAAAGCTTGACTTACAGCAAGAATGACAAGACACTGGCTTGAATCCAGTGGAAGGTTTCCTCAAAAGGAAAGGATTTTTGCCCATGTGTGCAATAACTCCCCTTCCTCTGGAGTCCAAAATGCTTCCCCCAATGCTGCTTCTGGGGTGGCATGAGGAACAGCATGAGGGGGGAGCTGAAGTTCTTCTGCAAGAACTTCATTGAAAATCACCTTGTATAGGTAGAACCAAGCTACTATTCTAAATACTGTATATTTTGTTGGTTATTTTCCAAGCTGTTCAAATAATTAATGAACTATTGCTCTTAAATCAACATTGTTTTCACAGCAGTTAAGCCATCTTATTTCAACATTGCTATATGGACATATTGACATAACATTTGTATTGCCAGAAAACTCCAAAATGTTTATTAAACTATTTGAAAAAACTTTAAAAAAATGAACTAGCCATATAATATGAGCAAGTTTAAGAGTTGTGTTAAAGCCAATGTTCTTCTCAGGAGAAAAATAAAATGAAACAAAATTAATCCCAAAACAAAACTTTTAAAAAACCAGAGTTCATCTCTAGTTTGCTGTCAGTGCAAAGGACAAACTGTGCACACGTAGCCCTCAGTTAACTGATATTTCCACAGGAAAACAGCTGCATGCTTAAATTTCTATACTTCGTACTGTTTGATGACAGGTGAAATAAATTCAGTGAAGAAAGTATTTAATCTTTGAGGTACATGCAAACAAGCAACAGAGAATAAATGACTTGGGGAATTATTTGCTAGTCCAGATACAATTTTCAATCAAATCAATGAAAACAGATTGCAGACTCTCTGAATCTGGATATAGAATTTAGTACAAAATATATCAGGTGGTACTACTACTATCCATGTGTCCACTGTAGCATCTGTCTTCCTTGCATTGGCATAAATGGCTCCTGCTCTTTGGCAGGGAATCATTAATTGCTTAGTCTATAAAAAATGCTAGATGTCAGAGATCAGCTAGCCTCATTAGTGAGGATCATTAAGAAGTCATTCTATGGCCACTGCTGCCGCAATTTGTAGTTTTTAAAATTGCCACAAGGCCGTGATCTGGGGAGCATATGCTGTATGGCATCCCCAGGAGCTTTTGTTTTTTCCCTCTCTCACCTTTTCAGGTTCTGAAACAGCAGTGGGGGCTATTTTGGCCCCTGAAAAGCACTGGCGGGGAGCACCTGGGGCAGTTGTGCACATGCTCTAGATTGGGGCCTCATGACAATTTTAAAAGAACCACAAATGCTTCTAAAATGTCATCAGCATCCATAGGATAAACCCATGGCTGCCATCACTTGTAGTTTGGCTCTTATGCTTAAGCAGAATTCACAACAGAATGGAAACAATCCTTTTTCACCTGCTTCACAGTGCTTGTGATAAGAGATTAAATACTGATTGTGATGATATTAAATAGTCCTGATCTCTATGAGATTGGTTAGGAGCTAACTAAGAGTAGACAGGATTAAATCTGATCAGATACTTCAACTTATTAGACAGGAAAGCACCCAGAGGATGGCGGTAACTAAATAAGCTTAACATTTTGATGACTGGCCTGATGGTCTAGGGAGGAACTGTCTCAGCACTGAGCATTAGCACTTGAACCCACATACTGACCAGCATAAGGGAATGGTGTTGATGCACAGCACCTTTCAGCACAGTTTGGTGTGTAAGGAAAGAACATTGAGTAATGCCTTCATTAGAACTACACGATTTGCAGTAAGGTGGCTCTAATTAACCAAATGCTGATTTACTGATTTGATAGCCTTTTAGGGAACCAACATTAATACGATAAAAAAAGAGTTAACTTGTTACAGTTCAGATGTTTAATAAATATTAGTTCAACCCACAGTGATGACTGGCATATTTGGGGGGGGGGGTGCATGTCACAGCAATGGATTTTTTGAAAAAGACCCACTATAAGAAATTCCTTTGGTCTTGTTTTCAGGTCTTTAAATTCCTTAAAATTTATGTTGGTCAACAGAAAATATCCCAAAACTACAGTAGTATAATCTCTTTTTATAACAACCAACCAATATATCACAAATTGGACAAAGTGTTTGTTCAACAGAATTCTTCATCGAATTGGGTATAAAGTACAATGGAGGAGGAGGAGGAGGGTAGGGAAAAGACATACCAGGGCATGTTGGAAAACATCTGCAGTTTGTAGTTTCCTTAAAATCTTGCACCTATCTCCATGTAATTGAACAGATCTTCAACACTCCCTCTCCTGTTCTCTATCTCCTGCTCTCCATTAAAAAGAATAAAAACTTATGCCTATGCAGACAAATCTAAGGGGGAAAATGGGAAAGACCATCATTCCTCTAGATTAGATTTTATTTGGGGGTGGGTGAAAGGGATTTAACTGTAGAATTATGTCAGTGGAGAAAACTCTGTGTTTCCTGTCTGTGATCTAGAGTGTGAATCAAAGGGTCATTGCTATACAGTGGACAAATGAAATATTAATGGGGTGTTTTTTATCCAGCTTGATCTTTCCTCCTTTCCAGTTGCAGAGATTGGGCCATAGTTAAAGCTATCATGCAAACATAAGATAAAAGCTAGGAAGATACACTTATGTAATTAAAAGCTTTATAAAGGGATTTTTATTGAATGCCAGTTCAAACTCAAATGGATGTCACTTCTTCTAAGAGGATAAGAAAAATGTTGGTCAGCCAAACTGAAGACCTTATCAGGGTGGATCCAAAGAACTCAGAGTAGAAGGATTTATGCTTTGTGCTGTCGTATGAACCTTGTGCAGTGCTGATTGAAAGAAAGCCATCTTATCAGAACTGTTGTAAAACTTTTGAAAATATCATTAATAAAGAATATACATGATGTAGACATTTGAAATCAAACTGAAGAGAGGCAAGTTTCTGTTTACATATTTTTATTCCATGTATTTAAATCCTTACATTCATTTCATTTGTTTGGAATCATTACATTAAATTCTAGCAGCTGGAGAAAGTATATTTTATCTGTACAAGATAACATTCTAATATGCTTCCAAATTCTATAATACATTTAAATACACAACAATGAATTGAATCAAATTATTTTTTGCATCTATCCATTGTTAATATTTTATGCATTCTACTTTCAAGAATTAGTAAGCCCATAGCACTGCACTATGTCTATTTATGTCCTATTTTTCTTCCTAAAACATATATTTACTTAGAAAATTTCTGTGCTGCCTCTCCAGAGAACCTGCTGTTTCTTGAGTAGAAGACCTCTCTATTGCCTTTGCTTCCTTAATGACTTTGCTGATCCCATCAGTGAAACATTGACTCTTGATCTTCCTTGGATTCTCTCCATTCCAACACATTCTGTTATTTGAGACTTGGACCTTACCCTTTCCCCTTTTCTGCCGGTAGGTAAACATGTTGGTCTGCAAAGAACAGCAAAATTTGAATACAGCTGCAACTTAGAGATCAACAAAATTTTTCAAGGTATAAGCTTAAGAAAGCCAATGCTCCCTTCTTCAGAATATATCCCTCCCACCTTCTTCTTGATATCTGAAGGAGGAAGCTTTGACTCTCAAAAACGTATACCCTAAAGAATCGTGTTGGTCTCTAAGTCACTGGACTCTGCCTCTTCCAGATTCTGTACAATATGGGGGTTCAGAGGTTGGGCTTCTCTGTGATACCCTCTCCATTGCCTGGTGGGTTGATGGTGCTATGTGCAATATCTGGAGATCCTGCTTGGCTGATACACATATTTCCTGCAATCCTCAGTTCCTTGATTAGGTTTTCAACAGTCTAAGTTTCTTGCATTAACGTGGCATGGATTGTGTTCTTTTACAAGAGCTAAAAATAATAATATGAAATGTCTAAGAAATAGGTCTCATCCAATCTTTTTCATGAAGTTTGCTCCTGGGTCCCCAGAACTTGGTGGAAAATTCCAAACCTCTTTCTACCCCTGAACAGCTGTATCGCAGTCTACTTCTAATCTCTTTGTAACCATATTCTAAGAGCACATTGCACAGGTGATGCTTGAAATAATTTTAATTTAGGATTGGTTTGCAGATGGTCAGAGATTGAAACAAGAATAATTACAAATAAATCATCTGAGGCATAAGATACCTTTCTATTTTGTCTTTGTCAAGAGTCATTCAAGAAGACAGTTTCTTATTTCTTACTAAAGAATATATGTTAGGTTTTCAACTGTTGCAGTAGTTCATGCAAGTCATGTTTAAAACTTTATATTGCCAAAAAGATTATTGAAGTATTCTAGATAAAATCAATCAACAAATATGCATTGCCAGCAAGTGACCTAGTAGCCACCCAAGGATCAAATAATATGGAGTTAAAGAACAGATTCTGAAGCCTCAAATATTTGCCAAGACACACAACGCACGTGGTGCTTTCTGTAGTGTTATGTACATACAGTGAACATTAATTCTACCTAATCCTTTATGTCATTCTTGAAGTGGTAAGCTTTTCCTCTGTGGATAAAATGGCAGATGGTAATGTAACCCAAACACCATAAGTATTTTCAATAGAGATATTGATTTTAAAAAAGGGTGGCACAGCCTATTATTAAAACACTTTGCATCATACCGTCTACGCATTGGCAACCCTTCTGTGCTGAATAATGAACATGAACAGTAAACATCTTGGGAAATAACCTGTATAAATTTTATGATATTTGTCTCATCAGTGTTTGATTTATCTCCAAGCTATAGGTCTGGTGCCTTTTTTATGACCCTCAAAGATGCATCCTTGAGTCATCAGTCAATCCAGGCTATTGTATAATAGTCTAGAGCTTGTGCCGAAGTTCTCTAGATAAACATGACCTAATGGACTACATTTCAAGATTGTGGGATCTTAACATTGGTTAAAAATTCATTCTATGAATTTTGTGGGTAGCTAAATCATAGATGGCTATATATCCACCATTCACCCACCAGTGGACAACAAAACTCTCTACCTTAGCTAAATACAAGAAGGTAGTTTACAGCATAATTCAAGGCACAAGAATTGTGATAAGCTTTAACATATAAAACGAAGTATAATTACAAATGCAGTATTATATCCCACTTACACTGCTCATCCATTCTGTCCTTTATATTTTTAACTCTTTTCCACTTTCACTTTTTCCTTCTCCCCTCCTTTTTTTCTAAATATGCAATTGCAATGACATTTGCCCCCCTAGTCGAAATAAAAGGCAGACACAAAGCTTGGGTATAAAATTGGGCCACTTTATTTATTTTAACATAAGCCGTCAATACGGCAAGGGATCTAACTAACTAGCGGTACAGGTCAAGCCCTGGGGTCACCCATGACCTCCGCCTTGACCTGTCTGGGCGAGCCCCCACTGCCGCGGGGGTGAGCCATACAACGCATGGCTGTGACCCGACCGGCCAGGCAAATGGTTCCCCCTCCAAGCCTGTAGCACCTTGCCATACAGCAGAAGGGCCTTACTTGTACAGGGGAGCCACGTGGCAGTCTGCCCTCGCAACTGGCTGCCGTGGAGCCACACCAGTCGCTCCTGACAGACCCCAATTCCCCACCAATGGGGATGTGCCAAGGGGGTCACCGGCCCGCTCATTTTCCCATCCTAACCTGCCACTGCTAGGGCCAAGCCTCTGCTTAGGCCCTTGTGCCCACAGGTGGCTTATGGCCAACCTGAGCCCTTGCCGTAAATCATCCAGGAATATGTCACAGCCAGTAACCGATAGGTAGACCCCATCACCTCATAGAGGTTGGTGAATTCAGTGGGTATAAATAAGGGCCACTTTATTAACTCAACCTTAACAATAAACCTGTAATTGCGGCAAGGGTTCTAACTGCGGTACAGGTCAAGCCCTGGGGTCCCACAGGACCTCCGCCTTGACCTGTCTGGGCGAACCCCCACTGCCCTGGAGGTGTTCCATCCTATGGATGGCTGGGACCCGGCAGCCAGGCAAGTGGTTCTCCCTGAAAAGCTCCAACCCCCACAGCCGTGGAGCCTGGGGGGGGCCTTGTCCAGGGTCCCCACCAGGCAGTCTGCCCTCACAGCTGGCAGCCGTACAGCCTCACCAACTGCTCAAGACAGAACCCAATTCCCACCTAGTGGGAATGTGCCAAAGGGGGTCACCAGCCCGCACCCTTGAGCCAAAGTCATTCCCATCCAGGTGAATGATCAAAACAGGAGGCGGAGGATTGCACCTCCCCTCAAAGCATCAGGCCACTACTTGCCCGGGCGGTGCAAGCCTGTGTGAGCCTGTAAGGAAAGGGCCAAGCCCTGTAATTCAAGGTCAACACCCTCCAGGTGAATGACCAGTACGTGAGGCAGAAGTCCGCACCTCTCCTCAAAGCATCAGGCCACTACTTGCCTGGGCGCTGCAAGCCTGTGTGAGCCTGTAAGGAAAGGACCGTGCCCTGTAATTCAAAGTCAACACCGTCCAGGCGAATGACCAGTACGTGAGGCGGAAGTCCGCACCTCCCCTCAAAGCATCAGGCCACTACTTGCCTGGGCGCTGCAAGCCTGTGTGAGCCTGTAAGGAAAGAGCCATGCCCTGAAAGTCAAGGTCAACACCCTTCAGGCGAATGACCAGTACGTGAGGCGAAAGTCCACACCTCCCCTCAAAGCATCAGGCCACTACTTGCCTGGGCGCTGCAAGCCTGTGTGAGCCTGTAAGGAAAGGGCTGAGCCCTGTAATTCAAGGTCAACACCCTTCAGGCAAATGACCAGTACGTGAGGCGGAAGTCTGCACCTCCCCTCAAAGCATCAGGCCACTACTTGCTTGGGCGCTGCAAGCCTGTGAGCCTGTAAGGAAAGAGCCATGCCCTGAAAGTCAAGGTCAACACCCTCCAGGCGAATGACCAGTACGTGAGGCGGAAGTCCGCACCTCCCCTCAAAGCATCAGGCCACTACTTGCCTGGGCGGTGCAAGCCTGTGTGAGCCTGTAAGGAAAGGGCCAAGCCCTGTAATTCAAGGTCAACACCCTCCAGGCGAATGAGCAGTACGTGAGGCGGAAGTCCGCACCTCCCCTCAAAGCATCAGGCCACTACTTGCCTGGGCGGTGCAAGCCTGTGTGAGCCTGTAAGGAAAGAGCCATGCCCTGTAATTCAAGGTCAACACCCTTCAGGCGAATGACCAGTACATGAGGCGGAAGTCCGCACCTCCCCTCAAAGCATCAGGCCACTACTTGCCTGGGCGGTGCAAGCCTATGTGAGCCTGTAAGGAAAGGGCCGAGCCCTGTAATTCAAGGTCAACACCCTCCAGGCGAATGACCAGTACGTGAGGCGGAAGTCCGCACCTCCCCTCAAAGCATCAGGCCACTACTTGCCTGGGCGCTGCAAGCCTGTGTGAGCCTGTAAGGAAAGGGCCGAGCCCTGTAATTCAAGGTCAACACCCTTCAGGCAAATGACCAGTACGTGAGGCGGAAGTCCGCACCTCCCCTCAAAGCATCAGGCCACTACTTGCCTGGGCGGTGCAAGCCTGTGTGAGCCTGTAAGGAAAGAGCCATGCCCTGAAAGTCAAGGTCAACACCCTCCAGGCGAATGACCAGTACGTGAGGCCGAAGACCGCACCTCTCCTCAAAGCATTAGGCCACTACTTGCCTGGGGAGTGCAAGCCGGTATGACCTAAAAGGAAAGGGCCATGTCCTGTGAGCCGAAGTCATCATCCCCCTGGGGAATAACCAGGATGTGAGGCAAGGAGAGGGCTATGCTCTGTGAGCCTAGATCATCCCCCCCCCCCCCCCCGGTGAATGACAGGGATGTGAGGCAGAGGTCCACACCTCCTCTTGGAACATCAAGCCACTACTTTCCTGGGTGGTGCAAGCCTCCATGAGTCTGTAATGTAATTGAGCCACGGTCATCACCCCAGGTGAATGACCAGGATGTGAGGCGAAGGTCCGCACCTACCCTCTAGGCATCAGGCCACTACGTGCCTGGGTGGTGCAAGCCTGCATGAGCCTGTAGGGAAAGGGGGCATGCCCTCTGAGACGATGTTAGGTGAAGGACCACAGCTCCCCATGAGTCATTAAACTCACTACCGGCTGGAGAGCAGCAAGTCTGTTTAAGCCAATAGTAAATGGGCATGCCATGACCCTGAGGTCACCCAGGTGACCCCCCCCCCTTGCCACCTAAACTGCAGCACTGAAGCATAAATGGTCTCCATAACTCTTTTTTTGGGGGGGGGGGTGACATGAGAACATGGACTGCCCCTTGAATTGTCACACCAAAAGTGACAGCGTGGCAGACAAACTCCCTCACCACAAAACACCATCACTAAGATTTAGAGACCAAGAAACATCAGAGCTAACCTGAAAATTCTGCCTCTAAGAGCAGGTCCCCCTTCAAAAAAGCAATCCCATTAAAGCAGTTGGACAACTTAACTCATCCGACACTGCCAAATCTTCCCTGATACCCCTACAAAACTTAAGCATGTGATGAAGAACCTATGGCCTCAAGTAAGGGTCCCAAGAAACTCTCTAGCAGGTGCCATCACTCTATAGGCAAAATTAACCCTCGCAATGGCCAGAACCTGCAGAGCTCTCACGTGCCACAAAAGCTGGAGTGCTCAAAGGCCACTAAAAGACAGAGCACCCCCTTAGAAGAGCCTTGACTGTAAGATTACCCGTATGATATTGCCCTAAGGGAAACCCAATAACATAAAATCTTTGAGATGGTGAGTGAACGGCAGGCCCAATATCACATTTCGCCATTTAATTGCAGACCCCACATCACCAAGCCACTTTGACTGCTGGCCAAAGGACCTATATGCGGAAAAATAGGGGCATCCAAAAAACAAAGGGGGGGGCAGCACCCTGCTCTCAGCACACTCCCTTGCTATTTTGTACCAGGACCCTGAACAGGAATCCAACATCCATGTGAAACCCACTAGCAAATAAAGGGGGGATCCTGGTGCCTGGAATTTGCAGCCAGCACCACCGAACAAAAAGGAGGGGGCAGCAAGGAAGCCATTGAGCCCATTAATGCCAAACCCTTGACTCATTGTCACAGTGACTAAAGCCGACCATGTGTCTGGACCAGCAACTTGCCTGCTTCATGGCTGTGGCCATGAATACCACTGTCCTGACTAGCTCAGGCCCTGAGACATGCTAGCCTGGGATCTGCCTGACTGTGAAGCACCAAAGGTGTAGGAACAGAGGCTGAACCCAGGGGCCCACAGCCATGCATATGCCCACTCTTTGAGTGTGTTTATCATCACACTCTAGGGCAGGCCTCTACAGGCCAGCGTGGATGATCTGAAGCCACATACGCGTCAGTACCATCTGCCACCAGGGCTATGACCTCACCACCTTCACTTCTGAAACTCATCCAGCATACATCCTCCTTCTGCTGGCTCCACAGCAAGCATCTGGGTCAATCACTGCACATTCCACCTTTGGCATGACCGTCTCCTCATGCTCGCCTATGGCAGAAGGTCCTGCTAGAGCAGAAAATCTTGTTAACACTTCCCACAGAAGACAGAGCTGATTCCAGCCTCTTGGACAGACCTGATCCTGGCCTCGAGACCCTTTTGGACTGTACATGGGCTGCAATGCAATCCAGCATATCATGTCTACTAGATAGGGTTGCCAGCTTCAAATTATGCAATTCCTGGAAACTTTGGGGGGGAGGGGGGAGAGGGTGTGGCCCTAGGTGGGGAGAGACCTCAGCAGGGAACGATGCCACAGAGTTCACCCTCCAAAGCAGCCATTCTCCCCAGGGAAAGTGAGCACAGCAGCTGGGAGATCAGTTACAATTCCGGGAGATCTCCAGCCACCACCTGGAGTTGGCAACTCTACTACTAAAGGACTCCTCCTATCAGAGGAGGACAGCACTGGCACAGTACTTTCAGGGGCTTACCTCTTTGCTGGCCGTGTGCTTTTGGTCTTTCTTTGGCCTTTCTTAGGTGGCATGGTTAAACCAGGTAAAGTGAAATGGCCACCTATGGGGTGACCCACAAAATGGCTGCTGCTCAATAAGATGCCCTAAACAAAGATGGCTGCTGCAGCATCACATAATGGACACTAATAACCACACCTCTGTAGTAGCCCTAATAAAAGATGGCTACCAGCCCAAACTACCAGTTCTAGCCTCCCTCAAGTAACAAGGCCTGCTAAGGCCGGAAGGCCTGCCATCCTATCTGCATGAGCCTACCCCAAGCCCCCAAGGTGTAAACGGGGTGGTGGGGAGGGAAAAACCCCAGACCAGGAGGGGAGGCCACCAGCATCTACCCTGTTAAGCCCATGGCAACAGTATATGAAGCAATCCCCCTCCCCTCTCAGATAGCTGCAATTCACCCCTGTGGCCTGCAGCAAAGCCTATTGCTGCTGCTACTGGAAGAACTCCCTGCCAACAGAGTGGGGGGGGGAAGGGGGGGCTAGTAGGCCAGAGGCCTGCAGGGGCTGGGCCTAACCCTGCTTTAGCCCTCCTGACTGATAGACAACAAGCCCCAAATGAAAATAAGAAAGAGAAAAATAAAATAAAATAAAACATCTTTGCCAAACCACTGAGCCCGGCGCTGGGCCCTGGCTCTCCTCCTGGAGTTGAAGGTAGCAAGCCGGGGAATAGCACAGCTTCTCCAATGCAGCTACTGCTGCCTAGCCCTGAGGGCCTTTGATACAACCAGCTTCAGAGGAGCTCAGCTTGAAGCATGCTCTGCTCAGGCCGAGCAACAAAGACAACTGTGTGCTGGAGAAGGGCAGAGCAGGCAAATATGTCTTTGGCTCCGCCCATCTAGCAAAGCCCTTGGATGCCTAAGAAATGCCCAACTGCCTTTCCTTCTTCCAGGGCTGCAAACACGGCCCCTGTCCAAGCTGCAGTGCTGCCGTCCAGGTGGGCCGAATTGTTCAATAATTTTAGTTACTGGTAATCTTAAATGTACTGTAACATTGATTTTACACTTGTTACGTTTGTGAAGATAAGATTTTTTTAAAAAAAGACTGGATTGGCTGGTGGATATTGAAATCTGTCTTGTCATTTGGAGTGGACTAGGAAGTGAAAATGGCTCTGGAGCAAGGCAAGCTGAGTGGACCCTACAAGCCAGCACTGCGAAGGGGGTCACTCAGCTCATCAGTGCAAACAATGAGTCTTAGCTCACCCATTACTTCCTCCTGAAAACTGGCAGCAAAGAAGAAAAGGACAGCAGGTGAACTGATACCAATAACTATGGTAGCTAAGCGACCCATCAGGCTATGGCAGAGTTGCTAGACCTTGGTTATGCTTGTTCCTAGCCACCAGTGGCCCTCTAGGTCAGTGGCCCACTAAGAAATTCTTGTAAGTTAAATGGCCAGTCTGCCTCAGTTTGCAGAGATGATGGGAATATGTGTCAATACCTTCTACATGGCCCACTGTGTGATGTTGTTCTCTGTGTGCTACTAGTAGCATTGTTGTACATTTTTATTTTTTATTTATTTATTCAATTTATATACCGCCCATCCCCAGGGGCTCTGGGTGGTGAACAGTTAAAATCGATAAAAACAAAAACTAAAATCAATATACAAATAATAAAACAAATTAACAAGGTGCAGTGGTGGGGAGAACCTTCCCCACCCCAAAGGTGGGAGGCCGACATGGCACCTCCCCCTTCAATCACCAAACGCCTGGTGGAACAGCTCTGTCTTACAGGCCCGGCGGAACGATAATATGTCCCGCTGGGCCCGGGTTTCCATTGACAGAGCGTTCCACCAGGCTGGGGCCAGGACTGAAAAGGCCCTGGCCCTGGTTGAAGCGAGGCGGGCTTCCTTAGGGCCGGGGACCACAAGTAAATATTTATTCGCTGATCGGAGCGATCTCCAGGGAACGTACAGGGAGAGGCGGTCCCGAAGATATGCCGGTCCCAACCCACTCAGGGCTTTAAAGGTAAGAACCAACACTTTGAACCTGATTCGGAATTCAACCGGAAGCCAGTGCAGCTGGCGCAGGACAGGCGTGATGTGTGACTGGTAAGGTATACCAGTCAGGACCCGTGCTGCTGCATTCTGGACCAGTTGTAGTTTCCGGATCAGGCCCAGGGGTAGCCCAGCGTAGAGTGAGTTACAGTAATCTAGCCTGGAGGTGACCATTGCATGGATCACTGTAGCCAGGTCCTGGGGCATCAGGTAGGGGGCAAGTTGCCTGATCTGACAAAGATGGAAAAATGCAGACTTGGCAACTGCCGTGACCTGGGCCTCCATCGATAGGGAGGCATCCAGGAGCACACCCAGACTCTTTACCACTGGCAAAGTTGCCAGTGGTGTCCCATCCAGGACAGGGAGCTGGATCCCAACATCTGGCAGCTCCCGTCCCAGCGGCAGGACCTCCGTCTTCACTGGGTTCAATTTCAGCCTGCTCTGTTTCAACCATGCCGTCACAGCCTCCAAAGCTCTGGCCAGATTGTCTGGGGCCGTGTCTGGCCGGCCGTCCATCAACAGAAAAAGTTGGGTGTCATCTGCATATTGATGACAACCCAGCCCAAACCTCCACACCAACTGGGCGAGGGGGCGCATATAGATGTTAAATAAATAAATACATGACAATCTCTACATATGGACTAAAAAATGTACACATAAAAACCTATATACATATATTTACACAAACCATATAAATATTGAAAATATCCCAAAGGTTCAGTGTGTTTCTATTGCATTAGGGATGTCAGTTTAACTTCTATATTTGTCTTTAGTTCAATAATGCCCCTTCAAGTACAAATGTAGCATATATATGTGAGCATAGAGATTAATTGGGATAATCTGTTCATTTTACAAGTCAATTGATTTATAGGTCCTTTAATGAGCGTCAAAGCAAGGTGTGGCCTTTTTTTAATAAGCTACAGTCATGCACTCTTACTCAGAATATGAACTAACAGTTTTGTGAACTAACAGCTGAAAGCAAAATCTGAAAACTCACCATAATTTAATTATTATGTATAGCTGATGTCCTTTAGATCAGTTGACCTTTCTGTTTTGTTCTTGGCAATAGCAAGTCTCTATGATTTAAACTAATTTCCCCAGTTACATATATTATTTTGAAATTTAATGTCCAAAACATTTTTGGAGTCAGAATGGAATGAGAGAATAATGGCTATCCTGTTCCAGATGTGTGGGTGGTTAGGAACAAGATATCTGTGTTTTATAGTAGATGTGCGACATTATTCAACTAAGATGCAAAATAAACACCAAAAAAGTCTATAGGGTATGTTAGCAATAGCAACAATATGAGGCCTGGCTAATATATTCAGTGAAAGTCATCATATGGTGGATAAGACAGCATTTCTTCTTTCCTCCATTACACAGTGGATTTTATAATTGTGTACCACTTTGGGAACCATTACAGCTGAAAAGCAGAATACAAGTGCAACAAATAAATACATAAAACAGTAAAAAATGACTAATCCATGAAACTGAGAGATCAGTGTCACTGAGACACTGAGAGATCTGTCTTTTGGTGCTACACCTCTGAAGATGCCAGCCACAGCTGCTGGCGAAACGTCAGGAACTACAATGCCAAGACCACGGCAGTACAGCCTGGAAAACCCACAACAACCATTGTTCTCCAGCCGTGAAAGCCTTCAACAATACATCTGAGGGCAAACTCTACACATAGACCTCTGAAACAAATGCTGTTTTTATGGTATAGACCTCAAATGTATCTGGCAAGAAAGTCTACTGAGATTGTAATCTTAAACATTTGTACTAAGAATTAATTCCATTGACCTCTGAAGGACTTGTTTCTAAATGAACATGATTAGCATAATCTCTTAGCTCAGTTACATTGATCCAACAATAATTTAGATAAAACTAACAATCTCTGGATTCAAGATGTGCCAGATTTGGTTACAACATTTTTTTCAGCATTTCAATGAGACACCAAAGTTGTGTTAATTCATGTAAATAATTTTCTTTCTTTCTTTCGCTAGAATTTCTAGGATTAAAATCATAATTGGCTTTTTGGAAAACACTGAAGGAAACTTAGCCTCATTAAGAGAATTCCATTAAGAGAATGTAAATGCATTATATCAGTCTTGATAGGTCCCAGGTGCTTAAGTAGGGTGGGATCTTCAATATTTGCCCTGTCTAGTAACCTATGATAATAGCCAAGACTGTGTGTTCTCTACAGTTTCAAAAGTGTGCCAAGAAAAGCTGAATTCTACAACCTAGACAGATTGTACAAATTAAGCAAATTTGCATAATTTATCTTATATTGCAAATACTGTGCATGTTTTATTGTTTGCATAATTTAGGTTTTGCTATTTAGGGGGAAAGCTAAGTGGTTGCGCAAGATGTATAATCCAGCCCACAGCCAGAGGAAATCTTATTCAGCCTTATCACTTAAACCCATGCATTTTCATGCATTATCACCATTAACACACCATTATGACATTAAAGCCCTTAGTGGATTGGGACCGGCATGTCCACAGGATCGTTTCCCCCTATATCCCCCAGAGTGACCTGCGTCCCTCTGGTCAGCATTTGCTAATTGTGCCTGGCCCAAAAGATGTCCACCTGGCCTTGACCAGAACCAGGACAGTCTCGGGTCTGGTGCCTGCCAACCTGGTGGAACTCTCTTCCAGCTGAGATCCAGGCCCTGCGGGATTTGTTACAGTTCCACAGGGCCTGTAAAACAGAGATGTTTTGCCAGGCGTATGGTTGAGGTGGATAGTTCATTATTTCAGGCCTTCTCTGCTTTGTCCCTACTGCTCTGATTTCTAGCAGATGTTATTTCTATCTATGCTATGCTGTCCTACCCACAGATGCTGCATTTAAACTGACATTTTTAGATGCCTTATTGATTTTATTAGTTGCTTTTACTGTAGATATTGATTTTGTTGTATTTTATAGTGCATTTATTGTATTAATTGCTGCTGTTGCAACTCATCCTGAACCTGCTTGCAGGGAGGACAGGCTAAATACCCAAATGAATGAATGAATGAATGAATGAATGAATGAATGAATGAATGAATGAATGAATGAATGAATGAATGAATGAATGAAATATCTGTGCTAGAAAGTTACTCCATTTATGAAACTGAAATTGAGAATGCCAGAATGCCAGAATCTGCATCAAAACCATATTCTGCAATTTTGCATCCATCATAGACACTTCATAGAAGCTGGATATACGTATCTGGATAAAATAGCCTGTTTGGTCTAAATAAACCATGCAATTCAGTAACAGATAACAGAATCCTACCAGATGTGTACAGAAACCATATAGAGTTTTGTGATGTTCTTCTGCATGGTTGCAGCACTTTTTGACCCCTGGAAAGCTCATTCCTCACATCACAGGATCCCTGCAGAGGAACAGCTGTGAGGGTCAGCATTCTGGCATGACTAGGGACAAGGGGATGCCAGTATCTGGCATCTCAAAATCTGTCTTGTAAGAGGAGCTTGGGAAATGCTCTGCAGTTATTCCTATGAAACAGAGTCCTTCAGACTGTCACCATTGCAGCAATTGTGCAGTATACTCACTATATTATCTGTGCACTAGGCTGTGATATTTTATTGTATAAATTATTTCCTGTTCCAATATATACAGCCATACATCATGCATTCAGCAAATTGCATTGCACAGCACCAAATGTGGTGTCTGAATCTATATTACATGCTTCACAGGTCAAGGAAGTAAAAAAGACCATTACGTCCTAAAGAAGACCCAACAGTCCTAATGCACTAATCTGCCGACACTGGATACTGCTACAATATTGCCACATGCAAGCCCTTGCTTTTTCCTTTCATACAATCCTGTGTTCACCCATCCTCAAAAAAACTCAGCACACTAATTGTGCTTGACCTGGGATTTTCATTTTATTCCTTCTGCAAGATTACTTTAGCACATCTGGTAAAAATTAGATAAACAGATTAGTTCTGGTTCTGTTTCCAGTTAATTTTCTCCAAGCCTTTGCCCCCACTTCTCTGCTGAAGAAGAGAGACATAAATTTCTGATGGGAATAAGTGTTCTCATTACTGGCACTGCTTAGTGATTGCACAGTCAGTGTCAAGTGTAATTAGATTTTAAGAACTCCAGGTTTGTAATTTGTGACAATGAAAGTGTATGCTGATGATGCATCTCTGCTGAGAGCACAGCGTGGCCAATGAAAGAGATCTTACTCGAATCCACAGCTATATATTGCTTGCAGTTTTAATGAAACCATAATCAGCTTAACTGAAGCTATGTTTCATCCATGTTATGCTAAAGAAAATGATTCTATGACCTGTTTTTTAAAAAATTGCAAGCCTTCCCTCAGCCACTCAAACAGGCAGTTATTCATCCACTAATTAAAAATACACCCCTAGACAAAAATTACATGGCCAATTATTGCCCAGTTCCTAATCTACCCTTTCTGGGCAAAGTGATGGAGAAAACAGTAACTGACCAGCTCCAGGTCTTAGATAACTCTAATTCTTGAACCCTTTTCAGTGTGGAGTCAGGCCAGGCTATGGGACACAGTCGGCTTTAGTGGATGATCTGTCTGAAATTCCTATCCCAAATGTCAATCACTCCCTATCTAATTGGATTAAAATAACTGAACATTTACCTTATATCCTGCTAAGTCCTGCCATATTCAAATTCCCTATGTTCAAATTCCCATATCACAATATTTTCTTCAGTAAACCATACTGAATATATCCAGATATTACCAAACTGTCAATAATGCAGCTTGGTAATATCTGACTATATTAGGCATAGCTACACCTCCCTTTGCATAAATCCAAACACAGAGATAAAACATTGCTGAAAGAAGCATAAATAATTAAACATTACATGTTTAACTGTCTCAACAAACAGTACCTAGTAGAATAGTCTAGGGCTGCCAGTCTCCAGGTGGTTGAAGAACCACCCTCTAAATATCCAGGAATTTCCCAACCTAGAGCTGGCAACCCTAGAATACTCTACAGTCTCTCTCTTTCTTGCCAAGACACCTCTCTGAGCCATTTCTTACAGCACAGTCTTATTTCTTTAGTAATTTTTTAAAACAACAACAACAACATTGCAGAGGGTAGTTTTGGTGAAGAAATGAGCTGGAGACATATGGGAATGCCCATCTTTCCTTGCACTGTTTTCCCTCCCCAAATTTCAGCTTCACTGACTACATTTAGAAAAGCAAAAGCAAAAGGAAGTCTTTGGAAATGATTGTGGGACATGTAATTCGGCCCTAATTTATATGAATTTATGCCTCAGATATGTGAACTCATCTGCAAATGAAATGATTTAAGGGCCATTTAACCTTACGATAAATCAGTAATGTAGTTTTTCATATCTCTGCCACCAGGCTTGAAACAGTTTGAGAGGTTGTTGCCTCAAGAGATTTGGGAGGTCAAAATGGTGATTAGCAACCCCATGCTTTTTAAGTCATAGCCTGTTATTTCCACACATTGCTCTAATTTACAGTTACACATTTATTTCCTAAACACCCGCCTTGCTGGACACTGTTTCCCAACAATATTCCGCTTAGACTCTCTTGGCACTGTGCAGTGGCACACACTTTGCTGTTACTTGTCAGCCTGCCCAGCTGCATGCCGCAGGTTTCTAATTGTGCACACTAGATAAGGACCAAACATTACACTTTAAGATAATTATAATCATTATAAATTTTAGATTTACTTAAATGGTTAATGCTTTCCTGGATTTTTTAAAAAAGCTCAAATATGGTGCCTCTAAAACTCTCCATGTTTCAGACAGAAATGGCTCAGCCCTTCATTCAATTGCATGTTCTAGGGCCCTTCACTGAGATTATTTGAACAGCAGAAAAGCTTGTTGTGAGTTTTACCATATAATTCAATCTGGCAATAATAGAATTGCATCTAAATTGATCAGAAAATAATATGGTACCAAAAGAAACCAGATTTGCCAGATTTAAACCCCTTTGCTCCTCACTATATCTGGTCTTCAAGAGGCAAGATAAAGAAAATGCTCTGAAAGATGATGTTGGCAAGTTTTTTTTTTAATTAAATAGTATCCACAATAGAAAGCTACTGGTTGAAGATGGGATAGCTGGGGATGACTGCTATTTTTAGTCTAAACTTTCTAGGTGAGTGCTCTCATACTTGAGCTATGATACTAAAGGTTAGATTTAATGACACTTTTTAAGAAACAGACAAAATAGAATGGGCATAGCAGGAAGAATTGTGTAGCTTGTCATCACTAGTAGTTTCCAGCACCTCTTGGATAGTTTATTTACCTCAGAGCAACTGGTTCTTGAGATCATCACATGATAGTAGTAGCCAGTCTGGTGACAGTTACTTCAGATTTGGCATTCATGGTTTCCCACTATTTTGAGAACCACTGCACAGACTTTTTTACACACACATGCACACACACACGCACACACACACCTATACCTTTGTATTATTTTCGGCATTTTAACCCTTGATGAAATCAATCACTACCCTAAAAGACATTCGCTTTTATAATGCTTTTCTGTGTGTCTCCATTGCATTATTTCTGTCCTCCTTCAGAGGCTGCCCCAGCCACTGGCATCTGAGGGCCAAGCTTCAAGTGACGAATGGCACTTGAACGGCAAGTGGATTGAGTGGAGCGCAAGTGAACAGAGAGAAATACACTTGCCGTTCAAGTGTCATTCATCACTTGTAGCTTCGCCCTGAGAGCCAAGCTACAAGTGATGCCTGACACAGGTTGGACACTTGTCAGCTTACCTCAAGTTTTGATGGGAAATGTAGGCGTCCTGGTCTTACAGCTTGGCTCTCCATTTAATTGAAGTTTACGGAACCCCCCCCCCTACACACACACCCAGTGGAGGGGAAGGGGGGCATCCGGCGAGAGCCCAATGCCTGCAGCACTCCCCTCCCGACCACATGTTCTCCCTCCCATAGACTGCCACTCTGTAACCTTCAATTAAATGGAGAGCCAAGCTGCACGACCAGAATGCCTACATTTCCCATCAAAACTTGAGGGAAGCTGGCAAGTGTCCAACCTGTGTCAGGTGTCACTTGTAGCTTGGCTCTGAAAGTCAAGCAACTGTGTCCAAATTAAATAAACATCACATTTCTAGGTTAACATAAATTTCTGATTCCACTGAGATAAGTGTTCTAATGCCATTTTTTCTGTGGGTTGCTTTGGGTGATCTGCCTCCATCCCAGAAGAGGAAATTAGAATAAAGAAATACAAAGTAACATAATCATGTATTCACTTCTCCATAAGTTTCTTGTCCCAAAATAAATAATGACTTTTGACCTTCCATTGAGACAGCATGGAAGTTCAGACACATGACCATCTTTCTTATGTGTTTCCCTTGAGGCAAGGGTGGCCATTTCTCACAAAGTGCTTTGACTTTCCTTTCCCTGAGATAAAAAGCAACCTATAAAAATAATAAGCATTTAATGCCAGTTCAGAGAGCAGTTTACATAAAAGGTGACTAATGATTAGTTAAGGACCCCCTCCTGTCCCTTACTGATCTAAGGAAAAAGTAGGGATATGAGCCCCCTCTCTTTAGGAATGCTGAAAGCCAGCACAGAAATGCTTGTTTTGTACTGAACACTTAGGTGTGCAGCCATCAGCTAATTGCTTCAGATCTGTGTGAGGTGATCATTCACAGTCTCATTCTGTAAATAGGTCATGAAAATATGCTAAAGAACACCTCCGGCGGGGTGGGGGCGTCAAGGGGAGCGGCGCAGCCGCGACCCCTGGGGGCCCGGCTGTCTTTGTCCTTTGTCCTTTGTCCTTTGTCCTTTGTCCTTGTCCTTGTCCTTGTCTTGGGATGGGGATGGGGATGGGGATGGGGATGGGGATGGGGATGGGGAATTTTATTTTTGGCAACCTCTTCTACATGCAAAACTTTTTTGGTACAAAGTTGTAATGTTATAAAATGGTAAAAATTTCATAAAATTGTAATTTTACTAACAATCCAACTCAAATAAGTTTATAGATAAATCAAACAGTATTGCTTCTATAATCATATTAGGCATAAATATTAGACATAACTTTTAAACATTAAGTAAAAAGTATTAAATACTCGGTAGAGATGGGTTGAAGGTTTTATCTTAAATCCTAAGCAGCTTGAAAACTTCAAGTGAGAACTGAAAACACGTTTCTCTGTTTTAGAGAAACTGCTTTTCAGTACAAAATAAACGGGATGTATGTTTTTGTTGCACTCTCCCAACCAGGAGACAGACCCCTCCTAAGAGTTTAATAGCTTCGTTCATTAACAAATGCTAGTCGTTTTCATTACGTGAGGTATCAAAATATAAATGTTTATTTAAATAAAACAGAAAAATAGAACAGATGAACACAACAAGAATTAAGTTTCCTAACATTTCTTAATGAAATCTAACTCAGTCAGATTAACGATGAAATGCATTCAAGTTACCGTAGCAGATATTACAAGGGTAAGTTTCCTGCCTAGATCTTCATGAGATTTCTTTTGGCCAAAACCCTGATCTGCTATTTGGATTACCATTTTTATATATTATCTTATGCAGAAATCTAAGATCCTTTCATATGATAACAAAGATAAATATCAAACCAATCATAATTTAATTCTTTTTTACTATTTCCAATCATGTGACATTCTACCTAGCCAAAAGTACCACTATGCCCAGCTGCAAGATAAGAGATATGGATAGTAAAAATGACAAGAAAAGTTACATGACCAGATCATCCTTGGTCTCTGCTAACAATTACAGAACATGTATCTGATACTGTTCACTATTTTTAATTGCCTGTCAAAGATAAAGCACCAGTTATACACCATACTAGAAAAAGAACTACAGTGATGTTCATACAGCGTTATTTAGAATGCATATGTTTCACGAAGTATGTGTTCTAAACCATAATCAGCAGTCTACTGGTTTGAATCCCATTACTGACATGAGCTCAGTAGGTGGCCTTGGGTCAGCCACTCCTCTCAGCCCCAGCTCCATTGTGGGGATAAGAATAACACTAACTTGTTCACTGCTCTGGGTGAGGCACTAATATGTGTAGAAGAGCGGTATATAAGCACAGTTATTATTATTATTTATATTTCCATGACACCATCCCTTGACCTGTGAAATTAAGTATTTTGATAAATATGAAAGTGATACAAAATATAAATGCATTGCATAATGTGTGAGTGTACATATGCAAACTTTAAAAATTGTATTGGATAATACCGCAAAGCATGATTACTGAGAAAGCTGCTTTCACTGCTTTCAGTGTGGAGCGCTGCTTGTAGATCAAAACAACCTGACGAGCTGTCTTCATGCAGAGTACACTTGATTCTCTTGGCTTTCAATTCTGCTTTCGTTCAGCATGGGTAAATCAATGTGTCAGCAGTAAACATTTGTATCACTCCTCTCTGAATGACCTTTTAAATTTTACTGCCTATCATGTCAAAGCAATTAAAATTAACAATACAGTTACTAAGCTGCTAAGATCAATTAATGGCTCTTAGGCTTTATCTATTGATCTAGTGACATCTTCAAAACCCACTGGTAACAGACTATACATACTTCTCTTCTATCCACAATATATACACAAGGATTGATTACATATTCTTATCTTCTAAATTACATATTTAAATGACATATTCTTATCTCCTAAATTAATTAGTCAAACTCTTACATCAAGGATTGGTGACAAGTTGTGGACAGACTATGCTTGGACAGAATATACACTGAGAATAAATGACATCAAACAAATTGGAAACTAAATAAATCACTTTTATTTAACAAATAAATTTCTTCTGAAGTCTCTTTAGAAATTAAACAATAGAAACAAACTATGTGGCATTCCTCAAATCCACGTGTAGGATGCTATGGAAGTGGTACTTAGAGGGAAATTAATCTCCGTTGCCTCCTGTCATGAAGAGCAAAAAGAAAACATTAGAAATGAAATGATATCTAGAATAAGAAAACTAGAAGATGAACACAAAAAGGCCACCCAATCTATAAACTTGCTTGCATGAAAATTAGAGGAAAAAACCTCCTCACATTCTATACAAGCTATTAAAGGCACCCAGGAAAAACTCAAACTAATTCTGTAAAATTAGCCCATGTATTTGCTACCAAGCCATTTGTACATCAGACAATCCTGACACTAATCATATTTTAAATTATTTATCATCACAGGAAATTTGGAAAAAAAACTCACAAGAACATAAACAATATCTGGACCAACCAGTCACAACAAAAGATGTTACAGTCACTATCAAATCCTTGAAAAAAATAACAAAGCTTCAGACAGGGATGGATTCCCTGCCAAATTTTTACAAAAAAATACATTCACCAATTTTCAACTCCACTAACTGCCACATGCAACTCTGTTATGTTAGGAGGTAGCATCCCTCTATCTTGGTCAGAGGCTGAAATAGTAGTTACTCCAAAAAAGGACAACCATATTACAAATACTAAATCTTCTCAACCAATACCCTTACTGAATCAAGACCAAAAGATCTTTACAAGCATATTTGCCAAAACATTGTCTAAATTTAAATAACCAACTACATTCACCTTGACCAGACAATACACGTAACACTTTAACTATAATTAATTTCTGTGAAGCATACAAAACCCCTGCATTACTTCTGGCCTTTGATATAGAGAAGGCATTTGATTAAGTGGAAATACCATATCTAAAACTTTTACTTCAAAAAATGGGTTTTGGCGACCAATTCTAAAATGCCATTAATGCTCTTTATCTTTCTCCAAAAGCTACAGTTAGGACTAACAATGTACATTCAATAGATATCCATATAGCAAGGGGAACTAGACAAGGCTGTCCCCTTTCCCCATTTCTGTTTGCCATAACTATAGACAGGGCCAATGCTACCATTAGACCAACTAGGCAGCCGCCTTGGGCACAGACCTCAAGAGGGGCATAGTTTTAAACAGATTACTTTCTTGAAAAAATGCAACTGAGAAAACCTATTGAGCACCCCCTAAATGGTCCTGTCCACAGACATCAAGCAGCTCAAAAGCTCACCGTAACTTTTTTATTTATTTATTTATTTATTTATTTATTTATTTATTTATTTATTTATTTATTTGATGTATACCCTGCCTTCCTCACAGATGGGCTAAGGGTGGCTAACAACATTAAAAAATACATTAAAATCACAGAAACATAAGATCAATAATATTTTTTTAAAAATAATTAAAATAGTCCAGGAGCAGGCTATTTAAACAAATATTGGGAGTCCGTATACAGGCATGGCAGATGGCTGAGGGCAGCTCCGGAAGGAATGGAGGTCTTAGATGGAAGAAGAAGGACACTCGCTGGCACTCAGCCAAAGGCCCAGCAGAACATCTCCGTTTTACAAGCCCTGCAAAACAGTAACAGGTCCCACAGGGCCCAGATCTCCAG
The DNA here is from genome assembly GCF_028583425.1 of Eublepharis macularius. Classification (NCBI taxonomy): domain Eukaryota; kingdom Metazoa; phylum Chordata; class Lepidosauria; order Squamata; family Eublepharidae; genus Eublepharis; species Eublepharis macularius. The sequence continues at coordinate 101,419,946 of NC_072790.1, read as the reverse complement.
CGGGAGAGCATTCCACCAGGCCGGGGTCAGGACAGAAAAAGCCCTCGCCCTGGTTGAGGCCAGATGGATGTCCTTTGGGCCAGGGACCACCAGGAGTTGCTTGTCTGCAGAGCGCAACACCCTGCAGGGGACGTAATGGAAGAGGCGGTCCGGCAGGTATGGAGGTCCCAGTCCATGAAGGGCTTTAAATACCAAGGTTAACACCTTGAACCAGATCTGGAACTCCACTGGAAGCCAGTGCAGCTGGCACAGCACATGATGAATGTGCACTTGGATGGGCGTTCCGGTAAGGATGCGTGCCGCTGCATTCTGGATCAGCTGTAACTTCCGGGTCAGACCCAAGGGCAGTCCAGGATAGAGTGAGTTGCAGTAGTCTAGCCTGGAGGTGACCGTTGCATGGATTACTGTGGCCAGGTCCTGTGGTGAAAGATAGGGCGCCAGTTGCCTGCCCTGTCGAAGATGAAAAAAGGCAGACCTGGCAACAGTCATGACCTGGGCCTTCATTGAAAGTGTAGCATCCAAGGTCACACCCAGACTCCTCACCATCAGGGAAGGTTTCAATTGTACTCCATCAACAGCTGGGAGCCGGTTCCCAGCTTGATTGCCCCATGATCCAGACACAGAACCTCTGTCTTCAGGGGATTCAATTTCAGGCGACTATGATGTAGCCATACCGTCACAGCCTCAAGACCCTTGACCAAGGAATCCAAAGCAAGATCGGACTGGCCATCTGTAATGATTCCAAGTAAATGTGTGCATGTATCTTTAAATGCTTGATGAGATAGGTGAAGAGTGGGGGGTGAAGGAGATGGATGAGTGAGTGATATGTGTCAGGCTATGGCATTCCAGACTTGATAGTCTGTTTCACTCCCTTCTGCAAGAAGACGAGGTCTTTTGATTTCAAAAGGTTTATTGTGAAAGACAGCATTCAAGCCCAGATGTGCATATTCCAGGATTAGAGATCCTGGCCGAGAAAAGCGTTGCTAGGAATGAATCATAGAGCAAAGGTTGTTACATTTCACACTCCTGGAGCCCAGCCTCCCCCCCCCCCCGAGTTCATACAGCAAAACTTCTCAGAGGTGTGCTGAGCTGGCCAAGGTCGAAACAGCAGATAAGACAGGATCCTTTCCCATGGAATCGGCTCCTTGCAGGTGTTGCCTGGAGGGAAAGAAGTCTAAACACTACACGATTAAATATGGCATTACTTAGGTTAAAACAGTTTCTGACAATATGATTGGTTGAGGACTGAGCGGGTGGGTGGAGTGAATGCAGTTTGAGACTGAGAGTAGAGAGAAAATTTTTAGTCAGAAGAAAGCAGGCTAGCTGTGTGCTGCCTGAATATGTTGAAGTGTTTATGAGAGAAATATAACCTGTGTGGAACCTGAACTGAGCATGTTTGTGAAAGGACACTCAGTCAGGGAAAGAGAGGCCAGCTGTGTGAATGAGAGTAAATGAAGTAACTTTAAGAACTGAGAACTACGTTTATGAAACCGATACGCTTCTCGAATAAATAAAAGTTTATTTTTGCTTTGCTATAGCAAAACAGTGTAGCTGTCATTGCTATATCCCATTCCTATCTTCAGGGCCACATAGAACCACGAAGGAGCCTGTCGCTTAGGAATGTTACCAAAGGGAAAATTTAAATAAAATATCTTGGAATAAAATATTCCGGGTGGCAGCAGACTACCCAGAGGGTTAAGGGATAGATTAAAAGAAAAATCTACCCTAAAGAAAGTAAAGGTCATAACACCATCCATCAGCAGATAGAGCTGAGTGTCATCCACATACCAGTGACAACCTAGCCCAAAGCTGCGGGCTAACGGGGCAAGGGGGCACATATAGATGTTAAATAGCATCGGGGAAAGAATCACCCCCTGAGGGATGCCACATAACAAAGAATGGTAAGAAGACATCTGTTCCCTGAGTGCCACCCTCTGTCCTAGATTGTGAAGGAAGGAGTTCAGCCATTGCAGGGCTGTTCCACGAATCCCCACATCGGCAAGGCAGTGGGTCAGAAGATTATGATTGACCATGTCAAATGCTGCTGTAAGATCGAAAAGTATCAGCAGCGCCGACCCACTCTGGTCCAGGTGTTGCCGCAGATCATCTGTGAGGGCAACCAGAGCCGTCTCTGTACCATGGCCGGGCCTGAAGCTGGGCTGGAATGGATCCAGGATAGAGGCATCACCCAGGTATACCTGCAGCTGTTCCGCTACCACCCTCTCAATTACTCAAAGTTATCTCAGAAGTCTCAGTCAACTTGAGAGGAACAATCCTTAGTGAAACTACTTCTTTTTAGCTCTCCAGAGAGCCAGCTAAAAAGAAGAAAGCAAACAAATTAAGTAACTGCAGACAAAAGTATCTCCTTTTCAAGTACAACACAATTCTCTCTCTCATTGTCTCACAGCAAGCATGAGAAGGGGGTGGGAGTAGAAGACACTCTGTTGTGCCAGCCAGGAAAAAGGTGGGGAAATCGCTTCCAATGCTAGAAAAAGAAACTTTTCAGCAACTTGAGGAAGCCAAGCAAGAAGTGAGAAGGAAAACAAAAGGGAAAAGGAGGGAAACTGCCTCCAGAGCTAAGAAAAAACCCCACGTCTTAGAGCAAACTGTATCCCAGCAACACCAAGAGAAGAGGCAGAGTGGAAAACACTAAAATCTTCACAGCTATTCTGCTGTGTCTGGAAAGAAATGGGCAGAAAGTCAGCTTCATGGCTGCAATAAAAGGGAGGAAAGTAGGGAAATTCTGCTGTAGCAATGCGCATAGCATACTTGCTGCAGAGGAACAAGTGCAGGGAAAAATACCTCTGCACTAGAACCTACAACTATATAGCCAAGCTTTTAAGGTTTCCTCAAAATCTGAAAATCCTTTAAAGAGTTATGATGACCTCGTCCAATCCTTAAGGCCACTTTTGGTAGGTGCTCGAGAGGGAAAACTGGTCAAGACCAATTTGTCATCTAAACCTTGGTTTGATCAAAGCTGTATTTGTGCTAAAAATGCTTTAATCTATGCCTATAAGCTAGCACTGAGAGCTGATGAAAAGACCAGACAAGATACATATCATTCTCTTTCATTTTTAAAAAAGAAGTATAAATCACTGGTTGCCCGCTGTAAGAAAGAACATACCAGAAAACTGTGGGCCAATATAACTGAAGCAGCTACGAGCAAAAACTCAGTGGTGTTCTGGAAACTAGTGTCAAACCGCGCCTCCACAGCCGCCTCCCCCTTGGCTTCCTGTATCCCCCCAGATAAATGGACTTCTTTTTTCCAAAAAATGTATGATGATCCTATTCAACCCCCTCCTGCCCTAACAATAGAAAATCTGGCCAAATGCCCCCCAGTTCATGCCGAAGAGGTAAAAGCTTATATTAGCCAGTTAAAGCATGCAAAAGCCCCTGGGCTTGATGGAATATCTCCAGAATTACTAAAAACAAATAAGGACTGGTGGGCAACTTTCCTAGCCTCCCTATTTACTTATTTTGATGAAACCGGCTACATCCCCAATGATTGGGTAATGGCTATAGTAGTCCCCTTCCATAAGAAGGGAAAGAAGGAGGATCCATCCAATTATAGACCAATCAGCTTACTAAGCATTGTAAGCAAGTTGTCTACAAAACATCTGCTGAAGAAATTTTTAGACTGGCTAGAACAGGAGGATATAATTGCTGATGAGCAAGCTGGGTTTAGAGCTGGCAGGTCAACAATAGATCACTGCCTAGTAATGCAACACCTTGTAGAGAAATACGCTACAGGAGACCAAGCATCACTTTACCGGGCATTTGTTGATTTAAAAGCAGCTTTTGACACAGTCTCTAGAAATAGACTTTGGAGGAAACTGCAGGCCTCCTCTATTGATAGGCGACTGCTGTCCCTTCTGGGGGCTATGCACAAGCAAACTGCCCTGAGTAAGGTGCAGCCGAATTGGGCATTTGACTGACCCCATTCAAACTTACAGGCAGGTGTGCCTTCTAGCCCCCTTTCTGTTTATCTTCTACATCAACAATTTGGTGAACCTTTTGAATGCCCCTGGATTGCACCCTCCCAAATGAGCAAATAGGCACATTCACGTACTGCTCTATGCAGATGATGCTGTATTACTTTCTAGGACCCCCATAGGGCTGAAACGAGTCCTAAAAAATTCTCCCAATTCTGTGATACTGAACACCTTCTAACTAATTACCAAAAAACTAAGATCCTGGCTTTCGGTAAAAATCCAAAGATCAGATGATGGGAGCTTCAGGGGCATCAGTTAGAACAACTTACCAGCTTCAAATATTTGGGTGTAGTTTTGCAAGCCTCAGGTACCAAAACAACACATAGCAGCTTCATTGCTGATGTGGGAGAAAAAACAGCACACGGTATACTGAAATTCTATCGATCACAAGGGGGGCAGTATGTACCGGCTGCACTCAGTTTGTTTAAAGCCAAACCATTGGCCCAATTAGTATACGGATCATTCTTGGGGCTGCCATCCTCCTCTTTCTCTCAACTTGAGAGAGTGCACTCCAAATTCCTTAGAGCTCTATTACAAGTGCCCAAATGCATGCCTAACTCATGGGTTAGACTGGAAACAGGAATGTTAAGGGTAGAGGCCAGAATCACCATCCTTTCAATTTTCAAATGGCTGTCAGGACGTCTAAACCCGCAAGGTCTGCTCCCTCTGTTATTCCAAGACAATCTAATTGGCAAAAGGCGACTCTGAAATCCCTGGGAAAATTGGGTCTTTCCCCTCAAAGTTTGCTAGTCATGGGGTTAGACCGAGCAAAATCACTCATTAAGCAGAGAGTGACAGACATTGAAAGACAAACATTTTCTTAGAGCACCAGGTTTTATTTCTTCAGATACTACTAAATATATTGCCGCTCCTGCAGCCTATTTTTACTTTCTTGAATCCAGTAACTCCAGAAGGGCATTTGCTTTAGCTAGAAGTTCAACTCTACCCTCTGCCGTTCTGGAAGGAAAGTTTAAAGCTGTCCATTACTCTCTTAGGCTTTGCTCCTATCCCCTAAGAGAAATTGACTCAATGGAGCACATCTTCTTCAACTGCCCAAGTCATAGTAAAATTAGAGCGGAAACCATCAGTCCATTAGTAGAAAGATTCCCTGGAAGTTCAAATAAAATCAAACTTGATTATCTTTTGTCTGATCGGAATCACCAGACACCATGTCAAGTAGCAAGATTCTGTGCCCAGGTCTACAAGCAACGTAAATCACATAAGGCAGCTTAAACAACTAATTTATGATGATCTTATTTTTTTACTCTTATATTTATTCATCGTTCTTCCCCGGTATCCAGTCTCAACTGCTTTTAAACTGATTTGCAAATGGTTTTATATGTACTGGTCGCAGACTGTAATAATAAACTTGACTTGACTACCTCTGCAGAAATACCTGAACCTACTTCATGGGGTGAAATATCCTAGGTACCACCAGAAGAAGCTGAGAAATGGAGAAAAGCGGAGGGTGTGGTCTCTGAAGATGCCAGCCACAGCTGCTGGCGAAACGTCAGGAACTACAATGCCAAGACCACAGCAATACAGCCCGGAAAACCCACAACAACCATCGTTCTCCGGCCGTGAAAGCCTTCGACAATACGGGTGGTGAACTGCTAACATACATATGATTGCCTCCCGGGTTAGTAAACTCTTCAAGAAGTGCTTTGTTTTGTTTCAGAATACCTCACTGCTGCCAGACAGACCCTTTCATTAGAAAGGTAAGTTTTTTTCTGGTGCATGATTTCCATTCTTTTATTTTGACAACAGAAAAGACCCTTTCGACACCCATACAACTTCCCATTAATTTGTGAGAGCCAGCCTAGTATAGTGGTGGTTACAGTGTTGGACAAGGATCAGAAGACCCAGGTTTGAATTCCCCCTCTGCCATAGAAGTTTGATGGGTGACCTTGGCCACTCTCAGCCTAAACTACCTCATAGAATTGCTGTGAGGATGAAATGGAGAAAGAGAGATTGTAAGTTACTTTGTTGTAAACCATGTTGGGTCCCTATTGGAGAGAAAAGTGGGATATACATGAAGTAAATAAAAATAAAAGGAACAGAAAAGAGTATGCAGCTGTCCAGAAACCCCCAAACGAAGGCACAAAACTGATATATGGGTTCAACTAGTTTTATTTATTTAAATAGGTGGTCAATGTCATTGCTTATTAAGCTGACTGACCCATGAGGGGCGGCATTAGGCAGGCAACCATGGCTGCCTTTTATGAGTAGATCCACCCTGGTTCCAAACTTGGCCAGCACTTCTGCCAGCTGTTTATCCTTGCCTCCACATCCACTATGTACAGAGAGATGCCAAACTTCAGCCCCCTCCCCTGATGTGCAGTAAGGCCCCTACCAGGTTTGGAAAGCAGCAAGGGTGCTCTTTCCTGTTCATGTTGGGAAAACAGATTGGGGAAGAAGGATTAAGACCCTCTCTTCAAATGCCACAGTCCCATATGTCTGAGAATTTTTAAAAATTGCTGGGGTCTCTAAACATGGAACACATCTGGTTTGATTAGACCAGGGCAGACCTGGAGAGAGTGTAACATGTAGGTAGGGCCTCAGTCCCAAGCATACCAAGAGATCAGAGTTCAACATTCAGTTCAGTAGCAATCTCACTGAAATCAGTTAAGTATCTAAATTTAATTCGACTTCCACTGAAACTGTGCTTAATTTTTTCATTTAAAACATAGGATGCATAAGTGGCTTGATCATGTTTTCTGCTTCTTTTAAGGCATTCCCTTTTTGCCAAGTCTATAGGACAACAGATTGGTTCTGGAGCTATATAAGAAAATGCTCAGCTTCATCCACCCATGAGAAAAGAGGGCACATCTGCTTTACAGAAATAGCCTTCTTTATTCCTGCTTATGCTCAATTAAAATCCCACCCTTTGTAAACTCACTTCCTCAAAAATACCTAATCTGGGAGTTGCTCATACAAAAACCACATTTTTCAGTTCCATCATTACTTTTATACTGAATATCTACATTTGTTGATGGAAATACTGACATTTCCCCCAGAGTAAATGTCTGAATTCTGGCAAAGGCACCAGCTTTTGTCTCTGAGCACTCACAAACTTGAACTTGGCAGTTCCAAATGGCTCTGTGTCAACATATGTGAGTTTTCTGGCATATGCTGAGGTGAGGACCTGAAAAGGGGAAAGCCAGGTTTTGAGGTTTAGCTGCAGGAAGTCTTGACAAAAGATCTCCAAGGATTCTTTTGTTTGTTAGTAGCTCGCAGAGTTCTGGAAGAAAGAGGAAGGTACGTATATAGAATAACTGATATAGAATATCGGTTATTGTGAGAATGATTAGAGCTGTTTTCAGTTTGTGTATATGATCACTTGGCATCCACACATGCAATCTGACTCTTTCAAGAGGTTTTTTCCTTTGATTCATTTCCTGGCAAATTCTTGGTTTGACATCAAGTAACATAACCAAATGAAAGTTCAGCCAAAGTGCCATCTCTTCCACATATCATTTATTCATTTAAACTTTGCAGAAAATGCCTTGTAATCTGTATTGTACATTTGGCCACCTCCTACCATTGGCAGCAATCTGTGGTGTGGGAGTGGTAAAATCTCAAGGAAAAGTCTCAGGGACAGGGTGCAGCCAGTCCTTAAATGAGAGGCTTCCTGACAACCTTGAATGTTATGATGGAATAAAAAAAATAGGATATCAATAAATAAAACATTCAATTTCATAACACCAGGACACTGATAAACTATAATAGACATTAAGGAAGGGAAAGGAGGAAAATCTCTCATTTTCAGAGGTAGTGTGCATTATATTTATCTTCTTGTCCCTTAACTTTCAGCAAACTATCTTTATTCATTCCTTAAATTTGGGGCTAACTTGGCCTGAGACTTGGAGCAGGACTCACACTGGGGCAGCCTGGTTTCCCTGGCTCAAACTTTAGAGGGTAGGGGAAATTGAAGCAGAACATCTGGAAGCATTTGACTAGAAGAAATCTCAATGATACACACTGCTTCTCATGTGAATCAGGGTGGAGTCACCCAGATGATTCAGTGGGGATTTGACATGACTCTGCCTCATCCCTAATGTTTTGATGATGTGGGGAGAGAATGGGGAAGCTAAATAGTTTATTCTGTATGTTGCAGCTTTTTTGCTGTGAGTCTGATAAATTTTTGGCTGAATAGACACTCAATAATAATGGGTATGGATATCTGTGAGAAAATTCTAACTAAATCTTTAAAACATCTAATATATAAAGCAATTCTTAGGGCATAGTGAATTTGAACCAAGTCCTTCCAGCAGCAGCCCAGTGGCATGCTAGTTTTTGAAGACTAAGGGCATACTGAATAGCAAGTTCCACTAGCAAAGAGGAAGGGACCAGAGCCAGCCCATGAATTATCTTTGAGATTTGTATGTTTCAGTTTAAATTGAAAATGGAATATGAGTAACAAGAAAGAATTCAGCTAAAATACTCCTAAACTATTAAAAACTTTTCTTACCCTTATCGCAAAATTTAGGTAAAACCAAAATTAACCATCAACAATAAGACTAAACATTACGAGGACGCTGTCCAAATGACAACCTAAAGTCACTATGTTCCATTTCTTCCCTATATTTTCAGGAAATGTGAAGTATACATTAGGAGTTTGGGCAATGAAAATCAAGAGCTGTAAAAAACCCACAAAATAACTGTTTCTCCGGAACAGAAATGTTAGTCCTGGCTACTTCACAGTCATGAAACCCCTTCCTGAAAAAATCTGTGGGATTTTTTCACTTCTGGAATTTAACACCAATGCAGCATGAGCTCGCATTTTACTTTGAATCTGTACTGTTCTCCCTTCCAGTCAGATTGTTACAATCCTGCCAATCTGAAGAGACCTGCCATTCTCCTTGTCATGGGCTGGGCCTGCCCAAGCTGATATTCCAAGCACTAACACAAAGCCAAAGGAGTGTTCAAGATTCAAAAGCCAGGTCCAGTCCATAGTCAGAGCACAAGGTAAACACCAGGAGTGTGTCCAGAATCCAAAAGCCAAGTCAAGCCAAGTCCATAGGTCAGAGGACAAGAGTATCAAGTCAAGGTGCAGGCAAGAACAAGATGCAAGGTTCCAGGAAGCAGTTGCAGGTAATCAACACATTGCTTCCACACCTGGCAGTTTCTCCAGACTGGCTTTTAAAGCCAGATGTGGTTTTCAGCCAGCTGCTAGGTCTCCATCCTGATGCTACTCATCATTGCTCTCCAGCAGCCGGCATTGACTCAGGAGATGAGCACTGCACTGTCTCTCCTACAGTTCCAATCTCTGGCGTCGTCTGTGGTGTTCTTTGGGCATTGGTGAACCTTGGGGTGTGTGTGTGTGTGTGGAGGCCCTTGGCTGGGCTGCACCTGTAGCCTTGAATGTCCCTGGCTGAGCTTCCCCTGTGGTATTGGGGCCAGAGGGTGCTGGTGCCTCAGCTGCTGGCTGTAAGCTCTGATCAGCCAGCAGTTGTTGCTCCTAATCACCGGCTTCTGCTGAGTCAGGGCTAGGGCTGGCTACACAGAACTCCTCTTCTCCTGAGTAGTCCTGGCTGGCTTCATGAGGCTCCTCTTCTCCAGAGGAGACCTCACCCTCACTGAGTCCAGACTGGGCCATGACACTCCTTCACCCCTCCTTGCCATCCAGAGGGAAACTTTTTTCCTTGTGAAAAAGCCTTTGTGTGTTCAGGGGCCCATAGAATTTGAATGCTTTGTCCAATTTGCTTGAAACTTGGGGTTCTTTGAAGGACCAGCAGAAGACACTCCACTGAAATTTTGGCAATATTTGGTTGAAAAACAACAACTTCAGCCCTACCCTAGAAGTCCACCACAGGGAATAATGAAAGTGCAATGGCGGTAGAGTGGTGGTGGTCCTGCAACAGATGCCTTTCTCACTTTCTCAAAGGAAACAAACAACAAACCACAACAAGGAAGGAAGGAAGGAAGGAAGGAAGGAAGGAAGGAAGGAAGGAAGGAAAATGTAGAGTTTTAAAGGGAAAGGTTAAAAAGGCATATTGTTAGTCACTGTAAGAGTAGGGAAATGAAATGAATGCAAAGCTTTTTTTAAAAAAATGCTTGCGGCTGGGTGAAGCTCTCCTACTATCTGCTGCTTGATGGCCATTTTAGAAATTACTAGGGAGAACTTAGTGCAGTTGTACAGAGAAGGACCTACTTTGGGGGTCTGTAAAATCACTTCCCTTGTTCAATCTGCTTGAAAATTAGATTAGAGGTAAGACTGTGTACTGTGTGATTTTGGTGCTTGTAAGTGCAAAAACAGCTGCCCCAGAGCCTCCAGGTTGTCCCCCCTCCCCTTCTCCATTGAAAAAACATCTATGAAAATCATGAGAATAAAAAAAAACTAACAAATTTTGATCTCTGCCCTGCAACACCTCACTAGAAAACTACCCAATCATGTTAAACATTTCACTCAACAGAACCAGATTCAAAACCATGACAAAAATGTTCTAGATGCTTGCCCTTTGTATACATATTCTTTCTGATTAGCACACTCATTTTAGTGTAAAGGAGCACTGCACCACCACAAAGGTAGGCTCACATGGTCCTCTTTCAACGACTGAAGTGACTGCTATAGCAAGGCTTGATCACCTGCCAGTTCAGCTCATGGCCTTTCACAAATTGCAATTGTCAGAGTGAAATGTTTTCACACAGTTCACTTGTGTCTGAAGAGCTCAAACATGTCTGATAGTAAAAAAAGATGACTGAGCCTGTACAGCTACGTACTGGTTTGCTGTAGCTGTGTCTGGGGTCAGAGGCTCAGCCCCCGGACTCACCTGGAGAAGGGGAAGGGAGACAGCCAGGAGCCAGCAACTGGGCTGTTCACGCTGAGGCCAGGGAGGCCCACCGAGCGCAGGGATGGAGTGAGGCCGCAGCCACCACCGTCAGAGGGGCAGCAGAAGAGGGCAATGCCAGGACCCAGATGGCTGTGGAAGGGACCACCCCGCAGCTGGGCCATGCCATGGGACTGGACTCTGACTCCAGCTATGGAGCCCTGCCCACCCTGACAGCCAGAGGAGGGGTGGAGATGCCCAAGCCGCAGCGAGTCTGATGGAACAGGTGGAAGCCAACCAGCCCTGCCCTCCAATGGGATGCTAGAAGCACGAACAGTGTGGGAGAAGGCAGCCAACCCCAGGAGAGAGTGTAGGGCTGAGGCCGCTGCCCATCAAGACTGAAGGAATGGGCTTCTGTGAGGATACAGCAGGGCCGGGAGGATAGGGTGGGTGCCCCTCCCAGAGGCCCTCATAAAAGGGCAAGAGAAGAGGAAGACGGGGTGGGGAGTGGAGAAGCAGTTAGAGAGATAAGGAGAGCGAGTTGTTGAGAGTGTGAGAAGGAGAGAGAGAGGAGGAGGAGGATGTTTTGTATGGAAGGGAGTTGGAGAGGAGGCAAGAGGCAGGCAAGGTGGAGGAATGGACAAGAGGGTGTGAGGGTGATGTATTCCCCACCCCGGCCATGGACCAGACGCTGTTGACAAGCCTAACGGCAGCTTGCTAGAAGCCCTTGTCGGGCACTAAGGCACCCAGTGCAGCTGTGCCCCAGCCGAGGCAAAGCAAGACCGCTTGCCAGATGCCCTTGCCAGGTGCTAGAGCACCCAGGGCAGCAGCGACTCAGCTGAGGCGGGGCAAGCCTGCATGCCAGAGGCCCTCGTCAGGCACTAAGGCGCCCAGGACAGCTACGCTCCAGTGGACCAACTCCACTTGCCAGAAGCCAGGTATTAGGGCAGCTGCGCCCAGGCAGAGACCTGACAAGCTGCTTCCCCCTTCTGGTTGCCATGCCTATCATTTCCAATTGCTAAAAGGTATGAAGTTGAAAATAAAATAACAACAATAACAACAACAACAACCATAACAACAATAATAATCCCTTTAATTTACTAGTCAGGTGTCTCTTTGACATCTGTTAATGGCTGCTGAGACATCCAGATTCAAGTCAGTTCATGAATATTTATATTCAGCACTTTTTGCTAAAAAGGGAAAAAACAGTACTCAAATATATGGTTGCAACAATTTCTACCAGTTCCTATCTTCTCTCCCCTCTTTCTCTGGCTGAATGGGGCAGGGTAGAACACAAAGATCAGGACTTGAGAGAGCCCCCAGAAAAGAGGCCAGTCCTCAGTACCCCTCCCCCCACACTCAAAGACCTGTATGTATCCAAACTGGCTTGTGGGAGTTGTTAGTTTCTCTACCTTTTTCCTACATCTACAAAATACTTCATTTCCAAACTTTAACATGCTTATAACAATATGTCTCTTGTGGCATGTTTTTCTGCAGTCTTCCTTGCACACAACACAAACTAAAAGAAAGGCAGCTCCTGACATTCTGCAAATGATACAAAACTGAATTACTAAAAAGGGCTTTTTCCACAGATTGGAGGGCTGTATTGTAGGGAGATGATCTCAAAGAGATGCTTCACTAATGAGTTAAGAACCATAGACTTAGCCACTATGTTGCTGTACAAACTATCTATTGCTTTAAGCATGGCCTTTTTTCTGGGAAAAGAGGAGGTGGAACTCAGTGGGTTTGCCAGCACAGGGGGCAACTCCTGGAGGGTGGTGGTATCCCTGGTACCACATGTACAAAGTGCTCGCATGCTCCTAGGACCACATAATGGGTCAGCTGGAACAAGGGGGGTTTAAAGTTTATATCATCCTTGGTGAAAACGGTCACATGGCTGGTGACCCTGCCCCCGGATCTCCAGACAGAGGAGAGTTTAGATTGCCCTCCAAGCTGCTTCAGTGGTGCAGAGGGCAATCTAAACTCCCCTCTGGAGATCAGGGGGTGGGGCCACCGTCCATGTGACCATTTTCAATAGGTGCCGGAACTCTGTTCCACTGCGTTCCAGCTTGAAAAAAGCCCTGGCTTTAAGTATGACTCTACTGGATAGTTCTATAATATAAAATGACAGTCCTAGAACTACCTATGGTCTGCTTCAGCATTTCTTCAACTTTGTATTGGACTTTGCTAATGTTATGTCTTTGTAAGCTTACATTTATTTCTCCTATAGCATTGTTTATTGAAATGACCTGATATTTACTTTGCTAAACTCATCCTATGTAATTCACTTTCAGTCTCAATGAGAAAGGCAGACTGTAAATGGCATTAAATAAATAAATAAATACTGTAAATATTTTCACATGGGCTCATTGGAGTTATAATTATTTTTCAGGGGAAGACTTATTGTATCCTAAACAGCTACATGACTTGCCCTGCATAATGATGAAGAGATGCTCTGATTGGCTGCCTTCCTAAGAAGCCTGTAGAAGTTACTGCTGCATGGGCATAAAGCTTCTTGACATGGCATCCACTTCAATCAACTCATGGGCTCAGTTTGGAGGAAAACAAGTCAGTTTGATCACATAACATGTGAATGGTGGTAATGTTCATGTTTAAATTCTCAGCATTCCTAGTGCTGAAGCCTGCTTGTGATGAGTTCAGCTTACATATAAAAGCAGCCACAGAGCTTTGGAGTGAGGGTGCCGATCACTATCAATCTTCTCAGGCAAATGGCTTGTTTTATCATAATTATTTATTTATATTTATTTGTGTCATTTATAGTCTGCCTTTCTCAATGAGACTCAAGGCAAATTACACAGTGTGAGATTAGTACTGTTAATATCAAGAGCATTTCCATAAAAATGCCATAGGGTAAATAAATAAAAGTTTACAAAGATGTAGCTTTAGCAAGAATCCAATACAGAACTGAAGAAATGCTGAAACAGAACATAAACATTTCTAGGTCTAACATTAGACAACACGAAGCACAGGTAGCACATAAGAGGAGATATTTAAGTAACTGGGTAGTACATAAGATAACATAGTGGTGAAGTCTATGGTCCCTAACTCATTAGTGAAGCATCTGAGACCTCCTCCCTACAATACAGCCCTCCTATCAGAGTAAAAAGCCTTTTTGAATAATTCAGTTTTGCATTGTTCACAGAAAGCCAGAAGAGTGAGGTTGTAGAAAGCATTTTTTTTGTGGCTGCCTTAACTTGCTTTTCTAGTAATAGCACTGGATCCAGTATAACCCTTAGGCTCTTTACCAAGCCTGTACTGGCAAGGGTCAGATGAACTCCATTGAAAGTGGGGAGTACAATGTAGGGGTGTATGATTTGGAATACCCAAGCCAAATATGTATATCTGAATAATACCTTACCAGTATTATTCAGACATATTCAGCATACTGGATATATCTGGATATATTCGGGTATACCAAATACTGGATTCCCGAATATATCCAAATTATTCAGGTTCATCCAATAATTACCAAGCTGGCCTGAGGAATACCCAAGCCAAATATGTATATCTGAATAATACCTTACCAGTATTATTCAGACATATTCAGCATACTGGATATATCTGGATATATTCAGGTATACCAAGTACTGGATTCACGAATATACCCAAATTATTCAGGTTCATCCAATAATTACCATGCTGGCCATTTTTAAATCAGGCTGGCTTCTCCCTCCCCCCCCAGGCTTTTTTCCTCAAGCATCTGGGAGAAGAGTGAGGTAGGAGGAAGGGGAAGGGGATGAGTGAGTGACCAATGGATGGAGGACCTCCAGTTGTCTGGCCAATCACAGGGATTCTATGGTAGAGCCTTTTTCAAATTCTTGCAAGAACATAAAAGCAGGCCTGTATCAGAGCAAACTCCATTTTGAGTAAGATTTTTGGAGAGTGTGCTGTTGAAGGCTCTTAGCCTCTGGCTGTTCTAGAAGTCTGCCTTTTGCATTTACCGCTGCCTTTTGGATCTGAGCTTTGCATTACTGCTTGTGTTTTTGGTGGGAAGCTTGAGAAATTGCTGCCTGCCTACCTGTCTAGAGGTCCATCTGAGGAACCTCTGCCTGATTTGTTGTATTTTTTTTTCTATTTGGGGGAAGAGAGGATGGCCTGGAGCTGGATTAGGGAGGAGTAGGGTAAGGGAAAAGGGCAAGCTTTTTCTCTCCTTTTAAACCTTCTTTTAAAACTTTAATTAATTACTTTTGCTGTTGTTGGGAGGTGCCTTTGCTTGTTTTCTGCTGGTTGTGTAATAATACTTATTGCTGATGCTGTGTGTGGGGGGGGGCAGATTGTTTTTTGTTTATTGGTTTTTAATATTTAAAAAGTTGTTGCTTCTAGTGGATTGCTATTTTGTCAGGCAGATTGCTTTTTGAATGCATTTAATATTGTTATATATTTTTGGAGTGGCTGCTATTGTTCTGCACTGCAGTTGTTATTGTTGTTACTTCTAGTGGACTTTTGGGGTACTCTTGTGGGGCTATCTGTGCTTGTGCTCAGTTGGTGGTTCTGCTGCTGGGTGGTTGATGTATTTGTACTTGGTTCTGTTCTTTGGTGTTACGACATTGGTCCTGGATTCTGCCTAGCTTCTGTGTGAGACACTGGTTCCATTGGGCTTGCAACAGTGTCCCTTACTTCACTTTGGTTCTTCTGAGATTCTCTGGTTTGATATTGATTCTGCTAGGATTCTCCAGTTTGGCATTGGCTCTGTTGTGCTTTGTAGGTTCAGCTTGCATTGGAATTTACTGTTGAACAAGTGTTGCCCCTATGTGTTTTGTTAAAGTTTCTTTGCCCTGGAAAACCTTTAGAATTTCCTCACCTTAGGAAACAATAGAGAGTGGTTGAGGGCACCTTGTTCAGGGGCCCATGGAATTGGACTCTTGATCCAATCTTCTTGAAACTTTGGAATTGTGTAATGGATAGGAAGGACTAGGTTTCCTGTCATTTTGGTGGAGTTTGCACAAGAACACCCCCCATCCCACTAGATATATTCCCCCATAAGGAATAATGGAGCCAAATATATTTGGATTCCCAAATAAAATCTGAATGCTATACTGGTAGTTTTGAACCAGAATATCAGGAATACCAAATATATATGGTATTCCAGATACCCAGATCCAAATAATCCAATTTTTTTTATGCACACCCCAATCATAGCTTAAACTTTTACAAAATCTTGAATGTATTTTTCTCACTCGCATCTCCAACCACAAGCTTAGACTAAAATAACTAAGGCACTTTAAAGAGTAATATGTTTATTACATTACAATAAAGATCCCACAAGACTACCAGGTTGAATCCTTTTGATACATCTGCTGATGTAAGAGGAAGTCCCATTTGATCACTGAAAAAACGCTATTCTGAGGATCGTGGGACAAATATCTCCTAGGTCAGGAAGAGTAATGCAGAGGGCAACTTGCTGAGATCAAAGAGAATATCTGGTGGGATCCAGCCCATTATTGTATCTATAACAGATTAACATATCCTTTGGAATTTAGCCAAATGAATTTTGCAAATAAACTTGAAAGTATTCTGAAGTTAATCCATTGTTTATGCTCAGAAAGGAAGTTTGTACACAAGTTTCAAATTCTTAACTTATCCATGGAATTATTCTGCCAATTACCAACATGCAGAACACAATGAAAATAAAAATAGAAAGGAATTATAAGCATGTTTGATGCTTCAGATTGTGTTTTATGCTGTAAAACATATGTTTGAGTTTATCTGTCACATTTTATCTCATCTAAATCACCTTTTAAATTTCCTTGACCATTATTTTGAAATTCTCATCTATAGAGGGGGAAAATGATGGTAGAGGTTGTGATCAGAAAAACTTGATATTTACTGCATCTTTGGGAATTTTAAAATTGTTATTATTTTGTGGGAATTCTCCAAATTTGATTCCATCTGTTTTACTATCTAAGCATGCAACACATAAGAATAAATGGGAAATCAGTCCCTGTGATTTTATGTGCACAACAGCCAGTCTAAACATTCTTTTCATACAATCTGAAAGAGTAGGTTGTAATACAAAGGGAACTGCAGAACAAGAAGCAAGTCTTAAATTAGCAAGTGTAGTATAACATTCTAGTGATATTTATACAAAACTTGTGCCTGTTAGTCACGGATATGCAACTAGTAGTTTGTAACTGACCGTACTTCTACACAGTTGAAAATGAAACCCAAACCAATTTCTGTATGAACTACAGTTCAATGCTGTTTTCATTCTACAAAACACATAGCAAAGTGATGAGTCCATCGATCAATCCAGTCACCATCTTAAATCACCTTTTTTTCTATTTCCTGAAGTTTGAACACCAGTCTTTAACCATTGCTTAATATCAGATGTAATTTTATTCTGATAACAATGATAATTTAATATAGTTCCTATAACTAATCTGAATACAAACATTCAGTATCAGTAACAATCAGAAATGTAACCCCTTTTTTTGGCATTTTAGAAGATGTTAGAAATCTTTGGTAAGGAAAAGGTCTGAGACTTCTGTATGTGAGATTTGATTATTAGGGACCTGAGTGCTCTCAGAATCTTTATTTGAAAGCAGCCACGAGGACAATCTGATTTCTATGAGACTGATATGTATAAGCCTTTTAATAATATAATCTTGAGTGAATCTTAGGTGAATGCTCTGCTTCATTATAATCCCCTGAGTGATCCAATCTGGGTCTATAACAAGCAAGCAAGCAAGCAAGGAGCTGGGCGTGGTGGCACGTGCCTGTAATCCTAGTCTAAGCACAGGAGGCTGAGGCCGGCGAATCACTTGAGCTCGGGAGTTCAGGACTGCAGTCAGCATAACGTCAGTAGATGATTGTTTCTGTATCTGTGAGCCTGAAGGGTCCGAGAGAGAGAGAGAGAGAGAGAGAGAGAGAGAGAGAGAGAGAGAGAGAGAGAGAGAGAGAGAGAGAGAGAGAGAGAGAGAGAGAGAGAGAGAGAGAGAAAGAAAGAAAGAAAGAAAGAAAGAAAGAAAGAAAGAAAGAAAGAAAGAAAGAAAGAAAGAAAGAAAGAAAGAAAGAAAAAGTGTATAACATCTGTGCATATGATTCTCAAAGTGACAATAATTTGACAGTAATTTTCTTGTGTACTAGATCTAAAGAATCCCAGTTTCTGAAATGAACATTTATTTTAATCATCTGTAAATTGTACAATGCCTATTCATTAAAAAGCTTCATTATTAAGAATAAAAATTACAATATTATTTTAAATAATACAATTATTTTATTTTCCCAGTTTCCCATTTTACCAGGCCATAGGGAAATGTGTTTTCTTCAAAGTTTCTTACTTTCCCCCAGACCATCACATTATTACCTATGGACTGAAATAGTTTTGTTGAATCTTACTATTTCTCTACAATAATAATAAAAAAAATCTAGGAATCTCAAATGGGACCATGAACAATTATTGCCCACAACAATTTGTATCTATCTTTATATAGTGCAATGAGTCAAATAATGTTAAAAACATTTACAGCATAAAACTGGTACAACCCTTGGAACTAATAATAGAAAGCGTCTGTATTTTGTACTGATTTCTGTATACTAATGATATACTCACTAATATTTCTGTTTCTGTTTCATGAGTAAAACATGGCACATTACCTGTGTTTATGGATACTGTTATGGTCATTAAACAAAAAGATTATTCTTCTGACCAGTTACTTGAGGGAGTACTTAGTTTTCTTTGCAAATTTAGACTTTTGATAATTACTCACTTGAGGGGACTTCTGTGTTGTTGTCTTTTGAGATAATTAAATCTGTAGATTCATGAGCATTTTCCTACAGCTACTACACTCAGGAACCAGCAACAAGATATTTGAGCTATGTGCTTTACCCAATTCTTGTCTCCATCTCTGTCCTCACAGTGACAAAGAGAAATTGTTTGATAGGTCCACCTTGAACTTTTGATGCCTTGAGCCATTGGTGAGCCAAACTGAACCAACATTTTCTTTTTAGTTTCTTCTTACCTTTTTTCATATCTGCCAGTACTTGTATGTTTGTCCAACAGGGCCAAGTGGCTCCCCAGTGCAATTTCAGATCAGGAAAATGGTGAGAAGGAGGCTTAAATCATAGCTTTCCTTCACACTATGATCCTGATAAGAATCAGGTTCCTGAATGTGTGTTTTAGAGAGAAAGAAATACCAGGAGCACTATTCACAAAACTTCCAACATGTTTTTTTTCCTGAATCTAACTGTGTGAACCTGATCTAGGCCCTTTCTCCTACCATAACCTGTCTGATAATGTTTTTATGACAAAATGAGATAAAACCATATATTCCAAATGCTTCTTGGAATAAGGTATTGTGATTATATATGTAATAGTTAAGAAGGCCAGCTAACAGCCTTAAGCTGGAGCAATTATTGTGGCTGGATGGAGGGGGGGAGCAGAAGACCCCGGGGCAATTGTGTGCAGCACTGGCTCAGCCAGGGGGCTCTCACATTGCTTTCTGCAATCCAGGCCTATTTGGCCAGCTATATGCTGGCCAGCTATATGTCACAGAGAGAGTGCAGCCAGAAAACTCAATGGTCTGGCTCCAATTTGGTCTGCTCTGCATGTTTAAAAGGAGGCTAGAAGCAGAGCTGGCCAAGAGGGTGGTGGACAAGAAAACTGGTTTCCACCACTTCTAGATTAAGGCTAGCTCACTTTCCTTGGTTACCCCAACGGGTGAATGAGGTGCTGGTGGTTCTCTATTAGCAGTCCAGCTGCCAACTGCATGCATTGTCCCTAGCCTATGTTGCACCAAACCTGAGGAACCTGTAATCATTAATTGTTATTAGAGATGGGCATGATCTGAATTATGATTTCAACCCCCCCCCCACATCAAACCCCCAGTATGGCGTTTTCGCCATCGTGACTCAGCTAATCGGTTCTGTCCATGGCAACCAATCCAGCCATTGGGAGTTTGCTAGTTCGGGACTTGATCGGATGGGTCAGTTTCTGTTCAGAATTGCAGACACTCTGGCACTAGTAATTAATTCCCAGGGCAATGGAGTCAGGAAATGAGCTGTGTTTGCCCTCCTTCTGTCGCCCTCAAAACACGAATGGAAGCCCAGCTTTCCTTGATTAGCAAGCTTCTTTCCAAACACGAAGCAGCAACCCAGGGGAGGGAGGGGGAAGGGGTGGGCACAAAGGAAAGGCAAAAGGCAGCACGGGAGGCTGGGAGGCCGCCCGCGCCGTTTGCCTCTCCCCAGGACAAGGGGCACGTGGGCAAGCCAGCCACCCCTTGTCCTGGGGAAAGGCAAAAGGCAGCACGGGAAGCTGAGAGGCCACCTGCGCCGTTCATCTTTCCCCAGGACAAGGGGCACGTGGGCAAGCCAGCCACCCCTTGTCCTGGGGAAAAGCAAAAGGCAGCATGGGAGGCATGGAGTCCGCCTGCGCCGTTCGCCTTTCCCCAGGACAAGGGGCGTGCGGACAAGCCGGCCGCCCCTTGTCTTGCGGGGCAGGTGAACGGCACGGGCAGCCTCCGAGCCACTCATGCTGCTTCCAGTTCCGCAGCACACCGGGACAGCCGGCTTGCTGTGTGGGCAGGGGCGACTCAGGACTCGGAGCGCGCAACCGCGTGCTCAACAGCCTGACTACAGTTGCTCTGGGAGCTGGCCTCCCCGATTCCTGATTTCGGACCGGAAACGAGACTTAATCGGTTAGAACCAGGAACCTGCATTCGGCGGCAGCCCAGATCCACGAACAGCTAGATCGGAATTTTTTTTGGATCGTGCCCATGTCTAATTGTTATGGCTTGATTTTCTCCCAGTCTGGAATGTCAATCTTGTTCTTTTCTCCTTCCCTTTAGAGTAGGCGTTATTGTACCCCACTCCTGACACAATGTTAAGCTATTTTAGGTATGCTTGGTAATCATATTATACATAAATTATACACAATCGTTGGAAGTTATCCTAATTTTTTTAAAAGTATTTCCAAATTTCTGTGATGAAGTGCTTATTGTTGGTGCTATCTTTCAAGTTATGAGGAAAGGGCAGTTCTATATACAAATATAGAATATGGCACTCCCAGCCAGAGGCAAAAGATGCTTTGGCTGGGAGGCACAATTTGCCTCCCTGAAGGAGGATGAGGCAGCCATGCTTTCCTGACCATATGGGAAAGCTAGAGGAAGTGGACTAAGAGGCCTTATAGGGCTGCTCCACCTCTCAGTGTCTCATTCATGCCTCGTGCTTGGCCCACTCACCTCACCCAATTTCAGTGCAGGTTTAGCCGGTTGCTGTTGATCAGGGCCAGGTAGGAATTTTTTCTCCTTTCCCAGAATTGGCAACATAGTAAGGAGTTTTTTGCCTACCTTGCACTGTTTGTATGGAGAGGTAATTGGCTTAAGGTGGGTATGTTAGGAGCTGCTTCTGGCAGGTTAGAAGCCACCTTGGCATATCCACAATGGTGGGGAATTGGGGTCTGTCAGGAGTGCCTGGCTGCTTTATGGCCCAGTTGCGAGGACAGATGCCCTGGTGGGAAACCCCTGGACAAGCCAGTCTCTCCCCCCCACACACACACACACAGGTTTATGGCCAGGTGGGGGAGCTTTTAGGGAGGGAATCACTTCACCTGGCTAGGCCAGGTCCCAGCAATGTGCATAGATGGCTCATGCCCAGGACAGCAGTGGCTCACCCAGGCAGATCAGGGTGGAGGTCCAGGAGTGACCCCAGGGCCTGAACTGTAAGACTAGTTAGGCCGTTGTCATGTTGACAGTTATGTTGTAATTTAATAAAGCGGACCTTTAGTTCCCAACTCTTATGTCTGCCTCTTCATTCCAAATTGGGGCGGGGGGAGCAATGTAAGTACTCTGTTTTCGCCTTCTTGTGACTCTCCACATCTCCAGAAACTTAACATTTATATCTGTCATTTCACCATAATTATCAACCACAAATTATTAAGAAAAGAGGACTGAACAAGAGACACTTATTTCATTATGAATTTTTTACCTGAAGACAATGTTCCCTCCTTTTTGCAGGCGAGTGCTGAATGGGGGGAGGAGAGCGGGGAGGGGGCACAGCGACAAGAAACTCAGACACAGTGCTGGAGGTAAAGAGGTCACAACTTTATTGAGATTACAGCTCGGGAGCAAAGGCGCGCATAGGGCACAGATCCGAGCATTGGCTGACCCGCCTGCCAAGCCGATGAACCACACGCCCCCTCAGACCCCTGCTGAGGGGGGGAACCATGGGATGACAGTCACTGGGATGCCAGGTGGGTGTACACCCCTGTGTGGATCATCCCGTCACCTGGGAGTGAGGCAGACTGACAGCCCCCATCTGGGCATGCACCGGCCATTCCTCACTCCCCAGACCCCTTATGGGGATCCCCATAATAGGGAAACTGAGCCTGAGGGCCCTGTTTCCCCCCAAATGGATTGGTGCCCAATGCCCCAATCTGCAGCCTGCTCAGTCCAAAGTTGTGACAAAAGGGAGGGCTGGGCGGGATGCCGCCACGGGCCAAGTGCTGAGGGGTGGGGAAGAGCCATCTGACCAGGGGCCCGCACCGGATGTGCCTGGGCAGAGTTACCTGGCCCCTGGACACTCCCCACCCCTCCCCAACATGGCGGCCACCATGCTGCTTCCCCGCTCGCCTCCCCCCGCATCGCCCGCAACTCAGGCCCCCAGGTGAGTCTGGGAGCCGTTATTTGCAGGCGAGTGCTAAATGGGGGGAGGAGAGCGGGGAGGGGGCATGGTGACAAGAAAGACTCAGACACAGTGCTGGAGGTAAAGAGGCCACAACTTTATTGAGATTACAGCTCGGGAGCAAAGGCGCGCATAGGGCACAGATCCGAGCATCGGCTGACCCGCCTGCCAAGCCGATGAACCACACACCCCCTCAGACCCCTGCTGAGGGGGGGAACCATGGAATGACAGTCAGTGGGATGCCAGGTGGATGTACACCCCTGTGTGGATCATCCCCTGTCACCTGGGAGTGAGGCGGACTGACAGCCCCCATCTGGGCATGCACTGACCATTCCTCACTCCCCAGACCCCTTATGGGGATCCCCATAATAGGGAAACTGAGCCTGAGGGCCCTGTTTCCCCCCAAACGGATCGGTGCCCAATGCCCCAATCCACCAGAAGAGCCACAAAATGGCTCACCGCCAACGCTCCAAGAGCTGCAAAACCAAAACAAGTAGGCCCCTCAGTGTCCTGCAGCCACCCATACAGACCCCAGCTGGAAGGGCATCACCAGGCAAGAACCACCGCCATACCATGATAGCTGACCAGGGAAGAATCACCCCATGGGACTCCACCGGTCGCCCCTCAGCCTCTGCCCTCTGGCCCCTGTTCTATCAGGGCAGGGCACCGTGAAACTTTCTAGCCCATTGTTCAAGGAGGCTCATCCTGAGCCGAAGCCCCCTGGTGATCCTGAAGAACTGCGGGATGCCCACATGGCCACTGCTATGATCCACTGTGCTGGCATGCCCCCTCCAGGATGTGGCCATCACCGTCCCTCTAGCAAGTCCATACCAGAGCCAGGTCAGAACCTGCAGCTAAAAAGAGAGAATCAGCAGGGAGCTTAGGATCTAACAATGTAGCTCAGCACCTCTGACTGCGTAAAACACACCCATCCACAGCAGGGAATCCCTGGACCACCCTGCTGGGGACCACCTCCCCCAGGAAATGGGAGGGGGGGAAAGGCAGACCACACCAATGGCAAGGACATGCATTCCGGGGAGGCACCTGATTGTGAGGAAGAATCGCCCTTCCAGGCATGGTCATGAGGTTTTCAAACCCCACCACAGCAGCCAATGCTGTGTCACTCCTGAATAGGGGCTTACCCTAGCGTTCCCCTCCAGTTTGGGAAACTTGCAGTGTACCATTACTGGCCACCTCCACGCACCCAGGCATCCAGCAATGCACGCCGAGGGTGACGGAGTTAATCAACATACATTAACTACACAGCACTAGACATGTTCTACCTATTCCAGTATTATACTGTGAAGTAGAAAAGTGAGGGACTCTTGTCACTGTGAAACCTAGAGAGAAATGATGGGCATGTGTGTTGGAGAAACTATAACCATTTCTCTGTGTGGGAATGTGGCAGTGAGTGCCACAGAAAGAGATAGGCCCACCTTGCCAATGCCACCGGCATGGGATCATGCCTAGCCTAAGACACTAAAATGGTTGCTCTGCAATGAGTCCCATACCCAACAGTACAAGGTAAACCTTGCGAACATAGCCACCCACATTCTTCCCGGCTGGTAGTTAGTGTAGCCAGGGAACCAAACAGTAGCTCAGATACCTGTACTGAACCTCTTAGGCAGCTATCCAGCTTGGACTCTCTTTTCTAGCCAGCCGCCAAATCTGATAAGAAACCATGCCCAACATTTAAGTGAACATACCAGAGATGCTAATCTGAAGCTGCAAATTTAAAACTGAAGCCCAGTAGCACCATGGACCACAACAAAATCATTCCAGTATAAGTCTGAGTTCTGTTTTGTTTGTTCAACTCAGAACTCCCTTCACTGAGCTGCTGGAAGTTAAAGGTTTTAAGTGCCGCTGGTCATCCATTTCATTTTTTTCTGTACACTATGTCTGCATTTTTATCTCTGCAGTTTTAAAACAGTTTTTTTTTAAAAAAAACTAACAAAACATCCTTGACACGCAATATGCTTCAACAGCATATATTATACATATTTAAAACTCCTGGTCAGCATGATTGCAGATTGATTATTTTAACAAATGCTGTTCTGCCTGCCTTCCCAGTTGGTGAGCCTGAGAATTAAGCCCCCTCTGGATGCTGGTTACATGTTTAACTCACATTATAGCAAATCTGAAGAAGTGAGCTGTGGCTCACAAGAGCTCATACCCTGTCACAAATTTTCTCAGTCTCATAGGTGCTACTGGACTCTTGCCGCTTCTTACTGCTACCGCCACCCATCCTGACCAAGCAGTCTGAGTGCATCTCCCCCCACCCCCGTGGGAACCACTGTTTACCTGCCTTATTAGTCTGGGATGCAAAGCTCTCTTCCAGCCTGTGCATGAGTGCCAGATCTCTCTAATGTGACTAGTGCCATAAATACTGCCACAATGTATCTGAAATATATGGCATACTGAGCTCTATGAAAGTGCCCTACAGCCAAAAAGCAGTGATCTTCCTAGGAAACTGGCCCTGCTCTCTGGAGATCAGTTGTAATACCAGAAGATCTACAGCTACTACCTGAGAACTGGCAAATAGAAGAGGGAAAAAAACAATCCACAGGGAATACAATACTAGTCTACAAAATTACAAAAATGTATTCAGAGTGCAAAGGCTACAAAATTTCATCACTGTGTTCAAATAAATACTCTTAATACAATTTCCAGGCACATACATGAACAATACAATACTTTTTACATAATCATATAGGGCACATTGCAGTGGACATCCACAGTTTCCACAGTCTTTTTGAAATAATTATAACAATTCTTTCCAGGGCTCCCCTTGGCAAGTGAATGGTGAAGCCCAGCCGTGAAGCAGACTCCAACCCACGCTCAATCTGGGGCCGGCTATCTGTGGCAGATATCGGAATCCTTCATCAGGAGCGTGTGGAATGCTTTACAGCAGAAAAGGAAACTTCCAATGTATTCAAATCCTGCATGCCCAAAACATAAACTTGAAAATCTCTTATGCGTGTCCGATATCTGCCAAGACTGTGGAAACTGTGGATGTCCACTGCAATGTGCCCTATATGATTATGTAAAAAGTATTGTATTGTTTAGTTGTATTGTATTGATTAGTTCTACATCCGATTTTGCATAGGGGTGTATTCATGCAAAACACACATGCATGTGTGCTTGCATCAAGGAATGAAAGGAGAGCCAGAGGTGTATGATATTGCCTCTTTGTGATGAAATTGGGGGTAGGGAAGCAAGAACATATACAGGACTGGCATCTGCCCATGTCCTTCTCTTTTGACCCCTTGTGAGAGAGACACCCATTCTCCCTCCCTATATTTCAGAGTGGGCTCAAGTTGGTCACCCATTTGGGGGCCAAGTAGGAATTTTTCCCCTCTAGCAGAGTGGCACTGGGCTAAGTGGTTTTTTCCTCTACTCTTCTATGAAAATAGTAACAGGAATTCTCCAGTTTGGGTAGCACATAGGCATTAGCGTCCCATGTTGGCAGTAGCAGTGCAGGTCAAGTTGCTTGAATGGTGCGCAGTACAGCTTAGGCTAGCACCTGGGGCATCATTTGGATGGTAAAGGGTTAACCTTTAGAGCCGGCTTGGGGCCTCAGTGCCTTCATGGATCTGGGACAGGAGTCCTTGATGGCTGCCATTATCATTAACCCATAGACCCTGTGATTAGGGGACAGGAAGTGACATGTCCCTCAAGCATCATCAAAGTTTGGAGTCAAGGTGTCCTCACCCATAAACTCAGAGATAAACAAACAAGACATGGCCTGACTCTTCTGCATCCCACCAATGGCCTGCACTGCATCTAGGCTCACAATGGAGTTTGGCCTGCAGGCACTACAGACCCCCTTTAATTGATCTAAATAAATAAATCTGACCTTTTTTATTAGCCCATCTGAAGCTATCAGCTGTCCTTTTTCCACATTTGTATGAACACTGATTTTGATACCAGAAGCGAGGCAAACTGGGACCCCAATGCCTCAGATACCAAAGGTAAAATGATAACAAAGGAGGCATTGTTAATATTTCTCCCTCTGTGACTTCAGAAATAATATCACAAATGGCAAGATTTCATCTATCAAGTCCCAAAATATCAGGAAACAGTACAGTAGCTGTTACCATGGTGCCATTCTAGCCATACACTAACCATATTCAGGCATCCTCACAACAGCTATTATTACATGCTACTGAGAGCTTTGTTCTTCCCAGAAGAGTCTATTGTCAGTGTCTCTTTTATCTAAATGCTTTGTACAATGGTTTTGGCTTGGGTACCTCATGCTTGCAGAAGAGCCTCCTGGAAGAGGTCAGAGAAACTTCTACTTTCTTGGCTTTCCAGTAAAGATGTAAAACAATTATTTCATAGAGATTTTGGAGCCTCCCAGCTCATCAAAGTTTTATTTTAATTTTGAAGTATTCTTATCTATTGTTTTAATGTGTAATTGTATACAATTCTGTGTTTTTATTTAGTTTTATCGTATTTTAGATTGCTGTGGTTACCTGCCTTTGGTTCTGAGTTGGTCAGGAAAAAGATGGGCACACACATATATATATGTGTGTGTGTTTTAAAAAATAAATATAGTAAAGCCCTTGTACCTAATGTACAAGGCAAATCAGCATGGCCTTCAAACTACAGAAATGTTAAATGTAGTAATTAAGTTCTTGAACTAACTTGTTATCGAGCACTTACGTTAAAGCTAATCAATCTGATTTCAACAGAAACCTGTCCTGGAAGGATATAATGCATGAGACTGAAAACTGAGGAAGTAAACCAGAACAAAGAGAGAGAAAAGAATGGCTCCTTTATGAAGCTTGTTCGATCCTTCCAAAACGTTGTTGAAGATATTGGCCTATACAACTTAACCATAAAAGCATGTTTCACAATCCTATAACACTGGATTAGGCATGTGCTAAGAAACAGAAGGAAAATATCTGACAGGTTTAAGTTACCTTTTCTGATGCGAAAAGCAGAACGCTAGTAGGAGTTGAATTGAGATCTTCAGGTGCTGCAATTAAAACTCCTTCAAGATTAGATTTACTTACAACTTGAAGGCTTAAAGTACCAGTCTATAAGCTTAAGAACAATGTACCGTAACACATTTCTACAATCAGGATATTGTGTTGAACGTTCTCACAAGGATTTGTTAATTCCTATATGAACAAATCCATTTTGGAAATGAATACTGTATTAGTGGAAGTGATGGGGCAGGTCTGGAGAGATTTGGATTCAGCTGCCTATACATCCATTAAATAATATGTAAAAATGCAATAGATTTCTCTTGATATATAGGTATATCTGGAATGAGTATGCATGGCACAATTCTGTTTTAAAACATTTGTCCAAATGACCATTGCCAGAGCTCAAGATTATTCAGTGAAGTTAGTACCTCTCTTGTTGTGTACTCACTGCCTTGCGCTTTAGGAAATGCTCTTATTCCACTGATAGGTACGCTTGAAAGAATAAGTGTGCCTTTGTTCTTTCGGTTTGATATGGCAGGGGCTTATCAGAACTTTCTGAATGCTTTCATTGAATTCAGTAGAACAACTTTTAAAGGCCAGTCTTTTCTAACTCTTTTCAGTTACAGCCTCAGCCAGCAATTCATATATCTAATCTGAAACATACATCATAGCATAATTAACTATATTTTTAGTCAGGTCACTGTTATTTACTAACAGACACTGGAAACTGGGCCATAGGGTTGCCAGCTCCCCATAATTCCTGGAGATTTGGAGGGTGGAACCAGGAGAGGGTGGTGTTTGGGGAAGGGAGGGACTTTAGCTGTGTATAATGCCATAGTACACACTCCAAAGCATACATTTTCACCAGGGGAACTGATCTGCACCCACAGATATCCCTGCTGTTCAGAATCTGTTGACATAAAGAACTGGGCCAGGGATTATGTTCCCCTTGAGGGATTTCCCAGTTAAACTGGAGACTTGCTGGAATTCTGCCATCACTCTGCTTACTGGATTGGATTGCCTATGCTTGAAGTATTTTGTACCTTTTTCCCTAGGAAACCTCTAAGATGTTTACTGAGGGTATGAGCTGAGTAAAGGTTTTAGATTGCAGTTCTCAGCTAATGTTTGGGTCTTTTGTGAACTTTTGAGTTCTAAACATGCAGGTGTACATATACGTTTCTTACTGCACACATACTGGGAGAGAAAATTTTGTCACGTAGCATTTCTAGCATGTCTAGATAATTGTGGTCATTGAGCCAGTGGAATGCCTCCCCATAATGGCTGGCATTGAATTATTTCAAATGCCCTATCAAGAACTTGTTTTCCACTTTCATTCTGTAAAGTAATTAAATTCACAAAAAGTGGTGTTTTCATTCATGCATTGATAAAATTGCAGGATTTACATTCGCATTCAGCTGTCCTCCATTCCCTTTGAACTGTAATTTCACAGCAAGCTTTTTTTTTGTTCTGCTTGTGAATGTCTTACGGATTTAAAGGGGTTTTACTGATATATTTCCTGGGAATAAAAGGAATTTGATATTGTATAACTGAGCTAGTGGAAATGTTCAAGTTATTGTTCTCTAGTCTTAATTCTGGAGCAATACGATGAGAAAGTAATTAGTTTTGTCAATAGAGAATTTGAACTTTTAGACATTGTTTGCATTTGTCTAGCATTTTAATTCTGGCAACTCAAACTGAAGGATTTGCATCTGACTCAGTGCAGGGAGAATGTCTGAGCAAAGTAGACATAAATATCGTGTTTTGGCCATGCTGCACTGGGTCTCAAATGGGTGTGCCACATCACAAATCAAAGATGCTTCCTAACAATTAAAAGCTATGTAGGAAAATGTACATACCTAAGCTTTCCCCTGTTGGAATAGGAGACTCAGCCTGCCTTTGGACACTGGTGGGTGCTGCACGTCTCTTTGAATGTAATGTATAAGTCTAGCAATCTGCCACTTTCTTGTCTAAGGTGGTAATGCCTACTGACTCCTCCTCTCTTGCCTCTGTGCCTCTTGGGAAATCTCTCCCTCCCTCGTGGCCTTTCCAAGAAGAGGGATGTAAATCCTCCATACTCCAACAGGCAACCTCATGAGGAACAAAAGAGAGGAAATAGGTGAAAGATCTAGCAGACTTTTTCCAGCCCTAAAACATGCACAGAAAAGCAGAGAAACCTCCCTTTTAAAAAACTTTTGGCTAACTTCAGCCTAGCATACAGAAAACTCAAAATTAAAAAGGGAGAAAAGTTTCCTAGAGAAATACTTTATACAGAAACTGAAAATTAAAGAGAAGAAAGTTTCTAGAGAAATAATTTTGCTTTATACAGAAAACTGAAAGTTAAAGAGGGGAAATAAAGTTATCTAGAGAAATACTTTGAAATCTCTTGAAAATGTCAGACCAACTACTACAAACTGTTGGTCAGATTCTAGCTGAAGATTTGAAAATTGATTTAGTTTTAAGCTCACTACCAAAAAGTTATTCCAGTTTAGCAAAGTCTCTTACTGTAAAAGGTGCTACATTGGAGGAAGTGCTAGATCATATAAGATCACAGTATGATGAATAGAGATCTTATCCTCAGGAAAAGAAATGCAAGACTGACTCATGTTTCATGGTCAGAGAGGCCAGACCCAGAGGGGTGGGACCTAGGCAAATTGATTACAGGCAAAGGGCCAATCCTAGAGACAGGCAGACTCCTCCCTTCTGCCACAAGTGCAATAAGCCTGGTCACCTCCAGAGAGAGTGCTTTAGCAATGGAAGCTACAGCCACAAGGGCAGAAACAATTATGCTGCTGCAGGTAGGAAGAGAAACAGAGAAGATTTTCTAAAGCAAGAGCTAGTAATTTCAGAGATTCTCCTCAAACAAGGGCTGATAGTAGTTTTCATGTGTCTCATATGGCTTGAATAAATGATAGTCCACAATGCTGGATATTAGACAGTGGTGCAACTGCGCATATGACATCAGATATTAATCTGTTTCATGAATTGAATACCAGTGCATCTGAAAAAGTTATAATGGCTAATGGCACATGTGTGAATATTGATGGCAAAGGCTCAATTATGCTTCATTGTAATACTGGTGTCTCTAAAAATATAGTTAAAGTAGAAGAAGCTTTATACATCCCTTTAAAAGCAAACCTGCTAAGTGTACCTGTAGTATCACAAAAAGGATTTTCTATACACTTTGAGAATAACAAATGTACAGTTTCTCGAAAAGGAGAGATATATTCCACAGGCAGTCTCAGAAATGGAGTCTTTGAACTGGACTGCCAAGGCTAAAAGGCCTACAGGGCAACAACAGCTACCACAAAAGGAGTGCCAATTGAACTCTGGCGACATTGAGATATGCAAGCCATAATGGACCTGCAGTCTAAGGACTTGGTAACAGGTAATAATATAAGTGCATGTGGCAATGATGATGAATTATGTGTTTGTTGTATAAAGGGAAAGGCAACTCGACCTTCAGTTCCCAAACAAAGCCAAAGGTACTCAAGGCAGCCACTTGAACTAATCCATACTGATTTATGTGGTCCTATTAAACCAGCATCAACAGGAAATAACCTTTATATATTGTCTTTCATTGGTGACTTCTCGAGATATACAGCGTGCTATGTGCTGAAAGAAAAATTGCAGACGGAGCAGAAACTGCATGATTATGTTTTCATGGTGTCTAACAAGTTCAATAGGAAACCTCAAGCCTTTCAAAGCAACAATGGCAGTGAGTACGTTTCCCATGCCACACAGAGATTTCTCAGGAAAAACGGAATTCAACATAGATTCACTGTTCCCTATAACCCCAAACAAAATAGGGTAGTGGAGCATAAAAATAGTTCTATCATGAATATAGTCAGATGTATGCTAATAGAATCAGGACTTCCCTACAGACACTGGGGAGAAGCAGCCATGACTGCTATCTACTTACAAAACAGCTTGCCCACTAAAGCTACAAACAAAACTCCTTATGAGTTATTGCATAATAAGAAGCCAAACATAGAACATCTTAGAGTATTTGGATGCAAAGCATATGCTCACATACCAGAAGAAAAGAGATCTAAACTAGAACCCAGAGCCTTAGAAGGCATCTTTGTAGGATATGCTCCAGGATGTAAGGGATACAGAATTTATAACCCAGAAACTAACAGTGTTACTATACGCAGAGTTGTGCAATTTGATGAGCGACACAGGAGCAACAAGAATGCTGCTACACATGACCCTTCAGAGGGAGATGATGATGACAATCAGCTACTGCTGTATCGGCCAGATGACATCACTATGCAGATGTGACCAGATATCCAACGTGGTGATGAGACAATGGATGCAGCCACTGAGCAGATGCAACCAGAAGCACGACCAGGTGAGAGAATAAAGGTGGAAATTCCCAGGCCAGTAGATGTGCCCAAGGAGCCAGAGCCTGCTGCAGAGGCAGAGGTGACTCAGGACCTCAGGTGCTCTCAGTGCATCAACAGAGAAGTTCCAGCCAAGAGACTGACCTACCTCACAAGGTCGTCGCCACCACAAGAACCAACTCCATGGGCCAAAGTTCAACAAATGCCTGAACCAGAAGCAAGGAAATGGAAGCAAGCAGCACAAGAGGAAATAGATGCTCTACACAAGAACAAAACATGGACTCTCACTAAACTACCTAAGGGAAAGAATGTTATTGGATGTCAATGGGTTTTTAAAGCTAAGAAAAAAGAGAATGGTGCAGTTGAGAGATACAAAGATAGATTAGTAGCCAAAGGATATTCTCAGATTTATGGAACTGATTATGACCGAACTTTTGCACCAGTTGTAAAATATTCCGCAATCAGAATGCTTTTAAGCATAGCAGCTTCTAGAAACATGCAAACAGAACACCTGGATATAAAGACTGCATTTTTACATGGTGAAATTGAGGAAGAATTGTATATGAGTCAATCTCCAGGGTTCGTAGATGAAAAGAATAAACACGTAGTATGCAAACTTCAGAAAGGACTTTATGGTCTTAAGCAAGCTGCCAAATCTTGGAATGATAAACTGACCAAAATGTTACCTGATCTAGATTTTAAACGAGGCAAAGCTGACTTCTGTCTTTACAGTAGATACAAAAATGGGAGATGGACTTTTATTTTGGCTTATGTTGATGATCTTATTCTTTGTTATGAAAATTCAAGTGATTGTGCTGAAATTATATCTCATCTAAACAAGGAAGTTGAGGTGAAATGCTTGGGCAATGCTAATTTTTACTTGGGGATCCATATTGAGAGGGAACCAGATGGCAGTTACCTTCTCAGCCAAAGACAGAAGATACTAGAACTACTGGAAAGTTTTGGACTAGAAAATGCCAATCCAATGCCCACACCAATGGAAGTAGGTTTTCTGAAAGAAAAGGAACCAAATGAACCTCTACCAGAGAATGAGTACAGAACTGCCATAGGCAAGCTTCTTTACTTAGCAATGACAACAAGACCTGATATTGCAACAGCTGTAGGAATTCTGTCCAGGAGGGTAAGTAAACCCACTGTGAATGATTGGATCGCAGTAAAAAGAGTAATGAGGTATTTAAAGGGTACTGCAGATTCTAAACTAAGGCTGCCAGCTAGTAAAAATCCCACACTATTGGGATATGCTGATGCAGATTGGGCTAAAGATAATTCAGACTGGAAATCCACTACTGGTTATGTGTTTTTCTGTGGAGTAGTACTATAACATGGGCAAGTCGTAAACAAGAAATTGTAGCCCTTTCATCCACTGAAGTAGAACTTGTGTCAGCTTCAGAAGCGTGCAAAGATTTACAAATGAAATGTTGTACTCCACCCTGAGCCCACCTGGTGGGGAGGGTGGACTAAAAATCTATAATGATAATGATAATGATAATGATAATGATAATGATAATGATAATGATAATGATAATGATAATATAGCATCACAAGTGTGAGGGTTTGAAATCGGAAGGAGCAGACAGACTCCTTCACAGACATCTGTTACCTGGATTCAGAAATCACACCAGCTTAGAATTCATTTTAGGAGTTCCTAGATAGAATTGGTTGTAAACAGGGCTTTTTTTTCTGGGGAAAAAGGTGGTGGAACTCAGGACCGCACAATGACATCACTTTGGGTCAACTAGAACAAGGGGGGAGGGTTTTTTTAAAGTTTAAATCACCCTTGGCGAAAGTGGTCACATGACCAGTGGCCCTGCTCCCTGATCTCCAGATATAGAGGAGTTTAGATTCCCTTCTGCACCGCTAGTGTGGAGGGCAATCTAAACTCCTCTCTGTCTGGAGATGAGGGGATGGGGCCACTGCCCATGTGACCATTTTCAAGAGGTTCCGGAACTCCGTTCCACCGCATTCTAACTGAAAAAAAAGCCTTGGTTGTAAATAAAAATAACAATTTTTTAAAAACCTCGATTTTCTACTGAAGAATTTTTCTGTATTCTTGGTGTTTCCTTGTGTGCATTCCTAGAGTAATCTAGATTTTTTTTAAAAAAATGTATTCAACTGTTAAAATTCTGAAACAATTCCCCCTCAACTGTTAGAAAAGGGAGTTATTTGTTATGGATTTAGCACCACCACCTGCCCATCAACTAATGATTAGAGAAACAAATCTTGAAACATTTATGACTTTAATATACATATGTATTTGGATTGAATTTCTGAAACTCAGCATTTTAGTTTTGAAACAGCTGCCTGGCTCTCCCTCAAAACTACTCCCTATGACGAGGAAACACCTGCCAACCCTGCATGTAATTTGAAAGATCTCCACCTCTGCACGGTATGACTTCATGACAACTGCTAATCAGCACCCATTTAAACTCAAATAGGCCCCAAAATCACATTTGCACCTTAAAGCCAGTATTTTGGAACAGAGTATTTCTACAAAATGTGTTCTGTACATGCTATTGCCTTGCCACTTGGGACTCAGCACATCCCAACACAAACTCAGCATGTGTTTGTGTGTATGTTTTCATTTGTGGATAACATTGTGAGCTTGTTATCTGCTTCAGACGAATAACAATGGGTATCCAGTGTCCTGGATGCAATTCTTTGCTCTCCATGAAGTTGATTTCTTCCCTTCGACTCTGCCATGAATAGCCAAGCTACCTAATGATGCTTAAGAAAGATGAACAGGCATGAGTTGCCCTTCTGACTGCTTCCTAATCCTGTCATCAATGTGTACTTTGGGAGTGAAAGCTCACCAGAATAATAATCTCACACCTGTAGCCAGAGAAAGCTGAGTTTACAGTTCCCAATGATTTCCACCCTAACAAACGTTAATTGGTACTAAGTCAATGCATCCTTCCACAGAGCAGCAGGATGAGAGGCTTTACTGCTGTCAAAATTATTATACTAATAATAATTTTAGGATTCACTACACAGACCTATAGTCACAAAGAATTGCCCATTGCTTTCTTAGACTGTTTAACTAAAGCATCTTATCCTTTTGGAAGCAATTAGCCTGAAATAGACAAAAAAATCAAATCAGAAGCAATACTACCTGGTGTCCATTAAGAAGCCCCCAGAGTAACTATATATTTTGTCCCCATCTCCTATTCCCTTGCCATCTGTGCAGGGGGTCAGGTTTAAGCAGCTACTTCTGGGATCTAGAGACCTCGTTGATGTTTCTCTCTCTCTTTCCCTCTCTTTCTAGAGATGCCCCATCTGTTTCTTTGGAGGTTTGGTAATGATAAGAGGGGTCGGAGAAGATATTAAAAAGGAATAAAGGAAATGAAACTGATGCAGCCTGACTTCTGATCCAATCAGAATGGTCTTAGACCAGCTAAACATCAATTCATGCTAAGATGAGAGCAATTTCTCTGAAACAATTAACCCTTTTACTACAAAAAAGTTAGTACTAACCAGAGTTTGAACAAACCGTTGTTTATTGTAACATATAAATTAGGGGTGTGCAATCAGACATTGCTGATATGATAAAATGCTCTATATTTCTGATATTGGTTTGGCAATATCCAACAGCATGGAAGGCATTCCCAGTATTTCCCGATTCCAATATTTCTCTTCTGATAAATATCAGAAATATATTCAGAATCACATCAAGATGCTTTTCAGTTCTGCTGGCCGCCTACAGAGAAAAGAGCATGCACCCCAGCCTTTTAAAGTTTAAAAAGACATTATATTCAAAGGGTGGTAGACCTCACCAATGGACTCCAAAGGCAGGGTCTACCACTCATTGAAGCGAATAGCTCCTTAAACTTTAAAAAAAAATTAAAAGTCAGTGTGCTGCAGACAGATGGAGTGTATGCCCTCTCTACCTCTCTGACTTCCCCTCCTCAATGCAGGGGTGGGGGCACAATGCAGGCACTTCAAAAATCACCATTTTAATTTTTTTTTAAATTTCACAAAAGTCATTGTTATTATTATTATTATTGTCATCATCATCGTTGTTGTTGTTGCTGTTATGGAAAATAATAAGCAGAAATCTGATATTAAGTAAAATGGACATTTTTCCCAATACAGCTTTTCAGTGTGATAACCATACTTTTAATAGTTAATGAAAATAATCATCATGTCTTTGATGATATTCCAATATGAAATTAAAGCAATAATTTTTGAAATAAGCACTGTTAAGTTTTTCTATGTAAATACTTTTGTGTGCTTTATTTCTGCTAATTAATGTGGGCTTTTGAATGTATGTTTACCATCGTTAAAAAAAGAGGACCCCTAAAGCAAGGGGGGGCTGGATGGCTGAGTAAATCAGGCTGTGATTGGATGGTAGATGTACCCTAGGGGATGGAGTAAACTACAGTTTTTAGTCAAAGTTGTTCTGAGGGAAAGAGTTGAGTGTGTCATTCAAGAGATTATCAGAATTGTTCTGGGGAAAGAGGGTGAAGAACTGAAGTGCAGTAAACTGCAGAAAGTATGCGTGTTCTTTTCTTGGTGGATATTATCCTAAGTGGCAACTAGAGAAAAATAAGTCTTTGTGACTGAGTTTATTTAGAAACATTTGAAGATCTGTACCGATCTTGAAACCATTACATTTATGAACTACTTTGAAACCACTATGTTATGATCTACTATGAAAGCATTTACACCTATGTACTTATAAATAAACACAATTTCTCTTTAAGTAAAATGTCTGTTTTATCTAGACACAGCCTCATCATGGCCTCATAGCTGCCCCCCATGCACTGACCATTCAGTCATTTTATTAAATATAACAAAGGGTCTCTCTAGACATGAAGGTTTTTAAAGGGTTGGGTCCAGGTTCTCCAGACCCAACTCAGGTTCTCAGAAGCCATACAGTAGCTGTGGGGAATGACTGTAAAAAAATAAAGGAAAGCCCAAATGACCTCAGAATGCTTCCACAGGGAAAGGAAGGGCTCCTCCCTCTCCCCAAGCCATTTGCCCATATCAAAAGTGCACAGGGGGAGGATGTTCTCCTGTTTTTATTACTCTATGTGAATAGAATACTTCAAGTGGGGTAGCAAAAACAGAGACACCTACCACTTGCTATTTTGGAAAATGGCTTGTGGGGGGAGACAGTAGTCTGATTAAGAATAAGGCAGCTTCATGTGTTCATACATGCATAGATCAGCCTATGTGATTTAGCAAGTAAAATACTAAACACACCAACAAATAAAAATCCAGAGAGATAAACAAAAAGAAATACTCCTCCATTTTGCTATGTTGCTGCCTCTGCTAATTTCAGTTAGCAGCTAGGTACAACTCTGACAATGTTTGTGGCTCAAGCACGGGATCTGGCAGCAATGGGGTGTGGGCCCCAGAGTCCCACAGAATTCTGTTGAGAATGGCATTAGAGGAAAGGTCAATATGCCAGCTTCTCTAGACTTAATGATTCCATAAAGCTAAGATGATTTTACTGACAGATAAGGCGTTTCATCTCAGCAAGTTTAAATTAGAATTTAGTAATTTGCAATATGTGGAATGCTTACATTAAAAAGAATGAATATCATTTTATCAGAAGATCAGATAAATATTAGCCCAATCAATTGGCATTAACTGTTTTGCGACAGAGGATTGTAATGTTTCAAGTCCCGATAGAAAGGTGTAGTTAAACCCCTAAATCAATCATGGACATATTAGCTTTATGTGATCATTAAGTCTAGAGAAGCTGACATAGGGACCTATTGCAAAGCCAGTTACAGTTGTAAGTAAGGATTTAAGACATTAGCTTAAAAGTAAAAATGGAAGAACTCATTGGAGAGGGGAAAAAAACCTGTGAAGCCATTGCTACCATACACAAAATATAATGGCTACACCAGCATGTGTTTTTCTGAAAGTACTCCCTAATTAGGAATCTATTGATGTCATTTTCAGAATAACAGTGATAATGTGAATACTACTAGAAGTGGGGCAGTAAGCTAATTTGAAGATTAGCAGCATATTACATTAAAAAACATGTCCTGGTCACCTAAAATCCTTACTTGATTTTTTTCATTTAACAGACCTCCACAATTCTACTGTTTGTCGTTACTGCAAAATAAAATAAAATAAAATAAAACGGCTTTTATCCTATGAGATCTGTGAGTGTAGTGGAGTTCATGGAACAGGACTTTTCTGCCTCCCTCCCTTCCGCTACAACCAACTGAGCACCTCAAAATTCTGTTACTTGAGGAGGTCAGCAAACCCTTCATGAACAGCATAGGAGACAAACTGGGGAACTGTAACAGTAAGGGGAATTGGCAGAAATCAACTCTCTTCTCTGACAACAGAAGTGCCCTCTCATCATCAAAAACAGGTGGTAGGATACAAGCCAATGTTTGTTGATATATACACCAATTTCTCTGTTTGAATATTTTCCTTACAACTGATAATGAAATAACCTGCTGCCAATTAGACTTCAGTCGCTGTCCGTATGAATACAATTGCATGAGAATTAGCAGAATTTGTAAATTCCTGAAGAATGAACATTGATTTCAGGTGAATATGTCTGAACATCAGGTTATCATTTGAGTCCAAATCCCAGAACTAAAGCTGTTGAACATGGTAAATAGGGGGGGGGGGAATTAATTCACTGTGATAGTTACCTCAGATAAACTAACAGGTATAGAACAAAAATTGTTCCACTCTCTTCAGAGGTGGTCAAATTACTTTTGCTCAGTATACTTTCAATTTTTTTTTAAAAAAAATCCACTGAAACAAGTAAGTTTTTGTGAAGAACAAATTGTTATCCATTTGTTTGAATTCACATGGCTTCTGCTACAGTCTTCACAGGCCAAAAGAGGCCTTTGATCTCACGAATGCTTCTCCTCTTTTTTAAAAATGGAGGAAAACATGATTCCAAAGGATTGTGCTAAATTTTCAAAGAAACAGATATGAATGAAAGCTAGCCAAAGTTCAAGAGAAAGAATTATTTCCCTAAAGTAACAAAAAAATTAGTAATTTTTAGTAAGAGAGCACATTTATGCAATCAGTGAAAATACCTGCCAGCTCTACCACTATAATTCAGAGCTCTTGTGATATACCTAAGAACAGAGATTGAAGGAGTTTCATGGAAATAGATTTCAGACCACTCTGACTGGCTAGTTCTGCTTTTGCTTCCTCTATACGGTATGCTTGCTATATCAGGAGAGAGTGTGGCTGAAGGAAGAGGTTACAGGGAAAAGGCAGAGGCTGCAAAAAGTTTAAGCAGGCTCCTTTTGCCTACTGTTTCTTCACTTGTTTCTCCCTCTACCAAGGAAGACCTTGGATTGATATATAGTCTGGGCCTGGGCTCAAGCTTGTTACATTACTTTGATTAGAAATTTCACTTACATTTATTGGGTTCATAGTGTACACTTAATTAATTTTCAAAGTGCTGAATGCAAAGCATTCATTTAAAAACACCATGAATTTTAGTTGCTCATCATTTAGAAAATAATTTTGATGGCTATAGTTATTTTATAGCAATATGCTTTGTTGTTAATGTGTTTGGTAGAAACTGCTAAGACAGGAAAAAGGCTTCACTATATTCAGTGATTACTCACTGAACTACATTTCAGTAACACATCTGGACCTTGGATAGAGCCTTTAGCATTTTAATGAGCTACAAAAAAATCCGACACGCAGCAGAGAGGAGGATTTGAACCAAGGCATTTATTATGCTTGGAAATCACAGCTGACTTGTTGTGTTGCCAGAAATCAGGGAAGTTTACACAAATTGCCTGTAATTATTTAAGCATTAAATTACAGCTGAAATAAATGTGTGTGTCTTATATGTAGGTAAGAGAAAGATGAGATTATTGTCCAAAAGCTCTCTGACCAGTATTTGCTACATATATTATTACATTATGAATATTGTAGGTAGACCGACAGATCTACAACTAAAAGAGGTTGTGAGAGCATTGTCGGGTTTTTTACTTGCATACTTATTTATATATCCTGAAAACAGTCAAATGAGTGAACACTGTGAGGAAGAAACAGTCCTTTCTGTCTTCGTTAAGTGGCTGTGTGGCTGGGGAACCCTTGCTTCAAATCTCACTCATAGCTATGCAGCCTAATATTATATAAGCTTATTTAGAAGCTGTAGGACTGCTGCCTCAGTATCTCAGCCTCTTTAGGACAGAATAATCCTATTGGACAACCAGTATCCTTTATAGTAGTGGTCAGCAGGTCTGACTTAAGACATGGCAGAGCCAGTTTGGTGTAGTGGTTAAGAACGTGGCACTCTAATCTGGAGAACTGGGTTTGATTCCCCACTCTTCCACTTGAAGTCAGCTGGGTGACCTTGGATCAGTCACAGCCTCTAGGAGCTCTCTGAGCCACACACACCTCACAGGGTGATTGTTGTGCGGATAATAATAGCATAGCTGGGCATTAAGTTGTCCTGAAGGGCAGTATATAAATCGAATATTATTATTATTTTGCTAACCTGTGGCCATTATTGCTGCTGCCTTCTCTGGTCAAACCTTGAGAACCAAAGCAGCTAATTATCTTTATTTCCTCTCTTTCCCTCCAGCCCTCTTAAAAAACAATGTGGGAAGCTAAATATAGCCATATCACCAAACTCTTGTGAGAGTCCTTCCTCTTGCAAGAGTTTGATCATCATTTTGATTGCCCTGGCAGCTCCACTGATTATTATGATTGCTTAGGTAACCAAAATGATGGTTAAAGCCTCACAAGCATAAGTGATCTTGCAAGAGTTTGACAGCCCTGTAGGGCATGCATGGCTTACCAGACTGTTAATTAAGAGGGTTAGAGAAGAGAAGGCCTCATAGGTGAAAGATGATGGGCTGATAGAAAGGAAGATTGTGAACAGGTGGACAGGATGCAAGGTTTCCACCCTCAAAAACTGACTGCCTCAAGTTGTCTAATGATAAGTTGGCTCTGCTAGTAAGGATTACCAAGACAATGAGTATGAAGCACTTGAACCCATGTAGGGCTGCCAACCATGTGAGGCCTGGAGTTTTCATGGAATTATGAGTGAGAAAATAGCATCTTCTATGACATTACATCCCTGCTGAGTTCACTCCCCCAAACTCCACCTTCTCCAGGCTCCACGCTATCTTCAAGAATTCTCTGACTTGGAGTTGGTGCCCTAAATAATGTACTATATAGATGCTAGTAGTAGTAATAATGTATTGTTATAACAATTAAAGGGTCTGTTAGTATAAGGCAGCTTCATATATTTCTTTTAAAAAGCCTATCAACATATGAGGTTGTGCAGCAGAGTGTTTCCTCAGATAGAAGTATTTCTGCCTGCAGAGCAAGATTTCTTTACCTCTTCCCTCCCCCTGCAGCCCAAAATGCCCCCCATTGCTGTGCCTGGGGTCCCATCTCTCTAGGATTGCCAACTCTGCCTTGGAAAATTCCTGGAGATTTGAGGGCAATACCTGGAGGTGAACTTCTGTTTCTCCTAGACTCTGAAGCTCCCATTTTCTCCAAGACAACTGATCAGTGTTATCTGGAAGTCAGTTATAATTCTGGGAGAACTCCAACCTCCACCTTGAGGTTGGCGACCCTACATCCCTAAGTTGCAGCATTTTGTGGGACATTTTGGGATGTAACAAGGGGGGACTAAGAAAATTGCCCTCCAGAGACATAAATTATTTGCATAAATTCTAGGTATAAAGTCTTGAAAAACCTCACATAATGGAGAAATAATTTTACCTTAGCTGTTCTTTGTACTCTTGGCTCTTATTCTTAAATTTGAGCCTCTTCCCAGGAATTAAGGCTCCCAGGTTTCATATAGTTTCTAGGTTTTGTTTTCATCCTTTAGAAGCAGCTGCTAGAAGGTCTACTCTGCAATGATGCTCATACCATAATCTTTCACTTAGA
Organism: Eublepharis macularius; assembly: GCF_028583425.1. Classification (NCBI taxonomy): domain Eukaryota; kingdom Metazoa; phylum Chordata; class Lepidosauria; order Squamata; family Eublepharidae; genus Eublepharis; species Eublepharis macularius. The sequence continues at coordinate 101,378,397 of NC_072790.1, read as the reverse complement.
CCTTCCCCTTTTCAGCTTCTGCTTTGTAGTCAGTCATAAATGACATCTTTAAAACTAAGTATATATTTATTTATTCATTTCAAATTTCTATTCCGCCATACCTGCGAGCGGGTTCAGGGTGGATAACAACATATTAAAATACAAAATTCAATAAAAACCACATAAATCCCCACCCCCACATCTGGTTATAAATATCAACAATCTATTGAAGAAATATCTTGGACTAAACTCTTTTAAATGTTATAGTCCAGCACTCACATGGATCATGGATACTTCAGGTCACTATCACCAGAATCCAGATTACTATTTCACCAGAATCTAGGATGGTTTGTTCGAGCAATAATCATCATTGGTTTATGGATTTTCTTATTTTACTAAAAGGTGGGTAAGGAGGGAGGGGTAAATTATATCCAAGGAGAAAATGTGCATGAAATTAAAAAAAAGTTGACGGAAACAGAAGTGCCCATTATCTATTACAATTTACAAGCAAAAGAAATAAGAACAAAAACAGCACTTAAATAGCTAATTTCTATTTATTTAATGTTTTTAGTATTGATCTGCCCATAGCTATGTTAACATAACTATGCTCTACATCTCTATTCTACTTGGCTTTGCTCACATGAACCAGGAAAAAAATCCCTTTTCAAAACCAACTTAATGGAATTCCAAAACAAAAAAGAGTTTCTGCTAGCTATTTAACCTTCCTGAGGACCAGAGTAGGGTCAAACAGATTTAAGGAGACATTTAAGAGTATGTTTTCATTTATCTCAGCTACATTTTAAAGAACATGATTCCAGATGGTAACCTTACTCATTTCCAAAAAAACTGTTTATCTTTGCAGCCTCTGTCAATTAGGACCATATCTGTTTGATAGTTTGGTGGTCAGGAATTTCCTGATCTCAAATCACCTATGGTATATATTTTTTAACACTTCCTCTCATTCTTTGTAAGAACCAGGTATATTGATTTAATTAATTTGCTTTGGAACAGCCTCTGTTTTCATACCCCCAGAATATTTTTGAATCTTAAGCAGGTATTATGGAATGTTAGGCCATCTATACACAATACTGATTTTTTAAATCTTTAAAATATAAGGGCAATCCAATTTATCATGTGCAGTGTGGATTTACATGGACTCGACAATAATCCTATTTTTCTCCATGCCTTTAATATGCATCTGCAGCAGCACAAGGTATTATAAGAGAGATATGAAGTCTATGACCAGAAGTTTCTATATTAGATCTTTTGTTAACTGTAATGCTCAAGATGTTGTTTATTGTATGCAATGACCATGTGATTTGTTATATGTGAGAATTACAACTCAGCTGGTAAGAGTAAGAATATTTGAGCATAAGTGCTTCAGCCTGAAGAAACTGCAGACTCCTCTTGTGAAGCACTATATGAGCAGTTGGGACATTCTGACAAGGAACGCAAGTTCTGGGTCATAGAAAAACTGAAAGGGCACTCTTCGTAACAGTTTCAGCTTCTGAAGAAAAGGGAGACATTCTAGATACTCACACTGGGAACCGTGAAGCCAAAAGGTCTGAATGAAGAAATTGTGTGTGTGAAGGAAATGCTTTTCAGGTTCTTTTGATGTTCAGAAAATGTTTTACTGTCTTGATATTTCCATCTATGGTACGGTTGGCTGCTGTGTTGCAGGGAGATAGTTCTATGGGCTGATGCAGTCTTTTTTCAGGTGCTGCTGATTTCCTCACTGTACTTTTTTATTATTGCATCATGTTGCTTCTCCTTCCTTCACAGTATATGGAAAGGATGGATGGGTATGATGATGTTTCATTTCTGGTAATGGCTTTTTTTTAAAAAAAAAATATTTTTTTTTATTATTTCATTAGTGCAAAATAGAAAAAGTAAAAAATAAATAGTAGGGGGGGGGGAGAAAACAATGCTGGCTACAAAAACACAATTGGCAAATCTATACCTAGATATCTATAAAAGATTTCCAAATATCTAAAAATAAGTCCATGTGCAATTGCCTTTTATATGCAATACGTTCAAATGTTGATAAGTATATAAGGTCTTCAATCCAGAGATTTACAGGAAGTGGACTTCTGTCTTGCCAGTGTTAAAATATACATCTTTTAGCAACTGTAAAGCCATGGAGGGTCCATTTCCCATTGACCATTGGTTAGATTCCAAGAGACAGGCAAAAAGTTCAACAATGTATTAACAGCCCCCAAAATAAGTGAGTTTCTTAACACAAAATTAATATGATTAATAACTTTCTCCACAAAAGGCTTAATGACTTTTGTCCAGAGCATATGCTTAAGAGATGGATTTTGTGAATTATACTATCAACAGTTAAACACAAAGCAATCTGGAGGGGAGGGAGGTATGCCGGTGAGAGGAGGTACGGAATTCAAAGAAGTAGATCAACATATGGATATGCTCAGCTCCCTTCTAACCTCCATCCCATCCCTTGCAGTGATGGTGGTTAGGCCCAGTGTGTTTCCGTCTCTTCTAGTTTGATGTTATGTAAAGTCAGGTCAGTGAATAACAAAATTGACACCCTCTGGGAGCTTACTAGGAGGGACAATTTTGACCTGGTTTGTGTGACTGAGACCTGACTGAGTGAGGAAGATGTGGTCCCTCTCACACAATTAACACCACCAGGTTACTCAGTCCATCAACCTCAAACTGAAGGTCAGGAGAGTAGGGTAGTGATACTCTGAGTCGGATACTTTTGTCTTCCCAGTGGTCCCTGTGCCAAAGATTTCTGGCATTGAATGTGTAGGCCTGGCATGGGAAGCTGTGGAGAGAATAGGTGTTCTGCTGGTGTACTTACCACCCAGCTTGCCAGCTGACTCTCTGCTGAGGCTGTCAGAGGCTGTCACTGATTGGGTGCTGTGGTTCCCCAGGTCAGTGGTCTGGGGGCACTTCAACATTCATGCAGAGGCTGTTCTGTCAGGGACAACCTTGGACTTTATGGTTGCTCTAGAGACATTGGGTCTCTCCCAGGTTGTGTCGGCTCCCACGCATGAAGCTGGCCACAGGCTAGATTTGATCTTTTGTGAAGAGGTTAATCTGGAGTCTGGGGTTTTTCTATAAACCAGTACCATGGTTAGATCATTTCCTCTTTAGGGAGGATGTGAAGTTAGTGCCTCCTCCCACTTGGGCAATGAGCTGATTTATGCTGACCTGTGGAGACTTTTGGGGGGCCTGTTGGCAGCTCGCTCAATAGGGTTGCTGAGTCCTGGAATAAGGGTCTTCAGGAGGCCATCGTTAGAGTTGCTTCCCGAAGCCCTCTTTGCCCTCAGTAGCAACATGGTATAATGAGAAGCTAAGAGAGGATAAGAAGTCATTTATGCTCTAAACGACTAGAGCATAAATGGCATCAGACTCATAACAAAACTATGAGAACACATTATAGGGTTCATTTGAAGGGCTATGAAGTGGCAGTGAAGGTGGCAAAGTGGAATTACTTTTCCACCTCCATCACATTTGCTATTTTGCATCCTGCTCAATTGTTTAGTTTGATCCAGCCATTAACTACTCCTTCTACAGTGGAGGTTTCTTTAAACATAAAGCAGCTCTCCTCGTTTTTGTCAAATTGTTTTGGATTCAAATTGTTTTGGATATCATTAGCTTGCTGTTACCACATAGCGTGTGATAAAGAGAATTTATTTTGATACATCAATGGTTCTACAGTAATTGGGTACATGAATGTTTACACTTTATTAATAGCTTTTGGAATACAAATGAATTTGGTAATGAAATCTGTTTACTGGTTTTATCACTATATATGTAGTTAGATTTTATGGTTGTGCTGTTATATTTACATTTGTTGGTTCCAGCAGCTTTGAGTGCTTCAGAATCTCCCCCACTTCTGGAGATTCTTATTAAATCAATACAGAAAATAAAACTTACAATATTTGTATATAAATATTTGAGATTTGTTAATAATTATTAAAGCTTTCAGTGCATACAATTTTTTTCTTTATGAAATAAAGCGAATAACTTCATTTCTGGTGCTCTTCCTGGTCTGTCTTCTAATTCAAGGAAAGATCAAAACTTGGTAACATTCTGTGGGTGGAAGGAGAAGTAGCTTGGGGATATTTTTCATTACTCAGCTCTCATTTTTAAAAAAAGGATGCTGACCTATTCTCTAGATTTCCATCTTCAATAATGGCAAAGAGAACCAGTATGGTGTAGTTGTTGTCCGGGGTCTGGGTCCCAGCCCCCAGACTTGGTAGGAGGGAACAGCGGGTCAGCCGGGCTGACGGGCAAACAGAGGGGGCAGCCAGCAGACAGCAGGTCAACTGGTCAGCCAGCTGACAGCAGGTCAACCGGTCTGACTGGCAGGCAGAGGGGGCAGCTGGGGGACAGCAGGTCAACCCCTCCCACAGGCAAATGGAGCCAGAACCTGCCGGTGCCAGGGGCAAGGGGCAAAAGCCCAGGGCCTCAGGAGGCAGGGGGAGACAGAGAGAGGCCAGCGAGTCCCACTCCCCTAGGGAGGGAAAGGGGGCTAGGCAAGGCGGAAGGGGGCAAGGGCAGAGGGATTGGGAGCCCAGCAGTCACCCACCCAAAGACCTTACCTGAGGAGGAGAAGCAGCAGCAGCCCCAACAACCCAAAGCCATGCCCCAGCTAGAAAATAGTAGCCTGGCCCAGGAGTTGCCAAAAGCCAAGCCACTCCAGGTGGGGCTATTGGAGGCACTCTGCAGGAAGCCCTGGGCAACCAGCCAAGGAGCCGCAGCTGGACCCACCTTCAGCCATCAGCTCTGCCAGGGAGGCTGGGCTGCTAGCCAGGGGACTGCAGCTGGACATGCCTTCAGCAATCAGCCAAGGCAGGGAGGCTGGGCAGCCAGAGAACAAGGCACAGCTGGTGCTGGTCAGTGGGGCCAGATCAGCTACCCCAGCTGCAACTGCTTGGTGCAGCCCAAGGCCAGGCTGGAAGAGGGGTGGGGCAGTAGAAGGAAGCCCTATAAAAGCTGGCTGGGAAGAGCCCTGTGGTGGTGGGTGTGAGTGAGGAGTGATGATGTGGAGTGAGAGCAGTAAGATGCAAGGGTGGAGGTTTGGAGGAGAGTTCTGGAAGGAGGAGATGAAGGAGGACGCAGAGGGTAAGCAGGCCAGGTTGAGCAGGCCAGCGAGTGGACTGAGAGGGAGTCTGGGTGAGGTATACCGCCCCTCCTTCCACAGAGCAGGGTCCTGCAGAATCCCTGGCCCCCCTGTGACGTCAGGAGCAGACCGCCCAGTGCCACGCCCAGCGGCAGCAGCGGCAAGCCCTGACAGTTGTGTAGTGGTTAGCTTGTTGGACTGGGACCTAAAAGACCCAGGTTCTAATCCTCACTTTGACATGGAAGCTTGTTGGCTGACCTTGGGCTAATCATATGATCTCAGCCTAAGTGTGACAGACAGGACTGGTCCAGCTCTGCCTTTCCTGGGAAACAGCCAATAAGAGCTGGCTAAATTCTGGGCAATGATAGCTGAAAGGCAGTTACTGAAGGAGAGGTTTTTGAGGCTGCAAACAGAAGTAGAAGAGACGGTTGTTAGTCTGTTCTGTCACATAGTAATCTTTCCTTATTTAACCACAATATATCAACGAGTTTTGAAATCATTCACTCTTATATTCTATGTTGCAAATAAGTTATTCTTCATTATGTTTTAATCCTGGCTGGCGTGATGTTGTTGGCTGAGGGAAAATAAGCACACACACAAAACTCAATCTGGTCATCATGACCAATGAGTCAAGTTTAAATAAATGGTGTCAGCATATTAAGGAAAGTAAAACTCTGAGTTCCCTGCCCCCAGTAGCCCTGGAGAGTAGTTGGATAAGGGGAAGTAAATGTAGGCAACAGGCTGCCTGTCTGGTGGAACCTCTTGGAAGAGGAAAAAGGAGAACCTATGTGGACTTGGTTCAGGGTTCTCTGCCCAAAATTAGAGGTTAAATAGGTAGTGGGCCCAGCCTGTGAAAGGAGGTTTATGGTGGATGGTGGTAGGTAAGGAGGTCACATTACCTTACTTTATGAGGTTGTTATATAGATAAAATGGAGAAGGGGATAATGTTATAAGCCACTTTGGATCCCCATTGGGGAGAAGATGAGTATAAATGAAATACACTTGTGTGTACACATGCACATGTGTGCTTGTGTGAACACACAGACCTTGCATTTTCCACTGAGGATTTAACAATTATAGTCATGTTCTTTTCTATGTTTTAATAAACAAACATGAGAGAACACTAGGGTTGCTTTGTGTCTGCAGGGGGTGGGAGATGTCCTGCCTTCAGTGGGCTTTCCCGCTAGCACTCCAGCAGCCAATGGGAGAATTTTTTTCTAAAAATGCCTTTGGTGATAGTGTAACATCCCTTCTGGGAAGTTTCTGGCAGTTTCTAGAGAGATATGGCATCACTTCTAGGGTTTTTCTAGAAGTGGTGTTATGCTTTTACTGATGGCCATCCCTGCTCCACCTGGTCTCCTGCTGGTTGCCAGGCTAGACCGGACAACACTAGCGAGCATATACTGGATACATGGATCCCATATTTTTCATGTCTTGCACTTCCACCAGTGGGGAAAGAGAAAATTTACACTATTTTCCCTGCTAAATAAAATGTAAAATATCAGATCTCTTGAAAACAGTGCAAAAATTTCCAGAGATTGGATATGTGATGTCAGTTGGCTGATATCATCCATCATTCTTCAATAAATTATATACTACTGCTGTATTAGACTTCATAGAGGAAAAAAATAGAGCTCTGCCATTTTCATTTTAAAGTATGTCAAAAAATCTGCTGGACTGTTTTCATCGGAGCCCTTAATGTAGGGTTGTTAAGAGAAATTCTCTTAATTCCTTTTTTTCCTGCTTCTCCCTGAAATCCAACAATCCTTTTCTTTCCTGCTTTTTAGGAATTTGGTGTCAGATTCTAATAATTTCCCTTTTGACCAAAGAAAAAATTTGAAAAGAAGAGGGCCAAAGGTTCTGCAAATTTTCAGAAGCAGGCAATGTCCTCCCAAGCTTTCCTATCTTCCTGCTAGAACACCACCTTGGGCTGTATAACATAAAACTGCAAAGGCCCAAGTTACAAAAGGGTGCCTTGATTTCTCTTCAAAGAAAAATGAAAGAAAAATTAGAGATATCCTGCTCTTAAAGAGAAAAAACAGAACAAGAGGAATCAATGGCTAGATCTAAAGAAGTGAATTTTGAAACAAGAAATTCCTCACCCCCTAACAACCCTACCTCACTGAGATCAAGAAAGCACATTTTTAATGTGAGAAGTGATATTGCTATCAAATCACCATATTACTCTTAAAAATTATGTCCATTTACAGCTTAATACTGATAACCTCTTGATAAGGTCTGACAAAACAGATGGTCTTCATTATATGTAATAAGTCAAAGGAAGCAGTTTATTAGGAAATATACATAACTATGCTGATGAATGTTTAGATAAAGTTTATTATCTTGTATGTTTTTCAATGTGAAAAACAGCAAAAAATGGATTATACTTCATGATAAGGTAAAGCTAATTATTACCTTTTTTCAAGACAAACCTAATTAGTTATTTTAAATATATATTAACTATTGTCATCTATGTGCTATGTCAGTCTGCATTCTGGCAAATAACACAGAGACACTGTCCTTGGGTTAGAATGGCCACAACTTTACTGATTACAGCTAGATAGAGCATTGGCCAGGCATATGGGCATGGATCCCTGCTGGCCTCAGAAGGCCCACCCGCTGTCCAATACATATCACGCCAGCCCCATGCTGGTACACCACAGCAAGCATTCTTCCACTGCCAGCCATGTTGGACGGCTATTGCCTCCCAATCCGTTGAGCTGCCCAAATGCTCCACTCACCCTATTGGGATCTGGCCCAATGCCTCAAACCCAGCACAGGAAGAAGGCTGAAGGCCCAACACCCACCATCATTCCAACTGCTGTAGCCAGGAAAGTTGGAGCCACCCCTCCCCCAGGGTTCCCGACTTTGATGACCAGAGGAAGGCGAAAAAACCCCAAGAGGCCTTGGCCAATCTGGCCCCTTGTGGGAAAAATTCATTCCTGGCCTCCACAGGCAACCAGCACAACTGGCCCTGGGGATCTCTGCCGGAACCCCCCAGGAGGCCCACTGCATCCCCCTGACCACTACTCCTGTATCTTGACCCATCCAGATGTTTCCACTAGCCAATCACCTTCTCTCCCAGGGGTACACCATGCCTGCAAGCCAGCAGGCTTTTTGCCATGCTGTTGCACATGCCCTCCCGGACCGCACCACATGTGCCCGTCCTGGCTGCACCATGTGTGCCTGCCAAAGTTGTGCTGTGTGTGCCCATCTGGGCCATGCCACACGGTCTGGCAGTGCCAGAGGCAGCCATGGCACGATGGGTCTGCAAAAAATCCTCGTAGGCCAGCAGGGCCCTGGCTGGGCCATCATGCAGGATGCGCTAGTCAGCATGACAGCGCTGGGGCAGCCCAGCATGATGGAGCTGGTAGAGGCCTCCATGGGCCAAAAGAGGCCCCACCAGGCCCTGCCGTGAACCCACTCAGGCCAGGCGCCTGGCCTGGCAGCACTGGAGGTAACCCCAGAGCCCCACAGCCACCGAAGGCCCCTCAGGCTGTTCCAAGCACCATGGGCTGCAGCACACTCCTGGGCAGGCCACGCTGCCAGCTCAGCCACCCGTCCAGCTCCCCCAGGCATGCTGGAGCCAGGTAAGGCCCCCAGAGGGCCCTCCACACCCCTGTGCCAGGCTGTGGTGGTGCAAGGAGCCCACCAGCCAGCCCGGCCCCCACCACAACACCTCACCCCTGAATGGGTGGGCCAGGGTGACCTCCAATGGGGAGGGAGGGGGAGCCCGCTGGGGAACCCCTGGGGTGATGGGAGGACATGCAAGCCTCCATCTCAGGCCATGGGGGCCCATCTTGCCCCCTTTCCTCTTTTTTTAAATGAGGAGTAGAGGGGACGGGGATGACTCCCAGGTCCCTGTTGAGAAGCCTGTCCATCCCACCAAGGGCATCCCTTGCAGGACCCCCCCCCTTACCTCAACCAAAGATCTGAGAAGCTGAAAGAACATGCTGCTCCTGCCAGGGCTCCAGAAGGAATGGCGCTGACCATGCGGCTGAACCAGAGGAGAGATGGACGCTCCTCCTCTTCCGGACTGACCACGCCTCCACTGCATCCTGCCCTCGGTGCCAATGCAGCCCCCCAGTGAGTCAGCGAGTTTCTCTTTTTTTACTTTGGTACTCTTTCTACTCTTTTTCCAAGAATTCAGTTCACATGACTTGGTAAAGGGTTTTTTAGCCATGAGCACAAACTGTGGCTCTCCATTGTAAATAGCCCTAAAAGCATTTAAAGCAATGGCCTACTGAGTCCCAGTAAGTACTCATGACATAGTGTAAGCATTGCCAAATAAGTGAGTGGCAATTTCCAAACAGGGGAAGAGTTTCTGGCATTTTCCACATGGCAATTTTTCTCTGGGTTTGATACTGTTGGAAAGTGGTTTTTTCCCCCTGCTTCCTCACAACATCCTAGTAACTTTGTATACCATCTAGCATTTCCTAATATTCCACTATCTTTTCTAAGCTTGCTTTGCTTCTATATTTTAGGAAAAGACTGAGGCAAAGTCAGGCAGCCTGTGGGTGAGAATATGGATTTTCATCATCCCATCCACACAGGAGCCATTTTCCTGCCGCAGTTCTCACAGCAGCCGCTCCCCACACCAGTATGCCACCAGGAGGACTTTTTAAACATCAGTAATTGAGATATTAATATAATGGTATAATGGTATGTTCATTACTGTTTTCTTTAAAACAAAACTCAGAAAAGTCACCTCTGATATAGTGTAGAGGAATGGCCACCATATGGGAAGAGTAGGAAAATGTGGGGAATGCTGCCATCTGGAAGCCCCCTTGCTGCTGCTGCACTGCATTGGCAGCTGAAGCAACACTAGAGCTGATGCAAAAGACTCTGCCTCAGACCTCGGAAATCTACTGCCAGGCAGAGTAGCCGATATGGACTTTGATAGACTGATGGTCTGATTCAGTATAAGGTAGTTTCATGTGTGACTTCCATAGGGCATGCTGCATCGTGGAACAGACCTCTCTCTCATTAAGAGGTCTGCAATGGAACAATATTAACCAGATGAAGCTTATGTCCTTGCTGCAAAATTGTGATCAGAGACATGGAATTTCTTCAACATTGTTAAAGGAAAAAATTCTTCGTTTTGGTCTATGAGCTCACTATTGTGTGTTGTCTCTGTTTGTGTGCAGGTTTCATCCTAAGGCAAATGGACAATTAATTAGTACTATTGTCTCTTTAGAACTTTAATACTAAAGTGTGACAAAAAAATGACACACAAAAAATGACATCTCATTTTTTCCCCTATGTATAAAATGTATACTTCATCTGTCTGTCCTCATCAGGGTCACCTTTCCACTTAGTGGAATGGAGGTTTTGGCAACCAACAGAACTGCTGTAGCACAATGGTTAAGTAACTGGATGTGAATCAGCACTCTGCTGGTTCAACTCCTATGACTGACATGAACGTAGCAGGTGGCCTTGAGTAAGCCAATCCTCTCAGCCCCACCTCCACAGCTGTATTGTGGGGATAATAACAACACTGACTTTGTTCACCACTCTGAGTGGGCACTAATCTCTCCAGAAGTGCAGTATATAAGCACACTGTTGTTATCTTAAGGGAAATACATGAATAGCCCCATCAGACTGTTGGACACAACCGGTGTCCCAAATGTCCCTTTAGCCAATCATAATAAGAGACAGACGAGGAGTCCTGCAGATGAAGCAATCTATAACCATTTTTTAAAAGATGGAGGAATGATAGTTACTCAAAGAGTAAAAGGTCCCCCTGTGCCCAACGCTCATCAAAGCTACAAATAGCAGTACAAAGCAATTAATACCTTTTGGTTAATTATAATATTTGTTATTCCATTGGCTCAGAAAATACAGTGGCCCCCATTGGCTCAAGTGGGCGACCACCTCTCATGATACAAGTGTCTAAAGGTATTCTGATTGGGAGAAACAACTTAGGTCAACAGCATAGTTACAGCATTACCAGATTGCTATTCCTTTATCTTATCTGTCCTTAGTTTTATCTCTGGAAGGAACATCTTCCTTTCTCGCACATCTCTTTCATAGGCTTTTCATTCATGCCCATCCCTTTGGTCTATGTAACATTTAGTAAAGGCACCCCGTTGTCGCTTCTGGCAACCTTGTGGGCTTCAAGCGGAGAATATTTCTCTGGGTTCCATGGGAGAGAAGCACTCTGCTTTCTCTAGGAATTTGCTCAGAGTTACATTCAGTACCCCTTCTCTGGTTTCCTCTCTCAGCCTTGAAAGGTTTAGCTAATCTAGCTAGCTTTCATTGCAACATTTTGCATAGAAAGTTTCACAAAGGGGTTTCTGTATACAGTAAGGACCAGGTGTCAGGAATCAAGCAGGTGCTTATTAAACTTATTAAACACAATCTACCTGGTAGCAAGCTTCACAGTACTTTTGATCTTACTTCTCACAGTAATTTACATGTATAACATACATTCCGCTTTGGTCTTTTGTTTCAAGTCTCATTTTCTTGCAAGTTGTGTTACAAATACTACATTAGCTCCTGAGAATAGTAAAAGTGCATGACAGTGATAGAAGGCACATAAGGTACATAAAATCTTTCATTAAATTAATTTCCCACAAGACTGTGAGGGGGCTGTGCGGAGGCATAGGGCATGGCAGGTCCTTGAGTCCTTGTCTCCCTATAGGCATAGATATAAGCACTCCCTATAGACCTGGAATGATGAGGCTTCCAGCTCCTCTTAGCCCTGAATGGCCTATGAATGGGGAGGGGAGGAGAGTTCAAGTTATACGTCACAAATCCTTGTCTAACTCAGGCTTTGGCTGACCTTCACCTACCCTGAGGTAAAAATTCTCCTCACCAAGCCTGTGAAGCTGAATACTGGGCTGGGAAGCCTTTTGTAGTATGGTTGAGGTTGGTTTCAACTTTCTTTCTTGACCCCCTCTTAAGGAACATATAAGTGGTGCAGTTACCCAGGCAAGTCTAAGCAGAGGAAAGATCAGGGAGTTGTGCTTCTCTTAGAAAGAAACTGGCACACAAGGCTAATAGAGATTCAAAATGAAAAAGAAGGTTTATTTACAAGTAGGTAGAATAAGTAGGCATGTAGGCAGATGTTAAAATGGAAGTAACTTAGAGGTTTTTGTAAGGAATACTTTACTGGTATGAGGCACAAAACACTTGGTGTGGTGCTTAAATTGCTGACTTGGATAAAAGATGTTGTGTTATCAGACTTAAAGTCATTACAGTGAGTTCTTTCCAAGGTTGGCACTTTCACAAGTTAGGTGCTCCAATTTTAACACATACACAGCACGACTTCCCCTTTTCTGCAGACCTCAGGGTACTCCACGGAGTCAAAATCTTTTTTAGATACTGGGCAGGAGTTATAGTTATGCCCAAGCTATAAGCCTACTCAGGGCTCATTTCGAGGGGGAACGCACAGGAACTCAGTTCTGGTAGTTCCCCAAAGAGGCCACATGTCAGGTGGCCCTGCCCACCTGACTCTCGGCCATTTTGGACCTGTTTCAGACTGGATTGGGGCCGAAACGGCCTGGATTGGGCCTCTGATGGGTGGTGGATCACTCTCCCACTCAGCAGTGGCCCAATCCTGATGATTTTGGGCCCCTTTTTGGCCATTTTCAGCCCCTTTTTGCCATTTTGGGCCCAGTTTTGGCCCTGAATGGCCAGAATTGGGTCCAAAACAGCCAGGATAGGTGATGTCAGGGGGTGTGTCATATGCAAATCAGTTATGCCAATGACACACTTCCGGCGATGTCAAGGGGTGTGGCATATGCTAATGGGTTATGCTAATGATCCATGTTAATGAGTTCCTCCAGCTCTTTTTCTATGAAATGACCCCTGAGCCTCCTCCTTGTGCCTAAGGGGAGACTCCTTTCTACTCATTTCCTTGGCCCACTACAATTCCTAGATCTCTTGTCCCTATGCAGAAGTTAGTGCTGTCTTTCCCACTTTAGTCCAAGGATTAAAAGTGTTTCAGGAACGTAATGCTTTTTCCTTTAAGGGTACACCTTCCCCTTCCTTCCTCACACAGAGGACTCTCTAGATGACCCTCTCTAGTCAGAAGTCAGACTCCAACTCCCCTTGCTCTTCAGTTTTCTCCAACTGTCCACCTCTCCCTCTGGTAGCACCAACTGTCATCTCAGCATTCCAACAACAACTGCCATTTCAAGTTAGCCACAGAAAGGGAGGACATGTCAATCTTCCTCCCCACTTTTCTGCTGTTTCAATGCCTGGCAATCCCAGCATTTTAAGCAGAGTCCATCACATCATCCCATTCCTCTCCCTCTCCTCTGGCGGCTGCTCTTTCTCTGCTATTGCTCTCTTGGAGCTTCGCTCCCATCAGAAAGCATCCTCCAGCCAATCTTCCTCAGACAAGGTTGAAAGGGTCTTAAATAGCTCAGCCAAGCCCTGTTCCAGCCTGTCACCCTCATTCCCACCCTGCCTACCCCATAACTGGCCACCTCTGACCCTTCTGGTCAAATTTCTCTGGTCCAGTAATTGTTGTCTGGCCTGACCAGCAATGTGTCTCTTTAGATGTTCCTCTTAGCCTCCAACCAAAGATGGGGGCTGGGCTAGGCCTGCCCTGGGCTTGACACAGCCTTTGGCAATGACAGTGATCATGCTGCCTGCATTGCCACTGCAGCACAGCCAGTCCCAGTTCTCTCCCATCACTGAACCTGTCAGCTGCCTCAGAAACTACAGTAAGTGACTGGAGTATTTAATACAGTTTGCCTGTTAGCAGTGACAAAAGCCAAGCTTTCTGCAGCCTCCTCAGATGGAGGGGGTTGGAGACAATAAGTTCCACTCAATAAGTTCCACTACCATTTGCTGCAGGGGACAAGGTAGAACAGTAAATTTACTAGATCCAAATCTCCCTATAGCCTCAACACAATTTTTAAGATAGAGGCCAATTTTTAACATGATTATAATATCATGTCCAAAAACCACACTAGTCAAAATTTAAAAAATGAATTTAGTAGCATCTGCCCTTTTGTAGGATGCATATAATTATGGGGTTTTTTAATGTTCTGGAATTACTTGGAGGAAGAAAATGTTACCAAGTCACAGTCAAATTATTTAGATGCTTATTGTTAAAGGAAAGACATCCACTGAGAGATAAGAACAGGAGACATCGTGGGAAAGGCTGAGGCCATCTGGTAATGCATGCCTCTTTTACCCTCTTTCATCTTCAGTTTAATCCCATTTTCCTGCTTTTCACTGCACAGTTGTCTATTTTCCAGATATAAATGCAGTTATCTCTGTGTGCTTATTCATGTTTTGAAGTATTTGTTCTGGAGGTTCATACAGATGCAGATCTTATACTTAAAACTCACTAGAGACAATGTATTTCTTGATCTGCTCAGGCAAACAAAGAATGTAATGCATTCTTCAGTATTTATTGAGGCAATACAGTGTATGATATCAATTATTTCTTATACTATATATAGTATAAGAAATTATATAGTATGAGAAATTATTTCTGCTGTATATTTGCTCTAAAGTGAGAAGATTTATCCAGAAGACTAGAGCTCATAACTTTTGCAATGTGAGGATAATAGCTGTGAATGTATGTGTTCACTGTCTTACATATACAAATATATATCAAACATTCCCTGCATTATGCAGGGGGGTTGGACTAGATGACTAGACTATATGTACAAGCATGAATGTTCTCCACCTTAGGGAACCTGTTTTGGGTGGAAAGGCAGCATACAAATGTTTTATATAAAATAAATAAATAAAATATGGGCCACACTAATTCTAACTGAATTCTATTGAGTTCACTGTGGGAGTCTGAAATGAAATCCCCAAAATTTTCCACAATTCATCAGAATCCACCCTCCCATCCCAAAATCTATGTCTGCCAAATGTGATATTCTAGATGTGTGGCATCAGAGAATGCAGAGGTGCCAGGGCTCTGACTATCTAGCTCTGGGTGCCATTTTCTCAAGAGAGAAGGTCTTTGTTCATCATCAGCCTTCTTTTGCAAAGGTGCTCAAAACAGAAAATAGGAGGGAGCATGAAGGGCAGGCCAGAATGAACAGGTTGAAATTAAATCAAGAGTTTTTGGCTAAACATTAGAAAGAATTTCCTGACAGTTACAGCAGTGCATTAGTAGAATAGGCTTTCTACGGGGGCAGTGAGCTCTCTTTCTTTTGAGGTTTTTAAGCAAAGACTAGATGGCCATCTGACAGCAATGCTGATTCTGTGAACCTAGGCAGATCATGAGAGGAAGGGAAGGAAGGATTACATCAGTGCTTAGTTCTTATGGCTCCTTCTTACATGCCCAGGGTAATGCCAATCACTGCTTTGGGGTCAGGAAGCAATTTTCCCCAGGCTAGTTTGGCTAGGGATTCTGACAATGTTATGCTATCTTCTGGGCATGCAGCAGTGGTCACTGGAGATCTGTGTGTGGGGGGGGGGTAAGGAAATTGTGAATTCCCTGCATTGTGTAGGGGGTTGACCTAGATGACTAGTTGTCCCTGGAGGTCCCTTCCAGCCCTTTGATTCTATGACTAAAACAGGCCAAGATACAGAACAATCTGCACAATGGCAGCAGCAGAAAAAAGCATTCTAGCCATTATGGCTGTTGAATCCTTGTACACCAGCATCTCCCATCAGGATAGATTACAAGCCATTAGAAACATCATCTCTGACAAGATCTCAGCAGATCTTGCCACTAAATTCTGAATGTTTGTTCTCACCCATAACTATTTTAGGTTTGGTGAGAACCTATACCTCCAAATCTGTGGCACAGCCATGGGTACCCACATGGCTCCACAGTATACCAACATTTTCATGGCGGACCTAGAATAGCATTTTCTGAACTCCTACCCATTGATACTTCTCCTTTACTTGAGATTCATTGATGACATTTTTATTGTCTGGACCCATGGTAAAGAAGCCCTCAAGATATTTCACCAGACTTTCCACAATTTCCACCCCACCATCAATCTAACTATGATTCACTCTACACAAGAAATAAACTTCCTGGACACCACTGTATGGATACACGAAGGGCACATAAGTACCACATTATACTGGAAACCAACAGTAGAGATGGACATGATCAGCATTACGATAGAAAAATACCCACAATAATGGCGTTTGCGCGATCGGGACCCAGCGGATCGGTGCTGTCCACGGTGACCGATCCAGCGTTCGGGGGGCTTCATCAGGGCTTGATTTGGGCCATTGGGATCTGATCGGGGATGCAGACAATCAGGCGCCAGTAATCTATTCCCGGGGCAACGGAGCCAGGGGAATGCCTGAGCTGTGTTTGCCCTCCTTCTGTCGCCCTGGAAACCCGAATGGAAGCCCAGCTTTCCTTGATCAGCAGGGCTTCCTTCCAACCACGGAGCAGCAACACACTCACCACCAGTTGGGAGAAGAGACCCAGGGGAGGGAGGGGGAAGGGGGTGTTCTGTAGCCATGGACACTCCAAACGTTTTTTGCTTTTTTAAAAAATGGGGCTTTGTAGGAAGAATGGCTGTTTTTCTGTCTGTCACTCTCTGTTTTTAACCTGCTTTTAAAACACTGTATTTCGTGGGAAAACCTGATTCACGGCTCTGTGTGTGTGTTTAAAATATGCTTTTGGAAGGCTGGCTGCTTGCTTTTAAAATTGGGTGGGGAGGAATGGAGGATTCTGTCCCTGCTTTTTTAAAAAACCTGGCTGAAACATGTTGACGGGGTGTCTCTCTCTCTCTATTTGGAGAGGCAGGGACGGGTTAAAAACTCCCCCCCCCGTCTGCTCTGTGTGTGTGTGTGTGTGTGTGTGTGTGAATGTCCCCTCTCTGAGGGGAGGTGGCTCATTGCCAGGTTAAAAACTCCCCCCACTCTAAGTGTGTGTGTGTGTGTGTGTGTGTGTGTGTGTGTGTGTGTGTGTGTGTGAACGTCCCCTCCCTGAGGGGAGGTGGCTCGTTGCCAGGTTAAAACTTTTCCCTCCCTCTGCTCTAAGTGTGTTTGCGTGTGTGTGTGTGTGTGAGAACATCCCCTCCCTGAGGGGAAGCGGCTCGTTGCCACCTCCCCGTGCCTGCCGGGCCCGCCGGTCGCCACCACCACCCATCTTCCCACATAGCTGAGAACAGCAGGGCGCCCCTCCGCTTTGGCCTCCCCAATCCAATCCACAGATAGGAAAAGGGAGATGATCGGTGTGGATTCGTGATTTGGGGTTGTCGCCGGCGCGGATCCACGATCAGCTTGATCGGTCATTTTTTTTGGATCATGCCCACCTCTAACCAACAGATCAGCAAACATAGCTACATGCCTCTGGATACCACCCCAAGCCCATTAAGCAATCCATTGTGTATAGCCAAGCCCTACACTATAGTCACATCTGCTCCAACCCCTCATACAAAGATACTCACTTGAAAGATCTGCAACAGACATTTTTGTAACTACAGTATCCTCCTGACATGGTGATAAAGAGGATTAGAAAGGCCAGAATGACACCCAGGGACAGCTTGCTACAAGACAAGCTGAAAGAAAATAACACCACTGGTGGTCACCTAAAGCTCACAACTCAGGCTGGTTCAATGCATTATTAATGTACAACTCATGCTGGATTGTGACACTTCCCTCACACAGGCACTGGGGGAGGGGCAATCTTTTCTTGCTTACAAACAACCTGCTAACCTAAAACAACTACTCACCTGCAATGATAAACTACTTAACACTAACATGGACTCTGGTACCAAGGCCTGCAACAAACCAAGATGCCAACTTTGCTCTCATATAGATTCTAGCAACATCATCAATGAACCCAACAACATCAGCCGTATTATCTCAGGTTCATTCTCCTGCTTATCCTCTAATGTGATTTATGCCATCATGTGTCAGCAATGCTCTTCCACCCTCTATATTGGACAAACTGGCCAGTCTCTTCGACAAAGAATTAACAGACATAAGTCTGACATCAGAAATCACCACATTCAAAAACCAGTAGGGCAACATTTCAACCTTCCAGGACATTCAGTTGCTGACCTAAAAGTGGCAGGAATCCTGCAGTGGAATTACAAAGGGAGATTAGAAAGAGAGATGCTGAATTGCAACTAATAACAAAGTTTGAGACAATGCACCCACCTGGATTGAATCTAGACCCAGGCTTCCTGTCTCATTACCAATGCTGATTTGCCCATGCTCTGGGAGATCTAGGAGGCATTTTCTCCAAAAATTGTACTCTGATACCAACTTTTCATCACTCCCCCTGATCCAAGAGGCCATAATTGGTTTGCCATCTTGGCCTCCAGTGAGGGTCAAAGAGGTTGAGACTTAAGCACTGGGTCCGGACCTGCTACCTCCAGAGCTCCTACAGGATAACGTAGGTTGGTGGGCTCCTCTCTTGGCCTCATTATTCACTTATATTAATTCAACCAGAGCTATTCCGGAGATTTGGAAAAAAGCTATTATTATTCCTATATTTAAAGCAGGCCGAGGAGAGGAACCAGTCAACTACAGACCGATCAGCCTCCTGAGTATCCTGAATAAATTATATGCAAGTCATCTCCTGGAGAAATTACAAAGTTGGTTGATGCTGGAAAAAATATTAATTGATGAGCAGGCTGGCTTTAGGAAAGGGTTTGATTCCCCACTCCTCCACTTGAAGCCACCTGGGTGACCTTGGGCTAGTCATGGCTCTCTGGAGCTCTCTCAGCCCCACCCACCTCACAGGGTATTTTGTTGTGGCACACTTTGGCACACTTTGTAAACCACTCTGAGTGGGCATTAAGTTGTCCTGAAAGGCGGTATATAAATTGAATGTTGTTGCTGTTGTTGTTGTTGTTGTTGTTATCATCATCATCATCATCATCATCATCATCATCATCATCTTTCTAAGACAGTGCTGCAACTTATATATGGGATGACATTGGGTCCAGTTCCTTCAAATTTAGCTTCTCCTGAGAAAATTTAATCTAAATTTTTAAGGCCCATATTTGGATTTCTGTGTAGTGCTTCATACATAATTTTACATTTGGAAACCTGATTGTTGAGAATAGAGGACATGGTAACCCTAGCTTCGATTAATACCTTGCTCAAGTTCAGTCATTGCCCATCAGATATCACCTCTTTAATTCTATAAGCTGCCAGTGGGTACTGTTCTGCCTGGCTTGGGGCCATCTACCAGAAATTAACTATTTTAGGCTTTTAATTTGAATCTCTCCAGATGATGGCCCTGGACCAGGCAAGGGCTGTGGTTAAACAGTGAATATTAGATGTTGAGAGACAGATGGATCTTGCTAGGGTTTTGAATTGGTGGTTTCTCCATCTTCCGGTTTATCAAGTCTGGAAATTTCATCCCATCAAAGGGCTTTCTCATTGGCCTGATGCAATATATTTCCATCTGCAGTACTTGAAGGCCATTATAAAAAGGTCCCAATGGCTGAGTGTGTCTGTCTCTGTGAGACCAGCAAAGTAGAAACAGTTGAGCATATCATGCTTGGCTGTAAGTTCTATCATGAAATATGTATAAAATATATTCACCCTATATTAAAGAAATTTCTGTGTCTCCTGGATATGGAGCTAATGAATAAGCTCCTGTCAGATTCTAATTCCCAGATCACACTTGCTAGTGCCACATTTCTGGCTGCAGCTTATAGAATTCACAGAGAATATGTAAGGAGTGACATTTGTTTTTTTATTTTAACTCTGAAAGCCCAAATCCTTGTACTTACATTTTTAAGGTTTTATATAACTATTTTTATAATGAAGCTGTGTACTTCAAGTATGGTATTCATTTACGGTTATAAATTGATGGAATGGTTACTAACTGCAATAATAATAAACTGAACTGAACTGATAATCTTTCCACTCTTCAAGATATAAGGACAGATGGACTCATGTTCTAGCTGTATCTGGAGAAGTGAGCTGTGACTCACAAAAGCTCATAGCCCTACCACAAACATTGCTCTTTTATATTTGTGCTTCCCATTTCTTTGAAATGTATTCATCACTAACACTTATGCTTAATGAGTTGGGCTACAATCTACTGTCTGACAAACATAACTTACTGATCAATCCAACTATGAGCATATGGTACCGCCTTGTGACAGTTCTACTAATAAAAGATTACAATTTTAATATCTGTTTATCACACCTTAGCAAAGCATCTCAAAGTCGTCTTCAAATTTTCAGGTTCTCCAGAATTCTTCATCAGACTAGATGCTAAATAAACAGAAAAGAGAGACAGAAGAGTGTTTTAGGGCATAGTGAGCTGGATGCATATGGTAAGGATTCTGCATTTAGAGGATACCGATGAAGGATATTCTCTATTTGACTGGCAATGGAAATGCCACGTGGCAATTGGATGTGCATGTTATTATCTTAAAAGCCATTTTCCCTGCATTTTTCCCTACCATGCAACCAGACCATTTGAGGGGCTTTTAAAAAAATGGTGATTGCTATTGAACTATAATAGAATAACACTGTAACTATTTATTCTCATAATTTATCAATAAATTCCCAGCATTTTTTAAAAGTAACCCTCTAAGGCTTTTCAATGTAAACAGCCAGGGCTCATTTTGAGGGGGAACGTACAGGAACACAGTTCCAGTAGTTCTCCAAAGAGGTCACATGTCAGGTGGCCCTGCCCACCTGATTTTTGGCCATTTTGGGGCTCATTTTGGCCTAGATTGGGCCCAAAATGGCCAGGATTGGGAATAAAACAGCCAGGATTGGTCCCATAATGGCCAGGATCAGGCCTCTTACAGGTGGTGGATCACTCTTCCATTCAGCAGTGGCCCAATTCTGATCATTTTGGGGCCCTTTTCAGCCATTTTGGGCCCAATTCCAGCCCTGAATTGCCAGGATTGGGTCTAAAACAGCCAGGATTGGATCAAAAACAGCCAGGATAGGTGAGGTCAGGGGGTGTGGCATATGCAAATCAGTTATGCTAATGACACACTTCTGGTGATGGCAAGGGGTGTGGCATATGCTAATGAGTTATGCTAATAAGTTCCTGCCACTCTTTTTCTATGAAATGACCCCTGTATACAGCAATAGATCATTATAGCTATATCACAATAGCAATTGTGTGTTTTGTGTGCCATTAAATTGCCTTCAATTTATGGCAATCCCAGACACGTGACCTGAGGGCATGGCTGCCTGAAGCTTCCCTGGCAGGGGAGAGGCAAAGCAGCTTTAATTAATGACTGGAGAAGCACTCCAGTTGCTAAATCACTCTGGAGAAAAGAGAGGTCATGAGTTTATCCACATGGACTACATCTAGCACCCATACTGACAGTTTTACTATGCAGGTTTTTATCTGGGTGGTGGCTGGAAGTTTAGGGTTGCCTAGAGAAGTGGAAATCTAAAGGCAAGCAACTCTCAAGTCTTAATCTTTTGTTTACTTTAAAAGAACTAATTATCTCTATGGTGCAATTACTCACTGAGTATTGAGAGGATAAACAGCTTTCCTGGATGTTTCTTTCTTTTTCTTTCTTTGGAATTGAGTGGTGGAAGTATAGTGCTGGCAGGAAGCCTTTGAAGTGTATATGAGAAGGAAAGTTTTTTAACAGACTAAAGGGGATCCAAAAGCTTTTTGCCTGTCTCAGTAATTTGTGATCTGAAATTTGAAGAAAGTATATTTGCCGTATTTGCTGGACTGATTAAAACTTCCATACTAGAAACTAAGGCTGAATTTATGACCTTGAAAACTTCCTGAAATGTAAACAAACAAAAATAAAAGGAAAACAAATGCCTTCTGAAAGAGAAAGAACTTGCCACCTGCTGATACTTGGCATAACAGTTTAACTAAAGGTCTTACAGAGCCATCTAGTGGTGCAATGTCACAAGGCATGAGGAAATGTTCAATTGAAATTTTTTTATCCACAGATTTAATGCAAACATTTCTTGACCAATTAAGTGATAAACTAGATTCTTTTGAGAAGAAAATGGAAGATAATTTTACAAAATTCAAAACAGACTTAACTGAGCAAATTAAAAATATTGAAGGTGTTGTCAAGAAAGCCTCTGAGGAGGTAAAAGAGCTGAATAATCAGGTGCAGACTTTGGACTATAAAACAGCACTGCTGGATAAAGAGTTAGAGAAGCACCAAGACAACTTAGCTTTACTGGAATTAAAAGAGGAAGAATATGTGCTACACCTGAGAGGAGTGTAGGAAACATGAGATGAAAATGTTTGATACAGGGTGGTAGAAGCCATGATTGAATTTATGCAGTGGGACATCCCAAAAGTAGAGACTGAACTAGATAAAGTATATAGAATTCCCACCAGATATGCAACACAGAATAAACTCCCAAAGGACATCATGGTGCATTTTGTCAGAAAGTCGATAAAAGATCAAATTTTACAACACTACAGGAAGAAATTGACCATACAGAAAGTTCCAGTCATTGTGTTAAAGAATATACCACTCAGAGTTCTGAGGAAATGCAAGGACTATATCTTTTTAACTGAAAAGCTGAAACAAAAGAAAATCCAATTTAGATGGGACAAGCTGGAAGGAGTGATTTTTGCCTTTAAACAACAGAAATTTAGGCCTGCTCGGCCACCTGCAGAGTTCATGGCAGTAGTGGAACTAGCAAAGTGCTGATTCTCAGCCCAGCCACTTAACCAATATGCTACAGCAGCTCCCTGTAAAATCATATCATCGATCATTGCTATGGTTTTCCCTTCATAGCTTCTGAAATCACTCTATAGCTTTCTATTTTAAACCCACTAGCAATTCAATTGACAGTTGCTTACCTTGATGCAAGGCTGATATAGTCTTTAAATGTTGTAACATAATATTTAAATTTTAAAAAGGCTCCTAGAGTAATATTCCTCTGTAACTATTTCATTCAAACAGTTTTTCATATAGTGAACTTTGAGGTATTCTAACCTATTACATGAACTTCTCTGGTTAAAAAAAAGTACAACTGTCAATGAATTGAAACCAGTATATTTCTGTTAATTTCCATTTTTTCCATGGCTAAAAACAGAGTGAAATTATAAAAGGATGCTGCAAATCATTTGGAACAGATTGTTTTGTCCTTGCTATCACTTGCATTGAGTCAATATTATTTTTTCAAAGCAGAACATTTGGGTGGATGTGTTACTGAGCTCTATGTAGAGTTAGCATATGGTTTGGGTAAAATACTATCAGTATATACAATACCAGAGTACCCAAGCAGTCAGGCTATATGATTAACCGGTAGTATTCATTGTTAGTAGTGTCATCACTCAAGTTAAATGCCAATCCTGACAACTTGTGATAAATACGATTGTTTGACTTTTTTTTCCAGAGTCAATGTGTTAACTCCAAGGCTCTGGAAAAATTCCAGCTGGACTTAGTCTAACCAGTGAAAGTCCTTCTTTGAATTTGTAAGCTGATATGGTAGGAAAGGAAGGAAGGAAGGAAGGAAGGAAGGAAGGAAGGAAGGAAGAAAGAAAGAAAGAAAGAAAGAAAGAAAGAAAGAAAGAAAGAAAGAAAGAAAGAAAGAAAGAAAGGAAGGAAGGAAGGAAGGAAGGAAGGAAGGAAGGAAGGAAGGAAGGAAGGAAGGAAGGAAGGAAGGAAGCTTTGATTTTTTTCAAACAGTTCTTTTCAGATTCGGGGTGGAAAAATATCACTTCTACCATATTCCTGCATTGTATATTTTATGGCAATGCTTCCCAAATGTTTCAGAACTGAAAAAGAGATTGCAAGTTTAGTACTGAACCTTCAGATAACAGCAAATGGAAGAGTTTATATTCTAAAATATTTTCTACCTGGACATAACTAATAGTGAGCAGAATGACAGCTAATTTTGTGAAGTACACTAACAGCTTTTGGGTGGTTTAAAGACTCCCTTTATAAAAGGCTCTAAGGCTGGGGAGAAATGAGTCAAACCACTATTGAACCATGTTTAGTTGACTACCTGGGCTACAATACATATGAAGATGTGCTTCTGAGGACTCCATAAATGTTGGTGATTCCTGGATTTTACCTACCAGATCAACTTTTAAATTATGTCACCACTGCTGGTGGTATTAGAGAGAGAGCTGGAATGCCAGGTGGGTAGGGAAAAGGCACTTATTCCATCTCCCATGACTTTCCACCATATATAGGGTTTTTAGTTATTTGAATTGGCCCAGTGAATCAAGATATACCTGTGCTGATCAGAACATCATTTGCAACTTAAAGACCTTGTCATTCCCTGTTTACATAGACAAGGACAGTAGGTTCAGAATAACAGCAAAGAACTGGTGACCCTGGAACAAATTGCTTGTGTTCTTAGTAGAGTCAACTAGCCTTTGACTGAAAGAGCAACTGCAGGTTTTCTATTTGTTAAAATAAAACTGGATATGAGGTTTTAGGAAGGCAAGGCAGAGAATCTTTATCTCCCTGATTTCTACACCTGACAGCTGTTCCTTCTTTCACAGGGATTACCACAAATGTTGGCACCACTTTTAAAAGGTTCAAGTCAGCATTGGAGTCCAGCTGTGATCTACTGCTTTGTTTATTAATTCTATTGCATATTGAGATTAACAACTATTTATTATAATAAACATCTTTATTGGAGACTGGAAGCAGATAGACTGACGACTCAGGCTCAACAGTAACCAATTAATACTGTTGAAACCACTCCCACTTTTACAACAACCAATACAATGTAAGCAGCTAGAATCCTTCATTTGCATGAACCATATACAAGTATCTACTTTTGAGCACAGCGATTGGACTACAAAGCAACAGTTTTGATTGGCCATGCCAGCCCAGCACCCAAACACCAATAGCTCTGTAGGCCTCAGGGAGCCTCCATTCTACTGAAGCAATACATAACACCCCTCCCCCCTAAGTTCGGGTTACCCCATCGCATACGAGGTCACTAAGATAAGCTGGGGGATGGCGAGCCCGTTGAGACCTATGCAACCCTATAGATGGTCCTCAGATGGGTGGCTCAGCGTTGACAATGGCTTCTGCCCTGCTAGGAGAAATGGAGAAGTTCTCCGGACTCAATTGAGTTGCTGAACAGCTTTGTGCTGCTGTACTATCTCCACTCTGTTCGGTCGCTGCCACAGATTCAGCCGTTGTGTCAGTGGAACAGGGTGAATAGTCTCTGTCCAATCCCTGCACCCGCTCTGGCCAGCACAGGTGTAATTGATCTGTTTCTCTGGAGTATTCTGCCGGTGGCATCAGCCGCCTCGTAGGAGATTGGCCCATTGCCCTCAGCACTGACACCAGAACCCAGGTTGTCCCTTGTCCGTAGTTTCTGGAGTAAACTAGTCACCCTGCTGAAACCTCCTGGGCAATCCTGAAACCTCCGTCTCCCTCCATGTGTCTGGATGTAAGTCTGGCCGATCGAGCAAGGTTGTTAGCCATCATCTCATCAAGAGTTCTGCTGGGCTCTGTCCCATAGTGGAATGTGGGTGATGTGCTGCCATAATAAGTAGTCAGCCAACTGCTGGCTCAGATCCCCCTGGCCTAATCTGTGAAGTGAGTCTTTAGTGGCCCTCACCATTCTTTCTGCCTGTCCATTCATTGATGGGTGGAATGGTGCTGATGAGATGTGCTAGATGGCGTTGTTCTCGAGAAATCTCTGGAATTCCTGGCAGGTGAATTGTGTACTGTTGTCTGAGACCATTGCATCTGGTAGGCCATGAGTCACAAACAGATGCCTTAATGAACAGATGACCCCTGCAGACATCATGGTCGATACGGGGATTACTTCCAGCCACTTCGAAAAGGAGTCCACTACTATGAGAAAAACTTGCCCCTGGAAGGGCTTGGTGAAATCAAAGTGGATCTGTGACCACAATGTGCACGTTGTTTTCCATGGGCCTGTGGCATGTTGGGCCGAGACTCCTAGCAGGGCAGACAGGTCTGTACCCATCTGTCCACAACTTGGTCCATCCCTGGCCACCATATGTAGCTGCGGGCCAGAGCCTTCGTTTTGAAAAACCCGGGTGTCCCACATGAAGTGCCTCCAGCACATGCTGATGCAGTCTGGGCAGAACAACGACTCTGTTCCCCCAGAGCAAGAATCCCTTGTGGATTGATAGCTCATGTGGGCAGGAGCTGAAGGGCTGGAACTTGGTGTCCAGACAGCTGGTAGGCTACCCCTCCATACCCAGTTGAGAACCCGAGAGAGCATGGGGTCCTTGGCAGAGTGGGCTGCGATGTCCACCGCATGGAGAGGTGGTTGGGGCAGGTCTTCCAGCTGTATGACCTCATGAACAGGAGTGAGGTCTGTGGTTGGGCCCTGTATTGGAAGGTGACTAAGGGCATTGGCATGTTCCAAGGCTTTGCCCGGATGATAGAAATGTTCGTAATCGTAAGCAGACAGGAAAACCAACCAGTGCAGCATTCTCAGATACATGATCTGTGGGGTCTGTTGGTCGGGTATGAAAAGGCCAAGTTGCGACTTGTGGTTTGTAGCGATCTTGAAGTGCCATCCATAGTCATGGGACTTTTTTTACACCAGCAACCAGAGCAAGAGCCTCTTTGTTGATCTGAGCATAGTTCTGTTCTGCCCATGATAAGGTCCTGGAAAAGTTCACAATAGGGGCCTCCCACCCATCAGGTGTTCAATGGCTGAGGACTGCACCAATTCCATAAGGTGAAGCATCGCAGGTGAGCACAAGTGGCTTGAGTTCATCATAATGGGTGAGTATGCTGTCTGATGAAAGGAGGTGCTTGTCGTGGGCTCTGAGTCCTCAGAGGATGAAGACCTCAGGGAGGATGACAGGAGAGAGAGTATTCCAAGCCCCTCCGAGTCAGCCGCTTGGAAGAGGGAGTGGACCAGCAGGGAGTGGAACAGCAGGAACCCTTGCCAGAGCAGGCTGATGGAATCCAGGGCAGACTCAGAGACAGAGGCTGTTCCCTTACCTGCACCAACAGTTGATACCAGGGCAACATCCCCACCTAGCTCCCCTGAACCAGAAAGGCAGCGTAGGGTACGGCAGCGTCTTGCTGCACAGGAGAGGAAACGAAGTGCAAGGCTTCAGGCACTCAAACAGTGGCGTGGTGACCTTGAGTCTTAGCAGGATGCAGCACTGCCCTGGAGGTGATTGTTCTTAAGCCAGGACGCCCTCTCCCTCATTGCAGAAGCACCTGTGCACAGACCCGCCTGGCTCTACTGCAACCCAGCTCTACTCTGACTGCTCTCTTGGCTCTGACCTTTGAATTTGGCTCCCTGGACTACGCTCTCTGCTTGTTCCCTGGTCGGCTTGGTTGAACTCTGGACTTCTAGAGAAGCTTGTGGCAGACTCCCCACCTGCATTCCAGCACAGTGCTTAACTGTGGAGAATGTCTGGTTGTGCTTCCGACCCCAGACCCAGAGTGCTTTCTTCTCAAGTAGTCTATGCAGTGGTTTGGCTAGTGATGCCTTGTGCAGCAAGAAAGAGTGGTAGAAATTTAGGAGCCCAAGAAATGCTTGGAGTTCTTTCTTGGAATGAGGGGTTGCTGCACTGTGAATGGTCTGCACCTTACTGGCTGTAGGGTGGGTGTCGTTGGCGTCAATCATGAATCCCAGGAATTCTATATGAGTCATGCTGAACTGACACTTTTCCTTCTTAATTTTGAGTCCAGCATCCTGGAGGTGACAAAATACCTATCACAGATGAATGGTGAGATCTGTAGAGGACGTTCCTGCGATCAGGATGTCGTCAAAGTACAGAATGACACCAGGGATGCCCTTGAGCAGTCCGTCCATAAGTCCTTGAAAAATTCCGGGTATCACACTGACTCAGAACTGGAGCAGCTTCACTTTGAATGTGCCTCGATGGGTCACAATGGTCTGTGTTTCCATGGTAGCTTCATTTACTGGAAGCTGCAGGTATGCTTGTGCTAGGTCGATCTTCACAAAGATCTTGCCCCCTGCTAGCGATTCCAGGAAGTGACTCACTACCAGCACTGGATAAGCATGCTGTTGCAGGCCCTTATTTAGGGTGCACTTATAGTCCGTGCAGATACATACTGCCCTTTTGGTCTTGATGGGTGTGACAATGGGAGTTGCCCAACAGGCATGTGAACTGGTTCAAGGACCCTTTGTGTGACCAGCTGGTCTAGCTCCTCATTAATGTGTGGCTTGAGAGCGAAGGGAACATGTCAAGATTTCAAATGGATTGACAGCACTGTAGGGTCCAGGTCAATGGATACCGGTGGTCCGGCATATCGTCCCAAGGAGCCGTCGAATATGGATGGAAATTCAGAACAGACAGCCTCAATGTTCAATTGGCTGATTTGATGGATGCCAGTGATATGGATTCCCAATG
This sequence comes from Eublepharis macularius, assembly GCF_028583425.1. Lineage (NCBI taxonomy): Eukaryota > Metazoa > Chordata > Lepidosauria > Squamata > Eublepharidae > Eublepharis > Eublepharis macularius. Next base: position 101,350,156 of record NC_072790.1, on the reverse strand, counting down.
CTTCAAACTAATTGAGCCCCAGCAAACTTGTGCTGTGCCCATCAGTGACAACCAGGCAAAGGGGACCACGAAAATCTTTAAAACTAACTTCGAACTTGCCAGTGCCTGCCACTGGAACCTGACGACCCTGGAAGTCCATCAAGTGTATGTTGCATGGCTTGAGCTGTTTGTCTCTTCTTGAGACACACTTGGTGGTAGGTGTTCATTGAGATGATTGACAGTGCCGATCCAGTGTCAACATCCATCTTACATAGTGTTCCTTCAATGTGCACTGTTACCCTGATCTTCTCTCTGGTAGGTATTTGGATGTTCAAAACTATGGTACGGCTGGAGCACTTGGTTACGGAGTGGCACTCTTTGAACTGGAAAGAACCCCTTCATTGTGGTTGTTGTCATCATGGCATCAGCGGTGGGGAGCCTCTGCTCTTGTATGCCCTGCATGCCCTTGCGACGTGCACCCTCTTTCAGCAAGCCCAGCATTCGGCGTTGCAGAATTTGCAGGACTTCTGGCTTCCTCCACAGCTGGCGCAGGGGAACACATTGGTGCGTTGCTGTTCAGATCACTGGGACGGTACCGCTTGAGTCTTGTGAACCTCGTCATCGTCCCCCAAATCACTCTTGATGCTCTCATGGTAGACTGGTTCTGCCTTTTTTTCTAGGGAAGGACTCTGTGACTAACACACCTCTCTTGTCAACTGGTCAGCTGCTTCCACTGCTAGTGCCTCCTCCAGGGCTTCCTTGAATGTGAGTTCTTTCTTGGCAAATAGCCAACATTACAGCTTCTTGTCCTGCAGATCACATACTAGTCCATCTCAGAGCACAGTCTCCAGGTCAGTAAAGTTGCATTGTCATGCTGCTTCCTTAGAGAGCTGTAACAAAAATGGTCACTGACTCACCCTGGGCTTGGTCCCACTTGTAGAAAGCATGTCGACTGGCAATCTCTGACGGCTGTGGCAAGAAGTGGTCTTGGAGCCAGTTTTTGATGACGTTGAATGCCATAGCTTGGAACTGAGCTGGCGATACGAGTGCCTGGGCTATGTCAAAAGTGGACCATCCACAGACGCTGAAGAAGGTTGCTCTCTGGAGGTCCACACCCATGACCTTGTTTGCCTCAAGATAGAACTCGAACCTCGCAATGTATGCCTCCCAGTCCTCGAAGGTTGAGTTAAAAGGTTCAAAATGGTCCTTGGAGGCCATAATTAACTGTTATCGAATTGCAACGGGGCAGCTGTGTATCAGCTCTGGATTGTGATTTAGCTCTTGGCGTCGTGGCACTGCCCACCTGCCTGGAATGATTTAGCTCTCAGCACTGTGGAGCTGTCTACCCTTCTTTGCATCCCGTCCTCGTCACCAGTATTGTGTACTGAGATTAGCAGCTGTTTATTATAATAAACATCTTTATTAGAAACTGGAAGCAGACAGACTGACGACTCAGGCTCAGCAGTAACCAATTTATACTTTTAGAAACCACTCCCACTTTTACAACAACCAACCAATGCAATGTAAGCAGCTAGAATCCTTAATTTGCATGAACTATATTCAAGTATCTACTTTTGAGCACAGTGATTGGACTACAAGGCAACAGTTCTGATTGGCCATGCCAGCTCCCAAACACTAATAGCTTTGTAGGGCTCAGGAGTCTTTGTTCTACTCAAGCAATACATAACAAATTCTGCTCCTTCTCTATAAAACTACATTATCTTTGACTAGGTAAAGGTAATCCCCTGTACAAGTACTGAGTCATTACTGACCCGGGCGGGGTGGGGGGGATGTCACATCATAATGTTTGCCATTGCCTTCCCCAATCATCTACACTTTACCGCCAGGAAACTAGGTACTCATTTTACCAACCTTGGAAGGATGGAAGGCTGAGTCAATCTTGGGCCAACTACCTGAACCCAGCTTCCGCCGGGATCGAATTCAGGTTGTGAGCAGAGCTTGGGCTGCAGTACTGCAGCTTACCACTCTGTGCCATGGGGCTCCTTTTTCTTTGACTAAAATAACCTTTAATTTGCTGAGAAGCAACTGCTTAATGCAATGTGTGTGACTGATCATAAGAAGACTATCTGAAAACAGTCACCACCAGAATCTGAGCTGTTGTTCTGAAGGTGAATATTATGTTGGTAAATAATGAGCCCAGTTGTCTGAGGCCATTTTACTCGAGTTGATAAAGGCCCAGTCACTTCCTTTTTTCATCAAAATGTTAGAGGAAAAAATCAAGTCAAAATGTAAGCATTTGCATGTTTCTTAATGCAAGTGCTTACATCTGTCTTTTTTTTTAACCTCTGGCAATTAGGCCCTCCATGACACAGAGCAAATGAATCCTTCAGAATTCCTACTTTCATCCCAACAGGGAATGGATTGTTCAATGTGAAGGTTTACTGCATATAGAGGATTGCTATAATTGGCTATGATTTCTCCTTCTAGCAGAGAAAGTGTTTAGGAATAAATCCTTTGGAGGTGATCTTCAGGTTACTCAGTTGTAGTCTTTGTTTTCTCCCAGTGGAGATAATTAGACATAATGTTCATGTCTGCCTTTGCTGTCATTTTCTGAATGGTCTTTTCTATGAAATAAAAGTAGCTTAGCTTCTTCCTATTTGGATCACTCCCATGTGGGGGTTCTTTACTATGTAAACTGGAGCTAGAATGGCTGGCTAGAATGTTGCTTCCTTCATTGTGTTTTTATAAAGTCTTTTATTTGTTTGTTTATGTCATTTATAGTCCACCTTTCTCACTGAAAAATCATTTTCACTAAAGATATCTAGATCATAATGAAAATGTATAATGCTGGTGAATTTTATCTTTTCTATATATGTTCTTTGATGCTCATATATGCTTCAAAGTATTGTATAGGAATTCAGTTACTTACCTGGCTGGCAAATTATATCCCCATACACATCCTTTTAAGGTTATGGTTAATGTGTTTAATATAATTTGTTCCAAGATGTCATACTTCTCAACCATCTTACAAGTGCTATCCACTTACTTACTTACTTACTTACTTACTTACTTACTTACTTACTTACTTACTTACTTACTTACTTACTTACTTACTTACTTACTTACTTACTTACTTACTTACTTACTTACTTACTTACTTACTTTGCGTTTCTTCCCTGCTCTTTCTGCACGCAGGCTGAAAGCAGCAATTCGATAGGACTTTTCAAGGTAGTTGAGATGTGTGATACATTGTGTTATACTGTTCAGCTGAGAATGCAACTTTTATCCTGAATCCAGAGGAGTTAGCCACGTTAGTCTGTAGTAGCAAAATCAAAAAGAGTCCAGTAGCACCTTTAAGACTAACCAATTTTATTGTAGCATAAGCTTTCGAGAATCAAGTTCTCTTCATCAGATGCATGATCCGGATCATGCATCTGATGAAGAGAACTTGATTCTCGAAAGCTTATGCTACAATAAAATTGGTTAGTCTTAAAGGTGCTACTGGACTCTTTTTGATTTTATCCTGAATGACACCAAATCCAAATTAATGCCCTAGCCATCCATGAAAATACATTTCCAAATATACTTTTAGCTTCAGTTCCATAATGAGAGAGATTATATGGATTGCTTGTTATATTTTAAACACAGCGAGTGTGTTTTAACAATAGCAAAGCTGTTTAAATGCTGCTTACTGTTACAGTGAGAAATTGAAGCATGACACAAGACCAGAGGTATGCACTGGAAAAAAATTCTATTTCAGTTTTGGATCTGGGGATCTGAATCAACTATGCACCATTACTGTTTTTTTTCCAGCTGGGACATTGCCAGCTTGGATATAATAATTCATTTGGGTTATTTTCCCCATCATCATGAGTTTCAGCCTCGGTCATTTCTCTTCAGGGCAGCTGTTTTTGCATTTAATGGCACCAAAATCACACAGAACACAGTCTTCTCTATAAACCATTGACCCACCAAGTTTTTCCTCAGTTTCACCATACATACATACAACAACAGATCCTATGACTGAAGTCTTCCAGGGCTTTTATCAAGTTTGAGTGATTGAAAAGACCATTTGCACCCTCTCCCACCATAGCACTTTTCCTCACAGTAACTGTCCCAATGCCCTGATGGGGTTGGGGGAGACAGATCAGTGCCTGGGCAGTGCTGCAAAAACCCATCAGGTCTACTCAGATGTAAGTCCCATGTTGTTCAATAGTGCTTGCTTCCAGGGAAGTGTCTTTCAAATTATAGCCTATGATTGAAGTCTGCATATTACCATTTCCAAATATGTTCCAAAGCTGGGGAGGGGCATCTCCCCTTGCAATGACTCATCTGATTGGCAGGCAGACAATGGCATTGCCTGGGTAGTGACTGGGGGAAGAAGGTGCACTCATGTGTATTATGCTCATTCCCTCCTCCCATCAACAAAGTTAACTAATAATGCAAGGGCTTTTTCATCTTGGGATCTGATTGGTGAATGTTGTTCAGAAAAATAAAATGCTGCCATGAAATACCAGTGCATAGTGCAGCTGCTGAAATTAAACTTGCAAACTTTTTGGTGGGAGTGTGCCATTATAATTTCGTTTCAAAGATTTAACACACAGTTCCAGAAGCTGCTTTAACAAAACAAAACAGCAATTTCTGGGTGTATTTTTGGCTGTTTTTTCATTTTGTACACCCCCAGGTAAGACTCATATAGTTATTGTATTTATCTATTACAAACATACATTGAATTGGATTCTGTGTAACTTGCACTAACAATGGTGTTCAACAGATTTGAATAGTTTGTGTTGCTTCTCTTTCTTTCCCATCTTATATTCAAATGTATGATTTCCCCCACACCCACTGTAGTGTGGGAACGAGTGCATTTGTTTTTACCTATAAAGAATATTATACACTCTTGACTGTTGTACAGGCTCCTCTAAAATTTTGAATGCTGAATATTTGCATTGCATTCAGTTGTATTTTATAATGAGGCTGATCATATTTCAAGGAACCTTTCAGAGGGGGGAAATTCAGTGTAGTATTGAAAAATTATGCAGATTTTTATCTTTCTGCCAATGTAATCATGTCTTTGCCTTGACATTTTCTTTTTCTAGTTCACATATTTTTAGCAAATCATTACCACATTTTCGGTATTTTTTCCCAAATGCATTCCTTCCCAAAGGAATTTATGCTGTGGCTAATGCCACACTTACAGCAAACAGTTGCCACTTCTTCATATCTCTGTGGCATTTCTTGGGGAAGGGTTTTTATTACTGCTAAGGTTTCCTTTTCTCTGAGTCTGGCTAATTTAGGTTTTTGAAAGAACTTCTGTATTGTAGAGTATCCGTTACTTTTTCTGCTGCCTTTAGCTTAAAAACATAATACATTAATTTAATGTAAAGGATTATTGTTTCCTGACAGAATACATTTTAGTAGCTGTTGCAGTCATTCTCCTTTTTTATAAACTAAAAGTAGTTTGTGGCTTCACCAGAACTAATTTTGAATTAGAATTTTATCAATCGATTTAATTGGGAACTTTTATAGTAAGCACAGCCACAACACACCCCTTGGTGCTAGGGATTAGATGGCTGTGGGATCATGACCCCAAAATCAATTGGAAGATGAGGGTGTTGGTCTTCAAGAAAGGGGAATGCCAAATTCATAAGTGGGCCCTAGAATGGGGCTGAAATGGTCCCCCTTTGTTAGAGCCAGTATTGCTAATGCAAGAGGAAATGGAGCAGATCCCTGCTGAATACCGGGATCTGAAATCAGTGTTTGAGGAGGAAGAAGCTAATGAGATCCCCCCCAACTACGCTATGGACTGCACTATTGAACTTCTCCCTGGGGAAAAACTTCTGAAACTGTATTCAATGAACAGAGAGGAGCGGAAGGAGCTCAAAGAGCTCATTGACAAAAACCTGGTGCGAGGATTCATCTGCTAAGGGGTGCTCTGTAATCTTGTTGATTGTGGATTTATTTTCCAAACAGGCTCATATCATTCTCTGCACCACTATCCCCACCACCAAGAAACTAGCTACTTTGTTTATGCAGCACGTGTCAGACTGCATTCATTTCCAAATAAGGTCATTTCTGACCACAGAGTACAATTGGTTGCCAACTTCTGGCGGGAGCTATTCAAATTAGCAGGAATTGAGCAAGGGCTCAGCTCTGTCCACCATCCTCAGATGGATGGACAAACAGAAAGAACTAATCAAGTGTTAGAACAGTTCTTAAGGTGTTACATCAGTTATCAGCAAGATAATAGGATCAATTTTTTGGCTTTTGCTGAGTACGCATATAACAACTCAGTACACAGTTCCACAGGTTCATCTCCCTTAATGATAACCCATGGCTATGAAGGAACCGCAGTACCTTTCACCAAAACCCTAACTTCCCAACAACCAGGAGACCTGGGGGAATGGTGGATTAACTTAACAGCCCAATAGGAAATCATTACAAAGGCTTTAGACAAAGCCAAAGAGGACTATAAAAAATTTGCTGACAGGAAACAGTCTCCACAATGGAAACTACAGAAAGGACACTATGTATACATCTCTACTCAGCACCTCTGGGGGGAGCAACCCAGTAAAAAACTCAGATGGAAATTCTTAGGACCATTTCCTGTTAAAAAAGTGATCAATGAAGTGACAGTAGAGGTGGAACTACCAAAGAACTTACGTCAAACCCACCCAGTGTTTCACTTCAGCCTTCTAAAGAAAGCTCCCCCTCCAGACAAGTGGCATCCTGAATGAGGAGCCCCCCCCCATCCTATCCTAGTGGATGAACAAGTACATCGTGAAATAGAAAGCATTCTGGACTCAAAGCTGAAATACAATAAGCTTTATTACCTAGTATGTTGGAAGTTCTTTGACCCTAGTTTCCAAGAATGGGTGGAAAGCTGTAACATGAATGCTCCCAGATTCATAAAGAAATTCCATGAACTTTATCCTGACAAACCTGGACCCCTTTGAGAAGAGGAGAAGCTCTTTGAGGGGGCAGAATGTCATGTCTGTCTGTCTACATACATGCCATGATTGTATTGCTGAAGCATATGTTATTTAATATATAGTTTCCAGAATTATTTGATTGTCAATACATGGGGGATATAGTAAACAAATTCAATTCATTTCTCATACTACAAACAAGAACTGCATCACGTATTGTAACTACCTATAACCTTAATTATGCAAACATTCCATGTATCCTGTATATAAATAGATTAAAGTGTCTTGTGCTTAATATGCTACAATTGTAATAACTAAAGTGCAAATACTTCCAATATCCTATGACACTACTTCTTGCATACAGAATACAAATTGCCTATTTGTCAGTTACAAAGTCGATACAGTCCAAAGTAAATTCCAGACACTGTGTGTGTCACAGATCGTGTGCTGATCCTTGTGGTATAAGTTGTTAATTCTGTGACTGAATTCCTCTAACGGACGGTCCAGATCCACATATGGTCCGTTTCCAGAGTTCTTTTTCAAAGAGCACAGTAGCTGGAAAAACATACATAGATCAAAATAGAATCCCCGAGAATATAAAATCTATAATGATACACTCCTAGTTCAGTATACTCACTCAGAGATTCTTACAGTCAGCCTTCCATATCCCTTTCCGATACTCTCAATTACTTTCATCTGTGTCCTGTTTCCAGGTTAACGTCTTATCTACAGAAAGGAATCCACGCCCCTTTCACCTAGTTACTTCATCTTAAAGCTAAACCCATTCTATAAGTAATTATCCCAAAAAGCAAGCATAGTCATTAGCTATATTCAAGCCATGGGGAATGAGGGTATTGAGTTTATAGATCCAAAAGGTTTCCTTCTGGTGTAGTTCCCTAGTAGCTGCCATATGTTCTTTCTTTCGGGTCTTAAACAGTACAGTGAATAGCATTTCCATGTCCCCATGTTTTTTGTCTAGATAGTGTTGGACTAAAGGAGCCTCTAGTACCTTATTCTTTATTCTTGACTGATGTTCGCTGAGCCTTATTTTGATGGAACGTGCAGTACTCCCTATGTATAGTAAACCACACGGACATTTTAGGACATATACCACCCCTTCAGTATTGCAATTAACAAATTCACACGTAGTCCTCAATCCCGACTGCTGCAAATCTTCTACTGTCATTATAAGGGAGCATTGTCTGCAACGTCCACACTTATATACCCCCTTTGGTAATCCCGTGTTACTCTCAGTGTCACGAATTAAATCCGAGTGTATCAACTGGTCCTTGATGTTTCGAGTCCTCCTGAAGGCTATCAGTGGGGGGGTTTCACAACCCGGGATATCATTAACAAGTGGCCAATGTTTCAGGATCGCCCGTCTGATTGCGTTGGCTTTTTCACTGTAATTGAAAACCCCCACAATGCGGTTCTCCATCGTTCGTCCCCTTGGTCTAAATAAATCCTCCCTGACTGCTTCATCTGCACGGCGCCTTGCCTGAAGTAGTACCCTGTCTGGGTATCCCCGTTGTTTCAGACGTTCTTGTAGCACATCACTTTGACAGATATAGTCTGCATTCCTAGTGGAGTTTCTTTTAAGTCGCAAGAATTGTCCAAACGAAAGGGGCGAAAGGGGCGTGGATTCCTTTCTGTAGATAAGACGTTAACCTGGAAACAGGACACAGATGAAAGTAATTGAGAGTATCGGAAAGGGATATGGAAGGCTGACTGTAAGAATCTCTGAGTGAGTATACTGAACTAGGAGTGTATCATTATAGATTTTATATTCTCGGGGATTCTATTTTGATCTATGTATGTTTTTCCAGCTACTGTGCTCTTTGAAAAAGAACTCTGGAAACGGACCATATGTGGATCTGGACCGTCCGTTAGAGGAATTCAGTCACAGAATTAACAACTTATACCACAAGGATCAGCACACGATCTGTGACACACACAGTGTCTGGAATTTACTTTGGACTGTATCGACTTTGTAACTGACAAATAGGCAATTTGTATTCTGTATGCAAGAAGTAGTGTCATAGGATATTGGAAGTATTTGCACTTTAGTTATTACAATTGTAGCATATTAAGCACAAGACACTTTAATCTATTTATATACAGGATACATGGAATGTTTGCATAATTAAGGTTATAGGTAGTTACAATACGTGATGCAGTTCTTGTTTGTAGTATGAGAAATGAATTGAATTTGTTTACTATATCCCCCATGTATTGACAATCAAATAATTCTGGAAACTATATATTAAATAACATATGCTTTATTGTTAATTGTGGAGACATTATTAAACACACGGGAAATTCTCCTTTTTGTTCATTATAACCATTACCGTGTTGCTCTATATTGTTGGATGATTGTATTGCTGACATTTATTGTTTACTATTGCTGCCATTATGCTAAAGCCATGCTACTGTATTAATGTGTATTAATTAATATGCTCTCTCTCTCTCTCTCTCTCTCTCTCTCTCTCTCTCTTCCTACATAACTCTAGTGCAGATGTTACTGAGGATCTAAGCAAGGGCCTCTCCCTTATCTTAGAGAAATATGCAAGTTTCAGCTAGCTGTAACCTTGAAGTATCTAAATGCCAGTTTCAGCTACTCTCCTCAGATGCTGGGAATAAATTGTTGTCTATCTGATTCATAGTCATAACTAAGTTGATTCTCACAGAACTTGTGTAAGCTTGTGCACCAAAACTCTAACTGTTGTTTGAAGCACAGGAAAATGAAGTATAACAGAGATTGACTGATTTGAATTGCCATTTCTATCAAACTCTGTGAGTAGGCAAACACATGCGCACAGAGAGCAGCATGGCAATGATTAATGATGATGATGAAGAACTGCAATATAGAGAACTAATGGTTCAGGAGCTGCGACCTCTTAGATGTCTTCTTAACCTGGAATTGAAACAAACAGTTCAGAGGGAAATCTGATATGCATAAATGTAACCAGTCATGTAAAACAGATTCCCCCCCCCAAAGCAGAATATGTAGGTATGAGAAGGCAAAATATTTTCTGCCCTATGAAGGCTTGAAAGCCTTTGTAGGAGTAGACTTTTGCTTGGCATTATAAAAGTGCACAGAGTTGCTATAAGCATGGAAGCATACGTCATGGCTGCTTCATGGCTGGAAATGCTAGCACACATTGATTTTGAATCAGTGTAGCCTAACCCCCCCTTATCCCACACCATCTCAAAGTGCCAAGGCGGTGGCAACGTATGACTTACCATTTGTGGCTGTCGTACAGCTAAGTGTGTTGGGTTAGGGAAAGCAATGGTGAACTACCCTGTAAAAACTTCACTGCGAGACTCTGTGGATCTCTCTCGACGCGCTATAGGACAGAAAGGCCTGGAGGGGGACGATCTATGGAGTAGCCGAGGGTCGGTCGCGACTGTGTGGCTTGGATCGGATCAGTAGCCTAAACAGCTGCAGGCTTTATAAGGGCCCTAGAGCAAGGTTTGTTATTTTTATCTTTTTTAAAAAAATTATTTAAGAAATAGAAAAGAGCAATTGATAGTGCATAGAAGCTTATACAGAAAGCTATTAAATAAATTGAACAGAATACATATGCTGAGAAACACATTGAATCATAATGATAATTCATTGCAGTAGCTACAGAGTGTAAGTAAAATAAATGAACTATTTTTCTTTCACACCCCTTCCTCAATTCCAAGCAGATAGTCCACAGCAATACAAATTATACTTCCACCTACCATTGAGGATCCTGCATAAAAGAAACTTTAAAGATCTATATGCTATTTATCCACATTAAATTCTATCAGAAATTACTAAATATTAAATATATTGCTTGACTTATAGAGCAATAGGACATTACATGCAAGTATTTCACTTCAAAACAAAGCAAAAAGAAGAAAAGAAATAGAAAAACTTAACAATTACTCTGAGCAAGTATAATCAAATATATAAACTACTGAAAAAAATGTAAAAAAATCCCCTCCGTCAGCAATGAGTTAATTCATTATATTTGGTTATTTATCTACAGTTAGTAAACTAGTTTAATCTTCAGTAAAAGATTTAGCTATTATTTATTTAATATATTTATCCATTAGCACATGAAGTAATAAGAAATTAATAAGAAATATGGTATTTCACAAAAAGAGAAATGATATTCCAACAGTGAGAAGAAGAAAAATTCTTTTAAATTTAACATTTATCTAAAGGGAAAATTCCCCATATTTAATTCCAGCATTTGCTCATTTTAGAAAGCTTTTAATATCGTAAGTTGCTATTTTAATATTATCTTAATTATGTATGTGAGGGAATTGATGACAATTTTGCACACAATAATAATAAAAATTACTAAGAAAAATGATACTTCATAAAGAAAAACGTAATATTTCAGAAGGAAAAGAAAAATAAGAATTAAAAAAAGGAGGGGAAATTGACAATTACTTTAAGAATATATGTAAAGATATGTAGATAGACTGGCAACTAAGAATTTCCCATTTCATCAAAAATAAGTTTTATCTTAGTAAATTACCCAAGAGTGACCTTTGGATATATGCTCTATCTGAGGGGCGAATTCCAGATATTTTGATTCTAACATTTACTCATTCTAGGAAGCTATTAGCCTCATAAATTGCTATTTTAATTAATTTGTTTACCTCTTAACCTAATTTTTATTATTTGTTATAAATACCAAATCTTCTTAAACTTTACTTTGTAACATAATTTGCTTATTATATATCAAGTAAATTGATGGCAATTTTGCAAGACAGTCAACCCTAATTATGTATAAGCGAATGTATGCCTTCAGTATCTCCTCTACATCTGTAATCCTTGGAATCTCAGTGGGGGGGAACCTCCTGGGTCAAAATCACCATTAATATTCACAGAGTCTTCATGGAAGCTTAGATTGTTTTTTCTGAATTCCAAATCTGCTTGTAATGAATATCGAAATTCAGCTCCCTTTCCCAAATCAGTAGTTTTCTCCCAGTTTCTTAAATTCTTGGATGGCTTGATTGGTTCTTTGAGATGCTTGATTTTTTTGGACAGACCAGAAGATAGTTCAAATCCATAATCATGATCTTCAGGAACTCCTTCCATGGCCTGATCAGCTTGCTGAGATAACAGTGCTGGTTCATTGTCTTGTTAATTTAATTTTGGCGGATCTTTCTCCCCTTGACACATCTTAGCCAAAATATTTCCATAATCTTGCTTTACTTTGCTTAGCAAACTTTCCAGTTTTTTTGTGAGGGTGAAAGAGATCCTTTGTATAATTTCTTCTTGAGGCTGATTCATGACTGCAACCATTTTTCAGACCAGCAGGTGGTAATAGATGGTGAAACTATGCAGTTCAGAAATCCACCATATCCCCCCCTTTTCTTTATTTATGTCCACAAATTTATTCAGTCTCTGATATAAAGTGTTTTAAATCCTTCCCTTTAGGTGATTTACAGTCCAGGTTAGCCCAGTAATGTAATGTGCAAAAATAATTGATTGTTTATAAAAACACTTGCTGTAGTTCAAAAAGAAGTATAGTAAAGCAAGCCTAAAGTGGAAAGGGAAAGGAAGGAAAAGATCTGGCAAAATTCCCAACAATTAGAAGAGCACTGTAAAATACTGGCTGAGTTCCCAAACTCAGTTCTTATTTATCACTAACTTGCTGATCAGAGAAGGAATCCCAATTATTTTATATCTTAGTCAGTGAATTCATCGATGCTGAGCTGATTAGCAGACATCGTTGTAGTTTTCCACCGTTGAGATAGCTTTCGTCCTGAGCACAGATACAGGATACAAAATAAAACTTCACAGTCTCTTGGAGGAGAGAGGAGGAACAAATCACTTACAAGAAAAAAAAAATAAGGTCCTAGCAAGTCCAAGAACTGAAAAAGAAAAATAAAGAGATATTTGCAAGGCAGACTTACTTGGCATTCACCGGCACAAAACTGTTTCTTGCTTGATGTCATTGTGTTGGAGGAAACAGAAGATCATTAAGCCCCTAAGTAAAAGGGCTCAAAAATCCTCTGATAATCCTCTTGCACACATAACTGATACATCTCCTATCATTAAGAGATGGGCTTCGGGTTTATTTTCATAAATCTGTCTTCACAGAAACAGCCATGGTGGGAGTGCACAAACCTGTATGCTACTGGTCCATTGCCATATTTGCTTCTCCACATGTGACATTCTTTGATGAAGTTTCAGTATTGGGCTATAGAATGAACTGAAATCCTGCCCTTAAGCCATAGCTGACTTAATGGCAACCTCTTGGTGAGGTTTTCATGGCAACAGACTCAGAGTCTCTCTACATGAGACCTCTTACACAAGGACGCTCAAGTGTAGTGAGAGGTTGGTAGTTTCACACTTAGGTTGTATTAACAACATTCCTTCATAGATTTCAATTTACACCTTAGGTGTTCTGTCTTCAATACAGCACTCTGTCCCCTTTACACCAGACCCAGGGTCCTCCTCAGAGCCAACCCCCCCTTTTTTATACACTGGGAAGGAATTATTCTTTTCCAAAAGACATAACCCTGATCACTTGGCTGAAGGACTGTCTCCTTTCACTACCCATTTCCTCTGCCAACAACTACCCCCAGTTCTTTCTTGTCTGTGTAAATTAGTGCTAGTTTTAACATTTAAGTACTTTAACTAAAAGTCTTTTTCAAACCCAGCAGTCCCATTTAGGGCAAACTTTTCCTTTTTCTTCACACAGAGGATTATTAGTCTGTCTCTCTTTGTCAGAGTCCAAACTTCAACTCCTCTAACAATTCTGTCAGCACCAATTGTTACCTTCTCACTGGCCAATAACAGAGAGGGGGGAGCAGCCTGTCAATCATTCTCCCTTCAGGCAGTTTGTTAAAAAATATTTCTTTTCCGCTCTCTGGGTGCTGCACTTAGTAAACTTTTTATTTAAAAGCCCATTCCATTACATGTACATTGGCACAATGGGAAAGTTGCAGGAAATCATGGGGAAACTGAGGCTGAGAATTGGGGTTCCCAGGGCTAACTTATAACCTAAAACATATAATGAAATGAAATGTACAATGTATAATGAAATGAAAAAATGTCTTCTGTGGGGGCAAAATGAGTATGTGCTTCTGTTCAGACTTGATGTGGAATGGGGTTTTAAAAGTTATTAGTGAATCCTAGTTGATAATGGCTAGGTGGAAAAATAAGTTTATGAGGAGAGAGATTTTGATTGATGTTAGAGAATGTCAGAACTGACAGCTGGCAACAGAGGTATTGAAAGGTGTCAATTAGAAATAAATTGATGAGGATGGTTCCCTTTGATTGGGATACTGGTTAGAAGATGAAATTACCGGAATTATACTAACTCTTAGGTGTGCATATGCATTATACTGGGAACATAGGAAAAGGAAAAGAGGGGAATAATGATACTTTATTGAAAGAGAGAGGTGGAGAAGGTAAGAGATCTGTTCATGCATTTGAGACCATGGAGAAATCAAACAGCTGAAACACAGCTAAAGCTATGAGAGAGTGGGGTTGGGAGCAAATCCAGGTAGCTGAAGCCTTTCCCAGGGCTGAAGTCCTTTAAGTCATTCGATATGCAAGACCAGCTATGTGTAGAGTGCTGATTTTCTCATGCCTCTCAGGGTCACCTAAATGCTTGCTTGATTCCTACATTAGGAGGAGTCTAAATTAAGAAATAGAATGATACAGTGATTTCCGGAGGCTATACCAGGAGTCTCAGCTTCTTTAAGAATGTAGTGATACAATAGCCTGAGCCATCTACTGATGAAGGGAGTTCACCCAAACCAGCCTAGAACTGCCAGATCCCCTGGGGTGAAAACCAGGGGATGGGGGGTCATTGGGGGAAGGCTGGTGGATCTACTCCCTGCTTTCAAAAACAGTCCTGCCTGCTCCCACAGCAAAAGGAAAACTTTTGGGTGGGCAGGGAAGGTTCAGTCAATCATTCTGCCTGTCTGCCTGCACTTGGGCGATGGAGGAGATTGGCAACGAGAACGCCTCGTTTAGCAGCAGAATGCTGAGCATCAAAAGGAAGGATTTGGATACACCCTTCATTGCAGGAACAAAACTGCAATGCTTAAGGAAACAGCAGCAATGGGCAACAGCAGAATGCAAAGGTAATAAGTTATCGACCCTATAGAAAAAAGTGAACATGAAGCAGGCTTGTTTTTAATGTTGCACTTGTTGGAGAGCCCTCCTACTTGGAAATGCTCCACTGTTCCACCTGCTGTCACTCGCCTTCTATGGGTTGTGTATGTGTGTTTTATTGTGCCTGAGAAAAAAACGCAGTGGATCAGTGGTTTAGTCTAGGACAGCAATGGCGAACCTATGGCACACATGCCACAGCTGGCACGCAGAGCCCTCTCTGTGGGCACGTGAGCCAAGTCGCCAATTGCTAGGTCCAGGGCTCATTTGGAGGGGGAATGCCTGCAATGGCGTTCCAGTAGCTCTGAGCAGAGATCACATGGGTTTTGGCCCTACCCATGTGATTCCTTTTCCTCAAGGCTGCCTCCCTGCTGCCCATCTCTTTAGCAGCAGGAAGCGGAGGCAGCAGCGAGGCTGCTGGGGCTGGTTTTCTAAAGAAGAGTAACCTGCTTTGATTTAAATTGCTTTACTTTCAGTCGTGGCTCTTGAGCAAGTGAGAGAGAGAGAGAGAGAGAGAGCTTGCAAGCAGGGCTGCTGGTCTAAAGAAGGGCAAACTGCTTTGATTTAACTTGCTTTACTTTCATTTGTGGCTCCTGAGTGAGAGAGAGAGAGAGAGAGAGAGAGAGAGAGTGCTTGCAAGCAGGGCTACTGGTCTAAAGAAGGGCAGACTGCTTTGATTTAACTTGCTTTACTTTCAGTTGTGGCTCTTGAGTGAGAGAGAGAGAGAGAGAGAGAGTGCTTGCAAGCAGGGCTACTGGTCTAAAGAAGGGCAGACTGCTTTGATTTAACTTGTTTTACTTTCAGTCATGGCTCTTGAGTGAGTGAGAGAGAGAGGGAGAGAGAGAGAGTGCTTGCAAGCAGGGCTGCTGGTCTAAAGAAGGGCAAACTGCTTTGATTTAACTTGCTTTACTTTCAGTCGTGGCTCGTGAGTGAGAGAGAGAGAGAGAGAGAGAGAGAGAGAAAGAGGGAGAGAGAGTGCTTGCAAGCAGGGCTACTGGTCTAAAGAAGGGCAAACTGCTTTGATTTAACTTGCTTTACTTTCATTCGTGGCTCCTGAGTGAGTGAGAGAGAGGGAGAGAGAAAGAGAGAGAGATGTTAATTAGTTGGGACAACTGTATGAGTTGTTTTTTCTTAACTAAAGCCTCAGTATTCAGGTTTAATTGCAGTGCTGGCACTTTGAAATAAATGAGTTGGTTTTGTGTTGCAGTTTGGGCACTTGGGCTCAAAAAGGTTTGCCATCACTGGTCTAGGAGGAGGACTAATGGTTGATGCTCCTTTTGGTAAAGTGCAAAAACAGCTGCCACACACATGCATACACGCTGAATGTGTTTGCGCATGTGTGGCCAATGTATGTGAAATGGACCAAAATGGTCAGCTGGCACCGGCTGACCCAAAACAAACTAGTACTTAAACATAATGATTCTGGAACCCCACAGAACCAAAACTGAAACAGAAATTTTCTTGGTGCACACCCCCATGTTATATTCAATACATGTACAGTTGAACATGTAATTTAAACACTACATTTATCCTGGTACTACTCACTGGTTTTATTTGTAAAGTGAATGCATATTGGGTCTTTCTTACAAACAGATGTATGCATGGATAATTAGGATATATGTGAATTCACTGTCATATGTGAACAGGACAACTGTCATTAGATATTGAGCAATTGCAATCATACACTGCCTGGATTTTGTTGTATGGACTGGAAAATCCAGGATGAGAATGAATACAATAGCACAATATTCAGCAATAGTCTTAAATATAAGCCTTCCCAAAGATGAAAGCAAACATGAAAGGGATGTTAACAAAGGAACACAAAAGTACATAGCAGAAACTGTCCACCACTCTGAACATTTTGGAAGTCAATCTGGCTAGCAACTAAATTTTCACAAAGGTCGCATTTTGAAATGTGCAAAGGCTGGCAGGACAGACACATTGGCTCCACCAGTATAATTTTGGCTTATATTCAGTACATTACAGTATATTATTTTCCAGCATTAGTCACAGTGCCATAGCTAAATTCTTAAAGCAAAGAAACTGAAAAGAAAATGCAGAAATCTTGCATGCCTGTTTTTTATGTGATTTCTCTCTGAAGGCATTTTATACCCCTGACCCAATACGTTATGGCCACAATCTACAACTGATTTACATCCATAGAAAACATCATCCAATGCATTAAATGTTTTTGTTTGCTAAACAAAACTTGAAACTGTCCTGTAGTTCCACTGATTTGAACTAAGCTTGCTTTCTCATAAGGCTGGAAATACTTGCAGAGGTTCAGCTGGCACGATAGAGCCAACCATGTACACTGGAATGAGTAAAGAGGCTCTTTAATAGAAAATACTTTGCTTGAAAATAAAGTGTGATAAAAGAAATTTATTCTAGTATTTTATTTAAACTATTTGTATGCTGTCTTTCTACCCAAATAGGGTCCCAAGGCAGCAAACATTAAAAAAACACACATAAGTAATGCAAGTTTATTTTAGTATAAATGAAGTTCAATAAAAACACACATACATCAGGATGTACAGGTACAATGCAGCTTTATTGGATGGGAGTGGTGTAGCAAAGGAAGATGTCAGGATGTAAAGGTACAATGCAGCTTGATTAGAGCAGAAATTAGCCTCTGTAGTGAGATAAGAATCCTAGGTCTCTATTGAAGCTGCATTGTACCATTATATTCTGATACTCTACCTTGTAACAGCCCACCAATCTCTTTTTCCACTCATATCTGAAGAAGGGAGCTCTGGCTCTTGAAAGCTTACATTCCGAAGATCTTGTTGGTCTCTAAGGTGCACTGTGCCAGTTTTTTTAGATTTTTAACCACAAATATTCATTCATTAAACCACAAAGTGCAAGGTACTGTATAGTTGATAAATATAATAAAAAATATAAATACATACAATATAAATATCCTTTTACAATTCAATGATTCATTATACATACAGAGTTCACATCCAACTCTTGCTAGCTCACCTTATATCACACATGTAAGCAATACACAATGTTCTTCGCTGGATGGTGTACCCCACTTTAACTTTCACTGTGCTGTAAACTTTCAACTGGAAGTGTTTGCAATCCTAATAGGTGGCTCCTAAATACCAGGTAAGTCCAAGTAGGTAAGTACCTTTGTACTTCAACACTTATCTTGTTTAATTTCAGGTTGCTTTCCTCTCTCCTCCCAGTGCCTGTCCTGCTGTGCAAAATTTTCTCTTGATGTAGTCTTCACTCCCCTCACTTGTTTGCTGCCCTCCAGGCCTTATCCAAGCAAACCTCCCTCTTCTCCTCCTGCTGCCTATCCATATGCCTAACCCTCATTGTGCCACCAAATACTCTTGTCTTGTCAATCTGTTTCTTCCTTGTGCTGCTGTCCTTCAAGCTCAGTGGCTGCAGTGCTGTCTATGCTACTCTTTGGAATCTTTTCTGTCACTAGACCTGTAGACTTTCATGTTAAACATGAGTGCCTTTCATTGCTCCAAAAGGTGTGTTTGTGTTTGTGTTTGTGTGTGTGTGTGTGTGGCCTTAATTCCATCTGTCTGGAATTTTTGAGGAATACTGCAAATCCACCTGAGTTTTGCCAATTTGGGTAGAAAGCCATAAAGGTACAGAGTACAGACCCAAGAAAAGGGAGTATTTTCCATTGAAGCCAGTGGGAAATAATAATGGAACTGAATTATGAAAAGGAATCAAAACATCAAAAGAAACAATAATGAAACAAAACCACACAGAAAGACCAAGAACAAAACTTCCTTCCACTGAAGACTGCGGCCTCAACAGCTGTATTTTTTTTAAAGTTAACACAAACATCAGGGAAAACATCTGTGTAATTTGCTGTCATTTGACCTCAAAGAAGCAAGTCTGGCACATTCACAATGCAATCCTAAATAGAATTAATCCTTTAAGATTGTTGGCTTTAATGGACTTAGAACATTGTAACTAAGATTGTACTGCATGTTTCCCTTGTATATCTACTAATAGTAAATAATTTTGATTATTTTATAAACTGTCTTTCCATTTTAAGATTTTGTATGAATGAAAATGCACACAAACACATATACATATTCACATACAAGCTACCTACCAGCTCAAATGTACTTCACTGATCAAATTACTTTGGAATGGAAATTCTAGATGCTGAATAGTTTATGGGCAGCACTTGATAAGGCTAAAACGTGAAATATAAATATGGAATAAATCTACCTAGTAGATATTTTATTAGATTTGATTTGCTACATGCAATTCTAGCTGAGTGTAACATATTGTCATTGAGTTGTACCACATAACTTTTCTGGTACATTTCATTTAACTACCATGGAGCTTTCAAGGACAAGAACACTTCTGGAATACCCTGTTAGCAATACAGAATATTGCATGAAACCTGCGTTTTCTAAAGATCAATTCTTTTTTGAAATGGTATTTCTATTATCTTTCATGTATGCATTCAAGAGCTCATTCATACATGTGTTTATCTGCTGTACAGCAGAAGCAATCTTGTGCTTCCGATTAATATACAGAGCAGAGGTCACATAGTCTTAAGCATGCTGGAAAATCACTTTCTTTTAACCCATTGAATTTCTATATCAGAATTTCTGTGGCTAAATTTATGAAGACTCAAATCTGTCTACCCAGCTAGAGATACGCATGTGGAAGCCTGCTTTCATGCACATATGGTCTCTATCTGAGCTGGGGTGCATATGTAGAATTCCATTTTCTGTCCTTTCCATATCCTGTAATAAACACTATACACATCACTCAAGTATTCCAGTGATTGCCATCCATTTACAGTAAGCTATTAAATGCTGTTATACTGGTTCACAAAATTCTAGGAAGATTAAATTTATATTATTTAGTGTGATAGTACAGTACTTTAAAAAAAATCCTTTATGTCTGGAATCAGAACACCAGAAATAATTTGTATCTGAATTCCCTCCAGGAAACGATTGAAACAATGAGAACATACTTTCCTCCATACTTTCATGTGCTTGTAATTTTGTAAATTACACTTTCTCCTCTCATTTATTCAGCAGCATCATCTGCAAGTGTCAGTTTCTTCTCCAAAAAAATGAATGCCTCTTGAGATAGTATGCAAATTTTTGTTCAGTCTATCCAAAATATAGGCTGTGCTCTATTATAGACTGCACAGCATAGCTTTTCTCTCCACTGCATCTTTCTATATTGCATGCCAAATGCCCATCAGCAAAAATAAAGTTCAACATCCAAATTAAATTGCAAACAGCGTTATCTACAAGTAGATAATGGATCTTTCATAAAGAGACAGAATTTCTTTTTCTTCAGACTTAGGGAGATTAAGGTCACATCACAGTATGTTAGAATACATAAATCTCCATAATCTTTGGCAGATTTATTACCTACCACACACTCACAGTGCCCTGTGAATCTTTGTTATTTTTAACATGACCAGCTGGCAGTCTATAAGCAAATATAACATGTTTGGATAGTTAGAAATTGAATCACCCATTTTTTTTCTTAGATATCTCTTCAAAATGTAATTTCTAAAGAGCATGAGAATCTCTTTAAAAATAAAAATAATTTAAGACGGGGTTTAAAAAAAAACTACTTGGATGCTGAAGAGTACCAGGGATTTACAGTTTTTAAACCCATCAGATTTAGCAAAATTAAGCAATTGACTGCTCCACTATACTGCCTTTACAAGAATACAGCTAAATCTCCACATAGTGAAAGCAGTAGGTATAAAATACAGTGCAGTGCTATTTTACATGTAGATAAGAAGTTCCTGTAAATCTTCTTATTGCAAAAGATTTGTTGGCACTTTTAATGGTTTTTTGTTAGTTCTAAGATGCTCAGACTGTTTTCTGACATTTGGTATTGTACCCAAAAGATTGACAATAACTCTGCACTGTACAGGAAGCACCAAAAGCAGATGCAAAACCCTGCCCTGTAGTTTAGGGATAGCATGCTTATATCTCACAATAAATCTTGAACTGGTGACTCTGAAAGGACAGACAGAGATGCACCATTAAAAAGCTCTGTCTGAGGAAGGAAACCTGAGGGACAGCAGCTGTCCCAGCAGGATAAATTTTTTACTCAATAAGCCTGAGGAGATAAAGGTGTTTTCTCTAAAGTGACGGACTAACACTTCCAAACAGCAATGCAACTTCCACACAGAGGTTTCCCCAGTAGTTTTTTTTTTTTTAAAAAAATTGGTGTTTGAATATACTACCAAATAAACACATCATGTTCTCACAATTCGGCCCCCACCTGGCTGGCAGCCAAGGGCTTGAGGCCGGGGGCCGCATTTGCCCCAATGAAGGAGAAGTGGCAGCGTTTCTCCAGCCTCTCAGGGTCACATGGGAAGGGGGCGGGGCTAAGTGCCTTAACAGGACAGCCCTGCCTCTGCATCAGCACTTGCTGCCTCATGCTCGGCCCACCCACCTGCCCAGTAGCAGTGCAGGTTTTTGACTGGTTGCCTTTTGGGGGGGCAGGCAGGAATTTTTCCTTTCTTTCCCTGATTGGCCTTGGGGAAGGAAGTTTTTTGCCTACCTTGTACTGTTTGCTGGAACTGTGGCTATTGGACTACGGTGGTGCTGTATAGGCCATCAATGGCAGGATTTAGTTGGGGGGATGTTAGCATGGTGATGAGTACCCTTGGCACATCCCCATTGGTGGGGATATTAGGGGCTTGTCAGGATCAGCTGGCATGCTTGGTGGTGGCCAGTTGAGAGGGCAGGCTGCCTGGTGGGATCTTCTGGACAAGACCTTCCCCCATGCTCCGCGGCGGAGGTGCTTGGAGCTTTAAGGGGAAAGCCATCCGCCAGGCTGGCTGGATCCCAGCCATGCATGTGAATGGCTTGCATCTGGGCCAACGGGTCTCGCCCAGACAGGTCAAGGCGGGGTCCAGGGGAGTGACCCCAGAGCTTGACCTGTACCACTGGTTAGGCCCTTGCCAGGGTTTTTTAGTTGTTGCAGTTCATGCTGTTGCCTAAATAAAAGTGGCCCTTTATTACCCAAGCCTTGTGTCTGCCTCTTATTCTGGCTGGGGTGGAATTACTAGATTTCTTTTTTTTTGAGTCCCTAGCCTTTTTCCTTGCAGTTCTATGCCTTTTCCTTTATGACTTCCCAATGAAAGAGGCAAGAAACTTACTCTTTTTTAAAAAAATGACACAGATAATTCACAGAACCTGCTACACCTATCATTACTTACAATAGTATATCTGTTGAACACTATTCAATAGCTGTGGGTTTTTTTTTTTAAAAAAAAGGAAGACAGCCCTGGTGATAAGAAGAGGAAATGTTTGTTGTAGTTAAAATGAATTCTGTGTGGATAGGACCAGGAAAATCTGAACTTTCCCACAGCTGTCCAGGCTTTGCTGGAATCCTTCCAAAAAATCTGAAGCAAAGCAGGTTTAGGAAAGATCAGAAGAACTTCAGGGAAACCCAAAGAGGTGCACACATGCAGAGGAAGAAAAATCTACTTTCCAGACTTGGAGCAAATAACCCAAACACCAAAACCTCAAAGTCAGGCTTCCTTGTAGGTCTGAGCATAATGGACTGCTTACACTTTGTCTTACATCACCCTAAACTCTATAGTCTCTCTACATGAGACAAATTACATGAGGATGTTCAAGTGAAGGGAGGCACAATGTTAACTGGGAGGGGTAGTTAAAAAAAAACAAGAACCAAAGGCTCTGTCAGTTTCACCTCTCTACACCCCACAAAGATCCCTCCTCAGAGGGTTTATTTTCTCTTCACCTCCCCAAAGGGGAGGTGAAATTGACAGAGCCCTCTGAGGAGGGATCTTTGCTGGCTCTAGAGAGGTGAAACTGACAGAGCCTTTGGTTCTTGTTTTTTTTAACTACCCCTCCCAGTTAACATTGAGCCTCCCTTCACTTGAACATCCTCATGTAATTTGTCTTGTGTAGAGAAACTCTGAGTTCAGGGTGACATAAAACAAAGTTTAACTACCCCTCCTAGCTAATATTATGTCTCCCCATCACTTGAGCATCCTTGTGTAATTTGTCTCTCAGTAAGCACCAACACTGACAACCAAAGGAAAAACCTTTTTATTCCTGTACCAATGTCTTACCTTAACTTAGCCTGTCTTCCATACCTCTTAAATTAGCCCTTTAACTATTATTCAGCCCTGAATTACTGTTTTTATAAACAGAAAAGAGTATTCCCCTTGGAGAATGAGGAGCGCCTGAAGAACAATGCAAAATTACAGGGAGAGAGAAAAATCCTGAAGAAGGTATCATTTCTCCCACCAGCCAAAAACTAGATAAATGGAATGCATCATCTTCTGTGATCCACACTGAACTTGTGAGCTGATGGCACTCTTAGTGCACCATCATCCTTATGTAATTTAGAAAGAACAATCATTTCTTTTTTTTACCTGCTGTATGGAGGGCAACCAAAGATATCTTTCCCTGTGGGGCTTATATTCTAAATTTTAGGTAAAGCAGACAACAAAGGGAGAGAGGGAGGGATGATGATGGAAATATAATTAGGTGAAGAATATATATTCATTTCAATTGCATATTTATTTATTTATTTTTATTTTATTTACTTCATTTATATCCACCTTTCTCTCCAATGGGAACCCAAAGCAGCCAGCTTATAGCATTCTCTTCTTCTCCATGTTATCATCACAACTGTCTGAGGTAGGTTAAGCTGACAGGTGTTACTGGCCCAAGATCACCCAGCAAGCTTCCATGTCAGAGTAGGGATTTGAACCTGGGTCTCCCACTACACTGGGACCACTACACTGCACTGGCTGACTTTTTTGGGGGGGGGGCTTCCTTTCAGTAGAGGTGGTGGAGTGAAGGAGTTATGGAAAAGATGGTGTTACATGGGGTCCGGGGGGGCATCCATATATGAGAATGGAGAAAGGGAGCTGGAGACTTTCCAGTGGCTAAGGTCATGGGAATGCATCCTGATATGAGAATGAAGAATGCCATGAAATTCAAAAGGAGTTACTGCTTTGCTTTTACTTCCCTCTGTGTGGCTTTTGAAGAGAATTGTAGATCCCCTACTCTGTTCCAGTTCTAACGTTAGTGTTACTATGCAAATCTACAGACAGCAGCAGGCTGTAAGCACATAATTCATTAGTGGAACAGATTATCAGTGCTGAATTTGTGGACAGGGAAGAAGGCATCACGGACCAGAATGCTACCTCCTCTTTACCATGGGTAGAATCTGAAGACTCTCATGAAGAGGCAGCTGGTATCCTGGAACCTACTCTGGAATTCGCACTGAGGACACCTCCAGAAGCTCCCCTCAATGTCCATCCTGAGAAACCAGGTCTCTCTCTCTCATCTTGGGAGGTAGCCCATGCTCTCCTCATACTTACTGTTTCACAGGACCCCAGAGGCCTTTCCTCAATGGCAACATTGAGACCCAAGAGCTTTGGAAGCTTTTGAGTTCCATTGGAGCATCTCCTCTTTAATTGATCTTGGCACCTTTAATTTCCAGCAGTTTCTTCTTCCTGAGATCCAGGGCCTGAAGATAAACAATCCCTGCAGGACTACTAAAACTTCTCAGTTAGCCTTCAGCCTTTTCTGGAACAACAATCTAAGCTTGCCTGAATCCAGCCTAAATATTCTTGGTGCAGATCTATCAGTCTGTGGAGACCTAGCTCTACTCCTGGCATGGATCTCTGCCTACAGCAAAGCAGAAAGTATGTTTAGAAGTAGTACCTAAGGTCAAAAAATCTGAGAAACATTTCAAACCCATCTCAAATAAGTTTAAATATGTGTCTGTGTAAGATATTTATATGCTGCCTCTTGGTCATTAGACTCCTGAGGCAGCTAATAATGAAATTATCAGGTTTGAGATCCTGTAACTGGAGATGCCAAGGGACTGAACCAGGAACTTTTTGCCAGTGAAACATGAGTTCTGCCACTGAGCCCTGGCTCCTCTCCAAATATCCTTCACTGGAACAACCCACTGGAATGAGCTAAACATGCTTACCAAAGTAGATGAGACAGAACAGAGTAGAGGACTTTTATAGCTAATACAGGCTATAAAATCACCACCCTCTGAGAAAATTGTGAGAAATTGTGAGTCATAATGTCTCTTAGCTGTTATCCAGGAGTGAGGCAGTTTATGAAACAAACTTCATTAGGGCTTTGTTTAATGTCAGAATTTAATTGTATGTATTATGAATCTCCAGAGGCATGAGAAGTCTACTTTCTGGATTTTCCTTTCCTTTTCTCTGTCATTCTTGTGCCTAATAGAATGTCCTTTTCTGGCATGCTCTTAATGTTTTTGCTCAGTGGTCTGCTGCATGCAAATAATTAGTTTATCCCCAAATAACTGTTCTGAGCAATGGGATTTTGAAACTGAGTAAAAGGAACATCTTGCATTTAAATTCATCCCATTTTTCTCTGTGCACAGTATAATTAGGGAGGGACTGTGGTTCAATGGTAGAGCACATGCTTTGAATGAATAAAGTCCTATGTTCAATTCTTGGCATCTTCAGTTAAAGGATGCTTCCGGACGCAGTCATTTGCAAGTAATTGCCACTTTATATCAATTTAAATCCTGCCATTCAGACATTCAAAGTGTGGATTCCCATGCTGATCAGCACCAGTGCAGATGAACTTCCAGGATTTGCACAGGAAATGGCACAACTGCCATGTTGCCAAAACAGTTTGTGGTAGCTCTAAAACTGTGCAATCAGAAATGCTCCTATGAGATACTTCCTATTATGCTTCCTGGTACAATACTACGGTTACTTATGAGAGTGAAGTCTGGAAGAGTATTGAAAGTAGGAGAATATTTCTAAATGTACTTTCTGCTAGTCTTGATTAACGGGGTGGCATTATGTTGTATTCCTGTATAGTGAGGCCTAGCGTAGTCATGATACCCTGAAGCCATTTATCTTTTAAGCACGAAAAGCACCAGAATATTTTACTTGACATTAAGCTATGCTCATTTGGGACAGATTCCAAAACGACATATTCTGAACAGGAGAGGACAAGTAGTGTTTGCTTTTGCTGTTTGCATTAGCCAGTGTACAGAAGCAAAAATTGATAGCAGGTCAGTATCTTGTCAGGCGGCCAGAATCTGACCATGCTCAGTGTCACAGAAACCTAGCAGAAAAGGGGGGGCTGACGGATAATAAACTCAGAGGCTTATTTTAAACGGATAACTTTTTCTCTCTCTAACTTTTAAGATTCAAAGACATTAAAAACACAGTAACTTTCACATCTACTCTTATGCCTAAAGAAGGAAAACACTGTGCACACACTAGCAATCATGAGAACACAATTAAAGAGAGGAAAAGAGGAAAATCCACAGCAAGAGAGATTCTTTTAAGAGCTTTTGGTCTTAAAGAGGAAACTCTAACAGTCCAATACTAGTTCAAGTCACTTGGAAACACTGCCTTGACTATAACATCAAGCTGACACTAACCACATGA
The DNA here is from genome assembly GCF_028583425.1 of Eublepharis macularius. NCBI lineage: Eukaryota > Metazoa > Chordata > Lepidosauria > Squamata > Eublepharidae > Eublepharis > Eublepharis macularius. The sequence goes on along the minus strand of NC_072790.1, from coordinate 101,323,764 downwards.
TTGTTTTGCTGGAAACACACATACATGCATACATATATCCATATATTCACAGCTCAATCAATCTCATTATCTCTCTACATGAAATAACTCAGCAATCACTATACATATATCAATCACATAGACCTTAATCATAAGGAACTAAGGATGTACTGAACCAAACAAAATGGAGTCTAAATGAACCTTTGAATGGAAACGTGGCAATAAGCTAAGATCTAGGGGATTTTTGCTGATACATGATATTCATATGAGTAATGATAACAAATATTAAGGGATCAGAATGACCTGACCGTTTTACAGATGTCACGATCTCAGCGCAAATTCTGCAAATGTTACAATTTTTAGGTGATTTCCAGTGCCAGGAATGACTCTGAAGAATCTCATTGGTGAATTTGAATGGGATGATGTAAGCCAAAACTGTATAAAAATGAGCAAGAAAACCATGGAGTCTAAGAAGCTAGGAGGAGAGAAAGGAAGGAATACCTCCTTGCTATCTCTCTCCTTTCCCTTTCAGATTGGCAAAGCGCTCTCCCATTCTTTCCATCAACGAGAACCTCTGGGACATCTCCAGGATTGGTAAGATGATTTACTATGCCTTGTTCTTGTTGTATTGTTAATCAAGCTATTGCAATGCTAAGACCATGCTGTACCACGATACTTAAAGTCTATGTAACCTATGCAAAATGATTTGAATAAAACTTACCAAAATTCATGTCCAGGCCTGTGTTGTATCCTTGCTCTCTCTTCATTTGGGAAAATCTGACTCAGTTGAAGATATATTAAAGATCCCCCCCTTTCGCATAGTGAACTGTTGGCTAAAGGGCAAAAGCTAACAATTACTACACCATTTAAGGTCCAAATTCATTGTGCAAGTGGAGTCCAATGAAAATTGATTCAGTATGTCAGTAATGAACAATCTTTCTCTACATTTTCCTCCCTCCTTGTACATATATACTAATACACTGTCAGTTAAGGGAAAATGTCATTCTTTGGGAATATGGCTCCCAGCCCTGGATGGGGCATTATTGGCACCTTTGCCTATGGTAAGGAGCCTGGGCGAGGTTCTGGATGCTTCCTTGTCAAGGGAGGCCTAGGTCACAGCAGTTGCAAGATCTGCATTTTTCTACCTTCAGCAGATCAGGCAGCTTGTTCCCTATCTCTCGACCAATGACCTGGCTACAGTGATCCAAGCAACAATAATCTCCAGATTAGACTACTGTAACTTGCTCTATGCAGGGCTGTCCTTGAGGTTGGTCTGGAAATTACAGTTGGTCCAAAATGCAGCAGCATGCATTCTCACTGAAATGCTGTTTTGGACACATATATGACCTGTCCTGTGCCAGCTGCACTGGTACCAATTAAATTCTGGGTCAAGTTTAGGGTTTTGACTATGATGTTCAAACCCCTAAACGGACTGGGAGCTACATACCTACAAGGCTGCCTCTCACAATATGTTCCCCAGAGGGCCCTTCGTTCGGCCAGCCAACATATTCTGGTGGTCCCTTGTTCCAATGACATTCACCTGGCCTCGACCAGGGCCAAGACCTTTTGGCCATGGTACCTGCCTGGTGGAACTCCTTCTTTGTTGAGACTAGAGCCCTGCATGATTTGTTACAATTCCACCGGACCTGTAAGACAGAGATGTTCCACCAGGCCTATGGTAGTGGTTGAGGGTTAGGCGGGCTACTTGGTTGGCCTCTCTCCTGTGGCCTTGGTTCGTTGTTTAGCTGCCCTCTCTACCCTAATGAATTCCTGATGAGGTTTATTAACATCACACATTGCCACTTGGATTTGGTTTTAATTTTATCTCTTGTAATATATTATAGATTTTATATTATATTTTATATTTTATGCCATTGTAATATTATTAATGTTATTTTCCACCCTGAGCCCACTCAGGGGAGGGTGGGCTAGAAATGCAATAAATTAAATTAAATTAAAATGTATCTTTTCTGCTTTCATGTAACACTTTTAATCCAAGTGCTCTCATACTTGTCACCTCACTTTTGCTTTGTCGACATTTTCCAAACAAAATACATGATGCATACTCTGTTTCCCACAAAGCAAAGTTAAAGGTCAATTCCCCCAGTCCACTTTGAGGGTGACCATGAGGGTGCCAAGATTCACTATACAGTTTTGTCAACAGTTATCTCAATGCCTTATCACGAGATCGATCAAATTTATATGTGTGTTTAACTGACTGCTGAAACATTAGCCAGTGCAAGAAGTCACCATTTAGGGCCAAATTGACATTACATTTTTGGAAGAGTTTGGTCTAGGTTCTCTGGGCCTGATTCACTGTCCCCACAGCCACACAGCAGCTGTAAGTAATTTTTCTTTAAAAATGAGAGACCGCCCAATTTAGTTTGGAATAGCAGTTTGGGGTGAGGAGGGGCTCTTGCCTTCCCCCACACTATTTTCCCCAAACACTGCACATTCAGCTACAAAAAGAGAAAAGCTCTGTATGGCTGTAGGGAGAGTATAAAAATGTAACCTCTAGTTTGTAGAAAGATGGCTGTTGCAGCATGGGGCAAAAGATACCAAATCAAACATGCTGATGTACATGTTTTTGATACTGATGCAATTGCCATTATGTTGCTGCTATTGAATAATTTGCTGTTATTTTCCTCTCTGCTGCTTATGTTAATCTAATTTGGTTTTGTGCTTTTACTGTGTATTTTTATTTGGATGTGAACCTCTGAACAACTGAATTGGAAAAGCAGTATTTAGTTAATTTTAATAAAATGCATAAGGTATAATGGCAATTTCTTGTAAAGGAACTTAGGAAGTATTGCACTGCATGTTGGAAAGAAATATGTTTTCGTTTCTGGTTTAGTGTTCATAGTTGTCCAATTCTGTATTTTTTTTTAAAGCTGGAATTCTATTTTCTGGGCTGTCTGTCTCTTTCCCTCCCCTTTTTCAGCTGGTCCTGTCTTCCTTCCCCATGGCCTTTATCCATGGTGTGTAACAGAGCTGTAACTGTTTCTCAACACGAATTTCTACTGCACCCCCCATGGCAGTGAAGTGTATCAACAGAACAGTGAAAATGCCAGAAAGAATCCCCTGTTGTTAACTAGAACTAAGAAGAATTGTGTCATAGTTCAGAATGCTGTTGTTGCTTTGGCACCAAATAACTCTACTTGGTCTTTGCCAAGGCGGGTGTCAGCTGGTGAATTATAAAATTGGCAGACAGGACACAGATAAGGAAAAAAATACAATGACAGCTGCTACACAGAACTGTTCTTTCTGGCCTAGTGAATACAAAAATACATTGTGTAAATAAAGACAGGCAGCTTCATTATGCAATTGTCTGATGCTGTGTTGCTGCTGAACTGGTAGTATTGATTCAAGAAACTGTACCCTGAGTCATCAAGCAAATGAGTTATCACTCTTGGGCACACATACATGCTTAGAAAATTAAGAAACCGGAACATTCTGGAAATTAAAGTTGTAGCCCAACAGGAGAAAATCTAGCATCCATAAATGCCTGAAGTATTTTCAGTTTCATGATAGATTGCCACAATAGTTGTATGAAACTACAAGTTCATCTCTGCTGGGTAATAGAGCACTGTTTGTGGAGATATTTCTCAATTGGAGAGATGGATGGAAAGATGTCAAGTCAGAGAAATTTGTAGAAGATTTGCATCTCATTCCAGATCTGGATTGCTGGACTGAGATGCCAGTCAATTATCTCGCCAATAGTTTTATTATAGGGGAGGGCTTTCAAATTTAGATCACCACCTCTTGAGTATGTCAGCATTACTGGACTGTGGAGCTGCTCTCCTCTTCCATTGTAAAATTTGGAAAAATTCTGAGATGGACTTTTGATTAAAGTCCAAAGTCTCAGTAAAACTTTATGGTGAACATTCCAATGGTCAAAGTTACCCAGTTTGACACCTGCAACCAGGTAAGCCAATCCCTAGATTTGTTTGGTTCAGTAACAAACTGCTCAAACCAAAAAAGGTGGAAAGACCTCCCCCTCTCCTTTGCGGAACTATCAACACAGTTAGTATAGCTGTATATCCAAAGTGATTTTAAGGTGCAATTCTAAAGTGCAAAGTGCCAAATTCATGTACAGAATTATAAACAGAATATTGGAACAACTATACAGAATAAATAGTTATAAAAGCGACATCCACAATACAAAACATTACAAAATTGGCTCATACTACATCATAACACAACACTCTCTTCTTGTCTATCAATGATGGAAATTGCTGGACGGACAATCCCTCACAGAGGTAAATGTACAAGTCCAACATTGCTCCTGTCCATAATTGATATTGTGCTCTCGCTTACAGATAGCAACTGCAGGGAAGTCCAGAAGTCCAAAGGCCACTAACTCAGGACAGTTTTGGAAACTTTTATCAAGGGCGTATAAAGTAACAATTGACCTGATGATGATAAATAAATATGGCCATACCAGCAGGCAGCTTTAACTGCTCAAGAAGGGGACTGGGCATTGCCTCCCTGGAAGGAGGGAGAGCAGTGCACTTTCCTGGTCATCTGGGTCTTAGCCGGGACGGAGCCAGCAGCCTCTTCAGGTGACTCCGCCTGCCCAGCTTCAGTTGCCTCCAACGCTCAGACCACCTGCCTCACCCTGTTTTGGTGCAGGATTATCCAGTTGTTGTATTCAGAGCCAGGTAGGAATTTCCCCCCTTTTCTCTAATTGGAGATGGAATAAGGGTTTTTCCGCCTACCTTGCACCATGACTTGGGTTGATGAAATTGGCTTTGGGTGGTGCTTGTTAGTAGTGTCATTGGCAGGATAGAGTTTGCTGAGAGGGAGCAGGCTGGTGAGCACCCTTGGCACTTCTCTATTGGTGGGGAAGAGGGGTCTGCTAGGAGAGGCTGGTACTGCTTGTGATAGCTGCCAGTGCACACTGGCAGACTGCCTGGGGAACTCCATGTGCAAGTCCTTCCCTCACTGCTGTACAGCTGAGGCTTAGGAGCTTGAAAGGGGGGAACCAAATTGCCTGGCTGGCCAGGTTGTAGCCATCCACAGGGAGGGCTCACACCCGGGGCTTTGGGGCTTGCCCAGACAGGTCAAGGCGGAGTTCCAGGGGTGACTCTGTGGCTTGACCAGTATCGCTTTGACCCTTGCCGCAGTTATGGGTTAATGTTCAATGTTGAGGTTAATTTAATAAAGTGGCCCTTAGATCCAACACCTGTGTCTTCTCTTCATTCCAACTAAGGGGGTAATATAATTCTTATAAATGTGTAATGTACATGTCTTATCCCTCTTTAAAGCCATTTATGTTAGTGACCATCACTATGTCCTATGGCAGTGAATTTGTGAATTACTCATTGTGCACACATGACTGAAAAACCAAGTGTATAGGAAAGCTGTCTGGTTTTCAGTCCTGATCCTAGCTTTGGTCTCTGTACATTTAATTTACCATAAAGCTATTCATGGTTTGGAAAGTGGCTAATATATTTTCCAGATATGATATGAATCTATTTCCCTTTTCTCTGAGGATCTGGACCCAAATACCTTCTTTCTGGATGTTTATCATTGGTGAAAAGCATGAGTTTCTCACTGGTTGGCATGGCACAATATAATGTATTTCCTAATATGGATCATGGCCAACAACAAACCAAGATGCCAACTCTGTCCCCATATTCACTACAACAATACAATCACTGGCTCTAACAACACCATCTCAGGATCATTCACTTATTCATCTTCCAATGTTATAAATGCTACCAAGAGTCAGCAATGCCCTTCTGTTCTCTACATCAGATAAACAGGTCAGTCCCTACACAAAAGAATAAATCAAATCTGTCATTAAAAATCACATCACTCAAAAACCAGGTGGAGAACATTTTAATTTTCCAGGACATACCATTGCTAACTGAAAAGTGTTTGCCTCAAACAAAACTTCAACGGCAGATTAAAACATGAATTGCTGAATTTGAGTTAACGCACAAATTCAGAACAATACTGTTGAATGGAGACATAGGATTCTTATCTTAATGCAGATGCTAATTTCTGCTCTAATCAAGCTGTGTTGTACCTTTAACATCCAGAGGAGTTAGCCATGTTAGTCTGTAGTTGCAAATAGTAAAGAGTCCAGTAGCACCTTTAAGACAAACCAACTTTATTGTAGCATAAGCTTTAGAGAATGAAGAGAGCTGCAGTTCTCAAAAGCTTTATGCAACAATAAAGTTGGTTAGTCTTAAAGGTGCTACTGGACTCTTTACCTTTACATCCAGACTGCCTTCTTTGCTTCTTTCTTCCCACATCCTTTCCAAGAAATTTTTATTTTATTAATAGAATTAAAAGCCCAGTAAAAGGGGCAAAAAAATAAAAGAAGTAAAGAAAAGAGAGCACAAAAAAGAAGAGACAGAAATTAGAAAAAACAAAAAAAACCAATAATACATTACATTTTCCATTATTCTCTACAACACCTATCATATTTTAACAAACATGATACTTTTAGTTTTAATATCTCCAAAATTTTCCTTTTCCAACACTGCCCCCATTCTATTTATTTTTCTCAAATGTATCTTCTTAAAAATCAAACCCCCAAATCATCATTTTCATTTTTCCTTGTCTCACGCAGAAAGTCAATAAGGGGTTTCCAGTTAGACCAGAACCATAAAATTGTTTTTTCTCTTATCAGAGATGTAAATTTAGCCATCTTCACTAACTTCATCATTTTCATAAACCAGTCGTCAATTGAAGGCAATTCTGTACTTTTCCATTTTTGTGCATATAAGCCTAGCTGCTGTGGTCATATAGAGAAATAAAATACCATGTTGATTTTCCAACTGTTTGTCCATTAATTCCAACAAAAAAGCTTCTGGTTTAAATAGTATAGTAATCTTCAACGTTTTTTGTATTGTCATGTGAATTTGTGACCAAATTTTTTTAGCTTTACAGCAAGTCCACCAAATATGATAAAATGTTCTTTCATGTTGCTCACATTTCCAACATTTATTTGACATACCTTTATTCATTTTTGATAATTTGTCAGAAGACATATACAATTGATACATCATTTTATAAAAAAATTCTTTAATTATGGAACTCAAAGTAAATGTGAGCCCCTTTACCCACATATTCTCTCACTGATCCATTGGTATATTATACCCAAATTTTTTAGCCCATTTTACCATATAATCTTTCACAAATTCTTCTTCCATTTCAAATTTCAATAACAGTTTGTACATTTTGGAAATAACATGTTCATCATTTGTACAAAGCTCTTTTTCAAGCTCAGTCTTTTCATAATCAAAGCCCCATAGTTTTTTATCTGATTTGAACCTACCTAGAAGTTGAGCATAGAAAAACCATTGACATTTATACCCGTTAGCTATTAAATCCTCCCTTGTCTTTAATTTACAGTCTCCTTGTGAGAATTCTAGTAAATCTCTGTAAGTTAACCATCCCTTTTTGGTAGTCATCTCCCTTCTATAAAACGCTTCCTGTGTTGAAATCCCAAGCGGTGTCTTCTGTGATAATCTCAGTTTGTATTTATTCCAAATGCTCAGGATGGCTCTCCTAACAATGATTTTTAAAATCTGCATTGACTTTTACTTTATCATATCACAAATAAGCATGCCATCCAAATCTCTGTCCATGACCTTCCAATGTCAAGAGCCTTTCACTTCTCAGAAGCATGCTTCTTTCTTCCCACCTCCTGATTGGGATATAAAGGCTCGGGGATTTCAACTCCTTCTTGTATCTGAAGCAGGGGGCTTTGACTCTTAAAAGCTTATAACCTGGAAAATCTTATTGGTCTCTGTGGTGCCAATGAACTCAAATCCTGCTGTTCTACTGCAGACCAACAAGGCTACCTACCTATAGTTCTATTTTCCTCATCTCACCTATAATTAAGTTTCCAGAATAATGTTAGACAAACATTTAGGCTCTCAAAATGATTACATTTAATAAGGCATATAAAGGACCTTTTGTTGTTTTACCATCAGATTAGCATTGTTGAAAAGCAGAGTAAAACTACCAGATTGAAAAAAAAAAAGAAATGGAAATCAAGCTAAGGATTTTCTTTTTCAGCTGAAGTCTAAAATTTAATGTTATAACTGCATCCTGTCATAGCCCTGGTCACCCTACCCGTGGGGAAGAAGGGGCAGAGAAAGGACACAGCTATAAAGAAGAAGAAACTCAATTGCAGAGCCAAGGAAAAAGCTAGTCACATCTGCAACAACATGGGAGGAGCAGACAACAGGAAGGCCAGCCAGTGTTAGCTCCCTGTGGGGCAAAGGCCTCCTCTGGGGTAAAAACCTCCTCAAGAGAAAGGTCCTGCTCAAGAATAGGAGGAAGGAAATAGGAATGGGAGTGGCTGGGGAAGAGGGATAAAAAAGCTCCAGCTGAAGGGGGGGCAGCTGATCAAAAGCTGAGGAGTTGTGAGAAGAAATGTGTGCTTGGGCCTCTGCAGGTTAGCGAGTACTAAGCCTCTTGTATATTCAGCACGTGACACTCTTGGTTCAGAGGGAAGCCGGAAGGGACTTTTCCTACTTGATCCAGGAAGGTCAGCTTCTCCTTGGCTTAACCCTGCAGTTGCTAGGACCAGTGGATAAGGGGATTGCATCATAAAGGAATGAAGTAACTATAGTGCCTCTGTTGCATTTCTGGCATATTAACTTGTCTTGTGGGAATAAGAGGGCATCTCCACAGAGGGATGTAGTCCTTGGCCCTGGTGGCATCACAGATGCAATGGAGGATTTCCACTAATTGAAGAGATTTTGCACTTCCCCCTTCCTGATGCAGCCTAAAATACACCCTGAAATGGAGCATAGCAACTCCTGGAGGAAAGTGGGTACCCAAGAACAGCACTGGGGGGAGCTGGAGGTCTGCGGTAGGAGCAGAAATCAGCAACATCACCACCCCTTTCCATCAATGTAAATTTTCTGTTGGGTCCAAGTGTATATGTCACTAGGATGCCTTCTGACTAATAAAATGGCATTTCCCATGTTTCTTCATGTAAGAAGAAGTAGAAAGGGATTATTGTTGCTGTTATTATAACTAACCTTCTAATTTTGCCATAAAAGAAACTATTGCTGTTAAAATGTTCTTCATCCAGCAACTGTAGCTATTGACTTATCAAAAAACAATACAACCTCCCCTCCCTGCAGCCTTTTGATAATATCAGGATGGAATGATCTTACCATAGCATGAAGATAAACAGCTCTCCCGCTTGGTTGCCCTGCGCTGTCCTAGACGCCTGCCCACGGGTGCTGCATCCGGCCAGGGGCGTGTGCTGGCGGCAGCTGTGGCGGCAGCACAGGGTGGGAGAGCTGGGAGGTTGCACCTCTGTGGCACACACTCCCACCCCCAGTGCCTCCTCCGGTGCCCCCTCCGTGCCCTGAGACAACTGCTTACCTGGCCTCAATGGGCGTGCCTGCCCTGCCTGCATGATACCAGAAGGCAAAAAGATGCCAAACTGAGTTTTTAAAACCCCATGATTTGGTTATAAGTACCATATTATTCCCTCAAGCCTAATCATATTGTTAAACACAGAACTTGCCTTCTGGCTAATACCTATGGATTTCTCCATCTCAAGACCTGCACCAATAAAGGAATCAATTTATAAACCAATCACGAGTTTGCTAGGGTGGTCCACAGATGTTCTCCTAGCTTTGTGGAAATTACCAATGCATCACCAGCTCCTGTATGGTTGGGAGAATTTGTAAAAGGCTCATGAGTTAAAACAGTTTGTGTTGCGTATATAGACCGTCATATTAGCTATGCTGTTCTCCTGTGGTTTTAACATCAGTTTCATGTGTGTGCAGTGCCAATGGTAATGTCAGCAAAGAGCTCACTAGAACTCAAGTCTCTTCCTTCCATCCCATTTGGCATGTCAGATGATCTCTGTGTTCCTCCCTTATCTTTATCTAGTACTTCCCATTCAGTGAAAGTTACAAAGGCTGGCTGGATTCATGTGTATCATGAGGGGAGGAGGAAAGCGGGGCTGTGTCGTATTCTCTCTTGTGCGAGTATGGTGGACTAAACTGTATCCATATAGTTTAAGCCAAGTGTAATATTTTACATCTAAATAGTTTGGATTTTCCCCCTGCTTGCTAATGTGGGGTTTTTAATCATTGTTACTGTGAGTTTAAATGCAGGCCTCTGAGGAAAGAAGGAGAGGGAATGGATAGGTGAATGGAGTGTGATCTGATTGGGCAGTAGCTGTGCCTAGGGGACAGGGTTGAACTGCAATTTTTAGTCAGTGCTGGGGAAAAGATTTTCAGTCATCCTCTGCATATCTTGGAAACGGGTTATTCTGCTTAATTCAGGCAACCTGTGTGGAGGTTGACCTGCCTGTGTGGTGTTCTGAGAAATTCTGTCAAAGTCAGAAAAAACCATGTATGTGCCTGGATCAGTCTGCACATATATGAGAGAGATTATTCTTTCTAGGTCAGGCAAGCTTCATGGAAAGGCCCAAGTGAATTTCTCTGTGTGTGGATGAGAGGAGAGTTTATTCTGTTAGTGAACATCTGTGTGACTGAGTCTGTCGCACAGATATAATTATTTTTGAAATACAAAGCTTAAGAAATATTCTGAAAGAAATGCACTTATCAAAACTCCGCAGATGTCTCCCTGCCAATTGGGTCCCCACAAGGAGAGACCCCTCCTTGCCTATAGACTTTGGAAATGTTTGGAAGGGGGAATTTGCAGGCTTCAATCATAAGTTGCAATTCTAAAGTCACTTCCCTGGGAGTAAGTACTATTGAATAACATGAGACTTATGTTTAACTATGAATAAATAATCAAAGAGGCTTTATTATATGGAATTTGTTTTGGGTTTTTTGGAATAGATTTTAATGGTCAGTTTTCCCAGCTCAAGATTTCTAAGCTTAAGAGATAATTCTGTATGTATATGTAGATGTGTGAGACTCCTCATTTGTAACAGAACCCATCTACCTACTCAAGCACAATTGTCAATAATAAATAAACATCTGGACTTTGAAAGTAATAGTCTGGATCAGTATGCCGTCAAAGTCTGGATATGAATCTTTTTTACAAAAAACCCAATGAAGTGCTTGCTTCACTGGGGGCACCCCTCCCCCGAACATTATAAAGGAAGAGTCAGAGGAATTGGAAAAATCACCTTCTTTCATTAGTGGAAATTCTCTGGTGGATCTGAGCCAGAGCTTAGTGTGAGAACATGGCTAAAGTTCCAGGATCCATCTCCAACACTTTTTACATTTTAGGTTGTAACTTGACCCCTCTATTTTTCCCCACATTTATTTTTTCATCCTCTCTCCCACCCCTTCATCTTCATATATCCACACCCAAATAAAGGGCAGTTTTATATTATACTCTGGTTCCTTTAATACGGCAGAACTTATCATTTCATCAGGGCATTATATTTGATGCATTTTGGTTAAAATATGGAATAGTTTAACAGATACAATGTAGGTCATGTGGTAGTATAAGGTCATGTGGTAGTATCCCAGTATTGTCCTCTCTAATTGGCATCACTTCTACAAGGCTTTCCTGATCCTTTTAAAGTGTTGGAGATGGATCCTGGAACTTTAGCCATGTTCTCACACTAAGCTCTGGCTCAAATCCACCAGAGAATTTCTACTAATGAAAGAGGGTGATTTTTCCAATTCCTCTGACTCTTCCTTTATAATGTTCGGGGGGGGTGCCCCCAGTGAAGCAAGCATTTTGTTGGGTTTTTTGAGCTCCAGGAGGAGGGAGAAACAGGGAGGTCACATTCTGTGGATGGATATCTCTTCCCTCTGTAAAAATGACCTCCCTGCAACGTTTGTTAACACATTTTTACATAGTATTAATAAACTTAATGGGAATCCACCAAGAAGGATACTGCATCAAAAACTGGCAAAGTATTAACCCAAGAGAGTAATCAAAGTCCTAAAGTGCTTTGAGTTGTATAGATCTTTAAGTAAATATTTTGAAAAACATGTTTCTAATCCTTTCTAAAAATAGTACAGGTTCCTCCTTGGTTCTCACCCTTCTGCTTCTGTTTACATCTACAAAAGGTCTCAAAGAGCCAGTTGTGCAGTTTAAGTGGCAGGAAGAAGAAGAAAGCACAGCATATATTGTCGAAGGCTTTCACGGCCGAAGAATGATGGTCGTTGTGGATTTTCCGGGCTGTATAGCCGTGGTCTTGGTTTTGGTGCTACACCTCTGAAGATGCCAGTCACAGCTGCTGGTGAAACATCAGGAACTACAATGCCAAGACCACAGCTATACAGCCCGGAAAATCCACAACAACCAGAGCACAGCATGTTCCTTTCTCTGACTTTGTACAATTCACATGAGTGGACAGTGTGTGGCTGTGTTACAGATTACTGGATATTCCGCTATCATTTTGCTATAGCAATTATTCACAGCTAGATTTTTCTCTGTGTACAAGACAATCCAGTTGCAAATGACTAGTTTAGTGTAACAGTAGTCAGTATCCAATGATGCATAGATACAGCCTAGGAGCAGCTACACAGACAAGTGAATCCATTGAAGCAGTGTATGGACTGTCTGCTATGTCCAGGCCAGATGTGACAAAAAGGGGCAGGAATCTTCCCCCATTTTAAAAAAAAATCAAGTGAAGCTACTTGATGCTTCAGATTGAACTGGAGGAACAATAAAGGGGTAACCCATATTTTACCCTGAGAGAGCATTTAAAGTCATTTTCCAAATATAGCCAGGAAGCTTAACTTTTCTTATTAATTGCTTCACTGGACTCCTTCCATAGCCATTAATTATAGTGTTAGAAGCTACACTAATTTTTTTTCAAGGGGGGGCACAAGTCCTTCCACATTGATACTGAGACCAGAGATTTTAATCAGTTCTGGCATTTCTTTACCCCTGTATCTTTTCCTTTAAAAAAAAAACTGTATGTATAACTTAATTCTTCCAGTGGAAAAATGGTCAAGTTGAGAAATGTTTTTTCTTCTATACAGCATACTTCTTCTGTTTAGTGGAGAGAAAGCAACACCTCAGCAACACCTTGCCTTTATATTGAGTTATTTTGGGTCCCGGCACATGAGCTGAGAAGAAACATAGGCAACCATGGAAGATGAGTTCAAGACCTGCATCCCCAGGCGTTGATGTCTACACTTTCACATTCACCTCTAGCTGGTCATGTCAGAATGCAATGCTTGACAGCTTTAATCTCTACCTATCACAGTGGCATCATTGCTGTTTTGCTTCTTAATTGGATGGTGTTGGTGGCACTAGTGTAGATTTCCTATGCTCTCTGTACCATGACATACAGTCATTTCTGCACACATTTCTGATCTGATGAGCAAGCATGGAAAACTGAGTATTGGTACTGGAGTAGTACCCACAACAGGGAGGGTCTTAGGATGGCCTACCTATATTCTAGCTTCCTGCAATAGTCCCATGAGCTTAGATGTAGGCTAGTCTTATGCATCCTATTCATGCAATACCAGTACCATTAATCATAAGTTTTCGAATGGGATGCAAGGTTCCTGATACAATTCTCATCGAATAATGATGAAAAACAAAACCGCGAGCTCTCTTTATTTCAGCTAATATAGTCTAAGCTCAGAAAGAGTTCAGAGGGAGAAATGTAAGTCAGTTTCAGTGTTCTATTGTTTGGGAGTTTTGAAGCAAAAGTGAGCCAATGAAAATGATTCATACTGTCAAAACTGTAATTTCATCTGATTATGGGTTTGCAATCCATATTAAAACATAAATTATTTGTGCATGAATGAGGGATCATTCGATTCTGCTGGCCTGGCAGCCTAAGGCAAAAGGAACACTTAAGTAGGAAATCATGCTGACTAAGAATAAAAGGCTTCTTTCCCATATATGGCTTCTGTACGGTTTCTCTTGCAGAGCAAATACTATTTTAGCTTCTGGAGGAAGGGCAATGTCATCAGGAAAATGGCAAAGGGAGAAAAGATTAGCTCCCTCTCTCAGTGCTATGACCCCAATCCATGAAGCAGCTATTATAGACATGGGAGATCCAGTCCTAGATGACCTACCATCATGTTTAGCTTTGGGCTCTCACCAGACAAACTACACTGTTTACTTTTTAGTCAATTATTTACCATGGATAATCATAGGCACTAGATTGACATTTGGGGGGGGGGTCCTCTTGAAAGGCCACCATCCTAGGACAGTAAGGAAGCTGTGTAAAAATTGAAAAGCTTTAGGTTCTGTTCAGCCAAACAATTTCCTAACCATTGTGATGGGAGTCAAGCAAATCCATCCTTGAAATACAGAATTTACATCCAAATTAGTATTTTTTTTCTGATGTCACTATCCATAGATGGTTGAAAGAACTAGTTCTGTGAGATTATGGATACATTACTTCCTACCCAGAGACAATAGGAGAGGATGAGTACAGTGAAGGAAGGGCAAGGTGATGCATGAGATTTTCTCCTTTGAGCATGTTGTTGCTAAAATGTATTAACTTTTGTTGAAACTGGTGAAAAGGAAGAACAGGTGAAAGAATTTATGATTATTTGGATCAAAAAAATGAATATAATATAATATAATATAATTGAACAATGAGAAAATATGTGGTTGAAGGGTCTTAATTTACATTAAGTTCTAGTCTGAAAGAGAATTTTTATAAAATGATGTATCATTGGTATATGTCACCAGATAAATTAACTAAGAGTCAAAGTGAAGGAAGGGAACCAGCATCACATCAGAGAATCACATCCATTCTACCCAAACAAAACTGAAGCAAAGTTGCAAACTAAGTTGCAAAACTATTGCAACTTAGTCCAACAGAAGCAAACTGAAGTACAGAAATGAATTCCCTCAGAACCAAAATGAAGCAAGGGGACCAACATCACATTACAGAAACACATCAATTCCACACAAAACTGAAGCAAGCAACAGTGTTGCAACTTAGCCCAGTGTTGTTCACAGCAGCCAGTTAGTGGGTTCAGTCAGTGGGGAAACACAGAACATAACCAAGCAGTACCCAGGCACAAGCACAAGGCATTCCCTTGTTTCATTTCATTTCTGATATCACCTGTGGATTTGTGGTGACAGACGGCAGTGCAAACATCTAGTTTGCAATCGAGGGCTTGGGCCTCACTTATATTTACTGAACGGCCCACCTCCTTCATTTCATCATTAGCAATGCCCTTGGGTTCGGAAAGCAGCCCAATCCCAACGCTTACATTGGTGCTCAAGACTTCCAGCAGCTGATCCAGCTTTGTCATAAGATTTCAGGCCAGTTTTCATGCATTGTGATGGCTACCTACACATGACTTTATGAGAAGTAGGTGAAGTGGGGCATTCCAGAACACTGCCTCATCACCAATGAACTCACTTGCTGGAACTCCATCCATACCATGCTTGAGCATCCAGTAGAGCAAAGAATTGCCTTGCGTGAGTTGGCTGGTGAGATCAACATCACACAGGGGGTGAGGACCATCATTGCTACGCAGTGGAATACTTTTGTCCAAATGTTTGTTCTGAAGTCCTTCAAGGAGTTCACAGAGGCAGTCTGCAGTGACATGAGTAGTGTTGGTACCGGAGCTCCAGGGCAATCTAGACAAATTCTGGAATGGCCCCAAACAAAACCATGCTCCTCTGCTTCCAGCAGTGTACACCCTTGTGAGAAGGCTGAAAGAGAGCATCGAGGAAAGGGTCTTCATGCTGGAAACCATTTGCGACCCCTGCTTCAAGGACATGGTCACTTTCATAGCCAATGCTCTCTCCTTATGGAGAAATGAGCTTTTCGGGGATGTGAGGGAAGTGCAGGCCACAAAGGGTGTCCTCCCAAGTTTGAGTAGGAGGACAAGGATGAAAGTGGCAGCTAATACTCAATGCTCCCTTATTCAGGGGAGACATGCCCCCCAACCACCACCTCATTCTTCCTGAATGCCTTGCACTGGCTCATGGCTCCAGTGAGAACTGCAGGAGCAGGAGCAGGAGGGAAGATTGGGCAGAGGACATGGTTGGGGACTACCTCATAGAGCCCAACAAATTGCTGGACAGTGCTCTTTTGGAGTTCTGGGTCAAAAAGGAGGTGGTCTGTCCAGACCTCTCCCTTGTGGTGCAGAAGTTTCTCTCCTACCCTTCTATTAGCATGCAGAGTGAACAGGTGTTCTTACAGATGTACAATATTGTCAGATCTCACATTTCACACTTTCTCCCCTGGTGTGTTGAACAGTTGGTATTCCTTAAAGTCAACCTCCCACTTGCTTACTAATCCTAGACTTTGAGGACACTTAAGATTGTGGCTAGTGCCACATGGCAGTAGGACCATCTTGCCCTCAAGCATCTTCCTTTCCTAGTTGCTCTTTGAGGGGAATGCTCTTTCCAGATTTCCATGAGAGGAAAAGCCAAACCTGCATGAAT
Organism: Eublepharis macularius; assembly: GCF_028583425.1. Taxonomy (NCBI): domain Eukaryota; kingdom Metazoa; phylum Chordata; class Lepidosauria; order Squamata; family Eublepharidae; genus Eublepharis; species Eublepharis macularius. Next base: position 101,307,483 of record NC_072790.1, on the reverse strand, counting down.
GGCCTTTGAAAGTGAACTGGACACAGAATACCAAAATTGCAAAACTAACAACAATGTGCTTGGTGGCCCTATAGGACAGGTACGAAATGCACTTCAGCTCCCCAGAAGGAGGCTATTTCCTGGGTTTTTGACAGTTACATTTTCTGTAATCCTGTTGCACAACATATTCCAAGCTAGTTCAAACATGTTGCACACCAGTTCATTACCTAACCAAACCTGCACTGCCGCTAAAGTCTTCCTGTTCCACATGTTGTGTTTTATTTACACTAACTTGCCACTTTCGTTCCCACTCCAGATCCACCATCAGTGGCAAGAGGAACATCCCTTCCTCTGGAGACACAGGTAATGAGTGTTTTCCAGTCACCATAATTTCTCTCCTTCATTCTTGTGCTGCTGGGAGAAGCCTTTTGGATATTCCAGTAGTGGCAATGATGACTGTCTGTTGACATATTTCTACACAGACCATGCATTGGCTGCTCTGCAGACATTCTTATTTCTGCTTGACCACTATTGAGCATCAGAAAGTCAGCCAGCAATCATTCCACTAACTGGGGTTGCACCATCCTCTTTAGTCAGTGGAGTATCATTTCTCCATTTCTTTGCCACTTGGCAAGAGAACAGAACAGAACGTTTTAACTGTAGTTCATCACAGCAGCAGAATGTGTACCTGAGATGGAAAAATGGTACCAGATGTGTGTTTCTTTTTCCTTTGGATATCAGCTGATTTTGCCGGCAACAGGAAAGGAATGCCACAGATTAGAGGGCATGGGGGGGGAGAAGAAACACAGTTGGGAAGTTTACCTGCAATACAGTCCCCGACTGCCACTTAGGGCAGAATTTGCAGCTGTTGGGATAGCAGTTACACTTCAATTCCGCCACAAGTTTGCCAAGGTAGCCTTAAGGGGAAAGCAGCCTGTCTTCTCCCGTTCAGTACTTGTGATCATTGCACAAAAGCTGCCTTACTCGCTTTCTGCCATTGTCAACAGATCCAAGATCCATTCAGTTGTTAATTGTTCTGAGGAACTGCAACTGGATGTGAAAGAAAGGGTGGGATAGCATATTTATTGATTCTGTGTTCTTTTTTATTCTGAAAGATATTATGCACCTTATTCTTGTCCATAGCAATTTTCCCTGCACTGTTTTAAAAACCTATGTTAGATAAAGCAAACAGTACAGGCATTCTCAGTATTGAAAAGTGATCTGTCAGCTCAGTCTGCAGTCATGCCTACTATTGTAATTCTCACAGGCCACAAATCTGCAGAGGCACATAGAAAGCAGCAGGAGGAAGACCACAGTTAAAGGAGGTTTGGCTGCCAATTTAACCTGGGGCGGGGGTGGGGGCGGTTAGCTGAGTTTGGATGGAACTTTTTTGCAAGCTGCTGTTCTTCACTTAGGTGCCACTGCTGTGACTAAAGAAGTCCTCCAAAGATAATGGGTCAAGGAGCACCAAGAGGAACTTCATCCTGCCTGGAAAGACTTCCAGACTTTTTTCATCTTTTGTGATTAAAACTGTTAACCCACAGTTAAAGAAAGGGAGATAATGGAGGTGTCACATGAATTGCATGCACCCAAGTCTTTCTAGATCAGTATTCCACATGGAAGGATCAGTCTGGTCAGATTTTAAGACTACACAGTAATTGAGCTGCTCATTCACTTTCCCTCCTCCTATTTCCTTCAATACTGGGTTAACGGTTTTAGATGGAAAGCTGATGGGTCAGCCAGGGTTCACCAATGGAGGACTCCTCAGGAGAAGAGGAGCCCCATACAGCCAGCCTCGAGCTAATAGAAGCTGATCAGCAGAAGGGGAACTCAAGCTGACGAGGTTACCATGTGTGTCAAGGCATCATATCTGTGGCCCCTTATCAGGAAACTCTCACTAAGAAAGAACATAAGGGTCCACTTGAGAGGTGAGGTGTCTGCTGGAGAATTCTCTGAATGGAGTACAGATCTGTGGAATCAGTGATGCAAATGGATGATCTGGTCCATTACCCTGTAGAGTTCCTCAATATGGTCAACCCTTTTGGCTTCCCAGACCACAAGCTTCTCATCAAAGTGGGGGCTCCAGTGATGCTGCTCCAGAACCTCAGCCCACCCAAACTCTTCAATGGCACTAGATTATGTGTGAAAGCCTCCAGAGGAACATCATTGAGATCACGTTGTTCACTGGCAGTGCTCGGGGGGTGGGGGGTGTTCATACCACACATACTATTCATACCATTAGATAACCTCTTCAAGTTCAAGAGACTGCAGTTCCCCCTCAAGGTCTGCTTTGCGATGACGATCAACAAGTCCAGGGCAGATTGCTTCTCACATGGGCAGTTCTATGTGGCCTGCTGCAGAGTGAGCTCACCCAGCAGCCTGATGATCCTAGCACCTGAGGGGGAAACCCCCAATGAGGTCTACAAAGAGGTCCTTCAGTAGAAAAAAAAAGGTTGTATGTATTTTTCGTTTTATTTCTTGCACTACAATTTTCCTTTTTAAAATCTCTTCAATAAATGTTATATTTTGTAATTCACTTCATCAGTTTTCAGCATCAACACACTTCACTTTATTCAAACATCTTTGTGAAGCTCAGGTACTATGCTATTATACTACAAAACGAACTCAACCCCCCCCCCCACAAAACAAAAAATGTTACATACCCATAAGTATTATAACTGGATTTAAAGTAGTTAAATACCATAGTGAAGCACAGGTATCAAACTAGTACTAAATAAAAGAAAAGAACTTAAAACAACAAGAAAAACATTGAGATGAGCTCATATCAGATACAAATGGGTAAATTCCACAAAATTACGACTGAGTCACAAAGATAGACTTCTCTATGCCACATACTATGATTCAGATCTAATGCTGTTACAAGATGTAAATCTGGCTACACCTATGTATCTTGATAAAATATGCCAAAAAAGGAAACTAGCACAGCCATCCACTCCTCACATGGAAAGCAAAATGAGTCTTCATCACAACTAATGGAAAATGCAGATGGATTCTAAATACAAAACATTTATCAATGTATTCTTATTGCATAATACCTTAAAATTCTGTGGAAAGTTAGGAGTGTAGTTTTATAATTAAATATAAAAAGCTTTAGGGAGGGTTCTGCATTCACTTAAAGTAGCTCTCAACTTTATTTTTTATTTGTAGCCCTTCTAATTGGTGATTACTCCAATAACCAGAGTGAGAAGTTATTCTCACCTGTTTATAGAGGGCTTTATAGCTGTTAGGTTGTACTGTCCATTCTGATATAATACTGCTCTTCTCTCTAAAATTCTACATTGTTTTATGCTAATCTAGATAGAAAGATCTGTGATTCCTATTAACGCTCCTATTAACAGCCATTTCAAATTTATAGAGGAAACTCTTTAAACTGACAACATTCCAAGATGGAAAAGTAATAGTTGGAGGTGACTTTAACTTCATACTGAACCATGTCACTGACTGTACATATTTCAACAACCCAAAAGAGAAAGGGAAAAATCAATTTATTCGTTTAGCTGAAATAATCAACAATGCATACCTCTGAAAAAAATCACACCTATTTTTCAACAAGGCATTATATTTACACCAGAATTTACTTCATTCTAATCTTGGACTCATTGACAAACCAAGTTCTAACTTCGGATATTGGAAATATTACATGGTCTGACCATGCCTGGGTCAGTTGCACTCTAGAATTAGGTCCTAAAACAAAAAGATGGACTTTAGATAGAGCACTTCTATTTACTGAAAAGAATACTAAAGAAATAGAACAAGCCATCAAACAATATCTTAACAACAACATGAGAGAAGACACCTCACCACATATGGTATGGGATGCCCTAAAAGTGGTATTAAGAGGTCAATTAATATCAATGTCCACACACTTGAATAAAAGTAAGAGAGCCACTAGATAGGCATTAATGGATCAAATCAAGACACCTGAAACCCTGCACAAAGCAAGAGGAAGCAAAATTATATACTATCAACTTCTTGCTGAGTGCAAACTATTAGATTCTCTGGAAACTAATTATATACAAAAATATCTTATATAACTAAAATAAAAGCATTGGTTCAACACTCGAAAATCACTTTGGCTTCTATCATGGAGGGCAAAAAACAAACAGATGTCCAGAACAGTTAAAGTAATCCAAGATACTAAAGGCCACTGTTACTCAAAGTCTGAAGATATAACTCAAATTTTCAGTGACTTCAACAAGCAGCTGTGCTCAACAACAAACCCAAAGCCTCAATCTATCACTGAATATCTACTATGACATACAAAAATAAAAAAACTAAAAGAATCTCACTGTTTACTATTAGAAAAACCTATCTACGTACAGAAAATTACAGATGCCATAAAAATTTGAAAATGATAAGGCAGCGGGCCCTAATGGCTATGCATCGGAGTTTTACAAGAAATATGCCTCTGTTCTCACTCATCCACTAATGGAAACTTGTAATAACATTCTTAAAACAGGAAATCTTCCCCCATCATGGTCCATGGCATCAACAATAGTCATACCCAAACAAGGCAAGAACCTTCCAAATCCGGCTTCATACAGACCCATCTCCCTGTTAAAAATAGATTACAAAATATTTACCTCCATTATAGCCAAACATATCAATACCTTCATAACAAAATATATTCACCAAGATCAGTCCAGCTTTATCCGAGGGAGAGATTTAACAAACTATATATATATATATGAAAACTTAATCACACTTGAATCTTGTAATTATAGCAAATCAGAAGCTCCTTTTCTATTTCTTGATATTGAAATAGCATTTGACTCCTTGGAAATCTCAAATCTATATGCCTTGCTACAACATATGGGCTTTGGAGATAACTTCCTTAGAACCATCAAGTCAATCTACTCTAAACCCACAGCACAAATCAAAGTGAATGGGTTAACCTTGGAATCTATACTCTTGGAAAGAGGGACCAGACAAGGCTGTCCTTTCTCATCAACACTATTTGCACTTGTTTTAGAACCTCTCGTGGAAGCAATCCAAGATAATGATCATATACAAGGAATAACAATTGCATCCAACAATTGCAAGTTAAGCATGTTTGCTGATGGCATCAAAAATCCAGTAAACTATCTTCCCCAACTTCAAAAAATGCTCTCAACTTTTGGACGTATATCAAGACTGAAAGTTAATCAAACCAACTCTGGATTACTTCCTATTAATCTATCACCGGAGACAGCAGAATTAATTCATCAACTATTTGAATTTCAACGGACTGGCAATAATTTGCCTTACCTAGGAATCTTGATCCCTTCCACTTTAAACAACTTGATTAAAGTAAATTATATTTCAACATTCAAGGAAATAAAGCAAGATTTATTCAAATGGAATCAACTACAACTATCTTGATATGAGCATTATCATCTCCTCAAGTCCTTTGTACTACCAAAATTAATCTTCCTGTTTTGAACTTTACCCATTGAATTATCTGCAACCTTATTGAAAAATTGGCAGACTACCATCAATAATTTCCTATAGCAACATAAACATCCACTCATTGCATTTTCCACTTTGAAGCTAAAAAAGACACATGGAGGCGTCAACTATCCAGATGTTGATATATGTGCCAAATCAATAGAAATAGCAAACATAGTGCTGATGGTACAGATGGGTGATCGTGTGATTTGGACCAAAACACTATGGCCACTTCATCGCTCTCCATCCATAAAAGAGCTGATCTGGAGTAAAGCAAATTTACATCCCCTGATGATCAACCAAAATACCATCCTGCCTTCCACACTTAAAGCATGGAATATTCATAGAAGCAAATTAGTGCCAGAAAAATCCTGATTTTCCACATTCACAGTTCAAACTTGGTTTCCATCTGGTCAGGATTCAGCCTCTAGAGAACTCTGGAATCATCAGAATGTCATGCGTGTGATAGGTATTGTTACTAATAAAGGGATTCTTGAAAAATCAGAACAAGAAAGGAAAACACAAAAAAAGATCTCATGGTACTCTTATCTACAGCTCAAATACATGACCATACAGATTAAAACAACCGACACACTGGCCAAACCTAAATCAGAATTTTAGCAAATCTTAGATAATCCAATGCTAGTTCGTAAAGGCCTAATTTCAAAAATTTACAATGCAATCCCCCTTACCTGTAACAATAAAGTTCCAACATGCCAAGTAAAATGACAGCAAGAGTGTACAAATCTGAATTCAAACGATCAATGGAACTCTATATGGACCTCAAATCTTCTCAACTTGCCAGTAGTTAACACCAAGCTACAACTTTACAAAATAATACATCATTGGTATTGCACTCCTAAGAAATTGTCCACAATATCGTCAGTAAAATCCCCTCAATGTTGGAAAGGATGTGGAGAAATGGGCATCTATGCCCACTGCTGATGGGCATAGATGGACATTGAAAAATTCTGGAAAGAAATCTTGGAACAAATAACCCATATAACTGGCTATACACTCACAATAAACCATGAAATAATCTTTCTGGACCAATGGCAGAACTCAACTATACCACATATCAAGCACGATCTCATAAGGTTCTTCTTGGTGGCAGCAAAAACTGCAATAGCTTCAAAGTGGAAATCACAGAAACCTCCTACACTAGTAAATTGGCACTCTAAGTTATGGGACCACTACATTATAGAGAAAATCACAGATGGCCTCCTTCAAGCTGAAATATACCCCAGAACAACAGATTTTACAGAAAAATGGCTCCCCTTCATTGAACATATAGCCAAGAATGAAAAACAAAAGCAATTAAAAAATCCAGTGGAACCATACCATGATGTTATGAAAATTTCAAATCTATGAATACTATACGTTCTTGTCGAAGGCTTTCATGGCCAATGCTGATTTTTCTGGATGGCCAAATCAAAGGAATCACTGATTAGATGGGAAAGCTTATGAAAAAATACAACCTTCAAGCAGTATTCAGACCCACCAGAAAAATACAACAGATGCTACGATCAGCAAAAGACAGTAGAGACCCCCTCACCTCTGCAGGAGTATACTGCATACCCTGCAGCTGTGGACAAGTTTATATCGGGACTAGGGGTGTGCAGTTCGGGTTTCAGCAACCCGAAAAAACCCCGAAACAAACTTGTTTCGGGTTGTTTCGGGTTATCCGAAACATTTCGGGAAACCCGAAACGTTTCGGGTTATCCAAAACAACGTTTCGGGTTTTGTTTCGGGTTCCGAGAATCGCCATTTTGTTTTTGCTAGGCGTTTGCCTTTGCAAGCGTCTAGCAAAATCCTGCTGGAAGCTAAGGCTTCCTGCAGGCTCTTAGAAGAGGGGAGGGGGGAGAAGGAGTGAGTGACTCACTCCTTCTTTCACCCCTCACCCCTCTTGCATAGGAGGGAATCCTTTGCTTTGCAAATGCAAGGTGCATTAGCATTGCACTTTGCATTTGCAAAGCAATGCCAGATTCCAGCCAAAATTAACAGGCAAGGGAGGGGGGACTTTAGGAGTCACCAATTCCACTGCTGCATCCTTCTGCCAGCCAATAGATTCAAATCTTTGGCTGAGGGCCAGCTGCAGCAGGGGATTTAAATTTGGGGCAAGACTGGTCTGGATGGAACAGTTCTTCTGTTGCTGCTGCTGACCGAGAGAGGAGAGAGACTGCACCTGGAGGACATCTGCCTGGAGGATCAACTGTGCTGGACATCCTGAGAGGAGACCTGGTAGGCCTTTTTTTAATTTTTGTAAATTTATTGATGCTGGGCAATGTGCTGCTGTGGCCTGCCTCTGCAAAAAGATGCTTCAGTTTAGTCTGTCTTGGCATGGCCTGGTGGGACAGGTTGGGCAGAAGAGGACAATGTTTGGGGGGGGGGGTTCAGCATTGGTTGTGTTGTGCTTGCCTTCTTTAATGTTTCCTTTGTCATGCTTGAGTGTGGGGTGGGCTTGATCTACTGTTTCCCAGGCCTAAAAAATGAGTGTGCCAGCTTTGGGCCTACACAGGCCAGAAGCCTGCTGCTCTGGCTTTGGTGCTTTTGTGCTGGCTGGCCTGGCTCTCACAATTATGCTTCACAAACTGGATTGGTGTGGATTGCTTTGCTGTTTCTGGTCCCCTTCATCCCATGCCTCCCACCAGGCTCTCAGACAAGAGTGCCAGCCTCTGGCCTACACACAGGCCAGAAGCCTGCCGCTCTGGCTTTGGTGTTTTTGTGCTGGCTGGCCTGGCTTTCACAATTATGCTTCACAAACTGGATTGGTGTGGCTTGCTTTGCTGTTTCTGGTCCCCTTCATTCCATGCCTCCCACCAGGCTTTCAGACAAGTGTGCCAGCCTCTGGCCTACACAGGCCAGAAGCCTGCCGCTCTGGCTTTGGTGCTTTTGTGCTGGCTGGCCTGGCTCTCACAATTATGCTTCACGAACAGGTTGCTGACCGTTCGTGGACCTCTTCTGGACTGGACTGCACTTGGAGGACATCGGCCTGTAGACCTCTGCGTGTGGAGAATCAACTTTGCTGCTGGACATCTGGAGAGGAGGACTGGTAGGGTTTTTTAAAAAAAAATTTTTTTGAATTTATTGCTGCTGCTGTGGCAATCTGATAGTATATGCTTTAGTTTGGTCTTTATGCCTTGGGCTAGGGGGGGCATTTTCTAGTTGGGCAAGAGGACATTGTTTGGGGGTTGGGGGGGGTTCAGTATTGATTTGTGCTTGCTTTCTTTAATGTTTCCTTTGTTATGCTTGAGTGTGGGGTGGGCTTGATCTACTGTTTCCCAGAACTAAAAAATGACTGTGCCAGCTTCGGGCCTACACACAGGCCTGCTCTGCAGGGTGGATGTGTTGTGTTTTACCACTGGTTGGCCCTAGCCTTTTGGGGGGGGGGTCTTGCATACCACCTGACTTCTAACTCTGGCACCACTTCCTCACAATGGCTTCATGACTGTCTAGGCCCAAAGCGGATCGGAGCCTTGACTTTTGGGGGTTGTGTGTGCAGCATGTGTTATTGACTCTGTTAACATCCATCTTTCTTGACAGCATCACAGAGGAGAGGAGGACCAGCTGCAAGACCGCCTGAACATCGCTGGACTGCAGGACTGGTGAGTGAGTCTGTGTTTACATTTGGGTGGGCTTAGGGGTGGGTTCTTGCTAGCTTGGGAGGGGGGAGGCACATTTTCAGACCACCACATCCACACACCACACCGATACACCACAGAAACATTGTTCCTGCTAAATAGTGTCTTAGGTAGGTAGGCCAGTTGGTAGGTTTTCAGTGGCTAACTGCCCTCAACATAATCGATAGGGAAACCAAGCGTAGTTTTTTTTTAAAAAACTAAATAGGGACTCAGCAGGAAAAGCATTAGTGAGTGAGAGTTAGGTTTGAATTCTATATATATATAAATTTGGAATAGCTGTCAATAGGCTTTCCATTAGTGCCCCCATAACTAGGGTTCCACTGCCCATCTCTGGCACCTGTGGTGGTGCCAGGCCGGCCCGGGCATACTAGTGTGTGAGTGTCCTGTCACCTGTTATTGGGGTTTAGGGCCAGCTCAATTCTGGAGGAATTCAGCTGTTTGGCAGGCTCAGGTTCCCCGACATAAATATGGTCGCTTAAAAAGGCACTTGATTGTTCATCTCCAAGTCACAGAGCCACTAGAAGCACAGATTTAGAGCAGGTAACTTAGGTCTCGAAAACAAAGTTGACCTTTGTTTTCCCAAGGTTTTCTGATTAGTTAGGGTAGATTTCGGGAGGGGAAAGCATGTCAGAAAGGAAAGCAGAGAGGGGCCCCGGGGGAAAGGCTAGGGAGAAATCTAGATGGGAGGAGGGGAGGGAGAGGAGGACTGCTGCGGCAGCCCCCCCATCTGAGCGGAGGAGGCCCTCCCCTGCACTGCTGCCGTTCACCAGCCTGGCTTCTGGTGACAGGAAGAGGGTTCGCAAGACTCTCTTTCCTGAGGCAGCTGCTGGAGAGCCACCCCCAACCCGGGTGCATGAGGCAGGGGCTGGCACTGGGCAGGGGCCTGCTGCTGAGGCTCCTCCTCCTCCAGTGGTTGCGAGCCAGCTGCTGGAGGAGGAGCAGCATGTGGTGTCTCCTGGGATGGACGTGGGGCTTGTGACTTTTCCATCCCTCATGATCACCCCAGGAACCCGGAGGATGTTGGAGGAACTGCCTGTGAGACCCCCCCTGGGGCGGTCCACCCCAGTTTCCTCTGAGGCCAGCAGCAGGCCTCTCGCAGCTGTGCAGGAGGAGAGGATGCAGGAGGAAGAGGCAAAGACTGTGGTGGAAGAGCCCACATCTCTGCCCCTTCAGCCTCATCCATCCCCGACTGCCCGGCCAAGAGTGGGACACGGTGTGTCCAGCCAGAGCACCTCACAGGAGGTGCCTCAGGGTGGGCCCAAAAGCGCTTCTCCTGTGAAGCGTGGGCCGTCCTGTTACTCTGAAATCTGGAAGCACTTCCAGACAATGGAGGATCCCCGAGCAGCCCAGTGCCTGCATTGTAGGCAGCACATCAGCCGTAGCAGAGATGTGCTGCATCTCTCCACGTCTGGGATGAGGACCCACATGAAGAGGCACCACCAGGCGGTGCTTCTTCGGGAGGAGAGTTCAAGTGGCGCCACACAGCCGCCAGCTAGCCAGAAGGAGGCAGGCTCCTCTGGTGCTCTCCCCCCAAGGGTTCCTGTAGGGAAGGGACACCAAGCCTCTCTCCCGGAGATGCTTGGTAAGCAGGGCCCTACTGTGCCCAGAGAGGGGATCAAGAGGGTGAACCGGTGCCCCACGCGCCACATCGTCAACATGGTAGCAGTGGATGGGAGACTGTTTTCCATAGTAGAAGACTTCGGCTTCTCAGGGCTGCTCCACGATTTCTTTCCCTGGTACGCCGTCCCTGCTTGCACGATGTTGAGCAGATCGGTGGTGCCCTCGTTTTACAGGGCTGCCAGGGACCATGTGAAGGCACAGCTGTCCCGGGTTGCCGGGAGAACTGTGCACTTCACATCCGACATCTGGACCTGCCCAAGTGTGCAGCAAGCGTACCTCTCGCTTACTGCTCACTGGTGGGAACCTGAGGTAGTTCTGGGTGGGGGCCCGGGGGGAGGTGCCTAGCACAACTAGCCAGGGAAGGATGGGAGACTGCCGGGCTGGCTACTGCAAGGCCTTGCTTCACGCCGAGGTGCTCGACGTGTCCCACATGGCGGAGAACATCGCTGCCACCTTGAGGAGACAGTTGGAAGAGTGGGTAGGCCAGGGACCCGCCACCGTGGGATGCATGGTGACGGATGGTGGCAAGAACATGAGGGCAGCAGCGCTTCTAGTGAGCCAAGAGTGCATCTACTGTGTGGCTCACAAACTTCACCTAGTGGTGAGAGATGCGCTGGGGTTGGGCTCCTCGAAGGAATCCCTTGATACCCGGACTCGTGAACTCCAGTTACTGATCCAGAAATGTTGGAGGCTCATGAGTCACTTCTCGCGCAGCATGAAAGCCACGCACGAACTGCGCCAGATACAGGTCAGGACAGGTGTGCCGGAGCACGCTCTGATCACTGACGTAAGCACTCGCTGGAACTCCACCTGCGCCATGCTTGAGTGCTTGGTGGAGCAGCAGGCCGCACTCCACGCGTGGCTCTCCGAGAACCGCGATGCGAGTCAGGTGGGTGAGTTCAGCCAGGAGGATTGGCTCACCGTCACCCAGACAGTGGAGGTCCTGAAGCCCTTCAAGGACTTCACTGTGGCGGTCTCATCAGACACGGCGACCCTCGGTCTGGTCATTTCCCTGGTGCACATGCTCCAGAGGAATCTGGCCACCCTTGCAGACCGGGTCGCGCCTCGTGCTGACCTCCTTCCAGCAGTGTGCGCACTGATGAGAAGGCTGCAGCATGGCATAGTTGCCAGGCTAACTCCTCTCACGCAGATCGAGTCATACAAGTTGGCGACCATGTGTGACCCGCGCATAAAGGGCAATTTCGCTGAGCAGGACGGGAACCTCACCCAAGCCAGAAACGGGCTCTGCTCTTGGGTGAGGTGCAGGCAGGCCACGAGGGGACACCTGTCGACAGGGGGGATGCAAGAGGGGCCATGCCGTGCGGGTCCCTCTGACGCCCCCTCTGCGCAGGCCCCCTCCCGCGGCCACCACCAGAGTGCCGATGGAGATGGAGCTGCTCTGGTGGGCCCTCGTCCCCTCTGGGGTCGTGAGGACCGTGAGAGAGGATCCGGCGGAGGCAATGGTTAGGGACTACCTCACGGAGCCCTGCAAGTCGCTCTCCACCGATCCGCTCAGCTACTGGGCCAAGAAGGAGTCGGTCTGGCTGGACCTCTCCCTCAAGGCTCAGAGGCTGCTCTCATGCCCTCTGATGAGCGTGGAGAGCGAGCGCATGTTTTCTCATGCGGGTGACATTGTCAGCCCACATCACACTCGCCTTCTCCCATGGAGAGTCGAGCAGTTGACCTTCCTGAAGGTCAACTCTTGCCTCTTCGATTTCTCAGGACTGGACTTCCAGAGTGACTGAGGTGAGCCCAACTTGTGGCCTGCATCCTCTGTGAGTCCAATCCTTTGGAATCACGCTCTCCCCTGCATAAAACCCTGTAGATGCAGTTAAAACCGGCCAGTAAAGGGAGGGTGGTTAGGAACCAGTGGCAAAGGGAATCCACCCAGAAATTTGAAAGCCCCCCCCAAGGAAATTCAAAACATCTCCCAGCACTGAGACAGACCCTGTGGGACCAAATTTATTCTGAAAAATAATGCCCCAGAAACATGGATTGCCACTGGAAGGAGAAATAGGTTAGATAGGGATTGCTTAGGTGGGGATTAGGGAATGGGAAAATGTCAGATCCTGCTGTTTGGAATGTTTAAAATGTTTTTCACAGTTGAAAAAATCTTTTTTTAAAAAAAAAACACCTCAAAAATTGAAATGTTTTTTAAGAGTTGATTTTCTTAAAAAAAAAAGTTGTAATAATGTTATTTCAAAGTTGAAATGTTCATTTATAAAAAAAAAAGTTGCAATGTTACTGTTTTGTTTGCTTGTGGGGGTGGGGGGAGAATGGGGGAACAGTTGGGGCTGGGCACCAGCCAATGATGATCTCTCGCAGATGTTTCCAGGTAAATGCTGAGGCTGGTGTGGGGGTGGGGGGAAACCTCTGCAACACTGCTCCAGAAATACCACTGTGCAGTGCCTTGGCAGTGCCCAGTCCAGCTTTTTGTGGCTGAACTGAAAGCATAGCCACAGGAAATGACATTGGTTCTGCTGGACCTTGTTGCAGTGGTTTCCCCCCATTAAGTTTGGTTATGGAGGGATGGTTGGGAGATGGGCTCACGCGCATAGAGATAAAGAAATTTTGAAACAGAAAAAGTCTTTGTGTGGTTTTTTGTTGTTATGGCGGAGGTGTTGAGGGGTTAAGCAAATAAGTTTTTTATTTCATGATAGTTGTGTTGTTTTCTGACCAAGACAATGCTGACCTGCCTGTGGGTGTGCCCTGCTACTGTGTAACCTAAATCTGTTCAAGAACGAAAGTGTTTTTGACCCATTTTGCACTCCCGCTGTGTTACACACATCTTGTACAGATGTTTTGAAGCTTTGGTGATTGTCTGATATTTATTGAGTTGTGTTATGTTTGAGTAGTGTGACTCACTGCAAGCATGCTGTTATCATGCCCTTTTCTGCCCTACTGCTGTGTAAATTTAAGCTGTTCATGAGGAGTTTTTGAAAGGTCTTGTGGTTTTGTTGTGTGAAGCTAGTAGTTATGTTAATTTTGTCTAGTGGACTTCTTTTTCCATGCCCTGTTGTGCCCTCCTACTATGTAACCTGAATCTGTTCAAAAATTTAGAGTTTGTTAAAAAAAAAAAATTTTTTAAAGATTCTCTGAAGTGTAGTGAATTGTGTTGTCCTTTTGTGTGGGGGACGGTTAGTGTGATTTGCCATGATGTGTTGACCTATTGTACTTTGAAAGTGAGAAAATAAAGTTTTTTAAATTTGTATCGTTGTGTGTGTGTGTGCTTCATTCTTTGATGTGAGGTTGGTTTCAGCATAGGGAACAATGGGGCAGGCTGGCCAGCCTTCTCTGTAGGTGGTGGGGGTGTCAGGGGGTGGTTGTCTGTGTGTCAGGTGCTCTTTCCCAGGGACAAGTTGGCACTCAGAAGTGTGCCCACCATTGTGGCACCCCTGGGCTGTGCGGAATTGCCCAGGGAGACTTTAGAAGTTCACAAAGGGGGAGGGCTGGCCAGCCTGTTCCTGGGGTTATGGGTGTGGGGCTGCTGGGGGGGGGAATTGGGTTTGTGTGGGGCTGTAGGGGGTGGACTTTGGGGGCTGAGAGCACCTACTTGGGGAGGCCATGAAATGCCCCCCCAAGTGGGAGCAGGCTGAGCCTTGGTGGGGGGTGGGAGTAGAGGTGGGAGAAGGGCCCCAGAGGGTTGGGGGTCATTTTGCATGCAAAATGCCGCCCCTGGCAAGACAAGCCTCTCCCAACTGTAAATAGTAGAGAAAAGAGCACCTACTTGGGGAGGCCATGAAATGCCCCCCCCAAGTGGGAGCAGGCTGAGCCTTGGTGGAGGGGTGGGAGTAGAGGTGGGAGAAGGGCCCCAGAGGGTTGGGGGGCATTTTGCATGCAAAATGCCGCCCCTGGCAAGACAAGCCTCTCCCAGCTGTAAGTAGTAGAGAAAAGAGCACCTACCTGGGGAGGCCATGAAATGCCCCCCCCAAGTGGGAGCAGGCTGAGCCTTGGTGGGGGTGGGAGTAGAGGTGGGAGAAGGGCCCCAGAGGGTTGGGGGGCATTTTGCATGCAAAATGCCACCCCTGGAAAGACAAGCCTGCCTCTTCATTTTTTCCCCATAGGAAATAATGAAGACGATTAGCAGCAGTAAGCTAAAAAGACGCTTATCCCTTTCTTAGGCGAGGATAGGGGGACCTGGTTTGGGGGGCCATAACATAACATGGCCCCCCAAAGTCCAATCCGTCTGAAACTTGGATGGTTGTTAGAGAGGAGTTAGAGGAAGGTCCCCACCAATTTTGGATTGATTCGGTGGGAAAATGCCTCCCCCAGGCGTCCGGGAAGACGGAGGCATTTTCCCATTGAAAACAACCCGAAACAACCAAATTAATATCCGAAACGCTAAACCCGAAACGGCTAGCCATTTCGGGTTTTGCTGTATCCGAATCGGATTCTCGTTTCGGGTAAACCCGAAATGAGAAACCCGAAACGGTGTGCCTTTGCACACCCCTAATCGGGACCACACAGAGTAGCATCCAGACAAGAATAAAAGAACATGAAAGACACTGCAGACTTGGCCATCCGGAAAAATCAGCAGTGGCTGAACATAGCCTAACTCAAACAGGACATAGTATCCTTTTCCAGGACACTAAAACACTGGACAACACTTCCAACTACTTTGTCAGATTGCACAGGGAAGCCATTGAAATTCATAAGCATAAGCACAATTTCAATAGGAAAGAAGAGACCTTAAGAATGAATAGAGCATGGTTTCCAGTCCTGAAAAACACCAGGCTAACATAATACTCTATACCCGACAATAGCCCTGCAGAGAAGATTAGCATATCAAGCACCAATCCATATGCAAAAGAACCTCCTCAGAATACAGTGAAGCCTCCATTAGCATTCCACACCCAGAAAACTCTTACAGGATGACTCAGCCCAACCCTACCTTCCTGAGTAGATATAAATTACCTGCCAACTTCTTTTCCATACTGTGACACTGAGAGATCTCTGTCTTTTGGTGCTACACCTCTGAAGATGCCAGTCACAGCTGCTGGCGAAACGTCAGGAACTACAATGCCAAGACCACGGCTATACAGCCCGGAAAATCCACAACAACCACTATACGTTCTTAGTCAGACCTCACACAACAATGACACGCACAAACAACTTATTCAATCGTTTGGTTCATCATGATATATCTTATCCTCCTGAACAATTGACAACAAAATAAACTTTCAATCTCATGTAACATCAAAAGAATCCACGCAGATAACTTAAATGAATTATTGACTCAACAGACAAGTAACATAGGAATATCAATATTGCACCTTGCAGCAGCTGATTTTATTGTTATCTTTAATGTTATAGTTGTTTATCTTTAATGTTTTAAAATAAAAAAGGACTCCAAGAGACAGGTCAGGGCTATGAAAACAGACAATATTTGCTCTTTTGTGACAAAAATGTGACCAGTTTCTTCACTGATGAGTGTTGGTTGATAAGTATTACTAGGGGCATTAGCAGTGTTCCAGATGAAACTCATCTTTCTTCATGATGTCATACAAAAGAATATGTGCTTCTCATTGTTAATGGCTATTTAATAGCTTTTAAAATGGATTTATTTCCATAGAGACAATACATTACATATGAGGGTCAGGGTTGCCTCATGTTTGGGAATAGTCCAATTGAAATTAACATTGGAGGTGATGCAGTGACTTTTGAGAATACCACTGCAAATTCCTGCTTCACTGTAAGCAAACATCGGGGATTTCCCCCCTGTATCCATGTATTTAATCACCTTAATTAGCATTATAATAACACTGAAATTAGCAACATAATAGCCTTGAAAGAAGGACTATAATAATATAGGAATGCATCATAATTTTGTTGCACTTTCCGTTGAAAAAACAAAAAAGAAATCATAGGAAATGTGGAGTCCAGTAGCAAAGAGCTACTTTTGGTGTGGTAAATGCCTTGACTGTGTCTGGTGATTTTTAAAAAAATCTTTCTTTAAGCACCAGACTCTTATATCGCACATTTGTTTTGACATTCTGCTCAGCTTCAAAATAGATGTGTCATGTGGCAGGGTCACGAAGTCCACTTAAGGGGTGGATTTAGGGATGATTTCAGTTTGATGCTGGCAAAGGTATTGATAGCAGCCCAGATTAAATGCAAAGTGCAAAAAGCCACATGTGAATTATTTTGCCTTGTTGTTTAAATCAAGTCTTTATTGCATGGTTCTTTTAATCATCTCATATAAGAGCAAATCATATAAACATTAAGGACAGATAAAATAATGCATCTGTATACTTTATAGTTTCGGCATAGAAACAGACCATGACGTTTTTTCCTGAGACTATTGTACAGCCAACTGTTGTGAAGAAAACTGTTGTTACCTTTAAGTGATAGACTGTTTTTCACCTACAGGTTCACTTGTTAGTTCTTCAGTTAACTTGCGCAATGGAAGAAGATGTATAAAGTTAAAAGCATTTTTGTCTTCAGAATTTGACATCTTAATTTAATAATAGATATTTGTCATCAATAGCTGTCTGATTTACAAGGCAACACCAAGAAGCATCCTTGAGACTCTCTCAGACTAATTGTGCTATGTGTGAAATTATTAAAATAGGGCAGAAAGCATAAGAAAGACATTTTGAAATTAAGTGATTATTCTAATGATATATGGTTTTCTTGATTCCCTTCAGAGCTTATGATATCTTAGCCGGCTTTCTTCCTACCCACTTAATCATATTTACAGAGGCGGAAGCTCTTCCGCTTTTCTTCTTTCCATTGGGGTTTCTATGAACAGACAACAACGCCTATTTTGGGTGCTGATCACAGCCACTCCAAGCCTTAGGCAGAAGGAAAGTTCTTGTTCTTGTGTTTTTCAGTATCTGGGTTCTCTCTGAGATTGTACTCAGACACACACTTAAATCAGACTTCAGTTTATTGATTAACAGAGTGTTGCTGAGCACAAAACACTTGAATGCAGGCAATAAATACAAAATAAATAATATCTCTGTTGCTAGCTAAAATCTATCTAAAACTTATAAAACTTGCTACCTATGCATCTCTGGTTAACTTCTTAGCTGGTTGTTTTTCACTAGTTTGTTTAGTAGGTGTGCCTTCTCTCATGCCATGCTGCAAGAGGCATGCTGAAGCGCTGAGGAGAGTGGAGCCTTCAGCTTCTCTCTCATATGATAGTGAAGGAATAGTAGTTAGAGAAGGGAAGGGAGGAGATGGGTGAGCTAGGAAACCATCTTTTCAAGATTCCATCCATCACCCTACCAACCAACAGCCAATCAGGGCCCAACTGTCTGATCAGCATTTCTAGCCCTGTAAAAACAGGGGAGGGAAGATAGGCACTCTGAGAGCGAGTCTCCCAAGGACAAATCTCTAGGGAACAGAGACTGCCCTGCAAGGTGTTTGAATCAGCAAAGCCAGCACATTTTTGAGTTAGTCCAGAACCTGAGCCTGCAAAAACTTAAACCACTGAACTCAACTCCAGCCATTCTGGGTAAAAACCTGGCTTTAACTGAAAACTTCCTTACAGGGTTTCCCAAGTTTCTCTTTATATTTTCTCTCAGCATACTGTTTGCATCCTGTCACTGGTCTCAGCTAACAGTAGCTTGTTCCTCCAGTGCAAGTAGACATTCTCTAATGCAAGGAAGGTTTCTTGAATCAGAGGGTTGTGCCACTATTCGCTGAGTTATGGTAGATGATCTCATCAAATCTCATTACTTTCCATGTCACCCAGCTCAAACTTTTCACACTTGAATTTTGTCCATCCAGTCTCACACTTCAATTGCTTACCTGCTATTTACTCCTGGGTTTCTTATCACTCATCTCAAGTTCAGTATGTCCAAGACCAAAATAGTCAGCTTTGAGGCCTAGCCTTCATATATCCTCCATATCCACTAAAACATCATCATTCATTCTGCAGAATTGGCAAAAATGTATTCCCTTTTCTCTCTTCTCTCTTTTGTTCCCCAAATCCAGTTTTTCCAAATCTAAGTCTTTTGTCTAAAATCAGATGTTGCTCTGTCACCTTGACTCCTGCAACCTTTTGGTTGTCTATCATAGCATTGCAGCTCCCTTATTTGGCAATCAAAATATTCACCTCTCTTCACAATTCATATTTTTTGTGAAAACTTTGGCAAAAAACTTTAGTCCCCCAAGGGGAAGCCAGGAATGCTGTGCTATTTTGGCAAAACTCTGAGGTTAAACCATAAAGTTTTCCCCAAATATGAGAGCATCTCCAGCATTCCACAATGACATGCTGAGATCACTTCTGAGTGCATGAGAGTAAAGTCAGTGCATTGTAGGTGATGTAATGATATCACTGTAAAGCTCCACCCTGCAACCCAGTAAATGGCCTTCCACTCCCTGCTATTTTGCCCACCCCGCAGTCGAAATAAAAGGCAAATACAAAGCTTGGGTATAAGATTGGGGCCACTTTATTAATTCCAGCATAAATTGTCAATATGGCAAGGGATCTAACTAACTAGCGGTACAGGTCAACCCCTGGGGTCACCCCGGACCTCCGCCTTGACCTGTCTGGGTGAGCCCCTGCTCCTCCGGGGGTGAGCCATCCAATGCATGGTTGCACCCAGCAGCCAGGCAAATGGTTCCCCTCTCTAAGCCTATAGCACCTGGCCTTAAATCAGGAGGGCTGAAGAGCTGAAGCAGCCAAAGGCCACCTGAGACAGAGTGCCTAGTTGGCAGAGCCCTGACCATGTAGGATTGGCCCTTGAATGACAACCCAACAGCAGGTCCTCTGGCAGGACCAGGAGAAGGCAAAATGCCAACTCAGTATTGCTGTTGGCCCTTCCATACCAACCCCACACAGTTGAACAACCTGATGGCCCAGTCGAAGAGTGCATAGCGCACAGAGCAGGAATCCTATGGTATGGCATCATTTACTGCCCCCTCCAGATGGTAGGGTGATGAATGGAAAGAACTACTGCAGGCTTTCTTGTACCTAACCAAAAGGGGGAGACTAACCAAAAAAGGGGGTCCTGGGGGGAGGGTAGAGTGGTGATACATGAGCAAGGCCCATCCATCAGACATTCTTCCACAAAACAAAACTTCAGCATGTTTTTGGAACCCTTCATGCTGCCAAAATGCCTTCAGCCTTATAGAGCTGGGTCCCTATACCAGACCCTGCTGGGCATACCCCCAGAGACACCAACACCTGACCCACACTCTGCAACCTAGGGCAGGATATGGTGGAGTGAAGCCATCCCTAAGAGTTCTAGATAGGCATGACATAGCCAGTCAGGCCTGCAAAGAAAGTGTGTGTGAGTGCCAATAGGTGTCTGTGTGGACGGCACTCCACCTACCCCACCATATAGGCCCATCCACCTTATTGTCAGAAACTGTTTTAACCTAAGTAACGCCATATTTAATCCTGTAGTGTTTAGTCTTCTTTCCCTCCAGGCAACACCTGCAAGGAGCCGATTCCATGGGAAAGGATACTGTCTTATCTGCTATCTCGACCTTGGCCAGCTCAGCGCTCCTCTGAGAAGTTTTGCTGTTTGAACTCGGGGGGGGGGGGGAGGCTGGGCTCCGGGAGTGTGAAATGTAACAACATTTACTCTGTGTTTCATTCCTAGCAATACTTTGCTCAGCCAGGATCTCTAATCCTGGAATATGTACATCTGGACTTGTATGCTGTCTTTCACAATAAACCTTTTGAAATCAAAAGGCATTGTCTTCTTGCAGAAGGGAGTGAGACAGACTATCAGGTTTGGAATGCCATAGTCTGACACTTATGTCCTAGCCTAACTGTGTTAAGCATAAAGAGCTCTCTCCTTCTGTCCCTCTCTTTCTTGCACAAAAACCAGTTATTGCTAAAGCAGCTAGCAATAACACAATATGCCATCAGGTGGCAAGAGTGAGAAGTCTAATAGCAGTTATTTAGGCCTAAAAAAGACCACAATAGTTGAGTAAAATTGATCAGGAAAAAACAAGGGGGCTTACCAGCATCCACCTGGGAATGCAGACCCCCTGCTAGGCCAGTAGCAATAATGTGTAAAGCAATCCACTCCTCAGATGGCTGCAAGCCATCCCTGCGGCTTCCAGTAAGGCCTTTGCTATTACTGCTGGAAATACTCCCTCCCAATTAAGTGTAAATGGGAGGGGAGCCTAGACAGGGAGGGGGGCCTACCAGCATCTACCCTGGGAATGTAGACCCCTGCTAGGCCAGTAGCAATAATGTATGAAGCAATCCACCCCCCAGATAGCTGTAATCCATCCCTGCAGCCTACAGCAAAGCCTTTAGTGTTGCTGCTGAAAGTACTCCCTCCCAACAAATTGAAAATAGTGGGTGGGGGGAGAGAAGTCTAGGTAGGCCAGAGGCCTGCAGGGGCAGGTCCAACCCTACTTTAGCTTTCCTGATTGATAGACCACAAGCCCCAAATGTAAATAACAACAGCAGCAACAATAGCAACAACATTCGATTTATATACCGCCCTTCAGGACAACTTAATGCCCACTCAGAACAGTTTACAAAGTATGTCATTATTATCCCCACAAAAAAAACACCCTGTGAGGTGGGTGAGGCTGAGAGAGCTCCAGTGTCAGGCTATGGATGACAGGATATAGTAGACAGATCCCTGGCCCATTTGCAGTAAGACGCAGGTACTTAGTCAAATGGATTTTATTCAGAAATCAGATCATTTCGATATTTAGGTCCATTGGTCTACTTAGGAGTAAGACAAGCCACTAAGCAGTTTGAGCAGAAAATTGACAGGAATGACAACATGGGAAAAATACATCTCTTTTCTGGTTCACTTTTCCTCCCCCTCCCAATTCCAAACAATCTTTTGCTGCTCTTTCTTTGCCACCGACATTGATGAAGCGCCTGTGAAATTGTAATGCATGAGAAAATGGTGGTAACTGGCAGATAAATTGTGTGCCCCTGAGGAAGGACAGTGTGAAGATAGCACATGTGAAATGGAAAATGGCTGACTGACTGTAGGGCAAGGACGTCTGGGAGCAGACACCGGCTGAAGGACACAACACCACCTGCTGTCTATTTGCACTTTCTGCACTTTATTGACTGTTCATTGACTGTACACAATTGCGGATAAAAGTGGTTGCTTACTGTATCTGTCAGAGGCTGTATGAATATTGCATATTTATTTATGAATCATATATTTATGAATTTATATAAACCAGATGTGATTTATGCATTGCATGCACTTCGAAATTGAATAATTTTTGGTTGATTGGTTAATTTTGTAGAGGGGACTCTACTTTCCTTAGCTGTCTGTACATCCCCTAGATTTGGTCTTTTCGCTTTGTCACAAACAGATAACCACCTGTGAAAGCCTGAGAAACAGTTAGAGCACTAGCAAAAGGAATTGAGTTACATTAGGATCGTGTTTACAATAACTGGATTAAGCATTAGAATCAGAATTAATATTGGCATGGATGAATGGGTACAGACAGACATGACATTCTGCCTCCCTAAAGGTAGCCCTTCCTCCTAAGGGCTCGGTTTGTCAGGATAGCATTTATGGAAACTAGAAATTAGTCAGGTGCATTTATATGAGACTTCTCTACCCATTCCTTGTAAGAATCATCAAAGTCCTTCCACCTGACCAGATAAAAGAGTTTGTTGTGTTTAACCTTGGAGTCTAGAATTTCTTCCACTTCATAATGAATATGTCCATCCACTAACATGGGGTGAGGAGGTCCCTTTTCAGGATGCCACTGATCTCGGGGTGGGGGGACCCTCTTTAAAAGACTGAAGTAGAAAACAGGATGGATTTGTTTTAAGTTCTTTGGAAGTTTAATTTCTGCAGTCACATTATTTATCACTTTCTTTACAGGGAAAGGACCCAGGTACTTCCATCCTAGTTTTTTACTAGGTTGTCCCCCCCTTAAGTTCTTGGTGGAGATGTATACAAAATCTCCTGGCTTTAGCTCCATTGCTCTGAGCGGTTTCTCTCAGCAAACTTTTTGTAATCCTCTTTGGCTTTGTCCGAAGTCTTTTGAATGATTCCCCATTGGGAAGTTAACTTAGTCCACTAGTCCTCCAGGTCTCCTCCCTGTGAGGGTTCAGGGGCTGTAGCGAAAGGCAGAGCATTTCCTTCATATCCATGTACTATTTTAAATGGTGTAGCTCTGAGTTGTTATACGCATACTCAGCGAAATCAAGAAAATCCAACCAATCATCTTGTTGGTAGTTAATGTAGCATCTTAAAAACTGTCCAAGCACCTGATTTGTGCATTCAGATTGTCCATCAGACTCAGGATGATAGGCGGAGCTAATCCCTTGTTCAATTCCCGTGAGTTGAAGAAGCTCTCACCAGAAGTTGGCAATGAACTATGGACCCCTGTCGGAGATTACCTTATTAGGAAATGAGTGCAATTTTACTATATGCTTCAAGAACAGTCTGGCCAGCTTCTTAGCTGTGGATATTGTGGTACACGGAATAAAGTGAGCCTGTTTTGAAAAGAGATCCACTACTACTAGAATGACTGTGTGTCCTTTCGAGGGGGGGAGATCTGTAATAGTCCATTGAAATCACAGCCCATGGGGGGAGTTTCCAGTGGTTGTAACAGTCCAGGGGTTTTCCCCCTCCTCGACTTTCCCATTATACACACTGGGCAGGAGGATATGTATTGAGAAATATCTTTTCTCATGGCTGGCCACCAAAATTGCCTTTGTAATAAGTGCAATGATTTTAGATATCCAAAATGTCCAGCGGTTTTGGCATCATGACATTGGTGTAAGATTTCTTTTCTTAAGCTGATTGGGATATAAAGTTTGTTTCCTTTGTACCAGTGGTCATCCCCCGCTTGTTTCAGTTCAGCTTTGGGCACATTTTCCCCCTCTTTTTCAGTTTCCACTTTTACTCTCTCTCCCCGCTCTGAGAGATCAGGTTTCGGGCTGCTTTGCATTTTCGCTGCTTGGCTCCGTGTTGTCACCACCCCTCCCATTTGGGCTGGTGAAAAAACTGTATCAATTATCTCCTCCCTCTGGCTGTCATGTTGGGGCATGCATGAAAGGGCATCCGCTAAGAAATTCAATCGCCCAGGGAGGTATTTCAACGTGAAGTTGAATTTAGAGAAAAATTCCGCCCCCCTTAATTGTTTGGCATTCAGTCTCTGGGAGGTGCATAGCGCCTCTAAATTTTTGTGATCAGTCCATACTTCAAAAGGCACTTTAGCCCCCTCTAGCCAATGCCGCCAGGTTTCAAGGGCTAGTTTTACTGCAAAAGATTCTTTCTCCCACACGCTCCAATTGTATTCAGTCTCAGAGAATTTCTTAAAAATGTTTCCCCTCATCATTCAGCTGTAAGAGCACTCTGCCTACTGCCGTGTCGCTTGCATCAACTTGCACTACAAACTTTCTGTTCTCATCAGGGTACTGTAGCACCGGTTCTGAAATAAACAACTTTTTTAGATTTTCAAACGCTTCCTGGCATTCTGCCATCCAGTTTAACTTGGCACTAGGCTTTTTCCCTTGCAGCCCTTTCCCCCTCATTTTTGACAAGTCTGTTAAGGGGAGGGCAATTTGAGCAAAGTTCTTTATGAAGGGTCGGTAAAAGTTAGCAAACCCTAAAAACAATTGCAATTGTTTCGTTGTCTCGTTGTTTGGGGGGCCTCCCACCCCACTACAGCTTGGATTTTTGCTGGGTCCATCTTCAGTTCTTGGTGAGAGACTCGGTACCCCAAAAAATCCAGCTCTTCTTTATGAAATTCACATTTAATTTCACTGGCAGTTTGTGTTTCTTCAAAGTGGTCAGTACCTTTCTGACCAATTCTACATGCGATTCTTTATCAGCAGAATAAATCAACACATCACCCAGATAAACAACTATACCTTTGTACAGGTACTCATGTAGCACCTCATTGATTAAGTTCATGAATACACCTGGCGCCCTCTGTAGCCCAAAAGGCATGACAAGGTACTCAAACTGGCCTAGGGTCATATTGAATGCAGTTTTCCATTCATCCCCTTCCCTTATCCTCACTCGGAAATAAGCATCTTTTAAATCCAGTTTTGAAAAAATTCTCACTTGTGCCACTACACTGAGCAAGTCTCTAATCAAGGGAAAGGGGTATGCATTTGACATTGAGACAGCATTTATCCCTCAGTAATCCATACACAGCCTTAGCCCCCCATCTTTCTTTTTCCAGAACAACACAAGCGCCACATGGGTAGAGCTAGCGGGGTGGATGAATCCCTGTTCCAAATGTTGATCAATGAACTCTCTCAGTTCCTTCCTCTCAGCTGGGCTCATTGAATATAATTTACCTTTAGGCAACTTTCCCCCTGGAATGAGTTCAATAGCACAGTCCATTTTACTATTGGGGGGGGGGGGTTGCTCATCTGCTTCTTTTCCATCAAGCACTTGTTTTAAATCATGGTACTCAGAGGGAATGACTCTTTCCTCTTCTGTGGTCAACAGTACAGTCTCTAAGGGGGATGGTGCCTCCTTCCCCCACACTTTAGTCCATGCATGCTTTGCACACCAATCACCTTTAAAGACCATCATCCTGGTGGGCCATTTGATGTACGGATCGTGATCCCATAGCCAACGACTTCCCAGTACTAAGAGGTATTTGGCTACATCACTAACTATATATGTCCGATTCTTCCAATGATCTCCCATGCCCGTAACAGTAGGTGCTGTTTGACACTACACAGGGTGCATACTAGATCCATCAATTTGTTCAAACATTATAGGGTTTTTAAGTTCGGCTGTTACTAAACCTAATCCATTAACCAAAGCTGGTGATATTAAATCCTGTGAACACCCAGAGTCTATTAACGCTTGCACCCGCACATGAGTCCCTCTTTTTGGGTTTAGTAAGGTTACCGGCATAAACAGTATGGCCCCTCTTTCTCTCACCTTTGAGGTCGTGGGGTTTTTAGAGACCTGCCATCGGGGCCCTTTTACGGCAGGTCTGCTTCGTTTCCCACCGGTGGGGTAAGACTCTCTTCGACTTCCATTGGTGTGGGTGTTTCATTAACTTTGGGGTTCTCCTCGGCATCCAAACTGGTCTCTGCTTTCCCCCGTTTAGGACCCGGTTTCCAGTTCGGCAGTTTGGGGGGACCTGTGAGTTTGGGTACACTTTGGCTCCCCCCCTGCACCCACCTGATGAGACATTGTGCAGCAAAATGCCCTTTGCCCCCACAGTTTAGGCATAGTCCTTGCCTCCATCGCACTTCTCTCCCAGTGGTGGAGGTAGGGGCTTTTGGATCTAGCACAGCGCGACCTCTGTCTGTAGCAGTCGGCCTCCTCACCCCCACCTGCTGCTGCATTCTCACAAGTTTTACTACTTGAGTTCTATTTTTGACCTCGCGGGCCAATTGGATCCAACCTAGCAGGGTTTGTGGGTCATCCTGCATTAATGCTCTATCCAGTAAGTCCGCATTTCATCCATTACAGAACAGTTCAATTTTTACTTCTTCATGGTAGCCCGGTACTTTGCTGGCTAGTTGTCTAAATTCGGCAGCGTACTCTCTGATGGCTCTGGATCCCTGCTTGATGGTTCTGAGCTTTGTTCTGGCCCTTTCCCCTTCCAAAGGGTCATCAAATTGAGCTTTGAGTGCATTTGCAAAAACGTTTAAATCATGTAGCTCAGGTGCTCCCATGTTGCACAGGGTTACGTACCACTTGGCTGCTGCTCCTACCATGAGAGATCCCAGGTGGTTTACTCAACTGTGCTCTGTAGGAAACAAATGCCCCCAGTCATGGGAAAATTCCATGGCTTGTACCAAAAATAATCCAAGGTTTCTGGGGTCCCCATCAAACGTGGCTTCCAATTTGAACCATCCTTGCTCCTGCTCATTGGCCTCCCATTGCCTGTTGAATCAGAGCCCCCCCCCCCAAAGAGGGGTGGTTCCAAATGTGCCACGTAGGGTATCTGGTAGGCTCCATTTGCACCCAAGTCCATTGGAACCATTTGCAGAACCCCTCCATATTTCAGTTGTACAAATGGTGCAAAATCCCTTGGAGCAGCTGTGGCTGAAATCTTTGTGTTTGGCTTCCTTGTGCTCCCTGTGGGATATTCACTGGGGGACCCCCTCCTTGTACGTTTCTTGTCTGTATCCCTGGGGGAGCATTTACTTGAGGATCCCCCACTTGGGTACATCCTATTTGCATTCCTGCCCCCATTGGGCAATCTTTGTGGTTGGCCTGGTTCAGGCAGCCTTATCCCACTGGTTGCAACTGATACCCCTGCGTTGGTTTGCACTGGAACAGGTGGGCTCCTTGACACTCTCATCCCCATTGTGGTACTGGGCACCCCTGCACCTCTCCCGATTGGAGGTATGGTCAAAGACTGTGGAGCCCCTCTTGCTTGGATTCCCCCTTGTTGAATCCTCAGTCCCCCCTGGGGTAGTAAAGTGGAGCTTATAGGTATGGTTGGTGGAGGCTGGCTCTGGGAGTTTGTTGGCACTCTCATCCCCAGTGTAGTATTTGGTGCCCCAGTGCCACTTGAGACCGGGGGAATGGACAACGATTGTGCTCTCCCATATGGTACAGCTCCTACTCCCTGGGGTTGTATGCTTGGTGCTTACTAGCTGGGGATGGGGGAGAATACTCCTTCCCTCCTTTCTGGTTGCTCTTTGCATGGAGATGGGAACTCTTTGGTCATCTGTGAACTGCTTGGGAGTCAGCAAATTCACCCCTCTCCTTCCCCACGGTACGGTCCATGCCAGGTTCCCCCCTTCATGGTGAGGTAAGGGGCCATTCTGACTCCTCGTTTGTTCCAGTTATCAATCTTGCCAATGCCTCTGGCATGCTCACATTCCCTCATTTGTTAAGGAGGTGCCATACCCATTCCTGTTGTCTCCTCACGGCATGAGAGAATTCCTCTCAAGTTGGATGTATCCCATAACTCTCAATCTGCAGTGTCTGACCCCCAACAGGGTTTTCTGGCCCAGCTGCTCCTGCTAAGTTGCTTGATTCCAGGGGTCCCACTTCATTCTCAACTGAGTAATCCCCCACAGCGTATCTGTTTTCAGGGGTTAATCCACGGTCCCCTGGCCTTTGTACATCTGGCAACACCAATTGTGTTTTTTTATCCTGCAGCTTTGGTAGCTGCGGTGTCTGACCCCAATCTTGGTGTGTTAGCCCAACTGCAGCCCCCAGCTCACAGGTATTCCAAAGGATCTGCTCCTGGGTTGCTAGCTCTCCCCAGATATTCCACAGCATTACCAGGGGGTAATCCAGGGTCCCCCTGTATTTGTACATCCCCCAACACCAATTGTATTGTCACCTCTTGTAGCATAGGTAGCTGTAGCTTCTGGCCCCATTCCTGGTTGCTTGGCCCAGCCACAGCTCCCGTTTCCCACCAATTCAGTGGGTAAACTGTAGATCCTCCACCCTCTGCAGTGCTACTAGGGGGTAATCCAGGGTCCCCTAATAATTGTAATCCTTCCGAATTCTCTTGGAGGGAGTGGGACCCTTCAGCCCCTTCCATTCGTAGTGGCCTCAAGCTCCATCCCATGTAGTTTGCTGAAGCGGCAGCCATCCTAGCTGTCGCCTCTCCAACATAAGTTTCAAGTTCAAGGGAACACCAAAAGTATATCGTTCCATGATGTTGTATCCCTCCCTCTGCCATTGTGGATCTGCGAGGGTTCCACTCATGCGTGGTTGGCAGATAACATTGATAGTAGGTAGACCCAGCTTTGGGTATTGCTCCCAATTCTGGATACATTGGGAGAGTTCCCGCTGCATTCAGTCCCCTCATGGCAGAAAGGTCCTGGTCTATAACAAAGTCCAAATGGGTGTGGGTTGTAGGTACCAGCTCCCCAGAAGTAGACATGGGCACGAACCAAAAAAAATTATCGAACGAGCGGATCGTGGTTCTGTGCAGGCCACAATCCCAAATTCCCGAACAGCAACAACTATCTCCCATCCCCGAACCCGGATCGTAGATCGTGGAAAATGCAGCAGGGTGTGCCGCTGTTCCCAGCGATACAGGAATGGTGGCTGATGCCAGCGGCCACCGGGCCTGGCAGGCACGGGGAGGAGGTTGGGGGTCTACCCACTTGCTGGCGGCACTCGCTGGCAGTCTGTGTTTGGCTGTCAGAGTTGCCTATCAGGGTTTGGAGGGATGAGATTGGAGTGCCCATGGCTACAGAACACCCCCTTCCCCCTCCCTCCCCTGGGTGTCTTCTCCCAACTTGTAACTGCTTTGCAGCTCCGTGGTTGGAAGGAAGCCCTGCTAATCAAGGAAAGCTGGGCTTCCATTTGGGTTTCCAGGGAGACAGAAGGAGGGCAGACAGAGCTCAGGCATTCCCTTGGCTCCGTTGCCAGGGGAATAGATTGCTGGCGCCTGAGTGACTGGATTCCCGAACCGAGCCCGAACGCCACGATCCAGGCCTCTCCCAACTGCTGGATCGTTGGCCGTGGATGATCACAATCCACTGGGTCACGATTAGGGATGTGCGTTTCGGCATTCAGAATGCCGAAAGAATGCCGAAACAAAAGTGTTTCGGCTTCTTTCGGGGAATGCCGAAACGTTTCGGGGAATGCCGAAACGTTTCGGGTAGCCGAAAGAAAAAAGCCGAAACGTTTCGGGATTCTTTCGGCTTTCTTTCGGCTTTTCAATGGGAAAATGCCTCCGTCTTCCCGGACATCTGGGGGAGGCATTTTCCCACCGAATAAGCCCAAAATTGGTGGGGACCTTCCTCTAACCCTTCTCTAACAACCACCCAAGTTTCAGACAGATTGGACTTTGGGGGGCCATGTTATGGCCCCCCAAAGCAGGTCCCCCCATCCTCCCATAAGAAAGCGAAGGAGCAGCATATTGTTAGCATGCTGCTGCTAATCTTCTTCATTATTTCCTATGGGGAAAAAATGAAGAAGCAGGCTTCCTTTGCCAGGGGTGGCATTTTGCATGCAAAATGCCCCCTCACCCTCAGGGGCCCTTCTCCCACCCCTCCTCCCACCCCCCACCAAGGCTCAGCCTGCTCCCACTTGGGGGGGGCCATTTCATGGCCTCCCCAAGTAGGTGCTCTAATCTCTACCACTGACAGCTGGGGGAGGCTTGTGTTGCCAGGGGTGGCATTTTGCATGCAAAATGCCCCCAAGCCCTCAGGGGCCCTTCTCCCACCCTTCCCCCCACCCCCACCCAGGCTCAGACTGCTCCCACTTGGGGGGGCCATTTCATGGCCTCCCCAAGTAGGTGCTCTTTTCTCTACCACTGACAGCTGGGGAAGGCTTGTCTTGCCAGGGGTGGCATTTTGCATGCAAAATGCCCCCCAGCCCTCTGGGGCCCTTCTCTCACCCTTCCTCCCACCCCCCACCAAGGCTCAGACTGCTCCTACTTGGGGGGGGGCATTTCATGGCCTCCCCAAGTAGGTCCTCTCAGCCCCTAAAGTCCACCCCTTACAGCCCCACACAAACCCAATTCCCCCCCAGCTGCCACACACAGACCCAAATCCCCACATTAGCCCCTCACAGACCCAAATCCACCCCCACCTGCCCCACACCCATAACCCCAGGAACAGGCTGGCAAAGGCCAGCCCTCTCCCTTTGTTCCCTATGCTGGGAACTTCTAAACTCTCTTTCCCTGGGCAATTCTGCACAGCCCAGGGGTGCCACAATGGTGGGCACACTTCTTAGTGCCAGCTGGTCCCTGTGAAAGAGCACCTGAACCACAGACACCCTCCCTCAAATTCCCCCACCACCTACAGAGATGGCTGGCCAGCCAGCCCCATTGTTCCCTATGATGGGAACCAACTGCACAACAAAGAATAAAACAAGAACAACACAAAATAAAGTTTTAAAAAAATTATTTTCTCCCTTCCAAAGTACAAGTAGGCAAAGCATTATGACACATTACACCAGCAGTCCCCCACACAGAAAAATAACACAACTCACTTAACATCAGAGAATCACAAAGCATGATTCCTGTCAAAAACACTTTATTTCTTGAACAGCTTTAGGTTACACAGCAGGGGGGAACACCAAAGGGCATGGCAGCACTATCTTACACAAAAATAACACAACTCACTTCACATCAGAGAATCACAAAAACACAATTCCTGGCAAAAACACTTTATTTCTTGAACAGCTTTAGGTTACACAGCAGGGGGGAACACCAAAGGGCATGGCAGCACTATCTTACACAAAAATAACACAACTCACTTAACATCAGAGAATCACAAAAACACAATTCCTGGCAAAAACACTTTATTTCTTGAACAGCTTTAGGTTACACAGTAGGAGGGCACAACAGGGCATGATAGCAATGTACTACAAAAAATAATACAACCCACTTCACCGTTTTTGACAGCAATTGTGTTTGTGTGATTCTCTGATGTGAAGTGGGTTGTGTTATTTTTGTGTAGTACACTGCTTTCCTGCTCTGTGGTGCCTTCCTACTGTGTAACCTAAAGCAGTCACAGAAATAAAGTGCTTTTGACAGCAATTTTTGGGGTGATTCTTTAATGTGAAGTGAGTTGTGTTATTTTTGTGTAAGATACTGCTTCCATGCCCTTTGGTGTTCCCCCCCTGCTGTGTAGCCTAAAGCTGTTCAAGAAATAAAGTGTTTTTGACAGGAATTGTGCTTTTGTGATTCTCTGATGTTAAGTGAGTTGTGTTATTTTTGTGTAAGATAGTGCTGCCATGCCCTTTGGTCTTCCCCCCTGCTGTGTAACCTAAAGCTGTTCAAGAAATAAAGTGTTTTTGACAGGAATCGTGTTTTGTGATTCTCTGATGTTAAGTGAGTTTTGTTTTAATTTTTCTGTGTGGGGGACTGCTGGTGTAATGTGTCATAATGCTTTGCCTACTTGTACTTTGGAAGGGAGAAAATATTTTTTTTAAAACTTTATTTTGTGTTGTTCTTGTTTTATTCTTTGTTGTGCAGTTGGTTCCCATCATAGGGAACAATGGGGCTGGCTGGCCAGCCATCTCTGTAGGTGGTGGGGGAATTTGAGGGAGGGTGTCTGTGGTTCAGGTGCTCTTTCACAGGGACCAGCTGGCACTAAGAAGTGTGCCCACCATTGTGGCACCCCTGGGCTGTGCAGAATTGCCCAGGGAAAGAGAGTTTAGAAGTTCCCAGCATAGGGAACAAAGGGAGAGGGCTGGCCTTTGCCAGCCTGTTCCTGGGGTTATGGGTGTGGGGCAGGTGGGGGTGGATTTGGGTCTGTGAGGGGCTAATGTGGGGATTTGGGTCTCTGTGTGGCAGCTGGGGGGGAATTGGGTTTGTGTGGGGCTGTAAGGGGTGGACTTTAGTGGGAGCAGTCTGAGCCTTGGTGGGGGGTGGGAGGAAGGGTGGGAGAAGGGCCCCAGAGGGCTGGGGGGCATTTTGCATGCAAAATGCCACCCCTGGCAAGACAAGCCTCTCCCAGCTGTCAGTGGTAGAGATGAGAGCAGAGCACCTACTTGGGGAGGCCATGAAATGCCCCCCCAAGTGGGAGCAGGCTGAGCCTTGGTGGGGGGTGGGAGGAGGGGTGGGAGAAGGGCCCCAGACGGTTGGGGGACATTTTGCATGCAAAATGCCACCCCTGGCAACACAAGCCTCCCCCAGCTGTCAGTGGTAGAGATTAGAGCACCTACTTGGGGAGGCCATGAAATGGCCCCCCCAAGTGGGAGCAGGCTGAGCCTTGGTGGGGGGTGGGAGGAGGGGTGGGAGAAGGGCCCCTGAGGGTGAGGGGGCATTTTGCATGCAAAATGCCACCCCTGGCAAAGGAAGCCTGCCTCTTCATTTTTTCCCCATAGGAAATAATGAAGAAGATTAGCAGCAGCATGCTAACAATATGCTGCTCCTTCGCTTTCTTATGGGAGGATGGGGGGACCTGCTTTGGGGGGCCATAACATGGCCCCCCAAAGTCCAATCTGTCTGAAACTTGGGTGGTTGTTAGAGAAGGGTTAGAGGAAGGTCCCCACCAATTTTGGGCTTATTCGGTGGGAAAATGCCTCCTCCAGGCGTCCTGGAAGACGGAGGCATTTTCCCTTAGAAAAAAGCCGAAAGAATGCCGAAATAATGCCGAAAGAATCCCGAAAGCTGAAAGCCGAAAGAGATTCTTGTTTCGGCTTTCGGCTTTAACGACAGAGAATCTTCTTTCGGCTTTCTACTTTCGGCTATAGCCGAAAATTTTTGGCTTGCACACCCCTAGTCACGATCGCACGATCACCATTTTTGTGGGTTTTTGACGTTCGGAATGCAGTTCGTGCCCATCTCTACCCAGAAGTCCCTTCCAGGGTTGCACCCAGTCCCAGTTGCTTTGAGGGTTCCTCTGGCGCTGATAGCCCCGGGTCTGGCTCTGAAGATGTAAAGACGGTAGCCATTGCCCCAGGATTGCAGGTACAGAGGAAAAGGAGGATTCCTGTCAAAATGTCAGGCTATGGATGACAGGATATAGTAGACAGATCCCTGGCCCATTTGCAGTAAGACACAGGTACTTAGTCAAATGGATTTTATTCAGAAATCAGATCATTTCGATATTCAGGTCCATAGGCCTACTTAGGAGCAAGACAAGCCACTAAGCAGCCTGAGCAGAAAATTGACAGGAATGACAACATGGGAAAAATACATCTCTTTTCTGGTTCACTTTTCCTCCCCCTCCTAATTCCAAACAATCTTTTGCCGCTCTTTCTTTGTGAGAACATTTTACATATTTTTGATAGCATGATGCATTGCTAGGAAGAAAGACATATCATAGTCTGAGAGGAAGTACAAGATTACAAACAGATAACCACGTGTGAAAGCCTGAGAAACAGTTAGAGCACTAGCAAAAGGAATTGAGTTACATCAGGATCATGTTTACAATAACTGGATTAAGCATTAGAATCAGAATTAATATTGGCATGGATGAACGAATGAACCACTAAGCCTGGCACTGAGCCCTGGCTGTCATCTTGGAGTTTGAAAGTAGCAAGCAGGGGAATAGCACATCTCCAAGGCAGCTACTGCCTCCTAAACTTGAGGGCCTTCAGTAAAGACAACCTCAGAGGAGCTTGGGTGAGTGAGCTTGAAGTGTGCTCTGCTTAAGCCAAGCACAAGGAGACAACTGCGGGCTGGGAGGGTGGAGCTGGATTATATGCCTTCAGCTCCACCCACCCAGCAAAATACCAGGATGCCTGGGAAGAGGCCTACTGAATTTCCTCATTTGCAGCTACAAACACAGCCCCTGGCCCCAGCAGCTGTGGACTGCTGGCCAGGAGGGCCAAATTCCAGGGGGACCTGGCAACCCTAGATTCTACCATGGAACCTAGCCAGTTGACCTTGGAATGGACACTTTCTCACACCTAATGTGCCTCACAGTGTTGTTGTTGTGAGGATAAAATGGAGGGGGGTTATTTATTTATTTTTAACTTTTATTCCACCCTCCCCACATTTCCAGCAGGCTCGGGGTGGATTACAGACACATAGAGGTTAAAATATATAAAAAACAGTTATTATAAATTAACAATCCTAAAAGCATCCAAATTGGAATGATACTTTAAGCTGCATTGGGCCCCAATTGGGGAGAAAAGTGGAATATAAATAGCTAAATAAATAAAATAAATTTATATTTTATGTCTTAATGAGTAACCATGACTGAATGAGAACTTCCTTTCACACTCTTATGTAGTTCAATTTTCAATCAGTTTCTGCTGCTTTCTGGGCCAGTTTTCTCTTGCATAGGTGTCTGTAGGAACACCAACAACATGAATGATTCCACGAGAAAAGATATTATGCACACACCCAGCAGATCTCAAAAAGCTACGCTTGCTGTACAGCACCAAAGGGCTATCAATGCCATGGTGAGTTCAGCACATTCCATCTTTCCTGCTCCTGATCACCCAGTTTAGCAGCCATGGCTGGAGTTCAATGTGCTAGGAGAAGGGAGATTTATGAATATAAATTATAAGGGACCTTTTGAAGGAAATATTAAAGATTTTGACTTTTCATATAGCTTAGATGGTGTCTACAAGAAAAACAGTCACATTCAGATCTTTGTAGCCTTCACATTTCTTTTTAAGGTCTAACTACAAAGATGGCCTATGATTTCTTGAGTAGTTGCTTCTTGAAAGAAATGTAAATGTTAAATTCTGTTGGGAATAGTTAGATACCAGGATAAAGCTAGCTGAAACTTAAATCCTGTGCAGATGTTCAAATAGGATAGAAACTTTGTGTGAGAAAAAAGAGGGGCACAGAATGAGGTTTTGGGCCCA
Source organism: Eublepharis macularius (assembly GCF_028583425.1). NCBI lineage: Eukaryota > Metazoa > Chordata > Lepidosauria > Squamata > Eublepharidae > Eublepharis > Eublepharis macularius. The sequence goes on along the minus strand of NC_072790.1, from coordinate 101,272,715 downwards.
TGTTGAACCTCTACATGCTGATTAGATCTTTCACATTGAGGCCTATGTGCATGCACTCCAATGTACATAGGCTCTGAATATATGAGTGTGCTCTGTGATAATTGATTGAGTGTTCAGAAGTTACACATAGGGCTGTGCACCTGTATGCATAGAGTCAAGGATGGTTCCCTTTCCATCTCTCCACAATTTCTTTTGAGTGCTTGTTTGACATCTTCATTGATCTTAAGAAAATTAAATAACCATAACCTTCAGTAACATTATTACAGCTTTCAGAAGAAGTCTACCTCTCAACTACCCATATCTCTTTTCATGCTTTCAGTATTAAGCCAGGTTGCTTATGAACTCTGTTACAATGAAGAACTTCCCTGTATGTCTTTTGCATGAATCTATTACCATTTTATTATAACACTTCCTCTCTTACTTTGGGGAGGGGGGGGGCTCAGTCTGGCTTTCAATGGGAGAATTCTTTTACACTGCCCACTAGAATTTGTAAGCTCAAAGTGATCTGAAAATACAGCATTGATTTATAGTTGATCTTTTATACATCGTTGCTGAATGAGTTTTGGAAGTGATGCATGCCTGACATGCTGTTTTTTCTGTTCTGAACTAGAGTGAATGCAATACAACAGTGCGGATGTAATTATATGATTATGGCAACCCTTGATGAAAAACAAATTCCCTGAGACTCACAGGAAAGTTCATAACAGTTGAATTTGCAGATCATTTACAGTGAATGTAAGAGGTGAACAAAGCTCAAGGGTAAAGATTAATTAAAAACTGTTAACGATTTGGTTTCTTTGCAATGTGTTATTTCAGCAGTATGATTTCAGCAGTAATATTTGCCCCAGAAGTAAAGACTAGGCAAATAATATATGATCATTTCCCCCCAGAAGTATAATCTAGTATGGCATAATTCATTAGCAAATGCTCTCTAATGATCACTTCCTTGTTTGAAGACATTAAATAATAGCATTGCGTAAAAAATTATCTCCAGATATCTCATTAAAATGTGTGGGTTACTATTTAAATACCTCTTGCTTTGCTTTATCAGATCCAAGTGACACTGTTGGTCTGGCCCTATAGACCAAAGGCCAAAGAGAAGGAGCAGAAGTAGAACTGAGGGCACAAACACCAAAGGGACAAAATAGCCTCTCAGTGCTCACTATGACTATTATATAGTTTATTACAGTAGAAAATTTTACTTCTATGATTCAGGAAATTGCATACATTTATTAATCGTATAAAAGACTTTGTGGTGGTGATGGAGTGCTGTCAAGTCATTGTTGACTTATGGTGACCCCTGGTGAGGTTTTTATTTCAAACGATTAACAGAGGTGGTTTGCCATTGCCTACCTCTGCAACCCTGGTCTTTGCTGGAGGTCTCCCGTCCAATTACTAACCAAGGCCAACCCTGCTTAGCTTCCAAGATTTGGTTTAACTGAGTCAAGGCATAAAAGACTGAAATTCTTATATATATAAATCAGGTATCTAAAGAAGTGGCACACATATTTTCTAAATGAATAAATAGCATAATTAATATACAAGGTACACAAACATAAAAATGACCTGCCCTTCCCTACAGGGGCTTGCATTCTAAATTTAGATAACAAAAGAAAGGGCAGGAAGAGAGGACAAAGAAGGAAGTATAAACATGGAACCCTGAGCTTTCTTGTACTTTAACTACCTGTTAAATGTGGGGAACGGTGTGAAAGGTTAATTGAAAAGCCTAATGGAAAAGGTTTTGCAAAGAGATTTGAAGAAGAGAAAGTGGTAGCATGTGAAGGCAAATTCTTCATTTGACATGAATATGTGCCTCATCCTGCATAATTCCAATGGCAGCAAGTGATGGACTGCACGTTTTAAAAGCCTGGAAGTGCTGTACACACTGCTGCAGGACTGTTATAGCTTAATCCTTCACAGAAACAAAGAGCTTTGATGTTACCCTAAATGGAGGGTCTCCTGGTGAGTTGGGGGAATTAGCATTCAAGGAGATGTAGCAAGAGAGGGTAACTGGGATATCTCCACCAATGTATACCAGGATTGTTTCCTTTAAGAACTCTCTGAAGGAACCAGGTGGGGGCTAAACAGGAATGGTTTTTATTAAATTAGCAGCCAAGGCAAACACAGAGAAAACCACACACAATATACACACAGGGCTAACTAGAAAATCAGGCAGAAAGAGGGAGAGAAATTCAGGGTAGGACAATATTTAACAGTATAGGAGAGAGATAGAGGGCACCTGTAGAGAAAGCAGCTCAAGTGATCAGCACTTTGTGGCAGGAAGAAGAAGGCTCAGATATGCGTCTGACAGTGTGAATGGGATCCAAGGACACACAGACAGCACATGGCTGGGGGCAGCGTAATTATAGAGCAAAATGTATCCTGGGGCAGAATTACATCTTCTGCTCTGAAAACAATAGCTTGATGACTTATCAAGAGGTGAAACAATAGCTTGGAAAAGGGTTGATTATGTATATCTGGTTAGGAGGGTGCTTGATGTTCCATAATTGCCAGATGGGAAGGATTTATCAGGTCCCTGACTAACTCAGATTAGGAAAGGTGGGTGAGGAAGGTACAGAAGGGTGTTGAGATCAAGCAGGAACTCTTGGAAGACCTCTTTGTTTCATTTACATGCTCCTCTGGGGTGTGGAGGGGCATTTAGTCAGTCTGACACACCTTCTGACAATTTTCCAACTCCAGCCAGGGTTGGCATCTGTTCTGCCTGGCCAATCAGTAATACATACTTATGGCACAGGAGTAGACATGGGCATGAAAGGGGGAAAAAACCCGAACATCCTGTTCGATGTTCAGTGCCATCCACGAACAACGAACATGGATGAACATGAACTGTTCCCAGACATGTTGGTTGTTCGTTGTTCATGGGGGCCAGAACCACCCCCACCCCAAACCCCCCACTTATCCCCCTCTCCTCAAATCCACTTACCTGGCCCTTTAAAGATCCCTTTAAACTATCAGCTGGCAGGCGGCAGGGGGGGAATCCCCCCTGCTGACTGCCAGCTGATAGTTTAATGGGCCGGGAGAGCAGTTGCACAGCCAGGCTGCCTGCCCAGTGTGAGAGAGGTGGGGAGATTCTCCCCGTCCCTCTTGCACCTGGGAGACTCTTCCCAATGTGCAACACCCACCAAATTTGCAGGGGATATAGTCCCCACTGTCCTCTGAAGACACCCCCCCCCAGTTTCACAGAGATTGCACCCTGGAAAAGCATGATCCATGGATCTCCCCCTTTAGTTCTCACTGTCATCTGAAGATCCCCCCCCCAGTTTCAGAGAGATTGCACCCTAGGAAAGGCATGATCCATGGGTCCTTCCCTTTGTTGTCATTTTCTGTTCACAGTAGCAAAAATGGGACTCTCTGGTGGAAGATACTTTGAGGGGTTACAAACTGACCTTCCCAATGCCCAATACCCACCAAATTTGCAAGAGACATAGTCCTCACTGTCCTCTGAAGACCCCCCAAGTTTCAGAGAGATTGCAACCCAGAAAAGGCATGATCCATGTGCCCCCCTTTGCTGTCATTTTCTCTTCACAGTGGCAAAAACGGAACTGCCTGTTCGAAGGCAGCTAATTTGAGGGGTTACAAACTGACCTTCCTAATGTCCAATACCCATCAAATTTGCAGGGGACATAGTCCTCACTATCTTCCAAAGACCCCCCAAGTTTCAGAGATATTGCAGCCCAAAAAAGGCAAGATCCATAGGTCCTTCCCTTTGTTGTCATTTTCTGTTCACAGTGGCAAAAACAGCACTCTCTGGTGGAAGCTACTTTGAGGGTTTACAAACTGACCTTCCCAATGTCCAATACACACCAAATTTGCAGGGGACATAGTCCGCACCAGCCTCCAAAGACCCCCCCAAGTTTCAGAGAGATTGCACCCTGGGAAAGGCATGATGCATGGATCTCCCCCTTTGTTGTCATTTTCTCCTCACAGTGGCAAAAACGGGACTCTCTACTGGAAGTACTTTGAAGGGTTAAAGCCAGAAGGAAAGCCATAAGGAGTTCAGACAGAGTTCAGTCCCTCCTTCCCTCCAGTTGCCAAGGGGATTAATTGCAGCAGGCTCCAGACTGTCTTGCTTGTTGAATGGCTGCCAAAGGCAACGAACAAGGCTTTTAACGACCACCTGTTGCTCACAAACAGCAGATTGGGATGTTCGTGGGTTTTTTTCTGTTCGTAATGCTGTTCGTCCCCATGTCTACACATGAGGATGGGACTTATGATATTTCATGTTCATAAGCTACCCTTTCAATAAGAAGAAGGGGTATGACTGCTAGCATTGAGTGGCAGGCTACTCGAAGGCATCTGATTGAGTAGTATGAGCTGGAAAGAAGAGGGTCTATTTTCAGTCATGGTGGAGAGTGCCGTCAAGTCAGAGTTGACTTAAAGTGACCCCTGGTGGGGTTTTCATGGCAAGAGACTAACAGAGGTGGTTTGCCTTTACCAGCCTCTTCAACCCTTTTCTTCATTGGAGGTCTCCCATCCAATTGCTAACCAAGGCCAACCCTGCTTAGCTTCTGAGATTGGATGAGATCAGGCTCTCCTGGGCTATCAATCCCAGCTGAGAGGAATTGAGTGCGAAGGGTTGGGAGACAGAGTCCTAACAGAGAGCAGTTTTAACACCGACAGGAGAACTGGGAAACAGTTTGCAGGGAAGTTTGAGAAGTAGGTGTAGACTCCCAGCTGAGCCAAAGAAAAAGAAAATACTAAAAGAAAGTATACTAGAGTGTTTGAGGGGAAACTATGTGAACAAAAGCCTCAAAACATAAGCATTATATATATGTGAAGAGTATAATAACTATTAATAATAATAAGATTCGATTTATATACCACCCTTCAGGACAACTTAATCCCCACTCAGAGCGGTTTACTAAGTATGTCATTATTATCCCCACAACAAAACACCCTGTGAGGTGGGTGGGACTGAGAGAGCTCCAGAGAGCCATGACTAGCCCAAGGACACCCAGCTGGCTTCAAGTGGGGAATCAAACCCAGCTCTCCAGATTAGAGTCCAGCACTCTTAACCACTACACCAAACTGGCTCTCTAAAGGCTACGCATGTACTGATTTTACCTCAGATCTCTCTCTCTCTCTCTCTCTCTCTCTCTCTCTCTCTGAGGGTTAACTGATATATATGGTGCCATTTCTGCTGTTTAAGGATGAGGGAACATCATACAGCACCACCCTGCTTGTCAATGCAGAATATCACATTTTGGAGAATATCAGTGGAGAATATCTCATTGTGCTATTTACCCAGGGATTTAAGTGGAAGGAAGAAACCAGATGTGCATGTCTTACATAATGTAGCTCTCAGTGCTTTGACTGTAGTCTCTGTGGAAGCTTGAGCTAATTATACTGGAATGAATTCTTCCAGAGCCACTTACATTGAATTAAAAGAAGGGAATGTGGATTCCTGTTGCTGATTATCAGTGCAGTCCTAACTGAAGCTATTCCTTTCTAAGAACATTGACTGCAATAAGCTTAGAAGAGTGTGACCCTGCCCAGAACTGCAGTGTATAGATTTTAAAGTAACTGAACAACCTGAATACTGGTTCTTTTTACTTTGATCATCAAGAATTTATGGAATGATGTACAGTAATTATGTAGGCAAAGCAAAGCCATGTAATGAGCGGTTTCACAAATAAAAGCTGTGGTAATAAGTTGCAGTCTGTTTATTGGTCTAAGATGAACTCACATTGTTTACTCCATAGGACCACAGACAATGCAAAATCGACTTTTGGTCACCCATCAAATTACACTAATTTCACAAAATGAAACTGAAAGTTAATAGCATAACAACACTTCTATTCTCCAAAGATTGATTGAATTAGTCTGTTGGGCTTTCCTTGTACAAAGTAGATGCAGTTACCCTCTTAAAATATAGGAACTAAGGAAATATTAGCTTCATTTGTTTTCATTATTTTATTTTATTCTTGCATCCCATGATTACCTTAGTAATACATTCATAACTTAATGAATTGCACTGGTAAATAGACATGGGCACGAACAGGAAAAAAGAACTCGAACAGGCTGTTCATTGTTCATTGCCTACGACGAACACAAACAGCTGAACGGAAACGAACCTGTCTCATTAATGAACGTGTTCGGTGTCTGTTGTTCATTGGTGCCAGAGCATCCCCCTTAGCACTTAGAGAGCCCATATTCATAGGGAATGTGCAGCCAGCTCTCCTCCAGCCATCACCCAAGTTTGGTCAAGATTGCAGTATGGATCTCAGAGTTATACATTCCCAAATTCGACGCCCCCAGGAAACTCCCATTCAATACAAATGGAGCCACCCTCTCCACTTCCCTTTGGCCCCATGCGGTGGACCTGAAGGTGGGCCACCTCCCTTGTAGGGGGTGGGGGGTCTAGCCACTGGCTGGCGGCACCCCCCATCTGCCCACCTGCCAGACCTCCCTGAGGCTACTTTCCGCCAAGGCAGTAATGTGGGTCATGCCTGCAGCCACCATGTAACCAAATGACCCAGCAACAGTCTGCAAAGAAAACCCTCCATCAAGACATGATGGCGTGCGCGGAGGACTTGCATACACAAACACACACCCTGGTGGGTCAGAGACACCAACACACATTCACCAGATTGAAACATTATGGCATTGGAGCCAATGCTCTTGTCCACACCGCACATGGTGCAGAGGCTGTTACCGCACAAACGCACCAGCAGGACATGGAGCATTGGATGTTTAGGTGCATGGGATAGATAGGTTTTTCAACAGACAGGTGCATAACTGTATGGGATAGGTGTATAGGATAGAGGGATGCATGGGTACATGGAATGCCTGTATTGCATTGTCAAGAGAGACAGATACTGTGTTCAGGGATATTGGGGAGACAGGTGGATCGCATCACTACCTGCGTTATCCCGTCATTGGAAAGTTGGAAGGAAAGAACCAAAGGTGGGAGGTGGGACCCACCCCTAACGTGTAGAAGTGAAGGCTCAAGTGCTGACCATCTAGGTGGTGGAGGATGCCCTCCCCCCTTGTGAGGGAGGCATCGTTTCCCCTAGGAAAGGGGATTGTGGGCAGACAGGTAGGTGCCCACGTGTGCAGCTGTAGGCTTTCCCCCACATCACCTATCTTCCTGCCTTCACAGAAAGGATGGGGGTCGAGGGACCCATTCCCTGCTGCTCAGAACAGACAGCAACTGCTTCAAAGCTGCCGCTCATGGCCAAAACCAGCAGCACCAGGCAGCACCCACCTTCCTGCCTTCACAGAAAGGGCTGGATGTGCAGGAGAGATTGGGAAGGGTCAGAGTGGTTCTGGACAGGGAGAAGTTTTAATAGGGACCAGCAGCCCCAAGAACTGAGTGGTGATAGAGTAGTCCACACCAGTGAGAGACACCTTTCCTGGATAGGCACTTCAAATAAGTGGCATAGGCTCCCACCATCATCACCCACCTTCCTGCTTTCGTGGAAAGGATGGAAGGGACAGGACAGGAGAGGTCATTGGGAAGGGTTGGACTGGTTCCAGAGAGGGATAGGTCAAAAGAGGGACCGGGAACTGGGAGATCCTGACAGTTGCAGCCCCCTGAGGTGCGCAGCAGCAGCAGCTAACATCACCCAATTTCCTGCTTTCGCAGAAAGGACAAGAGGAAGAGGAGATGTTGTTTGGAGGGGTAGGAGCGGTTCAAGAGTGGGCGAGGTTCAAAGAGGGATGGTGAACTTGTCAGAGAGACAGGGACAGAGGGTTACCACTTCCTGGACTGGGAAACACCCAAAGATGGGAGCCTTCGTCTTCGAAACCCACTGATCTTGTCAGCGGTGGAAGCAGCGATCACCCGCCCTCCAGTCTCCATGGAAAAGATGGTATGGACAGGTCAGGAGAGGTTGTTGGAGAGGGTCAGAGTGGTTCCAGAGAGGGTCATTTTTATAGAGGGATGGGGAGCTTGATGGGAAGAGGAGGACAAAGAGGACCCCAACATCCACTGTGTCGGATTGCGCAGACTGCTCAAGCAGAGGCTTGTCCGTCCCTCCTGTGTCACAGTGGAGGCTGTTGCCTTCGCGGAAAGAATGGGGTGGGCAGGAAAGTAAAGGTTGGGAGGGGTCGGAAGGTTCAAGAGAGGGATAGGTCGAAAGAGGGAATATCCAGGATGTTGCTGGGGAGAGGAGGACAACGGGTTGCCACCGGATGCATCATGGTGCAGGACTGGGAATACCCCTTTGTTGGAGAGCCATGAGCTGAGAAACCCACTGAGCCACAGGGTGGCGGCAGCAGATGACATCATGCACCTTCCTGCCTTCATGGAAAGGCATCACTTCCCTTCCGCGAAGGCAGGAAGGTGAATGATGTTGTTGGCAGCCTCCAGTTAGACCCAAGGCAAGTTACTTTAAATGTGGGGTGTGTCTTTGATTTGCTGTGTCTGTCGGCTTCATTGTGCTTTCAACTGAGTGTGGTGTGAGGAGAGACGCCTGTGGAGTGTAAGTAAAATGACTACACATTACATCAGGCATAGTAAGCAATTTATTGGAATATATACCTTTTTAATTTTTATATGATAATTTTTATCACAGTCCATTAAAACTAGCCCTAGAAGAAGAAACACCGAAACGGGAACGGAAAATTGCGCAGAAGCCCGTTGGCTAGCAGTGCCTTAGGGCCCGTCCTATCCTATCTGTGGACTTATGGACTAATGGACTGATTTCCAGCTCAAGCAGGACACTTTTCTCCCACCTCTGTGTACTCTCTGTCCACCAGTTGAGACTATATATTGAATTGTTGTGACTCATTATTTACTGACAGACTACGCCTGAATGCTTGTAACTCATGCACTTTGTATTGATTCTGTATACACTTGCACTTTAGCACTTTGCACATGTAAATATATATATATATTAATTGTTCTTGATAGTTTACTGTTATAGTTCCCCAGATTCTTGTCCTTTGCTGAGAGTGAAAGGCAGAACTGGGAGCACAGTGCCCTTTTATAAGCAGAGGTCTCATTGAAGAACGCAGGAGGTCTGTGGTTGGCAGTCAGAACTGTCTAACAGGGTTTGCAGGGATGAGATTGGAGTTCCCATGGCCACAGAACACCCCCTCTTCCCTCCCTTCCCCTGGTGTCTGCTCCCATGTTAGCAATTTTTACCAATTTGCAGCTCCACACTTGGAAGGAAGACCTGCCCATCAAGCTAAGTTGGGCTTTGATTGTGGTGTCCGGGGCAACAGAGGGAGTGCAGCCAGAGTTCAGGCAGTCCCTCCCTCCGTTGCTAAGGCAATTGATTGAAGGCACCTTAGTGTCTGGCTTCCCGAACAGTGGCTGAACGCAATGAACGAGGCTTGTGACAACCATCTGTTCGTCTGGAATGGCGCGTCACGAATGGCCCGTTCGCAAACAGCCAAGTGGCTTGTTTGGGGTTTTTTTTACTTTCATAATGCTGTTCTTGCTCATGTCTACTGGTAAATATTGGGATTTCTCAGAAAATATATGATGCAACATACTTTTTTTCTGCTGGTGATAATGAGTCAGAAATCCTAGTACATACAAAAGCATATTTATTGACTTTTTGTTGGGGAAAAATTAGCATAGTGAATAAAAAGCAGAGCAGAATATAAGCAGCTCAGACACCTATGTGTTTAGCTTCTAAGAAAAACTTTACTACGAAAGTTAAGGAAAAAGGGTACATGGATAGAAAATAACAACAGCCTATCTAAACTCTATCTTGTTCCTTTTTATTCTCTTTGTAATACTTCATTTATTGTTTTATCTCTATAACTCTAAGTGTAACTGGGTCTGTAAATGATCCCTGCATACATACTGGAAAAATTAATTGCTCACCAATAAACTGATCACCCAACAGTCAATCTTAGGGTCACCTCACTGAGAATAATACCACCCCTTTTGTGGCAGGAAGAGTCTACTCTACACCTAATTGGTTCTATGCTAATCTTGCTACCATTAGCTTAACATAAATATCAACTTAACTCCTTCAGAAGGGGTGGCTCTCCTGACAGAAGGGGTGACACTTGCTAAAAACTCAACACTTTTGCTAAAATATTTGCTAAATAAATGCATGAGCTAGTCAAAAACATGAATATATATGTTTAATTAACTTAAATGGACAAACTTAAGCATATACTTAACTTTTCTACTGAAGTCAAGGGAAGGGACCTTAAATGTGCAGTACTTTGCCTGGACTAAGTCCCCAATATTTTTCTCTTTTGATACATCTTTTGCACAATAATGTGTTAAATTATATCATACTGTGAAATGCTACTAGCGGTAAATTTCACTTCTCCATTTCTACTATCTTCAGCCATCCACAGGTCTCCTGCTCCCTCAAAGAATGTTCCTCAAAGAATGCTGCTGTTTCTCCCCTGTCTTCCCTTCTGCCTCGACCTGCCTCTCAGAACATTTTGTGATGCTTCCATTCTCATGCCCTCAAAGCACCACTCACTTTTTCCACTAACACTTTGGCATAGCCAAAATAAGCCTAGACATATTTAATTGGAATAAATACACATTCTTCCTATGCCTATCTATAGTGCTATCTAAAACAATGTTATATATACGCTCCTTCCATTACTTGGAGGACGTCCAATTAAGCTTCTGTGAGGGTAGTTGAATAGAACTACTGGATAATCATCAGCTAACAAATATCCCCAGTTAAGGAATCATCTTTAACAAACAATTTATTTTGCCATAATCCTGGCTCCAGTCCCCTTTGGCCAAATAGGTCTGATGTGAAACTATATCACTTAATTTAAAAATGCAATTCATTTTCTTTGGAACTTTGTGTTACATGACACTTTTAAATGTCCATGTCTCTTTTGTTGTCATTGAAATCAGCCACATAATTTTTTCTCCCAATAGGAATTAAACAATACCAATTTCTCCAAAAATATCAGAGCTAGAACCCAAATCTTCTACTCATGTTAATTTCTTAGGAGCTTCAAGTTCAATAGAGCTGGTGTAGCACTATACCTTGAAAACCTACAACCCCCAGCAGAGCTCATGATGATTGTAATAGACAATATAGAAATGTGTTTTGATTGCAACTATTGTTACTTAAACACGAGAAACAGATGAAGCTGACAACATTGGCCTTTCTTACAGTATTATTTATGATTAATAATGGACAAGAATGGTGAAGCAACCATTCTTACAGAAGCAAAAGCAAGAAGGTGGAAATCCTCCAAACTACTTTGAATCTCAGACAAAGTATATCACTTTGTGGAGGTAGAAAAATATATGTACACATTTAACTTGTTTCTGTGCTGCAGACTGAAGATTTCTCAGGAACCTCACAGAGAATGGATTGAAAACAACATTCAAGAAATATAAATAACATATCATTAAAATAGAAAGTCTAAATATAATAGCACAAATAGATATAAAAATGTAACAGCAGTTACCAATGTAAAAGAGCAAGATGTTAAAATAGACAGTAGCAACTCATGCTAAATTAAATAACTCTGCTAATGTATGTGTTTCTTTCTGAGTTGTATTAGCAGTTTATACTGCTTTTTTGGAGCAGCAGTTGGGAGAGGGTATCTTTTTTTCTTCCTTATCAGCATTCCGATATTGATGGTAGGCCCTATGTAGAGCATTTTTAGCTATAATACACATTTGATTGAACCATGGTTTGGATAAATTTAAAAGTTTAACACGCTTATCCAAGGAAGAGTGGAAAAGGATGTAAATTTTGAATGAGATTTTCATACATGACTGCTTGGTCTTGAACCATCATCAGACTCCCTGATAATTGACAGGAATTCAATTAAGAAGTTCTTTCACTGTGCTAACTTGGGGGACCATCTCACTCAGCAACCAAAACTTGCTGTGGGTTGCCCAATGATGGAATATCTAGAAGTCAGATGGAGGTCCTCAAGATCTAAATGGGAATTGTATCTTAAAAGTTCTTAAAGTTGATATTTTTTTTCCTTTTAATTGTATCCTTGCTTGATTAATTTGTCTTAGGACTGGAATGAATGAATGAATGAATGTGTTTAGTAAAAGAGAGAGCAAACAAAATATAGATATATAGTTGGACTTACTTTCTGAGGTACCTGAATATGTGATGGCTTTATTTAACATCTGAAAAGCAATTAACTGAAATTGTACCAATGAAAAGAGCAAGAGTCCAGTAGCACCTATAAGACTAACAAAATTTGTGGTAGGTACGAGCTTTCATGAGTTACAGCTCACTTCTTCAAATAGAAATGAACTGTAACTCACAAAAGCTCACCCACCACAAATTTTGTTAGTCTTATAGGTACTACTGGACTCCTTTTCTATTGCTACAGTTAGACTAACACAGCTACCCATCTTGATTTGTACCAATGAAAACATTTATAATTGGGCAAAAGACTGCTAATTGGTTATCAGATTTTCTGATGTATTTCAGTCATCCATGTTCATCCATAGGGGACACTTCTCAATATAGAATTAATAATAATACAACCATCAAAACTAGTACTCTGTGTAATTTGAAGTGCAGTCCTAAACAGTTACACCCTTCTAAATCCACTGTTTATTTCCATACTTTTTTCAAGTGAAAGGGTAATCTTGTGATTTATTGGGCTATTAACACCAATACATATCTGACAAGATAAAACATAGTTGTGTGGATGTCCTAATAGCTTAAGGCTTAGAAGGAACGGTAATTCAGCTGCAGTCTCAAAAGACAGAAGGTGTGTAAATTAATAACAACAACAACAACATTTGATTTATATACCACCCTTCAGGACAACTTAATGCCCACTCAGAGCGGTTTACAAAGTATGCGATCATTATCCCCACAACAAAACACCCTGTGAGGTGGGTGGGGCAGAGAACTGTGACTAGCCCAAGGTGGCTTCAAGTGGAGGAGTAGGGAATCAAACCCGGCTCTCCAGATTAGAGTCCAGCACTCTTAACCACTACACCAAACTGGCTCTTAAATTAGTTAAATGTGTTACCAAAGGGATATAAATTAGAGGATGATCACATGAAGAAACATTACAGGATAGTGAACAAAACATTGTTGAATAATTTGCAATATACTTTGGCTGGGCTAGTTTACTTAATACATTCCTTGTGAGATTCTCTTTTGTATACTGCTGTAATTAAGCCAGTTTGGTGTAGTGGTTAAGAGCATGGGACTCTAATCTGGAGAGCCGGGGTTGATTCCCCACTCCTCCACTTGAAGCCAGCTGGGTGACCTTGGGTCAGTCACAGCCTCTAGGAGCTCTCTCAGCCCTACTCACCTCACTGGGTGTTTGTTGTTGTGGGGATAATGATAACATACTTTGTAAACCGCTCTGAGTGGGCGTTAAGTCATCCTGAAGGGCAGTATATAAATCGAATGTTGTTGTTGTTGTTGTTATTCTTGCATTTTATACTGCTATAGTAGTTGTACAATCTAACATTGCTTACTAAAGCAACATACAAAGAGGTATGAAAAAGCAGTATAAGCATTTGTTTTATTGGAAAGAATCAGTATAGTTTTTGTAACAATACCTTTGGCAATGAATACAGTTGCTGCAAATTTGTATAAAAGAGCTTGAGTTTTATCTATTCATTTTAAAAAAAATAATTGTGTCATATAAACTTATTTTGTTATATTTTCTGTCCCATACCTATCAAATCACATCTCTCTTTCCTATCTTGAAACCATTTTGCTTTGATTTCTTTTTTCTGTGTTTCACTTTTGAAGATTTACTTTTTGTTTCCGAACAAAACACAATATATAATTTTTGGCTCTTTCTAGGGTTCACAGGTCCCCTGGTCAGGGCAGGGGATCCACTGCTCCCAGCCTCCACCCCTGCCGCCTCGTACCTGGCTGGCGGGGGGGGGGGAGAGATGCACAGAATGGGAACAGGAGCACCAAAGCATGCACCTGCGCACTCTGGAGCTTTCATTGTCATGCTGGGAATGAAATCATTCTGAGCGCAAAATGAAGGCTCCAGAGAGCATGCATGCTTTCAGTGGATGCACAGTAAGTTTCCCCCATATGCACCCCCCCACAGCCTTCCATCCATCAGTCTGGGCCCCAGGGGATCTAGCAACCACATTTCTTTCATAGTAGTCATCCCTTGGCTATGCTACATATGCAAATATTTGGAATCATTTTTACATAGGTCTCCTGCATTCTTGACACAACTGCATTCAGATGTCATTAACAGATAGGGTAGCCAGCCTTCAGGTGGTGGCTAGAGATTACAACTGATCTCCAGGCCACAGAGATCAGTTCCCATGGAGAAAATGGCTGCTTTGGAGGGTAGACTCTATGGCATTATACTCCATTGAGGCCCCTCCCTTCCCCAAACTCCACTCTTTCCAGGCTCCATCCCCAAAATCTCCAGGAATTTCCCAACCTGGACCTGGCAACCCTATGAACAGATCTGTTTGTTTATGAGGTGAAATGAGCCTCAGATCTTCTGGCAGGAAGCCCATGTGCTTCCTACTTGGCAGGGTTGCCATTTGGCCTGATTTGGGCCCATATTGGCCCCCTGTGGAGTGCGGGAGCGCTCCTGTGGTCTCCCACGGCCCATGCGATGACATCATTCCCTGGAAGTGACTTCATCGCACAGGCCCGGGAGCACATGCATGCTTCATGTGTGCAACAGACTTCTGACCAGGTAGGTGCTCAGGCCCCCACCTCCTGCCAGGAGGACAGGGGGACCTGGTAACCCTACTACCAAGTCCTCTCATAGGTCTAATGAGACCCAAGTCATTTCCAGATTTATTAAATCAAACTCCAGTTTGGTTGTTGTGGGTTTTCCGGGCTGTTTGTTGCAGGTACCTTAAAGGGTTGCTTGGTGTCCAATTTCCCTCCAAACAGACCATTTTTTTCTCAGACTATCCAGGGGAAATGGGATTAAAATACTGGACAGACAGCCCAGCATCCAATGTGCAGGAGAAGCTGCTGGTCCACCCAGCCTTCTCTGTGTGTGCAGAGGAAGTGACTGGCCAGCTCAACCAGGCTCCTTGCCAGGCACAGGGAAAGTACAGCAGTCCACTCAGCCTCCTCACCACATACAGAGGAAGCTGCTGGCCTGCCCTCCTCACCTTGCTGCATGCTGGGGAAATTGCATGCTGGCCCATGCAACCTCCCTGCTGAGCACTGGGGAAGCTTTCTGCTGCCCCCCCCAGCCTCCTCACCATGCACCAGGGAAACTGCCAGCCCACCCAGCCTCCTCTGTGTGTGCCAAGGAAGCAGCTGGCTGGCTCACCCAGCCTCTTCACTGTGTATGGGGGAAGCTGCCTACTGGCCCACTCTCAGGGCCTCCTGTGCGGCAATAATGACATCACTTTCTGGAATTGATGTCATTGTGCTGGGCCTGGGAGCATGTGTGCACAAAGCAGGTGTGTGAGGAAGAACTCAATGGTGAGTGCTGGGTGCCCCATTCAGGATTTTTGGGGGGCCATCTGGCAACCCTAGTATCATAACCAATTTGTGTGTTATGTGCCATCAATTTACTTTCGACTTATGGTGACCCTATGAATTAATGATCTCTAAAATCACCTGTCATTAACAGCCTGCACGAGGTCTTACAAACTGAAGTTCGTGGTTTCCTTTATTGGGTTGATCCTTTATTGAGTTGATCCAGTTTGGTGTACTGGTTAAGAGCATGGGACTCTAATCTTGAGAGCTGGGTTTGATTCCCCACTCCTCCACTTGAAGCCAATATTGTGGGGAAAAGTTATCTTCCCCCTTTGCTGCTTCACATAGCTTCTGGCATTTTTTTAAATTCTCAAAGAATCCAATCACAAATTACCCAAGTGTTTTGTCTGTTTTGACCTCAATTCAGATTGAGATCATACATTTATAAATTAAATGAATCCCAAACGAACATTTGCTTGTGAGACAGGATTCATGAATCATATATCTCAACAGGAATGGTATGCCCTCTCTAAGCTAAAAAATAGAAGTCAAGGGAACTCCACCCAAATATTGAGTAATAAATCATTACTCAAATGAAAAGCATTAAAATCATTCCATTTCCACTGACATCACTGGGATTTTATTCAAAGACCAGTCCTTATCCTATACATGTTTGCACTAGCTTAAGTATATGTATAAATAGACATTAATCGTTCCCTGACAAAACAAAAACATAGCATCTTTTCTCCACCCATTTCCTCTAGAGTATCTTTCCGAGTAAAAAAATTGGATGTGATGAAGGAAGGAGGACTAGTTATTGACAGATGTTGGGCCCTGAGAAAGAGAAGGACTTCCATGTAGCCCCAATTGCTCCCCAAAGAACTAGCTATTAGCTTTAAAAGATAACCACCACTACATAATAACATACTGTTTTTCTAGAATACCATTGTGATTGAGCATGATTCTTCCTGTTCTGTAAAAACCAATGTACCCTATGAATTATTTGATTCTTCTATGACATACATTGTTAGAAATGTTAGCCCGGGCTTTGCTGCAGCAGGGAAAAATGCTGTGCAGGCAGATATTGAGTAGGCGTGTAGGCTGTGTCTTCCTTTATAGTTGAAAACAGATTGAAAGAGGAAAGGAACGTTTCTTCCTGTGGACCCACTCTGCCCCCTTGGCAGGAAGTTCTTTGCAGCTGCAATGCTGGCCACCTGTGATAGCAGCCTTCAATAGTTGAATATCCTGCTATAGAACTCAGCTTCTGGGCTGTCCAGGATGATTATTTGGAAAGTAAATTGTGAATTTGTGACTTTCAAGGTTTTTAAAACAGAGCAAGATCAGTTTCGAAGGAAATGCTGGAGCAATGCAAGATGCAGCTTTTTTGGCACTACCTCTTAGTATATTGTCTGTTTCCTAATTTTTAAAAAAATAGATAGCAAAGAACATATGCCTATTTATGAAGTCAAGGCCTGTTTTGGACAAGTTCTTCAGGCATTTATCAGTCACAGAAAGTGTGAGGTATCAGACGAGAGCATGTGTCACAAATATTTTTGTAGTCTGTAGTCATATTTTTTGCATGTATAGTGCAGCCTCTCCTGTGTATTCAGTGTAAAAAATCTACATTCTGTTCAAATGAGTACCTCTCTGAAGCTGAGCTGCTGCCCTGAAATATAACATCCACGGTAATCCCAAGAGTTCAAACTAGAGATGGGCACGATCTGCATTATGATTGAAAAAAACCCCACGATAATGGTGATCACATGATAGGGACCCAGCGGATTGTGCTCGGGCATAGCCAATGATCCAGCGGTCGGGAGGGGGGCTGGACCGGGGCTTGATCGGGGCGATTGTGCTCGGATTGGGAAGCCAGACACTCAGGCACCAGCAATCTATTCCCCTGTCAACGGAGCCAGGGGAATGCCTGAGCTCTGTTTGCCCTCCTTCTGTCGCCCTGGAAACCCGAATGAAAGCCCAGCTTGCCTTGATCAGCAGGGCTTCCTTCCAACCACGGAGCAGCAAAGCAGTCACCAGCTGAGAGAAGACACCCAGGGGAGGGAGAGGGAAGGGGGTGTTCTGTAGCCATGGACACTCCAATCTCATCCCTGCAAACCCTGATAGGCAGCTCTGATGGCCAAACACAGATGGCCAAACACAAACGCGGATGCCGCCGGCATCACCCACTGTTCCTGTATCGCTGGGAACAGCAGGGCGCCCCTCCACTTTTGCCTCCACAATCCACAATCCACGATCCATGGATCAGAAACGAGAGATGATCGGTGTGGATCGTTAATTTGGGATCGTTGCCGGCACCGATCCACGATCAGCTTGATCGGTATTTTTTTTTGGATCGTGCCCACCTCTAGTTCAAACTATCAGCATACAAAGTATATGGATTAAATTGTGTGTGTGTGTTTGTGTGTGTGCGCTGTTGGAGGTGAGAAGTACAAATGAAAAATGGAGCAAGAACGACTGTTGGAAGAGAAAATCACCTGAATATAAAGAATATGATATGAGAGAACATACCAATGAAGGTATTCTGAATATGTGTTTGTGACAGTGATTTGTTTGAACCTGTTTAATGAACTTGTGGAGGAGGATAGTTGGGACTGAGCTTTCTGTATTCATTCTTGACCTCCAGCTGAAGATATGAATACAGTTAATGCTTGTGCAAGTTGTATGAATGGAGGTTCTCTCTGCATGGTCAGGAGTCAGAGCCATGCATAAGACAGAGTCTCTGTCTGGCCATATGGAGCCCAAGTTCATGCAGTAATTTATTTATTTGGGCAATATTAACCTGCTTTGTTCCACTCAATGTGGACATATTGCAGTTTACGCTATTACCTCTCTCCTCTGACACACACCAGAAAAATACAAATATTTAAACAGATTAACAAATCTCCCTACTAACAGCAAACTAATACACATGGAGAGGGGGGTCAGTGCAGGTGGAAAAAGATCTGCCCTTGATGGGGAATAAAATGGTATCTTAAAGGAAAGTAACATTGGTTACTTCTCCTTTAAGATTTATTCTATATGTTCAGCAGTGAACCAAAATATATCTCCTGGAAAAAAAGTAATAACGGAGGTAGACCAGTCATAAACACATTTCAAATGTACATGCTAGCATTTATAATATTTGCTCGTATCAGAAAGCCAAAATAAATTTTGCACCCAATAAATAAGACACAAGATGCGGGGAGGGAGCATGATGGTAATCCCTGTCCTCCAACCTATGGTCAGTACTAGGAGTGTACGTAAGCAAAACTCTGAGCCACAAAAATCACAAAAAAAACCCTGCTCTTGAGCCTTATTTGTGACTCTCCAAAACGAAGTCACTGGCCTGAGCTGCTGGCAGTCACAGAAATCTTCTATTACAAAATTTGTGTTTTTCCCTCCATTTCCAGCATTTAGCAGCAAGGCAGGATGAGTGTGCATTTCATTTGAATCTGTATACTGAATTTCTCCCTTCCAATCAAGGGAGGAGCAAAGAGCACTATCAGCCAATCCTAAAGAGAGCTATCATTCCCTCCCCCTCCCCCTTCATCCCTCCTGGAGTTTAGAGAGACTTTTTTCAAGTGAGAGAATACTAATGGGGGCGGGGCTTGCTCAGAGGTCCATAGAATTCAAACACTTTGTTGAATTTGCTTGGAACTCGTGGGTCCTTTCAAGAACAGGCTGAAGAAACCACACTGCAATTTTGGTGAAATTTTATTGGAACCAATAACTCCACATGCCCCAGAAGTTCCCCATAGGAAACAATGAAAGTCCAAAAATGGCAGCCAGGGGTGGGGTTAAAATGGAAGCCTCCCTCACTTTCTGAAAGGAAAGAAACAACAAACCACAATACAGAAGGAAGGCAAATGCAAAGTTTTCAGTGGAAAGGTAATTTTGAAAAAAAAAATTCTGTGAGAGTAGGGAAATAAAATTAAATGAATGCAGACAGAGTTCTGTTTTAAATGCTGGTGATTGGCTGCTACTTGATAACCATTTTCGGAATTAGTAGAAAGAAAGTGTGGCTATGAAGAGAGAGACTTAATTTGTGGTCTGTAAAATTACCCCCCTTTGTTTAATCTGCTCGAAATTTAGGGATTCTTTAGATTAGAGGGAAGATTGTTCTCTGTGTGATTTTGGTTTGCTAAGTGCAAAAGCAGCTGTCCAAGAGCCTCCAATTGCCCCCCTTCCTCAATGAAAAGAATGACCATAAAAATCATGAGAAAAAAAGACGAATTTTGAATCTGACCCAGCAATGCCTTGCTAGAAAACTACCCAGTCATGATAAGCATTTCACGCAACAGCTATAGATTTGAAAACATCATGAACATTTTCAAAATGTACACACCCTTTTCAGTACACTTCATAGATGTAGCCTGCATTTACAAAGACTGTACATTCATAGGCTCTGCTTACAACATCTATTTAACAAGGGATTCCTCATGTGCATTCATCCAGGAATTGATTCAGGTAAATACATTATGATATTCATAAGTCTTCCTCTTGAAGCTTCAGAATACAGGTGGGGAATGCCTGAGTACATTTCCCTGTCTACAAACATTCACTAAACATAGAAAATTAACATGAAACCAAAAGTCTACGCTAGAACTCTTTCCACTGGAATCTAATGTTTTATTCAAAGTGAATTGGAGGAACGTTCATCATGTGATCTCTTATCTGCAGTTGTCTTAAGGAGTCTCTAACTTACATAATCATCTTATTTATCTTTTTGAAGAAATATACATTAATGAAATGAAATCAAATATACTCCTTGTACTGATTTTGTCTTTGTTTTAAAATTAGAGACGGGCACAAACCTGAATACGAACCAAAAAAACCCATGAACCAGCCCGGTTCATGGTTTGCAAACCAGTGGTTCATGGAAGCTTGTTTCCACGAACTTCCATGAACTGGTCTACTGGTTCATTTGGTTCGTATTAAAGGGCAGTTTAAATGGCCATTTCCCTGGGGAAATACCCATTTAAATTTTTCCTGCTGCTTGCAAGCCACAGGTCCCTTTAAACAATCAGCTGGCAGGTGGCAGGAGGGGATCCAGCCCCAGCCCCCAGCCCCACACTTACCTTGTCTTCTCCAAGGCCGTAGCCTCCTCCCCCTTCTCCCGTGAGGGGCAGGAAGGCCCTTTTCAGCCTCCTCTGCCACTGCGTGGGCCCGGAGAAAGGCAGGGGAGGCCGAAAACGGCTTTCCTGCCCCTCAAATGGCCACCGCGGCAGCCATTTGAGGGGCAGGAAGGCCATTTTTGGCCTCCTCCTCCACTCTGCGGGCCCGCACAATGGCAGAAGAGGCCAAAAATGGCCTTTCTACCCCTTGCAGGAGGAGAAGGAGGAGGCTGAGGGCCCGTAGGGCAGCCAGAGTCATGAGACATGGTAGGTGGGGGCTGGGGCTGGGGGTGGGTGGTGTCATGTTCAGAAAGCTTTCATGTATGCTATTACCAAAGAGACTCCATTTTAATCCTTTCAGTGTTATGAGTGCTTTTTTCACAGGTGCCAAGATGTTCCCAAGCAGCTTTCTCACAGAGGAGGATTGTTTTGGCTACCGCTGTCTCAGCCTTGAAGAACTTTTACTTTCTGGGCTTCAAAGGGATTGTTATGAGAACTATGGGGGGAGGTTGGGCCTGCTGGGATCTGTTACTTTGTACCTCATGCTTTGCCTGTCGTTGGTAACAATTCACATGTACCATCCTGAATATTGTATTCAGGCTCGTGGACTATAATGCATTCTTTCTTCAGTAAACTTTTGAAAACAACAGGCTTTTGTCTGATTGCAGAAGGTAGTCTGGAGTAAGGACATTATCTAGCCACAGTTCTGACATTTTGTTACCAATCATCCTTTCCAATGCCTAGGCCAGATCAGATGGACTCCAAAGCAGTCCCAGTCAGGGACCCTTTGTTTGATCCGTATGCCTCCCCCGGCTCTCAAGGATTGAAACCTCAAGGACCCGTACCAAGAGGCAATGGCTCCTCTGTTACTACGCTCTACACTCTCGCTCCCAGCAGTGCAGATACCCGGCCTAGAGCTACAGCCGAACCACTGTTTTCCGTACCCACCCCAATGCAGTGGGGCGTGAGACCAAGGGAGGCGAGGGAACGAAGGGCTAGTACGATGTTCACGCAACCACCGATGGATGGCAGACGAAGTTTAGAGGCGATACCTGAGCATGGCAGCAGCCAACCGTGGCTCTATTGGAAAAGGACAACCGAGCAAACGGAGTGGGAGACGTCCCGCCGCGGTGTCCTAAGCTGGGATTACTCAGAAGTTACCCCGTGGTCGGGGCAACCGGATGTAAGTGAGCACCATTGGATGCAGCTTCAAAGCAGAACTGTTGCGATTGACGCTGGTATTTCAGCGGTCACTGGTTTAGCGAAAGGGATCTTAGCTGGAAGATCACAAGAAGAACAAGGCATGGAAGAAATATTGCCTTGGCAACAGAGAAAAGCCACGAGACCACATGCCGAATATGTGCCGACCTCGCAGGCTACTGAGTACATGGAACAGGAGGTAGAAAATCCAGATAGAGTACAAGTTTTGGAGACCAGACTAGCAAGCATGGAAGAAAGTCTAGCCCACGCCGTCCACCTGCTGTCTGTACTCGTGGTGGGGGACGGCGGACGAGAACCGCCAGCTGGTCTACCAGACATCAGTCAAAGTTTGTCTACGTTACAAAGCCTTGTGCCCCGTCCTGAGGGCCCAATCCAGCCGTGGCCGCAACAGCCAGAGGAACCTGGAGATCCTGAGCCTGATACAAGGGAAAGACCCTGTCCAGAAGACCCCTGTCCAGAAGACCCCTGTCCAGAAGATACGGTCGTACCAAATGACAGCAGAACCGGCGGAGGAGGTGGGGAACTGGAACATCCTACGGGGCCCGCTTCCCCTGTAGTGCCACCACCCACAACCCAAGAGAGTGAGCCACCAGTTTTACCGAGAGGGGATACTCCGCGGCTCATCCCGGGGACAAGCACAATCGGAAGAGTCACCACTCCCCAGCCACTCCAAACGCCAGGGCCGAGAGGGACCCTAACACCAATTCAACCAATCCCTGGGGGAACTCCTTTACCTCTTCAGCCTATTTCTCCTCACCCATCCCCGTTACAACCGGCACCCCAAGGACCGATTCCCGCTCCTCTGTTACCAGCGCCCAGATTGCCGGCGCCTCGAGGCACACCGCCGGTTCAGCCAGCACCTTTCTGGCCAGCACCGCTACAACCCGTACCTAGAGGGCCCCCCCCCAGCCGATCCTGGGGGGACCTCCTCCACGACAACCTCAACCTCGGCCTCAGCAACCTCCGCTACTGCCACCGCCCACCCCACAGCAACCTCCGTTACAACTTGCCCCGCTCGACGTTTACCCGATGCCAGCACCAGCTCCCAGGCAAGAACATCCCATGGGCTGGGTGAAGTTGGAAGCTACCTTTGATGGAGACCCATCCAAACTGGGATTCTTCCTCGTACAAGCGGTGCAGTTCTTTAATCGATGGGGACATCTTTTCGGAAGTGAGGCCAGTCAAATCGAACACCTTGGATCGAGACTCCAAGGCAAAGCTGCAGATTGGTATGTAGGACTTTATGATATCGGTGCCCCCAAATTGAATACTCTTCAAGGACTAGTGGATGCACTGTGAGCTCAATATGAAGACCCTTTAGAGGAGACGAGCGCTCGAACTGAATTGCAGTCCATTAGGCAAGGCAGCATGTCGGCTAGAGACTATGTTACAAAATTCCAACAGCTAGCCACTAAATGCCCAAGCTGTGAGGAATCAACCAAAATAATTTTGTTCAAACAGGGCTTAAATCCTAGGCTGTTGGATAGAGCCCTTATGCAGGATAATCCTCCTACTTTACTGGGGTGGATCCAATTAACTTGTGAAGTAGAAAACCGCATTCTAGAAGTCCGTTTAGTGGAACAACAACAACATGCGGGACAAAGACGCTCCTCAGTTCTCGTTAGGGGAGGCAGGGGTGCTGGATATGCTACTCGTGGAGCGAGAGACGCTAGATGGCAACAAGGTTTGTTCCTGCAATGTGGCCAAAGTGGTCATTTCGCGGCGCAATGTCCGTACCGGCCTGTGCAAAGACCTCCGCTCCAACTAAGACGTCCAGCCCCCGCAGCCTATCCGGCGCCACCGCGCTCAACACCAGCTCCTAGAACAGCGAGAGGCAGAGGAGCTCCTCGGAGAAACCCTCCCGAAAGAGGGTTAGAGCTAGAAGAAGTTATGGAATATGATTCAACAGCTCTAACCGGGGAGGAGAATCCAGAGAGTCCCACCTCGGGAAACGAAATGGATCTGTCATAAGAGGACCCAAACGGCAGATCAAACCTCAGTCAGTTCCTACTCCGAACAGACCTCAAGGGTCCATACTCTTCATACCTGTAACCTTGGTGAACTCAGACAGAAAAATGCACATCCGCATGCAAGCTCTGATAGACTCGGGCTGCTCCAGAGACATTATTGCACCAGCCCTAGTGAATGGATTAGTACTTCCTATCAAAGACTTGGAAACACCTGTTATTTTTGAGCAAATGGATGGCACTAACATGAATCCTGTCACTACTGAAACCACTCCGGTCATAACCGGCATGGGACAACATTGGGAAGTAAGATCTTTCGTTATTAGTGCCACTGCCAAATACCCCTTGATTCTGGGAAGCCGATGGTTGTGCGATCACAACCCCTATATAAACTGGGCAGAGGGAAGCATCACATTCACCCATGATGCCTGCAAAAGTCATCGTTGGGATCAAAATTGGGGTAACAATCCTACTCTCACTGAACCCGCTCTCCTCACCCAGGAAGAAATCAACCTAATACCCAAGCAATACAGAGCTTACACCCAAGCCTTCACAGAAGAAGAAGCCAATACCTTACCTCCCCATAGGAGGACGGACTGTGCTGTGGAAATTTTACCTGGCGCCTCGTTGCCCAAGGGCCGTCTATATCCCATGAGCCCTAACGAAAGGGAAGAACTACGCAAGTTCATTGACACCAATCTTCAAAGAGGATTTATTCGACCTGCTAACAGCCCACATGCTGCGCCAGTGCTCTTCGTTAAAAAGAAGGATGGGGGCTTAAGACTGTGCACAGATTTTCGGGGACTTAACGCTGTGTCTTCCAGCAACGCCTATCCCATCCCGCTCATTAGAGATCTACTCAACGTCGTGGCTCAAGGTAAGATTTTTACGAAATTGGATTTGAAAGACGCTTACTTCCACGTTCGTATCCGAGCAGGGGATGAATGGAAAACCGCTTTTAACACGCCCCTCGGCCAATATGAATACTTAGTTATGCCGTTTGGCCTAGCCGGGGCCCCTTCGGTTTTCATGTCCATGATCAATGAAGTACTACATGAATTCTTGTACAAAGGGGTAGTAGTGTACCTAGATGATGTTTTAATCTACTCAGAATCAGAGGAAGAACATGTGGAACTTGTAAAAAAGGTCTTGACCACTCTTATGTGTAACAAACTGCCCATCAAGCTATCTAAATGTGAGTTCCACAAAACAGAACTCACTTATTTAGGCTACTGCATCTCCAAAGATGGCTTAAAAATGGACCCGGGCAAAGTACAAGCAGTACAGAACTGGCAAACCCCCACTACCCGTAAAGAACTACAATCCTTTTTGGGCTTTGCCAACTTCTATAGAGAATTTATTGCCAACTTTGCTCAAATTACACTCCCTCTAACTGAACTGTTAAAAACCAAAGAAAAGGGGGACCAAGCCAAAAAACCGAGTGCCAAATTACATTGGACACCGGCATGCCAAGCAGCATTCAACCACCTCAAAACGCAGTTTGTTTCAGAACCCGTTCTCCAACACCCTGACGAAAATCGCCCCTTTGTGGTGCAGGTCGACGCCAGCGATACAGCAATTGGAGGCGTACTTTTGCAAAGGGGGGAGGACGGGAAACTCAAGCCCTGCGCCTTCCTCTCCCGAAAATTTTCTGAAGCAGAAAGGAATTGGAATGTTTGGGAAAAGGAGGCTTTTGCTGTAAAAGCAGCTCTTACTGCCTGGTGGCATTGGTTAGAAGGAGCCCGTCATCCTTTCAAGGTTTGGAAGGACCACAAAAATTTAGAAGCCCTACGCAGTCCTCGAAGACTAAATGCCAAACAGCTGCGATGGGCGGAGTACTTTTCTAAATTCAATTTCACTTTAAACTTTTTACCGGGCAAAACTAATTTTCTCGCCGATGCTCTATCACGCATGCCCCAGCACAAAAGCAAAAGGGAGGAGACAGTAGACACCGTCTTTTCACCTACGCAATTAGGAGGTATGGTAACCACACGCAGTCGCACAACCCTACCCCCTCAACCCGATCACGGGTGGAGACTAAAACTGAAAGCTGAAGTGGAAAAGGAGGGGGGGAACGTGCCCAAAGACAAACTGCAACAATCTGAACAAGGGGAATGGCTTTGGGGAGACCGCTTCTATGTACCCAAAAGTTTAAGAAAGGAAGTTTTACAACGCTGTCACGATGCCCCTACGGCAGGACACTATGGGTACTTGAAAACGCTGCATTTAGTACAACGTCAATTTTGGTGGCCAGGCATGCGCAAAGACATTTCTCAATATGTAGCATCCTGCCCCATTTGCCTCAGTGCCAAATCCCGCAAAGGCAAACCACCAGGACTATTGCAACCTCTGGAAACGCCAAGCAGGCCATGGGAAATAATATCCATGGACTTTATCACTGATTTACCCCCCTCCAAAGGTCACAACTGTATTTTAGTCGTAGTGGATTTGTTCTCCAAACAAGCTCATTTTATACCTTGCACCACTATACCTTCAGCTCGGAAACTAGCGGATATCTTTCTAAAGCACATTGTAAAACTGCATTCTTTTCCATCAAAGGTGATTTCGGATCGCGGCGGACAATTCGTTGCCAACTTCTGGCGGGAGCTTTTATTAATGTTGGGTATTGAACAAGGTTTAAGTTCAAGCCATCATCCTCAAACCGATGGACAGTCAGAAAAAACTAATCAAATATTAGAACAATTCCTCCGCTGTTACATCAATTTTCAGCAAGACAATTGGGTTGATTTGCTCCCCTTGGCAGAATTCTCTTACAATAACAGCGTGCACGCCTCCACGGGAGAAACTCCCTTCAAAGTAGTTTATGGCTTCCACTTCAACCCCTTCCCGTTTGAAGCGCTCCTCCCTCCTACTTCAGCATCCAGAGACGTCACCGAATGGTGGGGGGAAGCTGCTCAACAATGGACTCAAATTAAAAAAACATCTTGACAAAGCCAAGCAGGATTACAAAAAGTATGCTGACCGCCACCGTGCGGCAGAATGGGATTTACAACCCGGTGATCTTGTCTATCTTTCCACAAAGAATCTAAGAGTAACCCAATCCAGCCGTAAATTGGCTCTGAAATTCCTGGGACCTTTTCCTATTGGTAAAATAATCAACAAAGTGACTGTTGCCCTAGATTTACCAAAGAATTTGCGCTACGTACATGACACTTTCCATATCAGCCTGTTAAAACGAGCTCCTCCAGCAGACCAATGGCACACCCGTGCCCCTCCTATTCCAACTCTAATTGATGATCAAACCCATTACGAAGTACAGCAAATTTTGGACTCTAAATTGAAATGAAATCAGCTTTTTTACCTCATCAGGTGGAAGGACTTTGACTCTGGGTTTGATGAATGGGTGAACTCTGTACATGTACATGCTCCTAGATTAGTCAGAGCGTTCCATAATCGCTATCCACATAAACCTGGGGGGGGAGCATCTTAGAGGGGGCAGAATGTCATGTTCAGAAAGCTTTCATGTATGCTATTACCAAAGAGACTCCATTTTAATCCTTTCAGTGTTATGAGTGCTTTTTTCACAGGTGCCAAGATGTTCCCAAGCAGCTTTCTCACAGAGGAGGATTGTTTTGGCTACCGCTGTCTCAGCCTTGAAGAACTTTCACTTTCTGGGCTTCAAAGGGATTGTTATGAGAACTATGGGGGGAGGTTGGGCCTGCTGGGATCTGTTACTTTGTACCTCATGCTTTGCCTGTCATTGGTAACAATTCACATGTACCATCCTGAATATTGTATTCAGGCTCGTGGACTATAATGCATTCTTTCTTCAGTAAACTTTTGAAAACAACAGGCTTTTGTCTGATTGCAGAAGGTAGTCTGGAGTAAGGACATTATCTAGCCACAGTTCTGACAGGTGGGGGCTGGGGCTGGGGTTTGTAGGGTTTGGGCTGTTTAAAGGGCCCTGCCACTTGCAAGTGGCAGGAAAAGGCCCTTTAAATGATCAAATGCCCCTTTCCCTGCTGCTAAGCAGCCGGAAAGGGGCAATTAACCCCCATGAACCACAAACCACAAACTGGTTCAGGAACTTACCCCAGTTTGTGGGAGTTCGTGGTTCCTGGTTCGTGGAAACCCACGAACCACAAACCACATGGTTCAGTTTTTTTGTGGTTTGTGCCCATGTCTATTTAAAATCAGTCTTGGATCTTTAATTTAGTTCCTTTATATGTTACCTTAAACTTTTACGTCCGGAGGGCTCTGCTCACAAAAAACACTCCTTTTTTGTCCACACAAACAGAGCTTCAAGTGTTCTCTTCTTTACCTAGGTTTTTACCCTTTGGGGTTTGACTCTAATTGCTAACCCCACCTGTGGCATTTTATCCTGTTTGTGTGACCTACATATTGCTGCTTCCCCAAAGGTTTTCACTGCCACCAAAGACTTTTCCCTTAGATCTCTTCTATTTAACTGGTATTATAGGAAGGATTATTACAGACAGTAGTGTGACAGAACAGTCAGTGCATGGAGTTGGCTGTGAGGTAAAAAAGGGATAATTTCTTGCTTAATCAGAAGTAGAATTTATTTATTTTATTATTATTTATTTTTATTTATTTATTATTTATAAAAACATACGCATGATGGTTACAGAGTTTTGATAAGCATATTTGTTTCAGAATAGTTTATAAGCTTAGTGGTTTCAAAAATAGTTATATACAAGTGGGGACCCTCAAGGACTGGTGGGGAACATCTCATTTCCCCCTTCCCCCACCATGTCCTTTTTCCCTTCCTTGTCCCCCACTAACAGAATAAACACTCCCCTCATCCACATAGACATATATTCATTCAGGCTTTTCAACACAGCTTGCCTAACCTAGAATAACATCTCTCTGAGATACATACAGATAAACCCAGGCTCACACCCAATTTGCCTGACTTGTAGTGAAATCCTAACTCTTCTTAGGATTGCACTGTTTGACAGAATTTCTTAGAACTCAAACAAATAGAATGAGACCTCTTTCAGGCTTCCATGCAGTTTGCCTGACTTAGCCAGAACAAACACTTTCTCTCAGTGTTCTTACTAAAAATGACAGTTCACTCTGCCCTAAGGTATAGCCACTGTCCTTCTTTCCTCAGAGGGCTACATTTAAACCCACAGTAACAAATAGTCAAAAGCTCTACATTAATTCACACAAACTTATTTGTATGCAAAACATTACACTCCTCATTCTCATTTTATTTGTTCTCTTCAACTGACTAGTGTGTCACTTCTTTTCCTTTGAAAGCTTTTGTTTCCCCTCAGGAACTCCCTTTCGGAAATACTATACTATCCATAAAAGGCCAAATTCATTGTTCTAGTAATACTACCAAATTAGCTGATGAAGCAAAGAAACAGTTGGCCATAAAACTAACTGCAAACACAAAAGAGCCTGGCAAATCTCAGAAGTGTGAATTCACTGCAGAAACAAATTAATATTAATGGAAAAATCTGGGCAGCATTCCCCTGACTGTACTTGGCCCATTTTACAGAAGTCTTTTTTTTTCCAAATTGTGAAATAACTGCCCTCTCCCACAGAATAAGTATTAAGTTTTGTGATGTATGTTAAAAAGCTATTAATCAAATATAAACATCAAGACTAGATTCCTTCCAGATGACCAAATATTGTGGTGGGATTCCCAGCAGCGAAGATATCCCCTGCTAATCTCATTGAGTGCTTTTTTTCTTCCTCCCCAGGAACTCATCTTTCTCAATGTAAGTATGTAAAAGGTCATATGTTTCCACAGACTTGCTGCCAAATGTACTTATAAAGAATGGAGTTTTGGAGTCTCTCCTGCTCTCTCTCTCAAGTTGCTCTTATTTTCCTTTTGCTAAACAAAAAGTCACATAACTGTACTGTAAGCAGAGCTGAAGTAGCTGGATTTCTACTTTTCTGTTCTCTGTTATTTTGTTCTTTGAACAAAACCTGTACACTGATCATTAGGCTATGCTGATGTAGACAGGGAACCAGTGGCAAAAGATGAGAGTTTCTAATGTTCAGCACCAGAAATGGAACCAAACAATTGGGTCTTGGCTTCATTTTAGGGATCAAGGAAACTAATGCAGCATTTCCAGTCCCCATAGAGCTGATCTTCACAATGGTTCAGATAGATCCAGATTCCACAACACAGGGAATGACCATGGATGTATCCAGGCAGGTTGCCCTATTTATGTACCATCGTGGGGTAGAAGTGGTGGATATACCTGCTTTATCCCAGAACACCTCTCAAGTTTTCAGTTTTGTTCTTTATCCCAAACTAAGGACATATATATGACTTGTCGAAGACTTTCACGGCCGGAGAATGATGGTTGTTGTAGATTTTCTGGGCTGTATAGCCATGATCTTGGCATTGTAGTTCCTGACGTTTCGCCAGCAGCTGTGACTGGCATCTTCAGAGGTGTAGCACCAAAAGACAGAGATCTCTCTTTTGGTGCTACACCTCTGAAGATGCCAGTCACAGTTGCTGGTGAAACATCAGGAACTACAATGCCAAGACCATGGCTATACAGCCCGGAAAATCCACAACAACCATATATATGACTACCTAAAATTTTACTTAATCTCTCATTTAGTCAGTGGCAGAACTGAGGAGGCACAATTGAGTCATCATGGTATTTTGGATGTGCAAGCCATTCTATTTTTCTGCTCTTTGACTGAAACACTGCAAGGAAATGAAGGCCCTGATGATTTGATGAGAAGTGCTATGTATGCTGATGTTCATTTTACAAATGGTGATGTTAGGGGGATAATCATGAGGATTATGGAGCAATTCAAATACTTTTGCACATCCTTAGAAAATGGTGGATTATTTAAAATGGAGATTCCCTCCCTCCTTAAAATACTTGACAAAACATTTCATTGGCACATACTTTGGACTATATAGAATTTTTTTAATGGTCTGTGATCATTTATGGAAACATTTAGGTTCATCTCAATTCATTTGGACTGTGCAGATAGCCAACTAGATTGGAATTTGTGAATTTATCATGCATTATTAATTTAGCTACCATACAGTGCATTCCTATACAGAGTTACTCCAGCCTAAGTCCATTGAAGTCAATAGGCTTAGACTGGAGTAATTCTGTGTAGGATTGCACTGATAGTCTTCTTTTTCTCTTACATATAGAACACCACAGCTTCTTTCACCAAGCAACATGGCTCAATAACATTCTCAGTATTCACTACACCAGTTTGGTGTAGTGGTTAAGAGTGCAGGATTCTAATCTGGAGAGCCAGGTTTGATTCCCTACTCCTCCACTTGAAGCCAGCTGGGTAACCTTGGGCTGGTCACAGTTCTCTGGAGCTCTCTCAGCCCCACCCACCTCACAGGGTGTTTTGTTGTGGGGATAATAATAACATACTTTGTAAACCACTCTGAATGGGCATTAAGTTGTCCTGAAGGGCAGCATATAAATCAAATGTTGTTGTTATTATTAATTTTGATTTGGCAGCCTTACTGCAAACATATCTTACCAGATTACTTATCAAAGTGCAAGCAAAGGAGAAATAGTATATGATCCTTTAATGTAGCTAAAAGATTAGGATCATCAATAAAAGAGTAATTGAGAATTGAGGCAGAATTACTTTAAGTGTCCTCAGCTCATCTAGCTCTATATAACAGAAACATATTTTCAATAGGACATTTTAGAGTTGCCAGGTCACAATAAAAAAACATGGATATAGAACACACATAGACATATCTAAGGGTGCCAACTTCCAGGTGGGGCCTACAGTTCTGGAATTACCGTTGTGCTCCAGACTACAGGGATCAGATCCCCTGGCAGTTTAAGTAACTTAGTGCAATAGGAGAAGAGGATGTAATGCCTTGTGGCACCCATTCTTTACTCAGTTTCATTATTGCTTGTACTCTCTTGTTAGCTTGTGGTGCATTTGGACTTTAATAGTATGTGTAAAAAGAGAGCAGACAGTGGGACCAGGAAATGAATGGAGGAAAAAAAGAGGTAATCTGCCTCTGCTCTCATTAATTTGCATAGTTGAAAACTACACATATTCCTTTAGTATTGCAACTTGGCAACAATTTCTAAAATGTATCTTTTTTACATTACTTGTCATCTAACCTGCTTTGAAGCCCAGTTGTTGGCATATCTGTTGTAGAATGACTATATTTCTGTTACTGGGAAAATGAGATAAGATGAATGATTCGAGGGTTCCATGGTCTCTTCAGATAAATAAAATTCTATTTGTATTCCATATAATGAAAGTGCTTCTGTCTTATGTAGTCTTTTATGGTCTTTTATTCTGAGAATAATTTGGGATTCATGAACATTGATTTTTGTGGGTTAGTGGATAAGCAACTACAAGAGCAGAACAAATTCCAATAGATGTGACCTCCATTGGAATGTAGATACCACCCTCCCTACTCTTAAAAAAAATCATCTTTACACATTTGGTAAGCTACCAACCATATCTTTTCATTTTTCTCTTTTCACAACAGGGAGCAGATGAGAAAGCAAGTCTTGCTTGCATCCTAACAGCAAATATGCAATTTATGTACCTCATTCCACTTGGTGAACTTTATGAGAAAAGAACAATCTTCTGTTCCTTCTCTACCCTACTGAGACCAGTACAGAACCATTAGATTGCACAACTTTACTCTCTCTCTCTCTCTCTTTCTTTCTCTCTTTCTCTCTTAGAGTTGCCAGTCTACAGGTGGGACCTGGACTTCTCCTGGAATTACAGCTGATCTCAAGACTGAACTCTCTCCCCCCTCAAACTCTACTCTGTCCAGGAACAATTGACAAATCTCAAAAAATTACCCAAGAAGGAGTTGGCAACACTACACATAGTACCTATTTAAACTATTTCTAGCATCTGGCATCTGACAAAGTGAGCTTTGACTAATGAAGCTTATACTCTGGAAAATTTTATTGGCCTTTAAGGTGCTACTGGACTTGAATTTTGTTCATTTATACTAGACCCTCAGCATGCCAGAGAAATGCCCAGGCAGATGTTGTCCTAGTGTGTTAACATTGTATGCTTTGCCGTTTTGGACATGTAGTGGTCCAATTTAAATTAGATGCTAAGGTTGATCCAGTAATCAACCAAAGGATCATGGATCTTACCCAAGTGGTAATGAATCCCAACTGATAGATACATACAAATTCACATAGCTAAACTATTCTGGTCCAGTAACATTATGTTTAAATCTTCAGATATTTGAAGGGATGTCACATGGAGGAATGGAGCAGAGTTCTTTTCTATTGTCCCAGAGCGCTGAGCCAGTACCAATGGGTTAAAATTAATCCAAAAGAGTTTTCAGCTAAAGATTAGAAAAAAACGTCTTGACAGAGTGGTTCCTTTGTGGAAGAAGCTTCCTCTGGAGGTAGTGGAGTCTCCTTCTTGGGAGGTTTTTAAGCAGAGGATAGATGTCAGCAATGCTGATTCTATGACGGGATAAACTTAGACAGATAATGGGAGGAAGGGCAGGAATAGATGAGCCAGTGCTTAGCTTTTGTGTCCCCTTCTTATGTGCCCAGGTTAATGCTGAACACCACCTTTGGGTCAGGAAGGAATCTTTCTCCAGGCCTGATTGGCCTGGGATCCTGTACATTTTTTGTCTTCCGCTGGGCGTTGAATAGGAGTCATTGGGTGGAGAAGGGGGTAATAGTTGTGCATGTCCTACATAGTGCAGGGGATTGGACTAGATGACCCTTACAGTCCCTTCCAGGTCTATCATTCTGTGATTCAATGAATCCATGAAATAAAGAAGAGTCCAATGAGAATAATTAGGGGGGGGGATGGGACTGAGGTCTTAAGGGATCTCATGACCTTACTTTTAAAAAGTTGTGACTGGGCCATTATAGCCACGCCTGACATAGGCTCTGTGATGGATGGGCTTTTCTAGAAAATAATCCAAACAGTACCAGAGGAAAGAAGAACCTAATGCCATCATAACTGTAGCAAGCAGCAACACTAATTTGGCTATGGTAAATTATTTCATTTGTAATTAAATAAGTACATGGTGAAACCATTTGAGTTTAGTCTGTCGGGTGGAGGTTGAGAAAGAGACCACTGCATTGATCAGACTTTACATCACCGTACTTCTATTCTAATATTATTTAAAACCCTGAACTTCACAGACCCCAGAGTTTATACCTAACTGGAAGCTGAGTAAAAGTGGGAAGTGACTTGTGTCAGGACATTTTCATCTCTAGTGTACACTAAGTTTTTAAATCTAGCATAATGTAAATAGCATTGATTCTGTATTTCTCCAAGCAACAATTTTTAAAAGCTAGTTGAAGCTGAAATGCCAATGTTTAAAGTGATGTATTCTGGGATTACAAATATGGTCTAAGCAACAGTGATTGACAGGAGTATCTCAGTACCTTCAGAATTACCCTGTGACTTTCCTTCCAATATGAAATTGATAATGAATATTTTTAAAAAATGATTATATGTAGCTGATAGTAACTACCAATCAATAGCTGAAACTGCTGGATATAAAGCTCTCTGTGTTTTTTTAAATACAAAGAAACAACCAACAGTTTGGAAACGGGACATGACATTAGTTTTCAGTTCATTTCTCTGAAGCATAAGCTGTATATGGATTGGAAGAGGGAAATTTTGATGATAAAGATGAGCTTGCCTGAATTCCTTGTAAATAGACTTAGGAAAATTCAAGATGTGGTTATTTTTAACCATGCTTCCCTTCATAACAATTCTAATATCTATAGGGAATGGTGTTGGCAAGATTAATCTTTATTGAATATCTTTGGGCCCAAATCAGAACAAAATGTTGGTCCAGAAACTGCAATATTAGGAACAAGACTTGGAATTTGTGAAGAAACAACAAAAAGGGAATGCTTCTTAGTGTCAGAACTGTGGCTAGATAATGTCCCTACTCCAGACTACCTCCTGCAATCAGACAACAGTCCATTGTTTCCAAAAGGCTTTTACTGAAGAAATAGTCCATTATAGTCCACTAGCTTGAATGCAATATTCAGGATGGTACATGTGCATTGTTACCAATGAAGAGCAAAGCATGAGGTACAAAGTAACAGATCACAGTAGGCCCAGCCTCCCCCCATAGTTTTCAAAACAACCCCTTTGAAGTCAGGATAGCGAAAGTTTCCCAAGGCCGGTTCTTGGTGGAACGTCGGTAGCCAAAACAATCCTCTTCTGTGAGATAGCTGCCTGGGAACCTTGGCACCTGTGAAGAGAGCACTTAAACACTGAAAGGATTAAAAATGGAGTCGGTTAAGCAAAGCAATACAATACAGCATTCTGAACCTGACATTCTGCCCCCTCTAAGATGCCCCCCCCAGGTTTATGTGGGTAACTGTCAGACTGTGGCTAAATAAGGTACTCTCTGCAAGATTCCCTTTAGAAGCAAGAATAAGTCCAATGTCTGGCAAAGGAAGCTTTATTGCAGAAAAGGTCCATTATAGTCCACTGTCCTGAATAGGAGACTCAGGATGGTACATGATCATTGTTACCAATGAAAAGCAAGCATAGGATACAGAGTAACAATACCCATCTGGAACAGCCTCCCCCCACAGTTCCCAAAACAACATCTTTCAGTCCTGGGAAGCTGCTCTCCTTCAAGGCCAATGCCTGGTGGAACGGTGTTAGACAAAACAGTCTCCTCTGGTGGGAATGCTGCCTGGGAACTGGTGCACCTGAGGAGAAAATACTTAAACACTAAAAGCATTAGAAAATGGAGTCAGTGTAGCTAAGATATATACTGGACCTGACATTTCTGCCCCCCTTAAAATAGATCCCCCCCTGGCTTATATGGGTAGCGAGTATGAAAAGCTTTGGTTAATCTAGGAGCATGAACATGTGCAGAGTTCACCCATTCATCGTAACCAGAATCAAAGTCCTTCCATCTAATGAGGTAAAAAAGCTGATTTCTCTTGATTTTAGAGTCCAAAATTTGTTGCACCTCATAGTGTATTTGGTCGTCAATTAAAGTTGGAATGGGTGGAGCTTTGATATGCCATTTGTTGTCGGTGGGAGCTTTCTTCAAAAGGCTGACATGGAACGTATCATGCACATGGCGAAGGTTCTTGGGCAATATTACAGCAACAGTCACTTTATTTATTACTTTGCGCACAGGAAAAGGTCCTAAGAATTTCAGAGCGAGTTTGCGGCTTGTCTGAGCTAGCTTTAGGTTCTTTGTGGAAATATACACATGGTCTCCTGGTTGTAATTCCCATTCGGCCACACGATGGCGATCTGCGTACTTTTTGTAATCCAATTTGGCTTTTTCAAGGTGTCTCTTAATGATAGTCCATTGCTGCACCGCCTCCCCCCACCATGAGGACACATCTGGCGATGTAGAGGAAGGGAGGGGGGTTGTGTCCAATGGGAAGGGATTGAAGTGAGTCCCATATACAATTTTGAAGGGGGCTTCTCCCGTTGAAGCGTGTACACTGTTGTTATAGGAAAATTCGGCTAGAGGGAGAAGGTCCACCCAGTTATCTTGTTGGAAATTGATGTAGCAACGAAGGAACTGTTCTAATATTTGGTTTGTTTTTTCGGATTGCCCGTCGGTTTGTGGGTGATGGCTTGAACTGATACCTTGTTCAATATTCAACATTTTCAAAAGCTCCCGCCAGAAGTTGGCAACGAACTGTCCGCCGCGATCCGAAATCACCTTGGACGGAAAAGAATGTAATTTTACGATGTGTTTTAGAAACAGATCCGCTAGCTTTCGAGCGGAGGGTATAGCTGTACAGGGGATAAAATGGGCTTGTTTGGAGAACAGATCTACCACAACTAAAATACAATTATGTCCTTTTGAAAGAGGCAGATCAGTGATAAAGTCCATGGAGATTACTTCCCAGGGCCTGTTTGGCGTTTCTAATGGTTGCAGGAGACCCGGAGGTTTCCCTTTCCTGGTCTTTGCGCTGAGACAAACAGGGCAGGAACTAACGTATTGGGAAATGTCTTTGCGCATGCCCGGCCACCAGAATTGTCTTTGAACTAGGTGTAAAGTTTTCAGGTACCCATAATGTCCAGCAGTGGGAGCATCATGACAGCGCTGCAAGACTTCCAGCTTAAGGCTGTCCGGGACATAAAATTTGCTCCCAGCTAGCCAATCCCCCTGTGGGGATTGGGTTAGTTTGTTTCGCGGAGCTTTATCCCCCTCCTTCTCCACTTCAGTTTTAAGTTTCGATTTCCATTCTTGGTCGGCCGGGAGGGGCTGCTTAGTACGGCTGCGAGTAGTCACCACGCCCCCAAGTTGCTTAGGCGAGAAGACCGTGTCGACAGTCTCCGCCCGTTTGCTCTTATGTTGGGGCATGCGCGACAGGGCGTCTGCCAAAAAGTTAGTTTTGCCCGGGAGATAATTGAGGGTGAAGTTGAACTTGGAAAAGAATTCCGCCCACCGTAATTGCTTGGCATTCAGTCTGCGTGGGCTTCGGAGGGCCTCCAAATTTTTATGATCGGTCCAGACCTCAAAAGGGTATCTCGCCCCCTCCAGCCAATGCCTCCAGTTTGTGAGAGCTGCTTTTACTGCAAAGGCCTCCTTCTCCCACACATTCCAATTCCTTTCTGCCTCTGAGAACTTTCTAGACAAGAATGCACAAGGCCGCAATTTCCCATCCTCCCCCTTCTGCAGCAAAACCCCCCCTATCGCCGTATCGCTGGCGTCGACCTGTACTATGAAGGGGGATTGTTCGTTGGGGTGGGAGAGGATGGGTTCCGTCACAAATTGCTTTTTAAGGCATTCGAAGGCCGTTTGGCAATCGGGGGTCCAGTGTAGTTTAGCAGAGGGTTTTTTGGCTTGGTCCCCTTTATCTTTGGTTTTCAGCAATTCTGTTAAGGGGAGTGTGATTTGGGCGAAATTTGCTATGAAGTCTCTATAGAAGTTGGCAAAACCCAGGAAGGATTGCAGTTCTTTGCGGGTGGTGGGTGTTTGCCAATCCTGGATCGCCTGTATTTTGGCTGGGTCCATTTTCAACCCCTCTTGTGAGATACAATACCCAAGGTAAGTGAGTTCGGTTTTATGGAATTCACATTTGGACAATTTGATGGGCAGTTTATTCTTCATCAGGGTGGCCAGGACCTTTTGTACCATTTGAACATGTTCTTCCTCGGTGTCAGAATAAATTAAAACATCATCAAGGTACACCACCACCCCTTTGTACAGAAATTCATGTAAAACTTCGTTTATCATGGACATGAATACAGACGGGGCTCCCGTCAATCCAAAAGGCATAACTAAGTATTCATATTGTCCGAGGGGCGTATTAAACGCGGTTTTCCACTCATCCCCTGCCTTGATACGAACGTGGAAGTAAGCATCTTTTAGATCTAATTTCGTAAAGATCTTACCTTGGGCCACGACGTTGAGAAGGTCTCGGATGAGCGGTATAGGATAGGCGTTGTTGGTGGACACTGCATTTAGTCCTCGGAAATCCGTGCACAGTCTGAGTCCCCCATCCTTCTTTTTCACGAAGAGAACTGGAGCGGCGTGGGAGCTAGAGGCTGGGCGGATGAACCCTCGTTGGAGGTTGGTGTCGATGAATTTCCGGAGCTCTTCACGTTCATGGAGACTCATGGGATAGAGTCGTCCTTTAGGCAATGAGGCTCCGGGTAAAATTTCTACCGCACAGTCCGTTCGTCGGTGCGGGGGTAGAGTATCAGCTTCCTCCTCCGAGAAAGCATTTAGAAAAGGCCAGTACGGTTCGGGTATTTGGTTGACTTCTTCTTGGGTGAGGAGGGCTTTTTCTTTGTAAGTTGGGTCTTCGCCCCAGTTTTGATTCCAACGGTGAAGTTTACAGTTGGCATGATTGAAGGTAATACATTCTTGAGCCCAGTCTATGTAGGGATTGTGATCACATAGCCATTTGCTGCCTAGAATTAACGGGTACTTGGCAGTAGAGCTGATGACAAAGGACCTCTTTTCCCAATGTTGTCCCATGCCTGTGATCACCGGGATGGTTTCAGTCGTGACCGGATTCATACTGGTACCATCCATTTGTTCAAAAATTACTGGATTTTGTAAATCCCGAGTTGGTAAGACCAGTCCATTGATTAGAGCTGGGGCTATGATGTCTCTTGAGCAACCCGAGTCAATAAGAGCTTGCACCCGAATGTGCATTTTTCTCTCTGGGTTGATTAGAGTTACTGGCATGAATAAAATGGACCCAGGTGGCCGGTTCCGTGCAGGGACGGGCTTAGGGCGGATCTGTCGTTTGGGCCCCTTTACGACAGATCCATCTCGTTTCCCGACTGGGGACTTTCTGGATTGACTTCTGCAGATGGGGAAGCGGGATCGTATTCCATAACTTCTTCCGCTTCCAGCCCTCTTTCTGAGGCTGGCCTTTGGGAAGCGCCACGGCCTCTGTTTGCTCGTGGAGCTGGAGTCGGGCGTTGGAGCGTAGGGAACGGAGCAAGGGTTGGACGCCGTAATTGAAGCGGAGGTCTTTGCACAGGCCGGTAGGGGCATTGTGCTGCAAAGTGACCAGCCTGTCCGCATTGCAAACACAGCCCTTGTTGCCATCTAGCATCTCTCGCTCCACGGGTGGCGTAGCCAGCTCCCCGAGCTCCCTTCTGTAAGGTCAATGGTCTTCTTTGTCCCGTTTGTTGTTGTTGCTCAACCAAACGGACTTCTAAAATGCGATTCTCCACTTCGCAAACAAGTTGAATCCAACCTAACAGCGTAGGGGGATTGTCTTGCATGAGGGCTCTGTCCAAAAGTCTCGGATTAAGTCCTTGTTTGAACAGAATAATTTTTGTGGACTCCTCACACCTGGGGCACTTGGCAGCCAATTGTCGGAATTTCGTGATATAGTCTCTCGCTGACATGCTGCCCTGCTTAATGGCCTGCAATTCTGTTCGGGCCCTGGTTTCCTCTAAGGGATCTTCATATTGTGCTCTAATAGCATCCACCAACCCCTGGAGAGTATCGAGTTCTGGGGCCCCGATATTATATAGTCCTACGTACCAGTCCGCTGCTTTCCCTTGTAAGCGGGAGCCGAGGTGTTCAATTTGGCTGGCCTCGCTGCCGAAGAGGTGTCCCCACCGGTTGAAGAATTGCACGACTTGCACTAGAAAAAAGCCCAGTTTGGAGGGATCCCCATCAAAAGTGGCGTCCAGTTTCACCCAACCCATTGGGAGGTCTTGCCTCGGAGCCGGGGCTGGGTAGAAGTCCGCCGGAAGCCTCAATGGTACTTGAGGTATGAGGGGACCCGGTTGTGCTGGCGGTGGCCTCACCGGTTGAGCCGGGGGTGCCGGCCTCGGCTGGGCTGGCGGTGGTGCTCTCGGCTGGGCTGGCGGTGGTGCTCTCGGCAGGGCTGGTGGTAATGCCGGAGGTGCTGGCGGTTGAGGTTGGTGCGGCGGAGTAATAATCGGCCGCTGAGGGGTGGGTTGGTGGGGTTGCAATGGTGTAGGTCCCATCGGTTGGTTCGGAGGCGGTCTTACGGGCTGTTCCAGTGGCAAACGTATCGGCTGCAGCGGCGGGGTTAGTTGTGGTCGAAGCGGAAGGGGCCGCAGCGGCGAAGGCCGAACGGGTGGAAGGCCGCGCGGGCTTGCCCCCCCAGGTGTTGTTCTTCTGGGAAGCATCGGCTGGCCTTTTGGCGCTGGTAGACCATCTCCCGGAGGTTGCCCGACGGGAACAGTTTCGCGCGGTTGCCCAGGGGCTCCCTCCCCGGATGGAGCCACGGGTGCTCCCGCTTGGTCCGGCCGGACCGTTATAGGGGAAGTATGGGGGGGTATCACCGGTGTATCACTTGGCTTTTCCTCCCCTTCCGTAGGCCTCTCCACGGGGGTCTCGTCTGGCGGTACATCCCCTCCCGTGATAGGAGCCTCGATGGGAGTCTCACCGGATGGCACAACCGGGTGATCCCTTCTCGGTGGAATTTCCTGCTGAGTGGGAAGTTCCTTGGGTTGTTCTCCCGATTCGCCAGGATAGGTTCCCCCCTCGCTGGTAGGTGACGACCGCTGCTGAACTTCCTCCACCGGATAGGAGATGACACTTTGAAGGGTAGCTATCTGTATCGCCATCTCTTCAGGAGACAGTCTTTCTCCTGCCCCCATTGAGGAAATTAAATGAATGGCGTGAGCCAAACTTTCTTCCATATCCAACAGCTTAGCTTCTAATTGTTGCATACGACTTGGCCCTGGTTGTTCGCTCAGGGAACCTTCATTCGCTGTACTCACCGGGGAGAAAGGGCCCCACGGAGGAGGGTCCCCTTGGACTATTCGCGACCTCGCGGCTAGAATTCCCTTGGCCATACCCGTCACGGCCGAGATGCTGGTATCTACCGCATAGGTGCGACCTCGTATCTGCTCCCAACTTTGTTCAGGGACTTCCGTTGGCTCTTTCCACGGAGCAAGTTCGGAATAATCCCAACTCAGGGCGCCACGGCGGGACGTGTCCCCCTCCATCTGCTCAAACGTCCTGTTCCAATATCGCCATGGTTGGCTGCTATCTAGTTCCGGGACGGTTTCTAGGCTTCGGCACCCGTCCATCGAGACTCGAGGATGGAGTCCACCTGCCCGGCGCTCTCTGGTTTCTCGGGGTCTGGCTCCCCACTCCGACGGGGTGGGTACCGAGATCAAGGGGAGAGCGGTTGCTTTCGGCCTTGCCCCCAGGTTGCTTTCGGTCTCGTTTCGAGTACTGAAGTCGATGAGAGGCAGGGTAGAAGTGGAGGCTCCGGTTCCGTTCCCGGTTGCTCCCAGCTCCCGGGAGTCTTGGGTTTGCACCGGTTGATTGTCGGGAGACGCATACGGATCAAACAAAGGATCCCTGTCCGGGACAACCTTGGATTCCGCTGGGCCCGACTCAGACATCATTGGTAACAAAATGTCAGACTGTGGCTAAATAAGGTACTCTCTGCAAGATTCCCTTTAGAAGCAAGAATAAGTCCAATGTCTGGCAAAGGAAGCTTTATTGCAGAAAAGGTCCATTATAGTCCACTGTCCTGAATAGGAGACTCAGGATGGTACATGATCATTGTTACCAATGAAAAGCAAGCATAGGATACAGAGTAACAATACCCATCTGGAACAGCCTCCCCCCACAGTTCCCAAAACAACATCTTTCAGTCCTGGGAAGCTGCTCTCCTTCAAGGCCAATGCCTGGTGGAACGGTGTTAGACAAAACAGTCTCCTCTGGTGGGAATGCTGCCTGGGAACTGGTGCACCTGAGGAGAAAATACTTAAACACTAAAAGCATTAGAAAATGGAGTCAGTGTAGCTAAGATATATACTGGACCTGACAGGTAACGAGAGTGAAATGCCTTAACTAATCTAGGAGCATGGACATGTACAGAATTCACCCACTCATCGAACCCAGAGTCAAAGTCCTTCCATCTGATGAGATAAAACAACTGATTTCGTTTTATTTTAGAGTCCAATATTTGTTGAACTTCATAGTGGGTTTGATCATCAATTAACGTAGGGATGGGAGGGGCACGGGTGTGCCACTGGTTTGCAGAAGGGGCTTTTTTCAATAAACTAACATGGAAGGTATCATGTACGTGGCGTAAATTCTTTGGTAAATCCAAGGCAACAGTCACTTTGTTGATTACTTTGCGAACAGGAAAAGGTCCCAGATACTTTAACGCTAGCTTGCGGCTGGTTTGGGTTACTTTCAAGTTCTTTGTAGAAAGGTAAACGAGATCACCAGGTTGCAATTCCCATTCTGCCGCACGGTGGCGGTCAGCGTACTTTTTGTAATCCTGTTTGGCTTTGATGAGGTGTTTTCTAATTTGAGTCCATTGTTGGGCTGCCCCCCCCACCACTCGGTGTCGTCTTTGGAAACTGGAATAGGAGGGGGGAGCGCTTCAAATGGAAATGGCTTGAAGTGAAAGCCATAGACGACTTTGAAGGGAGTTTCCCCCGTGGAAGCGTGCACGCTGTTATTATATGAAAACTCTGCTAAGGGGAGCAAGTCAAACCAGTCATCCTGTTGGAAATTAATGTAACAGCGTAGAAATTGTTCTAATATCTGGTTAGTTTTTTCCGACTGACCGTCTGTTTCCGGGTGATGGCTTGAACTCAAACCTTGTTCAATACCCAGCAGTTGTAAAAGCTCCCGCCAGAAGTTGGCAACGAATTGTCCGCCGCGATCCGAGATCACCTTGGATGGAGAAGAATGTATTTTTACAATGTTTTTTATGAAAATGTCGGCTAGCTTTCTAGCAGAGGGAATTGTGGTGCAAGGTATAAAATGAGCTTGCTTGGAGAACAAATCAACCACGACTAAAATACAGGAGTGCCCCTTTGAGGGGGGTAAGTCAGTGA
Organism: Eublepharis macularius; assembly: GCF_028583425.1. Taxonomy (NCBI): domain Eukaryota; kingdom Metazoa; phylum Chordata; class Lepidosauria; order Squamata; family Eublepharidae; genus Eublepharis; species Eublepharis macularius. The sequence goes on along the minus strand of NC_072790.1, from coordinate 101,229,872 downwards.
TAAAGTCCATAGAGATTATTTCCCATGGTCTACTTGGCGTTTCTAAAGGTTGTAAAAGTCCTGGAGGTTTGCCTTTTCGGGATTTGGCGCTGAGACAAATGGGGCAAGACGCTACATATTGGGAGATGTCTTTGCGCATGCCCGGCCACCAAAATTGGCGTTGCACTAAGTGAAGCGTCTTTAAGTACCCATAGTGCCCCGCCGTGGGAGCATCATGACAACGTTGCAAAACTTCTTTTCTTAAACTCTTGGGTACATAGAAACGATCTCCTCAAAGCCACTCCCCTTGATCGGAATGTTGCAGTCTGTCTTTGGGCACATCCTCCCCCTCCTTCTCCACTTCAGCTTTCAGTTTTTGTCTCCACCCTTGATCGGGTTGAGGGGATAGGGTTGTGCGACTGCGTGTGGTCACCACGCGCCCCAATTGCGTAGGCGAAAAGACTGTGTCAATTGTCTCCTCCCGTTTGCTCTTGTGTTGGGGCATGCGTGATAGAGCGTCGGCCAAGAAGTTGGTTTTGCCGGGGAGAAAATTTAAAGTGAAATTGAACTTGGAGAAGTATTCTGCCCATCTCAATTGCTTGGCGTTTAACCTGCGAGGGCTGCGTAGGGCCTCTAAATTTTTATGGTCCGTCCAGACCTCGAACGGATGACGGGCTCCTTCTAACCAATGCCTCCAGGTAGTGAGAGCTGCTTTTACAGCAAAGGCCTCTTTTCCCCAAACATTCCAATTCCTTTCCGCCTCTGAAAACTTTCTGGAGAGGAAGGCGCAGGGTCTGAGTTTATCATCCGCCCCCAGCTGTAGCAGCACCCCCCCAATTGCCGCGTCGCTGGCGTCGACCTGCACTATGAAGGGGCGATTTTCATCGGGGTGCTGTAGAACGGGCTCTGAAACAAACTGCGTTTTGAGGTGATGGAACGCGGCTTGGCAGTCAGGCGTCCAAGACAATTTTGCACTTGGTTTTTTAGCTTGGTCCCCCTTGTCTTTGGTTTTTAACAGTTCGGTTAGGGGGAGCGTGATTTGAGCGAAGTTCGCAATGAACTCTCTATAGAAGTTGGCAAAGCCCAAGAAGGATTGTAATTCTTTGCGAGTCGCGGGGGTTTGCCAATTTAATACAGCCTGTATTTTGCCTGGATCCATTTTCAAGCCCTCCTGGGAAATGCAATAGCCTAAGTAAGTGAGTTCTGTTTTGTGGAACTCACACTTAGAGAGCTTTTTTTTTTTTTGAAAAATTTTTATTGGGTTAGAATCCATTATTTCCACATTTACATTCAATTTTCCCCAATTTTTTCATCTCTAACCCCCTCCCTTCCCCCCCTTTTTGTTGACTTCCAACAGCTTTCCAACCCTTTGTCCCCTTTCCCTTACTTTTATTAGCTTCCTCTATCTAAAACAAATATATATTCTCCATTATTCTAAGCAGTACATCCTTAACTATTTTTAACATTATATGCCCAAACTGTAAGCCTTTGTTTCCATCTTAGATAAACAATTTATCCCAATTTTTCAATTTCAGGTATTTCTATATATCATAAACCATATAGATCATACATTCGTTTATATCAAACAATTTGACTTATTCTCTATATATATTACTCATTCTATCTTTTTATAATAGTTCTATATATCTCTCCTCACGTAGTCAATCAATTTGACCCATCTATATCTTCAGACATTCAGTTTGGTACAAAACTTGTCAGAAAAAAAAAAGAAAATATTGTTAGTTAATCGCTCCTTATATTTAGTCCTTATAATTAATTATTTTCTCTATGTTCTGTTTGTTAACCTATATATATCTATATATATGTCAATCTATTAATCTGACTGCTTATTAATTCACATTTATCTCTTCTCCCCCCGGTAAAGTCTCCCCCCTCTACTTCAATACTTCAGTAGTTCTCAAACTGCCACAGTTTTCCTCCCACCTCCCATTTCTTCTCCGGGTATTGTTTCAGCTTCTCCCAGTCTGTGTTGAACTGCCCTGAGTCCAGATCTCTCAATTTTCTTGTCATCTTGTCCATTTCAGCCATATACAGCAATTTGTAAGTCCAATCTTCAATAGTTGGCACTTCTTGTACTTTCCATTTTTGCGCATACAAAAGTCTAGCTGCTGCTGTCATATAAAATATCAACGTCCTGTGTTGGGCTGGAATTCCCTCCATTCCCAAGTTCAGTAGCAGGAGTTCTGGGTTCTTATTAATTTGAAATTGTAAAATTTCACTCATTTCTCTTATTATTTCCCCCCAGTACTGCCTGGCTACCTCACATGACCACCACATATGATAGAGGGAGCCCTCATGCTTCTTACATTTCCAGCATTTATTAGAAGTATTCGAATTCCCTAGCGCAATCTTCTTTGGTGTCATGTACCAACGATAGATCATTTTATAAATGTTCTCTTTGATATTAATACATGTCGTTGTCTTCATTGTAGTTTTCCACAAGTATTCCCATGCCTCCATTGTTATTTCTTTATTAAAGTTTATAGCCCATTTCACCATTTGTGTTTTAACTATCTCATCCTCGGTATACCACTTCAACAGTACTTGGTATACCTTGGATATTCTTTTCTTATCTTCTTTAAGAAGGGTCTGCTCTAGTTCCGAATTCTCTATTCGTATACCTCCCTTTACAGAGTCCGAATTATATAAGTCTCTGATCTGTCTATACTGGAACCAATCGTAGTTAGGTGATAGTTCCTCTTGTGTCTTTATTCTAAGTTTAGATGCTTCAGTTTTAGTTATTTCTTTATACGTTAAACATTGTTGTTCATTATCAACAGCTTTCGGGTCTATCACCTCATATGGAACACACTTAGAGAGCTTAATGGGCAGTTTGTTATTCATGAGAGTGGTTAAGACTCTTTTTACAAGGTCCACGTGTTCCTCCTCAGTCTCCGAATAAATTAACACGTCATCTAGGTACACCACAACGCCTTTGTAGAGAAATTCATGCAGCACTTCATTGATCATGGACATGAAAACTGAAGGGGCCCCGGCCAGGCCAAATGGCATAACCAAATATTCATATTGGCCGAGGGGCGTGTTAAAAGCGGTTTTCCATTCATCCCCCTCTCGGATACGGACATGGAAGTAAGCGTCTTTTAAGTCTAATTTCATAAAGACCTTACCTTGAGACACGACGTTGAGTAGGTCTCTGATGAGCGGGATGGGGTAGGCGTTGCTGGAGGAGACTGCGTTGAGACCCCTAAAGTCCATGCACAGTCTTAGGCCCCCGTCTTTCTTTTTGACGAAAAGCACTGGAGCTGCGTGGGGGCTGTTAGCCGGTCGAATGAATCCTCTTTGAAGGTTTAGGTCTATGAACTTGCGGAGCTCCTCTCTTTTGTTAGGGCTCATGGGATACAGACGGCCTTTGGGCAGCGAGGCGCCCGGTAATATTTCCATGGCACAATCCGTCCTCCTGTGAGGAGGTAAAGTATTAGCTTCTTCCTCTGTGAAGGCTTGGGTGTATGCTCTGTATTGCTTGGGTATTTGGTTAATTTCTTCCTGGGTGAGGAGAGCAGGCTCAGTTATAGTAGGGTTAATACCCCAGTTTTGATTCCAACGATGATTTTTGCACGATTCATGGGTGAACGTGATGCTTCCCTCTGCACAGTTGATATAAGGGTTATGATCGCATAACCACCGGCTTCCCAGGATCAAGGGGTATTTTGCCGTGGTACTAATGACGAATGATCTTACTTCCCAATGTTGCCCCATGTTGGTTATGACCGGAGTGGTTTCGGTAGTAACTGGATTCATGTTAGTGCCATCCATTTGCTCGAAAATTATGGGTATTTCCAGATCTTTCACAGGAAGCACTAGTCCGTTTACTAGAGCTGGTGCGATAATGTCTCTGGAGCAGCCCAAGTCAATTAGGGCTTGTATGCGAATGTGCATTTTCTTGTCAGGATTCACCAAAGTTACTGGTATGAAGAGAATGGACCCAGGAGGTCGGTTCGGAACCGGAACTGACTGAGGTTTGATCTGCCGTTTGGGTCCTTTTACGACAGATCCATTTCATTTCCCGAGGCGGGGCTCTCTGGATTCTCCCCCCCCCCCGTTAGGGCTGTCGGATCGTATTCCATAACTTCTTCCAATTCTAGTCCCCTTTCGGGGGGGTTCCTCCTCGACGCTCCCCTACCTCTTGCGGTTCTCGGAGCTGGGGTAGGGCGCGGTGGCGCCGGGTAGGCTGCGGAGGATGGGCGTCTTAGCTGGAGCAGAGGTCTTTGCACAGGCCGATAAGGGCATTGCGCCGCAAAATGACCACCTTGGCCACACTGCAAACACAGCCCTTGTTGCCATCTAGCATCTCTTGCTCCACGAGTAGCATATCCAGCCCCCCTGCTCCCTCGGATAGGAGTGGAGGAGCGTCTTTGGCCCGGAGGTTGTTGGTGTTGTTCCACTAGACGAACTTCTAGCAGGCGGTTTTCTACTTCGTAGGTTAATTGTATCCACCCTAACAGCATAGGAGGGTTATCCTGCATGAGGGCTCTGTCCAACAATTTAGGGTTTAAACCCTGTTTGTATAAAATAATCTTGGTGGACTCTTCGCACCTTGGGCATTTGGCAGCAAGTTGTCGGAATTTTGTGGCATAGTCTCTAGCCAACATGCTGCCTTGCCTAATAGCCTGCAATTCCGTTCGGGCCCTAGTTTCTTCTAGGGGGTCTTCATATTGGGCTCGAATTGCATCCACTAGCCCTTGGAGTGTATCTAACTCAGGGGCCCCCACATTATAAAGTCCCACATACCAGTCGGCTGCTTTACCTTGGAGACGTGATCCCAGATGCTCTATTTGACTGGCCTCACTTCCGAAGAGATGCCCCCATCGATTGAAAAATTGTACTACTTGTACCAGGAAGAATCCCAATTTGGAAGGGTCTCCATCAAACGTAGCGTCCAGTTTGACCCATCCCACTGGAAGATCTTGTCTCGGAGCTTGTGCTGGCATTGGGTAGGCATCGAGCGGAGCGAGTTGTAAAGGAGGCTGTTGCGGCATTGGCGGTAGCTGTGGCGGAGGTTGCTGAGGGTAGGGTTGAGGTTGGTGCGGTAAAGGCGCTCCCGGAATCGGCTGAGGAGGTCCCCTCGGTGCCGGATGCACTGGTGCTGGCCGGAAAGGTGTCGGCCGCCCCCGCAGTAGGCCTCCTGGCACTGGTTGAAGGGGAGTGGGAGCCGGCCGCAACGGAGGCGGGTGAGGAGAGATGGGTTGGAGAGGAACCGTATCCCCTCGCGGCCCCGGTGTCGGTAGAGGCCTACCCGCTCCTGGGACGACCGGTGGTGTGGTCCCTCCCGGTAGGCTTGGGGGCTGGTTCGCTTGTGTCGTGGGTGGTGGGACTATCGGGGAAGCTGGCTCTAGCGGTCGTCCTGGTTCTCCCCCTCCTCCTCCAGTCCCACTACCAGCCGGAGTGATAGGGCGATCGGGACGAGGGTCTTCCGGACACGGTTCTCCACCTCCCCCATCAGCGCCGTCGTCTCCTGGTGGAACCGGTTGCTTGGGACAGGGTTCATCTGGACATGGATCTTCTGGGCAAGGTCCTTCCCCGGTGACAGAATCCTCATCTCCCGTCTCTGGTGGCTGTTGCGGCCACAGTTGATTTTGCAGGTTAGCCAAACTTTGGCTGATGTCAGGTAGACCAGCTGGCGGATCACGGCCTCTGTCCCCTGCTACTAGCACTGAAAGCAGGTGGACGGCATTGGCCAAACTTTCTTCCATATTTACGAGTCTGTTCTCCAACAGCTGCACTCTATCTGTAGTCTCCTCCTCCCGTAGTTCCGGGTACTCGCTAGCTCCAGCAGACTGCGAGGTCGGCATAGTTTCGGGCGGCGGTCCCGTGGTTAGCGTCTGCTGCCACGGCAAGGGTGTTTCTACCTGTCGCGCACAGGGCTGGGCTCAGCAGGCAGGAGGCCCACTGGTACTGCAGGGCAGAACACAACAGGCAGGAAGTCAGTAGTCCAGGAGTCAGGTCAGGTGTCAGAGCCAATATGTCAGTCAGAGAGAGGAGCAGGCAGAAGAGTAGTCAGAAAGCAGGCCGGGGTCAAAATCCAATCCAACAGCAGGGCAGGGCACAAGGCAGGGCAAGAGCGTCCAGGCGTAGAGCTCTGGTAGCAGGGAGTGGCGAGCTGAGTTGCTTCCACGCTTGGTTTCCTCGGCGTCTTCCTTTTATGCTGTCCTAATGAGGAACAGCTGTTGCCTCTCTCTCTAACAATTCAGTTCGGTGTTGCGCCTGTAAACGGGCGCTTCTTCGCCTATCCAACAGAGCTGACTTATCTCTATGCTTCCTCCTTTCAGCTGGCCCCAGGTGCTCAGGTTTCGCTTTTGCCCTGTGGGAGTCTTTGTCTCTTACAGCCTCTGTGGAGGTTTCTGGCTGTTCCTCATCCCTGACAGTCTCTGCAGAAGCTCCAGGCTGTTCTTGCTGAATTCCTCCTGGAGCAGCAGCAGTGGTTTCTGACTGCTCTTCCTCTCCAATAGCTTCTGCAGGGGCTTCTGGCTCTAGAGAAGACCCTTCTGGCCCTTCCTGCTCATCTTCTGAGGAGGACTCTGAAGCAATAGGTAAGGTGGCCAGCCGGGGCTGGGGCTGACTCATGACACCATCCCCCCTCCCAAGGCCCCCTCCACCCGAAGGTCTGGGTTTGCTAGGGTAGGTCCGATGGAATTGGCGGATGAAGCGGGGTGCGTGGAGGTTCTCGGCCGGTTCCCATGATCTATCCTCGGGTCCATAGCCCTTCCATTCCACCAGGTACTGCAGACGGCCCCGGTGCCAGCGAGAGTCTACGAGCCGTTCTACCTCGTACTCTTCCTGTCCGTCCACCAGGACCGGGGGAGGCGGTGGTACAGGTTCACGGAGGGGGTGTGGAGGTGCTACCGGGGTGAGCAGGGAGCGATGGAACACGGGGTGGATCTGGAGTGTTGGCGGGAGCTCCAATCGGTAGGCAACAGGATTGATCTGGGCGGTAATTCGGTAGGGCCCGATGAACCGGTGGTCCAATTTCTGGGAGGGCCGCTGTGACCGAATGTGCCGAGTGGAAAGCCACACCGAGTCCCCCACCTTCAAAGGGTCCCCTTCCCGCCGTCGCCGGTCCGCGGTTGCTTTGTAGGCCCGTTTGGCGCGGTCTAACTGTTCCCGCAGAACCAGGTGTAGGGCCTGCAGCTCCCGGACAAAGTCATCTGCTGACGGTACTGATGAGTTTGGCGTTGTTCTGGGAAAGTAACGTGGGTGGCGTCCGTAGGTGGCCAGGAATGGGGTCTGGCGTGTGGAGGCGTGCACTGAATTGTTATACGCAAATTCGGCCATGGCTAGGAGGTCTGCCCAATCATCCTGCTGGTAATTTATATAGCAGCGCAGGTATTGCTCCAACGTGGCATTGGTCCGCTCCGTCTGCCCATCGGACTGTGGATGATGGGCCGAGGACAGGTGAACCTGGGTTCCGAGCAGTGTCTGGAGGGCCTTCCAGAAACGCGACGTAAATTGCACCCCCCGATCTGAGACCAGGTGCCGGGGAATCCCATGGTGCCGGAACACGTTTTGGACATACTGGTATGCCAAATCTTTGGCCGTAGGCAGCGATGGGCAAGGTACGAAGTGGGCCAGCTTGGTGAATAGGTCAACAAACACCGCAATGCATGTGTGCCCTTTAGAGGGTGGCAGGTCCGTGACAAAATCCATGGAGACGGTTTCCCAGGGCCCCTCGGGTGTGGGCAGCGGTTGTAACAGTCCTGTTGGCTTCCCTGGAAGGTCTTTGGCCCGCCGGCATGTATCGCAGGACTGCACGTAGCGAAACACGTCCACCTGCATACGGGGCCACCAGAAATCCCTGGACAATAGGTGCAAGGTCTTGTATCTCCCAAAGTGACCAGCTGCTAGGGTGTCATGAGCAAGCTGCAGTGCCTCCCCTCGTAGAGCACCTGGGGGAACATAGACTCGGCCTTCATATGTAAGGAGGCCCTGCTGCAGGAGATAGCCTGGGGGGTCTGGCTGCGCGGGGTCCTGTAGTCCCTGGGTGATGCGTTGTGTCCAGGGGTCTGTGCTTTGAGCTTGCCGGATCCGATCCTGCAGGGCATCTGGGGCATTGGTGGCTGCAAAGCACTCAGGAGCCAGAATGGTTGTGGCTGGCGGCTTCTCTCCTGCCTGCCGGCTGAATTCAGGTTTCCGGGACAGGGCATCCGCCAACTTGTTCTGTGAACCAGGGATGTATTGGATAGTGAATTGAAAGCGGGAGAAGAACAACGCCCATCGGATTTGGCGTTGCGTTAGGTTTCGGGTGGTTTGCAGATGTTCTAGGTTACGGTGGTCTGTATATACCACCACCGGGTGCCGAGCTCCCTCCAAATGGTGCCGCCAGGTCTCAAAGGCAGCCTTGATGGCCAACAGCTCCCTCTCCCAGATAGTGTAATTCCGCTCAGCTGGAGTGAGCTGTCGGGAGTAGAAGGCACACGGTTGGGGCACCTCGTGGGAGGAGCGTCTTTGTGCTAAGACTGCTCCCAAAGCGGTGTCAGAGGCGTCAGCCTGCACTATGAACGGGAGGCTCGGATCTGGGTACACAAGGACCGGTCCAGTCGTAAACCGGGTCTTCAGGGTTTGAAAGGCCTGTTGGGCTTCCTGGGTCCATTGGAATGGCAGGCGGGGCCGTGTCAATCGGGTCAAGGGGACGGCTAGTGCAGCAAAGTCAGGGATGAACTGTCGGTAGTAGTTTGCAAACCCTAAGAAGCGCTGAACCTCTTTACAGTTTCGGGGAGCCTGCCAGGAAAGTACCGCCTCGACCTTAGTGGGATCCATCTGTACTCCTTGGTTGGACACTCGGTGTCCCAGGAACTCAACTTCTTCCCGGTCAAATTCGCATTTCTCGAGCTTGGCATACAACCCATGCTGTCTAAGTCTCTCCAACACAGAACGCACATGCTCCCCATGCCTGGCAGGGTTGCGGGAGTAAATCAGAATGTCATCCAGGTATACGATGACATAGTGGTCGAGGAGGTCCCGGAACACGTCGTTGATGAAACGCTGGAAGACCGCTGGTGCGTTGCATAGGCCAAAGGGCATTACCAGGTACTCGAACTGGCCGTAACGAGTCCCAAAAGCTGTCTTCCATTCATCCCCTGACCGTATCCGGATGAGGTTATATGCTCCCCGCAGGTCTAGTTTAGTGAACCGAGTTGCTCCTTGGAGCCGCTCTAAGAGGTCAGGGATCAGAGGTAGTGGGTAGCGGTCTCTGACTGTAATCTGGTTAAGGGCCCGGTAATCGTTGCATAACCGCAAGTCCCCTCCCTTCTTTTTGACAAACAGGACTGGTGCAGATGTCGGAAAGGCTGAGGGTCGGATAAACCCCCGCGCTAGGTTTTTTGCCAAAAAGTCCTTGAGGGCCACTCGTTCTGGCTCCGACAACGAGTACAGGCGTCCGCTGGGGAGGGGTTTATCAGGAATCAGGTTGATGGCACAATCGTACGGTCTGTGCGGAGGTAGTTGATCAGCCCCCTTCTCCTCAAACACGTCCGCGAACTCTGCATAGTGGGGTGGCAGCAGGGATCCCTGGACCTTGGCGTCTGTGCTGGCGAGCAGCTTCGGGAGGGGATCCGGCTTCCTGGTCGGGAACTGGACGACTTGGCGCTTCCAGTCGATGAGCGGGTTGCTGCCCACGAGCCAGGTCAGCCCCAGCACCACCGAGAAGTGCGGCATGCAGACTACATCGAACTGGACGCGGTCCCGGTGGCCTTCCACAGCTACCTCCACCAGCTCAGTCTCGTGGGTTACTGGACCGGATTTCAGTAGCCGCCCGTCGATGGTCTCCACTAGGGCAGCAACAGGTTTTTTGTGCAACGGGATGTGGTGCTGATGGACAAACTGCCGGTCCATGAAACTCCGGGAAGCGCCGGAGTCGACCATGGCACGGGTTTCCACGTGCCGCCCGTCTGGCAACTGGATTTCTAGGTGGAGGAGGAGGTGTCCCCCTCCGACGTCAAGGGCCCCATTGGTGTAAACCTCTCGCCCCGGTCCGCGTGGGTCGCCGCGAGCCGGGGCCAGTCTTTTGCGGCACCTTCTGGGTGGCGCTTTTCCGGGCAGGCATTGGCATAGTGGCCGGCCCCGCCACAGTACAAGCAGAGCCCCTGGGTGTGTCGCCTTGCTTTCTCTGCGGCCGTAAGACGGGGTCGGGCGCCGCCCAGCTGCATGGGCTCCTCCCCCTCCGCCCCCTTTGGAGCAGTGGGGGCAGAGGAGGGGCCTGCAGGCACCAGCCGGGGCATCCTTCCCCGCCAGACCCCTTCGCTGCGCGCCTGTCTCCGGGCTTCCAGGCGCTGGTCAATGCGCTGGCACAGCACTACAAGGTTTTGAAGGGAACTGGGGCGTTCCGTTCGGGCCAGCTCATCTGCAACCGCATCAGACAAGCCCTCTATGAACTGGTCCTGCAGCGCTGCCTCGTTCCACGCAAGGTCCTGAGCCAGTAACTGGAATTCTGTCGCGTAGGTGGCCACGGACCCCCGTCCCTGGCGGAGCCGTCGGATGCGCCGGTTGGCACTCTCAGCCTTAACGGGGTTGGCGAAAGTTTGCTGGAGCTGCTCCACAAACCCAGTATAGTCTTGCAGCAGTGGCGATGATTCCAGGAGCAGAGGGGTAGACCATTTGGCCGCCTGACCTTTCAAGAGACTCAGGATGAAGCCCACCTTGGTCTTATCATCAGGAAAGTCTCGGGGGCGCAGGGTGATGTACAACTGGCACTGGGCTAGGAAGACAGGAAACTCCTCCACATTGCCCGCGAACTTTTCTGGTGGACTCACTGGGCACTTGGGCGTGGCCGGCGGCGGCACTGCCGCAGCTTGCTGCTGAAGCTGTTGCTGAAGCTGAGCCACAGCATTCCTCAGTTGGGTCACCGTCTGCTGCAGCGTCTGGTTCTGAGCTACAAGTGCAGCAGCTGTGGCTGCATCCATGCTGCCAGTAGCTGCTGAGTTGTGGGTGGAAGCAACGTGTCACGCACAGGGCTGGGCTCAGCAGGCAGGAGGCCCACTGGTACTGCAGGGCAGAACACAACAGGCAGGAAGTCAGTAGTCCAGGAGTCAGGTCAGGTGTCAGAGCCAATATGTCAGTCAGAGAGAGGAGCAGGCAGAAGAGTAGTCAGAAAGCAGGCCGGGGTCAAAATCCAATCCAACAGCAGGGCAGGGCACAAGGCAGGGCAAGAGCGTCCAGGCGTAGAGCTCTGGTAGCAGGGAGTGGCGAGCTGAGTTGCTTCCACGCTTGGTTTCCTCGGCGTCTTCCTTTTATGCTGTCCTAATGAGGAACAGCTGTTGCCTCTCTCTCTAACAATTCAGTTCGGTGTTGCGCCTGTAAACGGGCGCTTCTTCGCCTATCCAACAGAGCTGACTTATCTCTATGCTTCCTCCTTTCAGCTGGCCCCAGGTGCTCAGGTTTCGCTTTTGCCCTGTGGGAGTCTTTGTCTCTTACAGCCTCTGTGGAGGTTTCTGGCTGTTCCTCATCCCTGACAGTCTCTGCAGAAGCTCCAGGCTGTTCTTGCTGAATTCCTCCTGGAGCAGCAGCAGTGGTTTCTGACTGCTCTTCCTCTCCAATAGCTTCTGCAGGGGCTTCTGGCTCTAGAGAAGACCCTTCTGGCCCTTCCTGCTCATCTTCTGAGGAGGACTCTGAAGCAATAGGTAAGGTGGCCAGCCGGGGCTGGGGCTGACTCATGACACTACCCCTTGTTCCTCTTGAGATCTCGCGGCTAAAACTCCTTTTGTCAGGCCAGTGATTGCTGATATTCCTGAATCAATGGCAATCGTTCGGCTCTGGAGCTGCACCCATTGGTGCTCACTTACATCTTGTTGCCCCGACCACAGGGTGACTTCCGCATAATCCCAACTCAGGGCGCCACAGTGGGACGTTTCCCATTCCGTTTGTTCGGTCGTCCTGTTCCAGAACAGCCACGGTCGGCCTCTGGTTTGTTCGGGTATGGATTCCAAACTGCGTCGACTATCCAGCTGCAACTGCGTGAACATCGTGCTGGCCCTCCGGTCCCTCGTTTCCCTTGTTCTTGTGCCCCACTGCGTCGGGGTGGGCAAGGAGAAAAGTGGTGCAGCTGTGGCTCTAGGCCGTGTATCAGCGCTGCTGGGAGCGAGGGTATAAATCGTTGTAACCGAGGAGCCGTCTCCTCGCGGTACAGGTTCTTGGGCTTCCAAGCCTTGAGAGCCAGGAGAGGCATACGGGTCAAACAAAGGATCCCTGACTGGGACAGCTTTGGAGTCCGTTTGATCCGGCTTAGGCATTGGAAGAGTTGATTGGTAACAAAATGTCAGAACTGTGGCTAGATAATGTCCCTACTCCAGACTACCTCCTGCAATCAGACAACAGTCCATTGTTTCCAAAAGGCTTTTACTGAAGAAATAGTCCATTATAGTCCACTAGCCTGAATGCAATATTCAGGATGGTACATGTGCATTGTTACCAATGAAGAGCAAAGCATGAGGTACAAAGTAACAGATCACAGTAGGCCCAGCCTCCCCCCATAGTTCTCAAAACAACCCCTTTGAAGTCAGGATAGCGAAAGTTTCCCAAGGCCGGTTCTTGGTGGAACGTCGGTAGCCAAAACAATCCTCTTCTGTGAGATAGCTGCCTGGGAACCTTGGCACCTGTGAAGAGAGCACTTAAACACTGAAAGGATTAAAAATGGAGTCGGTTAAGCAAAGCAATACAATACAGCATTCTGAACCTGACACTTAGCATGTGGTGTTATTCTTCTACCTCTGAGAGCTTTTCCAGACATAAAAAATATCATTAAATTCTCTCTTTTCTGTTACTTTTAATCAGCTGAATTTAAATTAATTGCAAAAGAATACCAATATTCCTTTGTCATTTTCCATAATTCTGTCCAGCTATCAGTAACCTACCCAAGGATATCCTGATGCATCTTTGGGCTTTTTCATTCAGCTGCTCTTAAATAGACATCATGCGTTGCCATGGGGCACTGCCAGCTGTGCAGTGATACAGGAGGTATGCATCCAATTCTTTTCCTGATCATAGGCAACAAGAGATCCTCATCTGTGTGCAGCAAGACTTATGTCCAGTGGCACCTTCAAGACCAACAAGCTTTTCAGGGTGTAAACTTCTGAGAATCAAAGCCCCTTGTGGGCAAAGTCCCTGGCTATAGCACTAAATCCAGATTCTGAAATCCTGAGAAACTGTATTGTGATGGGAAACCTTATCCATACAGTATATCTGCAATTTTAGGCAACATCCTTCTCTATTATTATGTCATAAAGGATTATAGCTCAATGGTAAGCACGTTTTGCATACCAATTGATTCAATGTTGACATTTCCAGTTAGAAGAAGTTCGCAGACTCACCACAAGCTGAGTTGCAGCTGAGGGTGAGGCTGAGGTGGAGCCATGGAGTCAGCTCTAGAAGAGGAGGAGCATGCCAGGAGATCCCTCCCAGGATGAGACATGGTTGGTACCATTCCTGAAGTTCCATGGCCCTGCTCCTCTCATCATAAGAAAATATGCCAAAAGAAGCAGGGTGTGGGTGGATTGCTGTCCTCAGTTCCATATCCTGTCAGCGGGGCCAAGCACATTGCACTAGAGGGTCACCAGAAGTCTATCACAACTTGAGGCCACTGTCTGCTATGACCAGGCCACCACCAGCATTACTAAGTCACTCTCTGGGAAGCGTCTTTGAGGTTAGGGCCTGCCATGCTGAGGAACTGTAACCTGTGTAATGCCATATTAATTCTTGTAGTTGTTTAGTCTTTCTTCCCCTCCAGGCCCCTTCAAGTGCCTTCCATGGGAGAGGATGCTGCGTCTTATCTGTTTTCTTCTTAGCCAACCTTGATGAACCAGCGTTCCCACAGAGAGGCTTCCTGCTATGTGAACTCTCGGGGGAGGCTTTTGCGTAAAGAAGCCTATTGGATTTTGAGATTAAAATCTGTAAAGCCACAGGGCTTAAATAGTGAATTGGCTTTAAATTGTTTCTTATAGTTTCAGATTCTCCGGTGGGGGCATTGCCCTTTTAAGATTGCGCTTTTGTGTGGAGAGAAGCTCATTAGACTTTGAGCCTAAAATTTGTAAAGCCATAGGGCTTAAATAGTGAATTGGCTCCTATAGTTCTAGATTCTTCGTTGGGGGCATTGCCCTTTTAAGAAGTATTGCCCTTTTAAGAAATGTTGGTAGCTGATTTTGCTTTAAAGATGAGCGTCCCAATCAACCCACGGCGCGCTAAGGAATTCACTGCCGCCGGTTGCTATTAGCACGGGGAAAATATGCAGGCTACGAATACTGTTTGAGTGAACAGGTTAGTGTTATAAAATTTGTATGGGTACCCACTATGGAGCAGTTTATTCAGTTTGTTTTTGTCAAGGTGTATCTATTCTGTAGATGCAAGGACTACACAGTCGCGAACGTGGAGGACAAGACAACACAACGCACACGCTCCTGACGAGGCGAGGGACGAAATCTGTGCTTCAGCCGGCCCCAGATTGGGCGTGTCTAGATGTTCAACGACGCTAGGGTGGCCTAGCCCCCTCCTCTCTCCAACGCATTATTATTGTCACTCAATGGACTGTCACGTAGTTTATATGGATTGCAATTGTATATAGTTAGCCTGTATTACATACTGCATAATAGGGTTGCCTGTTTGTTATAACGGTGCTAAACCACTTAGCCTGTATGCTGTGAGGCGTCGCCTCTTGGTACTTGTGTTTGTATTCCCCTTTGAAGAATATGCTGTAAGGCGTTGCCTATTGTAAGTTTATGCTTTTTTAAAAAACTTTTGGAGCATTGAAAAGTAAGGCGTTGCCTATTGTAAGTTTATTTTGCTTACTTTAAAAAATTTTTGGAGCTTTGAAAGTTGTAGACTTTATTGATATTGGTTCAAGAGCTTGAGGTTCATTCCATGTGAGTTAATTTCATAAGCTTCGTTGTCTTGGAGCATTGCTCGTTTCAACCCCTCGCGGGATTCCCTCCCCCCCTCTTTATTGTATTGTCTTTCTAATAAAACCTTTTGAAATCAAAAGACCTTGACTTCTTGCAGAAGGAAGGAAGGCAGACTCTAGCCAACTGGAATGCCATAGCCTGACATTTGACATTCATGATCATGGCAGGACAAGGGGGGATAAAGGTCAGTCCAGGTGCTCCCCTACCCATGACAGCCTGGCTCCGATAATGGATATGGAATTAGGGACAGCAGTCCACTCACATCCTGCTCCTTTTGGCATATTTTCTTACGAGAGGAGCAGGGCTGGAAAGCAGCATGCTTCAGCCAGCACCGCAAACCACCCAGCATGGTTCATTCACAAGGGGGGCACCTTGCAAGTCCTGGGGGTTGTGGGAATGGGATTTTTGCATGTTCAGCTGGGCATGAGCCATTACCTCCAACAGGCAGGAGCAGGCACCCAATGGGGTGCTAATTCAGGATGATGTGGTGTGGGCCATGCTGCAGGGCTTCTCTGATACCATCGCAGCACTCCTGGGCAGTGGCAGAGGGGCCAGCCTCACCAGCATTGGAGCTGCCTGCTGGGCTCAGCAAGGGATGTGATCAACCTCGGAGAGCCCCTGGAGATCCTCTTGCAGGAGAGCTGGTGCACAGCCTGAGAGTCTTCCTGAGGCAGCAGTGGTAGGCATGCCACTGGACAAGGCAGTGACAGCCCCAGTGTCATGGGCCAATCTGGGCTCAGTGAAAACAGGAGCTCTGTGTAGCCAGCTCTGATTCAACAGAAGCTAGTGATCAGGAAGAACAGCTGCTGGCTAATCAGAGTCCACAGCCAGAAGCTGAGGCAGAGCCACCGGCACCCTCCAGCCCTAACACCACAGAGGAAGCACAGCCAGGGACTTCCAATACCACAGGTGAAGCCCAACCAGGGGCTTCCACCCCCCAGGTTCATCCACAGCCACAAAGCACCACAGACAAAGGCAGAGAGTGGAGCTGCAGGAGAGATGGCACAGTGCTCACCTCCTGGGCTGACACCAGCTGCTTGAGGATAGCAACAACGAGTAGCATCAGGATAGAGAGCCAAGCAGCTAGCTGCAAACCTTGCCTGGCTATAAAAGCCATTCTAGAGGAGCTACCAGGCATGGAAGCAAAGGGTTGTATTCTTGCTACTGTTGCAACCACTCCCTTGAACCTTGCCTTGCTCCTGTAGCTTTGGACTGTTCCCTGTCTCTGCCTGCACCTAGACCTGATCAGTTACCAATAAGATCAGTTACCAAGGTATCTATCCAGAGGAGTTAGCCGTGTTAGTCTGTAGTAGCAAAATCAAAAAGAGTCCAGTAGCACCTTTAAGACTAACCAATGTTATTGTAGCATAAGCTTTCGAGAATCAAGTTCTCTTCGTCAGATGCCTGATCCAAACTGGGCAAATACAGGGTCTTCTGTATCTGCCCAGTTTGGATCAGGCATCTGACGAAGAGAACTTGATTCTCGAAAGCTTATGCTACAATAAAATTGGTTAGTCTTAAAGGTGCTACTGGACTCTTTTTGATTTTGCAAGGTATCTATGGATACCTTGACTTGGCTTTTGGCTTTTGGACTCATCTCTGGCTTGGGACTCATGTTCTGACTTTGGACTGGATTTGACTACTCTGCTTGGACTGGCCCAACCCGTGTCATCCAAGGGCATGTCAGGCCCAGAAGAAGAAGCTCAGACTCTTGGTTTGGACAGCATCTGGGAGGAATGAGCAGAATGCAGCAGACACAGCAGCAGAATGGAGAAAACAAGGCAATGGTCTTGGCAAGTGAAGTGGCAGACCTGCAGCTGCGACTCATCATCATTGTGGGAGTCACACGGTGAGTCTTCCTCAGATGAGGACTAAGAACATGGGGCACGGGACTACTGGGAGACTGCAGCTTATGCACTTGGGCTGGCTAACTGGGCTCGACGGTGAAGGCACAAGGACCGAGCAGCATCAGGCATGCTAGCGGCTTGGGAGGAATGGTTCACCAGCAGGTGGGGTATATCGACTCTCCTCAGGGCAGGGGAGGCACCACTGGGGATCCACCTATCCTCGAAGGTCAGGGAGCACAGACTGAATGGGTATTATGTGGATGTGTTCACCCTGCTGTGATTGGAAAGACATCTGGGAATTGTGGTTGCTCAAAAAAGTACAAGAAAGGCAACAGAGTACGACCAGTTGAGCACACCTTTCACAACAGGGGGGCAGGATACAGAGATTACATGGGGTAGTTGCAGTGACATACCCTAAGAGGGCCTGGCACCTTTGTGGCCACACATGGCAAGGGGTGCATGCCAAGATGCTAGTGGGCCATGGAGCAGCTATGGAATACGATGAAAAATTCAGGAAGAGGGCATTCAACAGTGAGCATGCCAGGTGGGATTGGAAGGACAGCGATATTTGGATTGAGACGGTCGGTGCAGGGTGGAGTGGGCCTCAGTCGACAAAGATGGTGCATGGAGGTACATGATCAGGAGACCCTGTTGGGAGTTTAATGTTGGCAGATGCTAGCAAACCTGGTGCAAGTACAATCACATCTGTGAGGGATGCTACAGGTGTCACCCCTGGCAGGAGTGCCCTCAGGGCTCTGGTGCACAGCAATCCTTTTGGAGCAGTGGAACAGCCAGGGGAATGGCAAAAGGGGATGGAGGAAGCTGTGCTTCACCAGGCAGCTCCAGCAGCAGAGCAAAAAAGGAGTCGGAGCAGATGGGGGGCTAGCAGGCCCTGGCCAGGGTGCTAGTCTCCCTGGCAGTGCTTTGCTATCAGAACTGGGTAGCTGCAAAAGCCATTTGGGAGGGCCTCACAAAAGGCTTCAGGATTCCATCTGGGGGCTGTACGTTGTGATGGATTCTGACAACTTGAAATTAACCTGGGAGCTGCCACATGTGGTGGCAGCCAAGATCCAAAAGGAACTGGCTGCAGGGTAGATTGCCAGCCTGTTTGATTCTCCACCCATCCCAAAACTCAGTGTCCCTTTTGGGGTGATCCCAACACCAGGAGAATACTGCCTGATTACAATTTGTCCTACCCAAAAGGGTCTTCAGTCAATGATGCGCTATGTCTCCTTCGATCAGGCCATGAACCTGGTACGGGCTTGCAGGCCAGGGGCCCTGATGGCAAAGTGTGATATTCAATCTGCCTTTCAACTCTTACCAGTGCACCCAGATGATCATTGCCTCCTGGGTTTCAAATTCCAAGAGCAGTTATACATAGACAAAGCCATGCCTATGTGATGAGGAGACTTGTGCAGCCTTCAAGACATTTAGCTCCTTTCTGGAATGGGCAGTAAAAGATCAAGGGGGCATGCCACATATCACACATTACTTGGATAATTTCCTACTGATTGGACCAGCTCACAGTGATGCCTGTGTCAACTCTTGTAGTTGTTCCAAAGGATGGAAAGGGAACTTGAGGTTCCACTAGTGCCAGAGAAGACTAAAGGTCCCTCTGCCCACATGACACACTTGGGCACATTCATTGACTTGGAAGGGGGCACGTGCGGCCTGCTACAAGACAAATTGGAAGCGCTATGCAGCAAGGTGGAGAGGGCCCTGGAGGCTGCAACATGTACCTTGAAAGAGATCCAATCCTTGGTGGGCCACTTGAACTTTGCCAGCAAGGTGGTGGCCCCTGGCCAGGGCTACAATGAGAGTGACCACAGTGCACCATTGCATACGGGTCACCAAGGGAATGAAGGCAGATTTGAGGGTGTGACGCACATTCTTGGCAGACTTCAATGGTATCCAGTTTTGGCATGAACCTATAGAAACCAGAACATCATTCCAGGTGCACTCTGATGCTGCGGGGAGCATAGGGTTCGAAGTGTACTGGGACAGGTGCTGGTGCACCCAGCGATGGCCTGATGCCTGGTGAGGGACTGACATTCACAGAGACTGGACATTCCTGGAGTTCTTCCCTATTCGGGTGGCAGTACTACTTTGGAGAGACAGGTTCCAAAACAAGAAGATCCTTTTGTGGTGCAACAACCAGGCAGTGAGGGGAGTGGTGAATCAGCAATCATCACGCTCGGAGTAGGTCATGTGCTTGGTGTACAGGTTTGTTCTAGTCTGGAGCATAACATCATGTTTGCAGCCCGCTACATTGCAGGTGTGGATAACAACATCATGGAAGCCTTATCTCGCTTTCAGGAGGAGAGATTCTGGGACTTGGCACCAGGCACGAAGGAGCTCTGGGAGCTTGGGAGCGACGCATCGTACAAGGAGTATTGAATTAGCTGGTGCTGTCTACCAGGTAAGTGTATTCTGTGGCAGTCTCAGCTTTCAAGGTTTTTCTAGACAGAAGGGCTGGACAAGAGAAGGGAGAGGTGTCAGAAAGGATGGTATGAGAATACCTGGCCAGCCTGGATGAGAAGGGTTTGCCTCAAGGGCCAAAAAATCCACTTTGCAGTCCTATTCTTCTACTGCAGGGCAGTGGGGCAGGAGGATACGACCAACAGCTTCCTGGCCAGATGGGCAGTAGTGGGCTGGGCATGCATGGGGCCAACCCACTGGGACTCTAGATGACCCATCATCAGGGACTTCCTGCTGGGTACCTTGGGCTGCCACCCTAGAGTCTACTGATCTACCTACAAGGCCACGCCATTCAGAGCAGCTTTCACCTTGGCTCTCTATGAGGTCTTGTGAGTAAGAGATCTCATAGCAGCATCAGTACGGGACCAGTTGGGGAGGGCACTGGAAGAGGGGGACATCACAGTCAGCAGCTGTGACCTGCACACCAGGGTCTGGTGGTCCAAGACTGCCAACAAGGACAGGGGGTAGTGGTATGCCTGCACAAGGCAGAAAAAGGGACACTCTGCCCGGTACAAGCGATCAGAGACTACCTGGTCCCTTCGCTCTCAGGTCTCAGGTTCTTTGCTGGTGTACATTGATGGGACAATCCTCTCCAGATTCCTTCATCAGCAGTGTTGAAGACCAGCTTGCAGGCAGCCAGTTCCCACAAGGAGAGTTGGGGTCTCACTAATTCAGAATCGGGGCAGCCACCATTGCCGTGGAGGCTAGGCGGTAGGCCTCAAGTGCTTACTTGTACTATGTGAGGAGCAGGAAATGATCTAACACTTCTTTGTTTTAGTTACAGATGCACCAGTCCCCCAGAGGTGTTCCACCTGGTGAGCTGACATGGCAAGGAGATGTACGGGTAGATACAGAGGGCTGCTGGGTCCCCTGGGTGATTGCAGCAGGGATGTCCAGGGCCAGTTGCACCAGTCACCTGAGAAGGGGCCAGGAAGGAATTTTTCCCTGAAAAGGCCAGATTGGCTGGGCCTCTTGAGGGTTTTTTCACCTTCCTCTGGGACATCAAGACTGGGGACCTCCTAGGGGAACTTAGCTACCGCCATTGGAGTGCTGGTGGGAGTCGTGCCTTCGGCCTTCCTCCTGTGGTGGTTTTGAGACATTGCATCAAATCCCCAAGGGGTGAGCAGGGCATGACGGCTGGCTCACCCCTGCAGTCAAGAGGGAGGCAAGGGCCATCCAGCCCCTATTGGTAGTGGAACACCACTTGCCATCCCATGATAGCCAGCAACAGGGCTGGGGGACCACACATTGAACAGTGACGGGCCTTTCAGTGTCAGGGGATCCACAGCCCATGTGCCTTGCCAGTGCTCCAAAGGGCTGCAATCAATAGATTTGTGGCTATTTCAACCAAATGAGAAGTGTCTATGTATCAATCAAAGGAACCCAGCCAGCACATAGCACATAGGTTGCAAATGGATATTAGGGAACAAGACTGGGAAACCCCTTCCTGACATCTCTACAACATCTCAGGACACAAATCTCAAATGGAAGTTGTAATAATTCCATCAGCACACCATGTCTAAAGGTTTGAAAGTTTTATTGAACAAAAGCAGGGTCTTCCCTGGCCTCTGCTTGGTAGAAAACAAACAGCCCACAACATGAAGGGAAAATGAAACCAAAACTACTACACAGGTTTTCGGCTTAAAGGAATCAGGGGAAAAATACTAAACAGTTCAGTAAGGGAAAACAGTTCAATAAGGGAACATCACCAAATTCACAACTTGCCACAATATAACAGAAGTGTTCACTTCATTTGGTGATGTAAAGCCAGTGTACCCCATCTGGGTAAGCAAGAGACAGGGAAACCCTGCCTCAAACATGGACCGGTGCATTATTTATTTATTTACTTCCTTTATAGTCCACCTTTCTTGCTGAAACTCAAGGTGGATTACATGTAAGACATCTAAAGGTGTGCAAAATGGAACAAATGCTGAAAATACTCAGAGAAATTTCCATTTCTGCTCATTAAGGCAGATTCCAGAACAGTGAAACAAATTTGGGAAATGAAGCTGTAAAGACTCCCCCACACACACATCAAAATGTTTAGTTGTTTTGGTTCAGTTCTTACCATGTAGTGGCAGCACAGGCAGGCACTGGGCCAACAGCAGCAGGCAGCATCAGCATCTGTTCACTGTTTTCCTTAACAACAACCAACCAATTGGATCCCAAGAAGAGGGACTGAGCTCTACCATAGCACCATGCATGCTTTGTGTATGAGTGCATTTTGTCTTCAACTTCTCCCGGGCAATGGCACTGGCATTGTCACTGAGTGGCTCCAATTCAAAAAAGGCTTAGTTTGTGCTTAGGAGGGGAGCAGCAGATGGCATAGTGTCATCGGTGTAGCCTTGCCAATCACTTTCTACGTGCTTTTATGCACAATGCAAGGAAAGACTGACAAGCACTCAGTGTCCATGTGGGTGTGCACATGCAGGTTTAAGGAGTCCCTGGCTGCCTCAAGGGCTCATGTTATGCAGATTAGGGTAAAAACTGGAAATAATAAACAATTGTTAAAGGAGAGATGCACCAATAAGGACCCAGGCATGTGGGTCAATTTGCCCAATACTGGCCTTCTGCTGCTGCTGCTTTCACTTAGGTACTACCAATGTGACTAAAGAAGTCCTCTGAAGATAATGGGTCAAGGACCACCAGAAGGAACTTTACCCTGCCCAGAGTTATGACTTTTCTGGGCTTTTCTAACTAAGGCTGATTCCACACACGTTGGATAATGCACTTTCAATACACTTTATCAATCGTTTGAGGTGGATTTTTTGTTCCATACACAAAAAAATCCATTTCAAATGATCTATAAATCTATTAACTCTGGATTAAAGAACGAGAGACAAGGGCCTTAGCAGGTCTGTGCGTGGTCTCAGCAATCTTTCCAGATCAGTGTTGCATGTGAGAAAGGATCTAACCAATCTGGTTAGATTTTTTTTGTTTCCCTCAAACTTCACTTTGCCTTTAATTCAACTCCTTTGCTTCTTCATTCAACTCTCAGTTGATGGTTTTAGTTGGAAAGGGAGACTGGTCAACCTGTCCAGTATCCCACTTTTACTAGTAAAAAAATATAGAGAAAAACTGGTCATCCTAATTCTACTTCCCTTCCTGTGAAGGAAGAAAACCAAAGATTGATCCCTCCCTTTCTGTGCACTTTAATGCACAATGCGAGGAAACCCTGGTAAGCAACCATAATCCATGAGGGCGCACACATAGGATTGAGGAGGAGGGGGGTCTCCTCTAGCTTCTAAGTCTCCGGCTGCTGCAAAGGCTTACGTTATGCTAATTAGGATGAGAATTGGAAATGATAAACAATTATTAAATGAGAGCCGCATGGAGGAGGATTGAGGTATATATGGATTGGGTTACCCATTCAGTGCCCTTCTGCTTCTGTCCTTCACTTAGGTGCCACTGCAACTTGCCAACTGTGATGGCAGAAGTCAACCTAAGATAGTGGGTCAAGAAACATCAAGAGAAGCTTCATGTTGACAAAAAGATGAATAAGTCTTTTCTGGGCTCTGATTAAACCTATGAACCCAGTGTTGAATGAGCCAGGATAGCAGGGCTGAGCACTGTGCACAGTTCCTTGCGGACACCAAAGTCTTTCCAGATCAGTATTCCACATGGATTGATCTGATTAAAGACTGGCCCCCCTTC
Source organism: Eublepharis macularius (assembly GCF_028583425.1). Classification (NCBI taxonomy): domain Eukaryota; kingdom Metazoa; phylum Chordata; class Lepidosauria; order Squamata; family Eublepharidae; genus Eublepharis; species Eublepharis macularius. The sequence continues at coordinate 101,206,993 of NC_072790.1, read as the reverse complement.
ATTTTATTTATTGAAACTGTGGCTTTGAATTCAGTTTAACTTTTTGTCCTTCAACTCTGGGTTAACGATTTTAGTTAGAAAATGGAGACTGGGTGACGTGCCTGGTCTCCTTCCTTTAATAGTAAAATAGAGAAAATGCATTCACTCAGTGTCCCATTAACAAAACCAAAGCCCCCCTTCCCCACTTTCTTTCAGTCTCACTGTAGTGGACTGTTTTAGGAAGAAGAGGAATTATTAGTGTAGGAGACTATGAGTGAAACATAATACCAACTCTCACGTTGATGGCATAGCAGCATCCCCCAACATTTCTCCATCATGTTTTGAGTGTGACGTGAAATAACGTGGCCCAGTGTCTAGTTAAGATAGATTGAGGGCAAATGCAAAGGATCATGGTAATGTGGTCTACATAGTCTACTCTAGTCTTTTGAAAAACAACAGGTGTTCAGAGGCAGAGGGCATTGAGTGAAGTGCAAGTCATAGTTCCAGCAGGCATTTTCATCGTGGCAAGAAATTGGATGCTGAGATGAAAGCCTTTATTGGGAACATTAATTTTGAAGCCAGAGAAGAACATGTACAATGCTCTTTTCGAGGCTTTTTGCTTCCAGGGGTCAAAGATAATAGCTGATGACAGAGCTTGATCAGATCCACCCACATCGACTCTGCCATGCAGCTCCATCTGAGTGTCTAAAAAGAAGGATTTGCCCCTCATTGTGGGAAAGCAACTACATAGTTTTGGGAAACATGGCATGAACAGGCAATGGCAGGATGCAAAGTTTGTTTATTGGCACTATCATAAAGCAGGAATGTTTAAAAAATAATTGCTGCACTGGTTGGCAATAGAGTCACTCCAGCTTGGGTGCCAACTAGTTGTCAACACTATGCCAGTCAGTTTCCTACCCACTGACACTCATCTTCTTCAGGGTCCACTGTTGTGTGTTTGTGTTTTGTGCTTAAGTAGAAACTTGTTAGATTGATGCATTTTGTACTAGGAGGAGAGTCTAATGGTTGGCAACAAAATTTGTGGGGTTTGGTTAAGTGCAAATAAAGTCTCATTCTCCACCACCCTGAAAAGGAATAGTGTTTGTATGCACTTCTTCCCAATATTCACCATGAAGTCTTTCCCCAAGCATTCTTTGGAGTCCGTAAATTCCAAACCCCATTGTAGTGTGTGTGCTCAAACTCTGTGGGTCAATGATTTTGAAAGAGAACTGAGTTCTGTGATGTTAAGTGCAAAAACAGCTGCCCCAGAGCCTCATTTTCTCAATCCTTCTCAAAAAGAACAACACGCATGTGTACAGCCAACACCCACCTTGTGCACATGCAATAGGCTGAAACTGATGGTAAAACCCAGACTAGGTGCGAACATGTACCAATCTATCTAGAACAACCTAATAATGGAACATTGTTCAGAAACCTCAGATCTGAAACTGAAACAAAGATTTCCTCAGTGCACACACTTCTAACCTCATTTGCATATTACCTCAGTAATTCTTCCTCCTTCAACAGTTGCCAAAGTATATATGCACAATTCAGAAAAAGGCCTCTTTTGCAGATATACCATGCAACTGTAACCACCCTGTGTAAGAGCAGCACAGCCCAGTCCTATTCACTCTGCTCTAAACTGCTGGCCAAACACATTGATGTGGAATTATCTTCTGTGTAATGGAATAGGAAATGGAAGACATCTGACTGTTGCTGGTTCACTCATATATTAATGTTTCCTAGGACAGTGTGAATCCTTCCTTTACTCTGTTATCATTAACTAGTAGATTGTAACTAGTTCCTCTGCTGAAGAAAATGTATGGCAGCTATTGGATACTGCAGAAACACCTTGCTACTGAACTCACAACTGACTTCAAGATCATCACTATTTTGTACCTAAACATTCTGTACCCCTTGGTCTGTAGTGTAGAGTAGAAAGATATGTTTCTAAATCCCTGGGAGTTGCACAGTTTGATAACAACCCTAGCATCTAAAGCCAAATACTACTGACTGCTTTTGTAGTGCTGTCTGAAGTTTTTGGTTGTGTTTCTGATCCTGTGAAGAAGACAGTCAAGGAACTGAGCACCTGCAATTGACAGAGAGTTACAAGAGCAAGCACACAGCCACCCCAGCCTGCAGCAGTTCTCTCTCCCCTGCCTGAGAAGGGAGCCCAGCTGAGGGTGTTGGATTGGAGGCCCAGTATGGGCCGCTGGAATCCACCCACCCTGTATCAGCTGTGCCAAGCATGGCTCCTTGGGTGTATGCCTCCTTGGCAGGCATGGACCATGCAGGCCCATGGTCAGGGGCCGTGTCTCCTCCCTGACGAGCCTCAGCTGTGGAAGAGGGCTGCCTGTGAGGAAAGAAGGGGAGCCAGTGGGAACGGGAGAGTTGGGCAGCCAGATCCTCAGCTTCTTACCTATCATAGCGCCCTCAGCCCTCCCCAAGCTGAGACTTAACAGTTGGCTAACGTGCAAGGGAACTTGAGTGAAAGTAATTAGGCAGACATTCAAGACCCAGCTCTCCTACCCTGAGTGAGTGCTCAGCACTCCCCCAAATTCACAAAGTACCCTTGATGCACTCCTGCCCTGAACCTTCTCCTGCCTCATGCTGTAAGTTCCCACAGCAGGGAGCTTTCAGGCAGAGCTTCCAGCCATGCCCCCACTTACCTGGGGCTCAGGCCGTCCCAGCCAAATGTTATGTAGGGTGAGTGGGGGTTGATTGGCTGCTGCTCTGTCTGCTGCAGGGGCATGCACAAATTGATCATCACAGTAGTCTATGCTACCCTGGGCTGTGTGGGCAGGGCTGAGCATGGGGGAGGGGAGCCCCGTTTTCCAGTTCAATGGGCGCCTATGGGCTATGCCACTTTTTGTGGTGTAACTTTCTGCTGCTGCAGGTGTGTGGGGGGTTACGCCTATGTAAGTCGGAATTAAGACAGCATAACTCTTAGTTTGCTCCCTGAGAGCTTTCCATCACCATCACCCTCCCCAGGACTGAGCTGTAAGTCTCTTCACAATCATGTTCATTAGTGTAGCAAAACTACAAAGTGGGATGTTTGGGGGGGGCGGTTTAAGCAATAATATTTGAGCTCAAAAAAGGATTCACTTTGCAGCTGATAGCCCTTTGCCTATCTGTGGGCTAATTTTCCAGATACTGGGAGGGGGAGTAAAATTTTCTAGTCTATGAATTATTACTATTCTAAAGGACATGATGATTCAGTGATTTCCTTTAATGATTTATTTTTATTCTAAGTTTTGATACATGTGAGTTTTAATTTAAACATTCTACTGTGTTTCCACACATTTATCCCTTTTAAACTAAATACTGATGATACAACTTAGATGTAACACTGGGAAATATATAAGCATTTTTCCTTGAGGTTTTTTTAAAAAAATGTAAATAAAAGTTCTAGGTATTTTGTTTTGATTTGAGTCTGTGATCTGTGGGAAAATGGGACTCATGTTTTCCACCTGCATCATTTCCTCAATCTCAGTCTTGCCCCAGAGCTAATATTATCTTTGTGTGGAGGGTGGGGGGAGGCAGAATATAGTGTCTATAAGTTTCTTCACTAGGATAAATAGCAGTTCCAAGGGGACAGCTGAAATTGAGAAAATGTCATAGGTCAAAATGTTAACCCCCATAGCAAAGCTCCAATCCAAACTGGATCCCCCCAGAACTGTTAGTCGCACTTTAAAAACTCACTAAAGACTTATTCATGATATTTTGGCTCGTTTAGTCCTAAAATGTCAATTTATGCTGAGACTGCTTGAGCTTTTACATTGTTCATAGCTGAGTTGTTGCTGAGCAGCTTTTATTTATTTGTAGACTTTCTCTCAGAAACTGAAGATGGATTACACGGTAAGGATGACAAAACTTAAAAAAAAAAGTATCATATATGATATGTCATGAAAAATGTGAAAAAGAATGGAATCACAAATGTAGAAAGTAATGCAGTAAGACCAATATAAACAGTATAGAGTGGAACCACATAATAATGCATAGAATAAACAATGGGATAATCATGTTGCCTTTATATAGGGGCCCTCCATTCCATTATGCTACAGCCCTGTTTTTTTTTTTTTTTAAATGCCTTTCTGAACAATTCTGTTTTATGCAGTTTGCAGAAGAGTGGGAGCCTCCCTGATCTCCCCAGGAAGGCCATTTCACAAAATGGAAGCCATAACAGAGAATGCTTGTTTACGGACAGATGTCTTTCTTAATTGTTTGCAAGGTGGCACCTTCAGAACTGCTCAGATGAATGAAGATTATGAGGAGGTAAATAACAGGAAAATGGCCCTGCAGAGAAGGGCCTAAGGCTGCAAAGGTTTTGTATGTTATAGATAGCACTTTAAATGAACTGGTAACTGATGGGAAGCCATGGAATGACTGCAGAATGGGTTTAAAAGGATGTTCCAGCTAGCTCCTGATAGTAGCTGAGCTGCAGCATTTGGCACAACTGGGGTCTTTCAAGTTGACTTCAAGGGCAAACTCATGTAGAGTGCATTATAATAGTTTAGTCTGAGTGTTACTGCAGCATGGATACAAGTCAGTATGGGCAAACTAAATCCAATAAAAAATGAGAAGCAAAATGTCCTTAAAGACCTCAGGCATCTCAACT